>NC_046222.1:15822695-16468682 GCF_009819885.2 Catharus ustulatus | reverse complement strand
TCTAAAATAATGTATTCAAAGGCTTCAAAAACCACTTTAAAACAAGAGTCAGCTCATACATATTGACACAGCCCCGAGGTTTCAATCACTTAGACACATACCACAGTAGTTCCTTGGTAGCTCAATTTACAGTTAGAAAATGTTATCTAAACGTAGATTAGAAAACAGCTTTTGTGTTTGCAAGTTCATAGGAGGGAGTGGCTTGGCTTTCATTTACTGGAATGCAAAATGGATGAGTCTTCCATGTGATGCCTACAGAAGTCCCATTTGGTGTGGCCATGTGTTCAACAGGGTCATCAGCCTCTGCCCTCTGAAACTAGAAAATGGGACTTCAGCATCAATTTTTCCTAATGATTCCCCAGCACTTTTGCTCTGAAGGATTCTGGTGGCAGCATCCTGCAGAACTCTGTGGCCGTGGGTTCAGTCTGGGAGTTATATCTCTAGCCTAACCCACTTATACACAGGAGTTTGATCACATGTGTCACATGCACAGCCACACAAAGGGAACAGTTACCCCATGGAGATTCCTATCTAGTTCCACCAGGGATCCTGGATGAGCGGCTTAGACTAGACAGCTAAATTTTAGATGGCTAAAGATAGGTGAGATGAATCTTACCTTTAGCCTTGGGATATGTCACAATTTACCTCTGGAGAATTTATGAGTCAAGTTTCTATGGTAGGAAACCAGCTTCAGTATAGAAAGGATAAAAAGAGGGGACAAGGGCAGAAGAGAATGCACCCAATATTCCACAGTACAGCCTGTACCCTGTAGTCCACACAACTGACCTGCAGATTAGAGCACTTAAATCTTTCTGGGCCAGTATCAATCCACAGACCAACCAGAGCTCAACAGATCAAGTTACAAACTGGTGGTAGCTGAGGCTGGAGCCTTTAGGTGCCAGAAGCAGTAAACAACACAAAGACAGCTCCAGACAGGCTTCACAAGGAATTAACAACATTCGATAGAAAGGGACTTGGAGTCCTATTAATGCCACCAATGTATCAGAAAAATAAATCTAATATTGTTATTATTTGTTATCATGCATGCTAATTTTGTGAACATTTATCACCTAAGTTTTTCTATTGTTTTAAATGCTTAAAATATTTATTATTCATCTGCAGGAAGATGAATGTCCTTGATTTTTAGCTTAGATTCCCAGATCTCCTTTTTATTGGTTTTACTTCTCCTTTTTAGGAAAAAAATGGACTAGTTTTTCTTTTAATTTTTTTCCTCTTCCAGTTGGGTCTAATTTCAATGCAGAAAGCACTTATGCAGTTCTTCAGTTTGAGTGAGAACCAAGCTATTGCACTGTAACTTCACTCCCTATTGTGTGGGAAGTAAGAATTGCATCATCCCTAATATCCAGCACAGGAGATGAAGATCCCTTCTTGGTGGGTGCGGTCTGAGATTTGGTAGTCAATCTTTCAACCAAAGTAAGAGCTCCTTTTGTTTGGATTCATTTCTTCCCTCTTCTGTTTCCCTCTCTCCTCCACAAAAAATCTTTGTGGAAGATTTAAAAAAAAACCAAAAAAACTCAACTTTCAGTCTAGTAGTAGGTATTTTAAATGTTATGCTTAAACATTGTAAACACCTCATACTTCTGCAACTCAGTTTTTATCATCTAAAGAGTTGTCTTTAAGGTCCCCTCTTCACGTGGGAGTGCCAGGGGATTAGGAGTTCCCAACACATGTAAGAGTATGACAACTGCAACTCACAGGAAATATAAAAAGCAGGCACAGAAACTTTGGTACAGAATACCTTAAGTATTGTTAATCTCAAGCCAAATACCACTTTTTGGACACCATTACCTAATAGTTGTTCTTAAATTTAAATTCCAACAAATTGCTTAGGTTATTTTGTAACGTGACTCTTTGTACTGGTGAATACATTGATCAACCAATAAATAAAAGTAATTAAATTCTGCCTTCTTAACAAGGTGAAAGGCCATTAGCAAACAGACATTGAAGGAAAATCTGTATTAGCTTCTACCAGAACTGAAAGCCTACTGTAAAAACGGCTGAAGAAAGTTACATTTTACTTAAATACAACGTAAAACAGTGTGACAGTCTACTAGACACAAAACCAATCATTGAAAAACTAAATTGTTAAACTGAGTTAAAATATCTGAACAATGAAATTTCCATTAGCACTCTCGGCAGTGCATCATTTGCTGCCATTAGCGTTTCATTCAGGAGCTTGGGGAGGAGGCGCCCTTGGATGAACAGGTACGTGGAATTTGGGAGGGAAGAAAGGAGGGAAGGAAGAGAAGAGAAGGAAGAGAAGAAAGAGAAGGAAGAGATGGAAGAGATGGAAGAGATGGAAGAGATGGAAGAGATGGAAGAGATGGAAGAGATGGAAGAGATGGAAGAGATGGAAGAGATGGAAGAGATGGAAGAGATGGAAGAGATGGAAGAGATGGAAGAGATGGAAGAGATGGAAGAGATAGACGGAAGAGATAGATGGAAGAGATAGATGGAAGAGATGGAAGAGAAGGAAGAGAAGGAAAGGACGCCAGGGAAGGAGGCAGTGAAGGAAGGGAGGCAGGGAAGGAAAGGAGCCCAGGGAAGGAAGGGAGACAGGGAAGGCAGGAAGTCAGGAAGGGAGGTCAGGGAAGGAGACAGGGAAGGAACAGAGGTTAGGAAAGGATGGGAGGCCAAGGAAGGCAGGGAAGGAGGGAGAGAAGGAAGGGAGGCAGAGAATGCAGGGAGCAGGGGATGAAGGAAGGCAGGGAACGAAGGAAGGAAGGCAGAGAATGAAGGGAGGCACGGAACGAAGGAATGAAGGCAGGGAACGGAGGAAGGCACGGAACGAAGGGAGGAAGGCAGGGAATGAAGGGAGGCAGGGAACGAAGGAAGGGAGGCACGGAACGAAGGAAGGGAGGCACGGAACGAAGGAAGGCAGGCACGGAACGAAGGAAGGGAGGCACGGAACGGAGGCACCCAGGGCCGGCGCGCTCCGGGACCCGGCGCTCTGCAGCCGCCCCGTGCGCCGGCGGGGCCGCGCATGCGCAGCGCGCGGCGGTGTGGGCGGCCGCGCGTCGGCGGCGAGCGCCGCGTCCAATGGGCGCGCGGGGCGTGCGCGGGGCGTGCGCGCGCGGGGGGAGCGGCGGGCGGCGCTGCGGGCAGTCACCTGACGGCGCGCGCCGCAGTCGGGCCGCAGCCGGAGCCGGGAGCGGCCGGGCCCGGGCGGCGCGCGCGGGGCGAGAAGGCACGGCGTGAGGCGGCGGCGGGGCTGCCCTGCCCTCCGGCCCGCGGCGGCGGGCACCGAGGTAAGGCCGAGCCGGCCGCCGGCGGGAGGGTGCGCGGTGAGGGGTTGGCGGCGGGGGTGCTGAGGCAGCGCCGCTCGGGCGGAGGGCGCGGTGAGGCGCGGGTCGCAGCGCGTTCGCACGGCCGGTGTCCGCGATGCGGCCTTTCCGCCCCCGCGGCGCGCTCCGTGGCCCGGCCCGTGCAGGGTCGGGGGTCCCGCCCGCGGGGGCGCCGGGGCGGTGGCGGAGGAGCCCGGTCAGCGCCGGGCACCGGCGGCCGCTGTCCCTCGGCAGCGCCCCGGTGCGGGTGTTGCCCCCGCTCCCCCGAGAGCGCTCCTTGCTCGGTGCCTCGCCCCCGGCTCGCACGCGTGCCCTCGTGCCCCGCTGACACGGGCGCCGCTCTCCCACGCCGCGTTCCCCGGCACTGGGCGAAAGGGCCGGCTCAGCCCCGCTGGGAAGTCGGCGAGAGCCCCGCTCCGCCGGGGCGAGGCGTGCGGCGGGTGTTTGCTGCCCTTTGGGGGGAGCTGGGGAAAGTCTGCTCTAGACTGTAAACAACGAAATACAATTCCTGTCCGTCCTGTTCTGTGCGGTGAGATCCTTGGCGTGTTTTGGGGCTTGGTGAAAATGTAGTATTCGCAAAAGAACAGTTACCGATTTTAGCCTGACAGTAATCCCAAAATCATCAGCAGCGCCGTCTTCCAAATCTTTATGGAACTAAAAAAGGAGGGAGAAAGTGTTCTAGCAGTAAAGATAACTGTATGCGTAGTAAATTTTGACAGACACATTAATTTGAGGCACTTGAGGAAGGCAGTTTGTGTGAAAAACATCTGGCTGCCGTAATTGAGTAATTGCAATCCAGAAGCACTGTAAATTAAGGTGATGTGGCACTCAGAATGCTCTAGCATATAGAGTCAGTTCTTTAATCTCAAGTATTGCACCACACAGCAAGAAAAGGAAGGACTATATTCCTGTCAACATGATGAGTCTGAATTAAGGCATCTAAGGTAGACCACGGAATATGATTTGTAATACGAGTTTAACTGTGAAGGTGACTTAAGTAACATAATTACTCTTGGATGCCCTAACTCAAGTGAGTAAGCCTTGTACCTTAGCAAACAGTGAGGTCCAAAACAGGCAGATTTGCAGAGAGAAACAGTTGAAAACTGAATACTCACTGTGTTTTTCAAAGGGCTCCCTTTGACCTGGCTTAGTAAGTCTGAAAAAAACCCCTAGTATTAGTATTTGAAATTGCTGAGAACTTCTAGAGTGTGTTTTCCAGTTTACTCCAAAAAAGAACCTACTCTTGTTGTCCAGGTTCATCTTGTGAAGTGAAGAAAAGCTTAATAAATGGGGTGTTTGAGAAGTTTTCCCTTCTGGTTTTAACCAAAATGCTGAAGTACAGCTTTAACTTCCATCAGCTGTATCTTTGAGTTTATATGTGTAAAATGTGGAAGATCTTAATGTGTTTAATGGCTTTTAATAGGTTCTAAAATTCTCATGGAAAGGACATTTGGAATGCTAATAAATTTGTTATGATACAAATGGTCTAGTATTAAAACCCATACCCTTTGCCTGATTATTGGGATCAGGTGGGCACTCTTGTGACAGGTCTTTGCACGTGAACTCTGTAATTCCCAAATAACTCTGCCCTATGGTTCAGGGAAACATAGCTCAACAAGTCTCCTTGTCATGTCAACCCTGCCTTCCAAGTCTGATAATCAGAGTGTTTCTATAAGCACTTCATGGGTTTTCTTTTAATCACATTCCTGCACTGGACATGCTGGTGTGGGGGCAAAGAAGAGTAGTAGATCAGTCAGAGGGTTCACGTTTGTGTCTGAATGCTGGCATTTTAATTGTCCTGTAGAGTTTGACAACTGAAAGTTTCGTGGAGGAGGTTTTGGGGAGTGGGAAAAAAACTTGTGATATTCATAACGTGAGTCCTGTTTAGATGTAGTCCTTAGTTAAACCAGAGGTAGTGTGTTAGTTGATGCAAGTGTGGGTAGGAGCAAAACATTGGGTGAGCCAAAATTCACTGCTGAACCAATCATTAAGTTGTGTAGATTCAGCCTAGTGTCACCACAGTGGGGATGATGTGTGAGGATCCACCTGCAGCTTTCCCTGCCCCCACCTCTAATGGAGAGGTAAGCACTCTGGAGAGTGATGGAAAGGCTTACTTTGCTGTAACAAATCATGGGCTGCACCACAAGTCACTGTTTCCAGCAGTATGCAGTGTTTTCCTGTGAAGGCCCTCTTAAGGGTGGAAGAAAGTTTTGTTCCTGTGAAGTATGAAGGGAAAATGTAGTATTGGGTATAAATGTGAGTTAGAAGGTCAGACTAAGGCTCAACTGACTGATCAACTACTGAAGCTTTAAAAAGGGGAAAGTGTGCTGTGAAGGGTAAATTGACTTTAGAATCATTGGTGAAATACAAATAAATAGAGTTTAATGATTAAACATACATTGGAGAATAGGATAGGTATCCTAGGGTATCAGGAACTCAATGTCTTTAAATGAGAGCCTGTGTCTTAAAGAATATTCAGCTAATCTTAGAAATTGCTTTGAGATACTTTGTTTGTGAATGACTTCATTTGAACTGTCAATATAATGTTTATAGGTGTTTGGATTCCAGTCTTGGCCCACTGACAAATACTTTGATAAGTAAATATATGGCTCTTGTTCACCCTGTTCATGCTACTTTTAAGGTCATCAGATCACAGAATCCTGCAGTGGTTTGTGTTGGAAGGGACCTTGAAGATCATCCATTTCCCCCTGCCATGAGCAGGGACACCTTCCACTAGATTAGGGTGATCCAAGTCTGACCAGCCTGGCTTTGAGCACTTCCAGGGATGGGGCAGCCACAGCTTCTCTGGGCAACCTGTACCAGAGCCTCACCACTCTCACAGGGGAGAATTTTTCTAATAGCTAAGTCTGCCTTCTGTCAATTTGAAGCCATTCTTCCTTGTCCTGTCAGTTCAGACCCTTGTCCAAAGTCCCTCTCCAGCTCTTGGAGGAGCCTCTTTAGGTAGTGGCAGGGACTCTAAGTTCTCCCTGGAGCCTTCTCTTCTCCAAGGTGAATACCCCCAACTCTCCCAGCCTGTCTCCAGAGCAGAGGGGCTCCAGCCCTCAGAGCATCTTTGTGTTCTTCTCTGAACTCATTCCAGAAGATCCATGTCCTTCTGATGTTGGGGTCCCCAGAGCTGGAGATCGGTATTTTATGTGGTGCCATCCCAAAAGTGGTTATTTACAGGTCAGCTAGCAAGATCATGTCTTCAGACATTATATATCACATAGGAAATAGTCTACAGTTTCAGAATGAGAAGACTGAGGCAGTTTGATGTGATTTGGTGGAGACCTTTACTAGGGCTACTACCTGAAGCCTGGTCTAGGGCATTTTTTTATTATTAATTTTTATATAGGTATTGTTAGTTCTGATAAACCTGTGCTGTTCTGTTTTCATTGAAATGTTCCTGAGGTTCTTTGTGATTTATATCTAAAATATTTGTGGATTTCTTTTGGCTTCACATGCTGTGAAGAACAGTTGTGGAAACAAATCAAAGTTAACCAGATAATACCAAAAATGAGATTCTAAACGTAATTTTCAACCAGGATTTTCTTTGACTTGTCAATATAGCTGTTTCACAGTTCTTTCAGGTTGTTTCTTGTGTCCTTCTAAGCTAAAGTACATTAAATGGTTAATTTAGTATTCACCATAAATATTTTGACGTATATACTCATGATTGGACTGTGGTAGTCATTCAGGCAAAATGATTCATGTGGTTTGTTTAACAGTAGCAAGGAGTAGAGTATGCAGCTCTAAATACAAACGTGTTTGTCCTTTAAGTAAAGGCAGGAATTGACAGTAGATTTTTAGTTGTGAGTTCTTTACTTATCCTAAGTGAATGTTTTATTATCTAACCTAGTTCTTATTTAAGAAAAAATATAAACCAGTTTTTACTTTTATTTTTGGGGTGTTGTGTTTGTTATTTTTGTTTTTGATAGATGCTTTGGGGTTTTTTTTAAAAGTTTAGGAAATCTGTGGATCATTATCTTTCCAGAGTAATTCTCTTTGAATAACAGCATAACAGAAGGGCTTTAAGTGATGGAATTTTTCAGAGGAGTCTCTGAAATCACTTCAGACTTGTTTCATTTTTTAGCAGTGAAACAAAACAAATCTCACAACGTGATTTTTATTCCTGATCCAAAAATTAAACAATTAGTGTCATCTAAAATAATGGGAAACTGCAGAGTAATTTGGGGTTTATTTGGCTTTGATACTGACCTTGTGTCATCCTCAGAGGGAAACTTTTCAAACTCGTGTTCTTTGGAGAGTGTCTGCATTTGGTTACATGTTATCGATCTCTTTTTTTCCTTTTGAAATCATGGCTTCTTGGAAGCTTGTGACTACTAACGTTCTCAGGATCCCCCATGCTCTCCTTCCCATGTCCCAGCTTCTCATATAGCTTGCAAATACTGAGAAAAAGTATGTAGTCAGTCTTAAAACCTGGAAAACAAATTAAGACTCTTAGCACAGACTTAAGACTTGCCAGACTTCCCGTGATTCTTTTTAATACTCGCTTGTGACTTGACAGGAGTCCAAATGCAGTGTTTAAAATTGTGCCACAAAAATACAAACTGTATTTTTGTAGCATGGTTTTAAACACTGCATAAATGAGATTTTTAAAAATTACTAAACTAGTAGTTTTTCTAAATCTCATTTATGTAATTAAGCTGTCAGGAATATCATCCGAGTGTTGGACTAATAAAGACCATTTAGAATTATGATTCTGTTAATAACTGAAGATTAAATGTACTTTTTTCCTAAAGGAGAAAACATTGTTCTTGGGCAGCAAAGCTTGCTTTTTGCTTTTTTTATCACTTTCTTCTTTTGCAGTCTTTTTGAAGATGAAGCAATGAACATGCACCCTGAAATGCTTGTTCATTCTTTGTCAGCATAATGTGAATCAGCAACTATTAACCGCTGTAGGCATTCATCTGTAATATAACTATTTCCTTAAAAGGAGAGATAGCTGGGGGCAAGGACCGAGAAATAGAACTGCAGGAAAAAAGCCTTTGCAGTATGTTTTCAGTGAGCTGTGTCTTATCTAAACTGTCTTGTTTTAGCAGTAGTAAGTGATAGTTGTCCCTTTGGACCTCACATCTGTGGATGACAATTTTTATAGTCTAAAGGAAGTGTAAATGTCCACCCTAAGAGGACTGACAGTTACTGATGTGCTAGAACTTACTCAATAGATCAGCATAATAAGAGTAGCACCATGAGTTTGTTTTCTCCAGGCTATATTTTGGAGGGTCTACAATTGTATTTTTCCAACTGTTGAGGAATTTTGTGTTCCAAGAATACGGATATGTTAGAAGCATGGTGCTAACTGAACAGACCCTTATTGTTTGCAAGTAGTAAATTAATCTTGCTAGTTTTATCATTTTGATGATCAAAACTGAATTTACATCTGGGTGCCCAAGTTCAAGCAGCTCAGTGACAGCCAAGGTGTCCTGCCTGGGTTCTGCAGCTGCCAAGGGGAGCTTTGTTCTCTACTCTTCTATTTCAGGACTTCTGTGTACAAGTGACACTCACTGTGATTGCTAGAGAGGATTGATATCCAGTGTGGTATTGATGGATGCTTGTTCACTAAGGAAAGACTAAGGAATAGGGTTTTTAGTAATTTGGATAACTTTAGCTGGATCATGCATGGGAATGATATGGTAGTGCAGGTCAGAAAAAAGCCAAACACATGTAGACTGAGTTGGTTTGGATGGTAGGGCTGCATAATTGATATCTTAGTCTAGGAATAAAAGGTTAGCTCTTCTTTATAGGGTTATATGAATATGGTTTATTCACCAATGGAAAATAAGAGGCTTTTGCTCTTTAAAAGAAAGCACTGAGCTCATAGGATGTGACTCTTGTAGCTCAAGTGTTTTTGCTTGGCTCGTGCTAGAGCTATGGCTTAGTGGAGCTTAAAACAGAAGGACCACAGGTCCGTATTAGCTCATTTATTGCCCAGTTGCTCTTAGGTATGTTACAATTGATGGTAACAAGGTAGATTACTGTGTTTTATTTGGCAGTGAGTCTTTGAGACAATTGTTAGGTTTGGATCCTAGATTGAGTTAGATATGGATGCCTTTGGATGCGTCCTCTCTTCTTCAGTGTTCAGCTGGTGAGAAGGAAATTCCTGGTCACAGAGGCACGGATAGAAGTAGCTGCTCTGCAAGGATTACTGAAGTGCTGGGTCTTCAGCTGTCCAGGAGGAGAGGGAGAACATCAAATGATTTATATGTCAAAACCTTCTCCAGTCTACTCTGCTCTTCAATCTGCTTTGCTTGAATTTGGAAAACATGTAGTTTTGAGGAGGGGAAAAAAGGATTTGGAAGGCAAACTTTATGTGGGGATGGATTCTGCCTCTGGATTTGGTGTTACCACTGTATCTTAGTGACCATTAGATACTGGAATTTCATTTTCCAGATCCTTGGATTTAGCAGTTAAGATTGTGAAATGTAATCAGCTGTTTTTCCTGAAAGTCTGAGTCTTCAAAGTAGTAAAGGTACTGCTGTCATTGATTTCCATGGGTTTCTGTGCTCTGATGTAGTATTTTTAATGACACTTGAGACATTCAGATGCAGAATGTTCAAAAAGCATTTTGGTAAATGTGTACACAAATGTGTGTGCTTTTGTCATCTTCAGTGACAACTTGATGCCTTTTAGCTTCCTTCAACTCTTCTAGGACATTCATTTGTCCACAGGATGTTGATTGCACGTGTGGTGGTGGCGCTGAGCTTGGGTGAAAGTTTGTCTGCCTTGTGTGAGATGTTTGTGTGGATGGGAAATAAATCACATTATTATGAGTTCTACTCTGGTACTCTGTTCCTGCTCTTGTACTCTACCTGCACTAGGTACATTCCTCAACAATGTTACCTCTTTTATTAGTATTTTTCTTCTGTAACTTAGCAACAACCATTTCTTATAACTTTACCTGGTTTCAGCAATCATGATTCCCATCTTTGGAATGCCTTGGGTTTTTTTAACTATCAATGGAGAGATTTTATGGTTGACTGAGGGTCTGCACCAAGTGACTCCTTAAAGCAGAGATTGTGGTGGGAGGAAGTAAAGGATTTTATATCTGCCATTATTTTCTAGTCAGCTAGTAAAGAGCAGTAATTGTTACCAGTTGTAAGCAATCAGATAAGCAAATCTGCAGCCTAATTTTAAAGTACCTTGCACTCACTGTACCTCACTATTACCTTACTGTAATAATATATTGAATGATTTTGAATACATGAGAAAAATGAACCATGGAGGAGATTTGTATTTTACAATGAGTCCTGATAAGCATCTTGCTTTGGTCTCTGTACTGTGTACTTAAACAAATGTGTATTCCTTTTTTAAATGTGGTCGCAGTATGGATTTTCATTAAGATAAGTATTTATATGTTCTTTGGAAATAAATATGTGTGTGTGTATATAGTCATTTGGATGTAGAGATGTCTAAATTTACTGAAGATATGGTAATTTTGCAGGTAACTATTTGGCATATTTTTCATAATTGTATACTAGTAGGGAGGAAAAAAAATGGAGTTACTTCCCTTTGATAAAGTAGAATAAAGTTTTATAGCTGGTACTTAGGAGGAAATATTTCTGTCCTTATGCAAAACATTTTTTTTATCCCAAGTTCATTGATAAAGAATGAAAACTTTGTAGTAGCAGGCTTGGTTGTGTTCTCAAAGCAGAACTTGACTGATTGTGCTTCAAGTGTTTATGTAGGTTTCATATTAGCATGTATATGTGCTTATATTCACCTGATTTTTTTTAATTTTCAATTCCAAGAGTGAGGGGTTATTAGGTGTGCAGAGGAATTTCAGGAACAGTCTCAGTACTAATTTTCCTCCATGCACTGAGGATTTGAGTGAGTTAGTTTTCATGTTGTTACTTCTTGAGTCCTTCCAACCTGTATTGTAAGAACTGTTTAAATTTTCAGGATCTTTTTGGGCTCTCCATATTTTTTGTGGTAATGTCTGTTACAAGTATCTTAATACTCTTGCATGGGGTTTTTTTTTCTTAGTATCTTCTGCATCAGTCACATGGTTGTTGGCACCTCCTTTGTGAGCAGTGATTTCGACATAGAGTCATCTGCTTGTTGAATGCTTTTCCAAGTAATCTGTACTTGCTTTTAGTTTTCCTTGTTTGAAGGCTACTTTTAAAATGCAAATAGCATTATAGGAGTTTTAGGCTGCTTTCCAAGGATATGATTTGTTACTGTTGTTTGTAGTATCAGTTTTCCTTTTTAATACCTGGTTGCTGATGTTAGTAATATTATTGAGAGTGGAAAAAAAACCCTGATAAATAATACTTGTAGGAAGTTAAATGACGTAAAATGGACAGAAAAGCCTAGAAGGCCTATCCTTATGACAGTTGCAGCACAAACTTGTAAGTTTAATTGAATTGTTTTCTCTCCTTCATACCTTTTCCCCTCTCTGTCTACCCATTCATAAATAAAACTAAGTCTAAGAACTGAGTGCTCTAGAAGAACAGTTATGGTGGAAGAGAAATTAAACAGTTTACAGAAGAGATGTACTTTTTCTCTTTGCTGTGACAGAAAGCGTTCTTGTTGTGGATGTGTGTACAACAGATCTAGTTACAGAGAAGTTGTTTTGTACTCACACTGCTGGGGAAAATCTGGTTGGCTGTTGTGACAGATATGTCACAAATGTGATACTGTGCCCTTATTACTCAACTCGAAAACAGAGTTCAGACATTCACAAGTTTGACCTCTGTTAGTTCTCAAGTGTAACAGCTTTTTACAGTGGTTACATTCTCTTTCCCATTTGATGCTTTTGTTTTCACCAACATTTTCAGTTTTCTGGTGCTTTACCTTTGGATTTTTTTAATTGTATTTGACAGTACCTAAATTTTACTAAGACTGAGATGAATTTAGTGTTTGAGTGTAGTGTAGGAGTGGCGGGGTTTTTTTTGGTTTTGTGGGTTTTTTTTAAAGGTTCTCTTAAAGTTTGACATGCTTATTAAATGCTTCATTTTATATTATGGATACCTCAAAAAACTTGTCATCCTATTTAAATATAGAGGGAATGTAACTTGGCTGATGAAGTCCTCACAATTAGGATGTAGAACCCTGTGTCAGAGTCAAGTGTTAAATGGAGTTATGTTCAAACTGTGTGTTTCATTCACTTCTCAAGAAACAGAAGGTAGTGTTGCAGTGTTGAAAGCAGTTTTAGTTTTTTTGGCAGCTGAAACATTGGAAGCTCTCTCTCAGTGCTCCAAGTAGTCCACAAGCTGTTTTGAAAGGATGGTGAGTGCCTCACAGATAAGTGAGAAGGAGGGTTAACTCTTCTCTGCATTTGTCTGTATCTATAAAAATAGAAATAAACTAGTGTTCCTTTTAGCCTTCTGTGCTATGGAAGTGTAATGAACTGAACTGGATATTGGAATTGATTCTTTTATCAGGAGAAACCCAAAAGCACCATATATGATATGTGTGCTGTCTGTCTGAAGGTTCTTTCTTCAAAGAAGATAGAAAAAAAGAACACTTTAAGGCTTGTGTCTCCCTCATGAGTGTTCATCCAGAATATGTCCTCATCTATAATATTTCCCTGCACTCCCTACCACTGTGGATTTAGTCTTCAATTTTTCGGTTTTGTCCTCTGTTCCTTTTTGGTGTTTTAAGGTTTTTTTACTTTGTAACAAATACAGAATTATACTTTGTGTGCTGTAAGATGTGAGCAATATGATAAGTTAGGCTATGGACCAATCTAGTTAGGAATATATAATTTATATTGCACTGGTTGCTTCTCAAAAGCTCTTAAAAAATAGAATTTCATGAATAGCAGTTCCATGAGGAATTATTTTGTTCCCTTGTAAATTGACTGGAAATTAAATATTTCTTAAGTTAATCAGTCTGTAGCCTTGTTGTTAGGTATTTGAAAACATTTGACCTGTTTCCTTCCAAAAATAAGCTCTTTAGGTTTAACAGTTCATGGTATATAGCACTTTTCTCTACCACTTCTTAGAGGAGAAAACTCAGGTTTGTGGAACTCCTGGGATTTTCCCCTCAAAACTTTTGTTTTCACCATAGATTTGTACATTTTGTTGGTGAAGTTAAGCATACAGTTTTCCATAAGGGTATGGGAAGGGCACATGCTGATGTGCTGGGCACTTTACTGGGTCCCAGACTAGTACTGTGCTGCTATTGCCACTGGAAGTGGGGATCTTTTTCTTCCCTCTTTCTGTTCAGAAGTTCACTCAAAATGCCTGTGTGCCATGAAAATAGCTTGAGCAGTGAGTAACCAGGAGCACAGCTGGCAGCATGGTTGCTTTTTTTCCACGGTGTGTTTAAATATGGTCATGTCCTCTGTGCTCCCTGTGTTGTGAAAGTTTCCCCACATCTGAAACCTGAGGATGTGCACTGGCTACAGTTTTATTATTGTTGGGAGCTGGCAGATGGTAACAACCTCTGTTGAGCAATAGAATGATGAGGTAGTCCCATGTCAGCTGAAGTGCGTCTCTACAGCTGTGCTCAGTTACAGGAACTCTGGGGTCAAGTGTAATCTGAATGCTTGGTTTGTTAAGGTATAACGTGTCCTAGTCATACCATGTTTTCTTTGCAGGGTAGTTCCAAATCTGACTTAAGTGGTTTCTTGATTGAGCAAGGGCACTTCTTAGCAATCTTTTTTTCTTCCTTTTAAGTGGAAGAAGGGCTCAATTGAAAGTGAAATACAGTGTAAAGATCAGACTTGGAAATACTTTCAAATTTTGCACTCTCTAGCAGACCCGTCTTCTCCCTAGCCCTTCTTTTTTTTCTGCAAATTTAGGAATCTTCAGAACAGTTATATGAGTTACATATTTCAAGGTTTTAAATACTGTATACCTTTAACTGTTATTATCCAATTAATACTGTTATTTAAGAATTTTGTCAGAAAGGTGGTACTCCATTGCCAGATGATCTGAATCATAATGATCTATTGGAAAAGCAAACACGAACAGAAAAGGGGAAAAAAGTTTGCATTAAGGCAGGTAGAGAATTCAAATTTAAAAACAAAACACAAACCTACTAGAGAGAAAAATCGGCATTTTACCAATGCTGGATTGGTTTAGCAGACACAATACTTCCGGAAGAAGACCGAACATATATATTTTAGTCTACACTAGATGAATCAATAAACAGAAGTAGCTCACATAGTATTTTGGTGAATTTTAGTATAATGCATCTGCTTTATTTCTCTACATTTTCATAGTGTTGGAGTTAAAATATACCAATTGCTAAGAGTGAAATCCTAGGTAATTTCTAGGTGTTACAGTAAATTTATGTCCCTGAATCACTTGACGAGGAAAGAACTGCTCTTTTGCTGAAGTCCACTTTCTGGTCTATAAGATTACAAAAGCAGTGTTGAGATGTACATATCAAAGTATGGGTACTTTAAATGGGCACAACCATGTATTTATTTGAAGTACTAATTTGAAGAATTAGGCCAGAGCAATGAATGTTTAACATGCTCATGTTTCAGCACCCATAGGTTCACGTTGGACATGATTTTAAGAGGCACTGTTTCTTTGTTCCCCAGGTCTGAAGCACAGAAGCATGCTTTCCACTGAGCCTCACACTACCACCTGTGATACAGAATGTCTCTAAGTGAGAACAACAGTGTGGTGTTTGCCTACGAATCTTCAGTGCACAGTACCAATGTACTCCTCAGCCTGGATGATCAGCGAAAGCAAGATATCCTTTGTGATGTTACAATTTTAGTGGAGGATCAGCGATTTCGGGCTCACAAAGCTGTGCTTGCAGCTTGCAGTAGTTACTTCCTTTCAAGAATTGTGGGCCAGGTGGACGCTGATCTTATCATCACTTTACCGGAAGAGGTGAGTGACACTCCCTTCTGCATTTTACCTGCCAGTGCTTCTAGCCTGTTTTGTTCAATTCTCTTTTATGGTAGGCTGGGGTTTAACTGACAAGTTACAGTGGGGGATTTAAGAGCTGAAAGACATTAGCCTACAATCTAAGATACCAAATTTTTATTTTAATTCAAGTACTTTGTATGTATCTTGTAAAGGCTAAGTACTATCATCTTGTGGGGTCTGTTGGTTTTTTGCCAGTGTTTTTATTCTTTGACTTTCATCCCAAATAAAAATTAAATAAATGACTGCTGCAAGAGTTGTTTTTCTAGGTCAGTCACACTAAGAGTCTTTTTAGGGTTTTTTGTTTGAGCATAACTAGCTAGAAATGTGTAAGAGAAAGTGAAAGGAGTAGAGTGTTTGTCCCCTCTTAATCCTTGCAGTTTTTGCAGTGTTTCTCCCTTAAACAGAAAGAAGGTAGAATTTGAAAATAACATTGTATTTTTTTTTTCAGTTTCATTTATGAATGCTACTTATTTGTGAAGCCACTTTAATGCTTTGTTAACTACGCTGAGTCTGAAGACATCTTGACAGCCTATGGATAAACTCTTTGCATTCTAGTTCCCCACATTATAAAGGATGAATTAATGTGGTGGTGTAATCTCCAGAGCATATTTCAAATGCTATTTTAAGAATTCTTTAAGTAGTCTGTAAGAGTTTACAGACAGTTTTAAAGAACTGGTCTCTGTGCAGATCTCAACTTCCTTTCATGTGTTGTGTTCTTGAAAAACAACATACCAAACAACTACCAAAAAAACAAAGTAAACAAATCCTCAACTGATTCTTAAATTGAATTGCATGAATAATTCATTATTTTGCTGGCAGAAGGATTCCATGTAATTAATGCATTGATATAGTGCTTTATTTAGCATAAAATACTGTTCATTTCAGTAAAGGCAGGGAGCAGAGTGTGGACTTGAGTTTAAGTATTAGTAGTGGACATACTGCTTTATTCTTCATTTGCAGAGAAAAGGCTAAAGGAAGCGTCATGTAGTTAGTAATGTGTTGTGGGATTTGTTTGTGGCTTTCTACTTGATTCCTTAGACATTTTTTCATGTGCAGAAGATCTTGTGCAGTTACTAATGATACAGTTTTTGTTTATCTGTGAATTCCCTGATAGGCAACTATGTTGTGAAGACATAAATGTTCATTTAAAGTCACTTGCTCTAAAGGGGCTTTGAACTGAGAATTCTGTTTGGGGTACAGTTTTTGAGTGCATTTCTTCAAATGTGGGAGGAAAGTAGGTGGCTGTAGCAGTAAATAATAATATGTGGTCAAACTCCATTTTTTCAATTTTTTTTACATCAGTGGTGCACAAGACTAAGTGATTAACAGCAATTGCACTTCAAAAACTACAATTAAATACCAGCAGCATACTCCAGAGTAATTAATATACAACTTACTTTGAAATATATCTTTGTGGGGCTGGAATCTTAATTACTGGTTTTCAGCATACGGCAATGTTTTTCACTTTTAAAACATTTTATTAGGAGATTGATCACAGTGAAGAAAATTGTCACAAAATGTGCATGATACAATTGTATCAGAAGAATTGTTTCAAAAAGAGTTTCACCAGGTTTTCACCACAGAACAAGTCTGCTGCTTTTGTCCTGTTCTCTGTCTTGCTGGCAGGACAGGTAAATTTGTGTATTTCTCTGCTTAAACCCAAACTGACCATACTACTGTTTGTTTTTTTGTTTGTTTGTTTTTGTAATAGGTAACACTTAAAGGATTTAGTCCTTTGCTTCAGTTTGCATATACAGCAAAACTTGTTTTAAATAAAGACAATGTGTCTGAAGTTTGCAAATGTGCAGAATTTTTGGGTGTACGCAACATTGAAGAGTCCTGCTTTCAGTTTCTCAAATTCAGATTTTTGGACTTTAAATTGGATCAGCAGGAATGTCCTAGGAAGAAATGTTGCACACAGCTTTGTCAGAAAGCAAACCCTAAAACTGGCAGTGCAGATGATGGAGACCTAGAAATAAATGATGAAGTAGAAGCCCTTCTAGAAAAGGAATATAGTCAAATTCCTGACACAAAGCCCTGTAAAGATGAAGAAAATGCTAAATCATCACCTGTTCTCCAAGATAATGCCAGTCAAATCTGTGATCCTGTACATTTAGAAAGGGGAAGCGCTTCCAGCTTATCTTCCCAATGCCCAAAGTATAGAAAATTCCAGAAGGCTTTTGGAAATGACAAAGTTCATACTTCGGAGTCCAGTTCAAGTGTTAAAGATGTTCAGGTGCCACCATTTTCAACATCTCTTGAGAAGGAAACACCTGATAACGATGGCATACAAAAAGCTCAGGAGTGTGTGCCTATGCAGCTGATCTCAAACTGTGAAGAGACTCAGGTAGAAATGGAAGAAGGAGAAGAAAGCATTCAGAAAAAAGAAGAGTCAAAGAAAGATTCTGTAACTTGGAATGTGTCGTGTCCTGTGGAGAAAATGGATCTTGCTGCTTTCCCCCAAAACTCTGCTGCACCTCATGGACTCAACTCTGTGTCAATTTTACATAGTTGTGAGCAATATGGTAACTTGAATTTCAGTAGTATGCAAAACAACACAGTCTTAGCGGAAAAAACTGTGTCAAGTACTGGAGCTGGAAATGACAAAACTGAAAGTCAAGGGAACCCACCTTCAAAGGTGGATTTGTGCATTAGGGAAGCCACTAACATCACCTCAGCTGGAGATCGAAGCAGTGTGGAGAGAGAGATAGCAGAACAGCTAGCACAGGGGTTCTGGAGTGATGTTCACAGCACAGACACCTGTCAAATACATCTGCCACCTGCAGTTTCTAAAGAGTACTTGGAGCCAGTGTATTCGGGGAAAAAGTCCGAGTGTCCGTGGCTGGGGATCAGGATCAGTGAAAGCCCTGAACCTTGCCCTCAGCGAACTTTTACAACTCTGAATTCTGTCAACTGCCCCTTTATAAGCAACCTTAGCGCTGAAGGATGCTCCAACACCTCTGAAATTAACAGTGGAGATTATGCTCAGGGACAGCAACAAGAGCAGTGTCCCTATAACTATGTGATAAGTCTGGCAGAGGATTCGGAGACTGACACTGAGGGAGACAGTGAATCCTGTTCAGCAAGAGAACAAGAATGTGAGGTAAGAACATCCTCGTGTATCTTTTGCTTCCCAGTCTCTTAAGGCCATATTGAAACATCCAATTCTGAGCCTTTTGTGTTTTGTTGTTTTGAGGGTTTTTCCTGTGGCTGCTTGTTTCAAAAAGGTCTGGAACTGAAGCTTTAAATAATCATTCAGAGATTTGTCTTGAAGGTCACTGTTAATTCAGGGAGACTGAATTAAAATGTAAAAGTATTTTTGGTCAGATACTGAAGTGTTAGATGCTTACATTTTAGATCTTTTAAGATTTTTTCTGGAACAACTGTCAGAAAAGGTTGTGAGTCTTAAATCAAGGCATGAAGGTTTGTTCTTATTTTTTTTTTTCTTTTATGTGCTTCAGATAGATTTAGGAAAACTAAACTTCTTGGAACCTTTGTATAATAGAAACTTACCAGTTTTCTTGGTTTATTCTAACTGTGAGGTGAAGGTGGGAGAGACTTTCATGTCACTTTCATGTGACATGAAAATTAAGTTTTTAAGCTGGCTTTGTATTTAAGACTGTTTAATAATATCTCCTTCTCCAACACTAAGGTTATTTTTGTTTCTCCAGGTGCATTAATTATCTGACACTTCCTTTCTTTGTTTGCTTTAGTAGTGGTTTAGGCAGATGCCATACAAGAGTAGTCTAATCCTAAAAGATATACCTGGAACAATTTCCACCTCAGTTCTTGGAATCGTAGAAATGCAGTGTAACTCTGCATGATGGATCATTCAATATTGCAAAACTTTAGTTGTTCTCAAAGCACTAGGGTTTTTATCTTTTCAAGACACAGGGCCTTACTGAGACTGAGCATAAATGAAACCTGCCATCAATACAAAAATGCTGGAATGCCAGACAAAAGGCCAGAATTGGTTAAATACATTCCTCACCTTTGTGGTGGAGAAGATGGCATCATTGTTGAGGACAGTCCTCTGGGGTATTTTATTATTTTTTGCCTGTTTGTCACCAGTAGTAGCAAATCAGACAAAATATTTGTGTTGTTTTTAAACTATATTCAGATCTTTGACAACAGCAAGGTAACATATTCTGCTACTTACTATACTCAATTGTAAGGGTTAAAATCAGGTGTCTTTATACTCAAAAAACATTGTGATTATTTTGTAAAGGTAAATATGTTTTTCAGTATTAACACTCTGATCTCAAATGCTTTTTTAGCTCAGGTATACAATAGTAGCAACAGCCTGATCCTCACTCTTCTCCAACACTAAGAAATAAAAGACAAATACTGTAACTTCTGTATTTTAAGGAAATGCCTGTTTCAGATGAACTTTTCCCTGCAAAAAAACATAGGTATAAAAATGTATGCAGGATACAGTCTTAATAGCAGCTTTGGGAAAACTTTAGACTACATTAGTGAGTCTTGACACCTGTTTTGTATCACCTCCATATCTGATGCACAAACAAGTAGCTTTCATCCTGGTCTGAATATGCTTCTAAGGATCTAATGTAAATGTGCAAATATTCTCTTGCACCTGTGCTTGATGTCCTGTAGTTGAATTCCCTGGATTTTATCCCATCATCTAATGGTTGTACTAGTTTGCTATTGTCTCTGAGATGTAGGAAGAAAGATGGGTTGTGTGGTGAAGAATGCTTAAAATGGAAACTTGACTTGTTGGTGTTTGTGTATATCAGTTCCACCTTGGATTTACAACTGTGTCTCACATTCTAGGTAAAACTGCCGTTTAATGCACAGAGGATTATCTCACTTTCCAGAAATGACTTCCAGTCATTTCTGAAAATGCATAAATTAACTCCTGAACAATTGGACTGTATTCATGATATCCGAAGACGAAGTAAAAACAGAATTGCAGCACAGCGATGTCGCAAGAGAAAACTTGACTGCATACAAAATCTTGAATCTGAAATTGAAAAACTGGTATGTATAAATATTCATTGCTGTTGTCATGTCTTTCTCTAAACATCTTGACTGGCTATCTGGCAGTAGCTTGAGAGTGAGGTGGTTTACTACGTTTTCTACTCCAGCTTAAAAAGCTTTATTAGTCTTGTATAACTTCTTGATAGCAGTTCTTGATTTTTCTGAGCCTTGCTCTAAAGTACACATCTGTCCTTCTGTGGACTTGTTTCCATTCAAATAAAACATGCATCACAGCATAGTTTTTGGTAAATGATGTTTCTGAAACCCATAAGGTTAGAATTTAATTGTACAGAATAATTCCCAGACTGTTATCCTTTGCTGTTTTTTGCCTCTTCCCCTTTCTTGCTTTGAGACTTTGTTCTTCAGCTCATGGTATTGCTCATGGTCAAGTTTGCAGTTATGCAATTGTTAGTTGTGTAAGTACTGTTCTTGGAACACGTCAACATGGACTGGCAAACTGTTTCCTGAGTCTTGAATGTTAAAAATGAGACCCCTGCAGAAAGGCGGAAGATACAGAAGAACTTGGGAAGTTGCTTGCTTTTTTAGCAGTTGCATCAAGATTGTAGCTGAGGAATTGATGCATCCAGATTTCTCTGCAACCATCTGTTCATACATTTTCTCCTCCTTTAGAAGGCAGTAAAAAGATGCATATTTAACTTAAGAGAAATGTAGGTAATCTGAGGTTAGGATTATGCAAAAATAGCAATGGCAAGAAGATAATTGAGTGGCTTTTGAGAAAAACAAGTCTTTGTTTGACTCTCTCATATCAGTTTCATAGTGCATACCATGTGCACTAAATAGTTCAGTTGTTTAGGACTAGTGTACTCTTATTCTTGTTCATGGAGCATTTTAGGCTTGGTGTACCTGAATTTGGTGTTTTCATCAGCTGGAATACAGCGGTCATGTTGCATCTTTTTTGACATCAAAGTGAAAAGGAAAATAAAATTAGAGCCAAGTGCCTTGGACTGGAAACTTATATTCCCGTAATCATCATCTTTCACTGCATCTACTCCTACTTCTGCAGTGAGGAGATTGACTTTGAAGGGTGTGTGATGCCGTTGAGCTCTGGTGAGCTGACAGAGAAGGTTGTGCTCAATGAAAAAGGTGCTCTCTGAGGGAGGGTGATCAGGTAATTACCTGAAGAGAGAAGTTGCATTTCTGACATTTCAGAACTTTTTGCCTGGTTTTGTCATCATGTTGTCATTTCTTTTATGTAACTCTGTCAATATTTTGCAATACTTGGGCAGGGAATTAAAGGTTGATCTGCAAGATTAGACATGTGGTTGTTTGAGACTAATAATTATAACATAATATCCTTCTTTCTGTGGACCTGCTCTGCAACAGACTGAATGTCTGCTGTTTGATCGGTAACACTGTGCAAGACTAGATAATGAGTGTTGAGTCTTGAGAACTGTGAGGTAAGGTCTGAGTTATGACTCATTCTCTAGGCACAAACATGTTGCAGTTGCATAAATTTTTTTCAACTGTGCTGATAAATTTGTTCAGAAATTCCTGAAAAGACCCTCTTTGGAGCTGTTGACCGTGCCTGACGGCCACAGATCATCAAATTTGTGTAAGTTGTACACAAATACAGAAACATTAAGATCTATCTAGGTGGGTGGAAGAAAAGAGTTGTCTCAGAAGGGCTGTGTGTGATACATCCAGGTTGCTTCATGCATGTTAACTCCTGCCTTGTTCCTGTTCTCTGGGTCACTTGTGTCTCAGTCCTTTTGGACTTTGATCTTTTTGTGGTGTCATCTGTCATGTGGCTTTGAGAGGGAAGAGAGTGCTGTAGCTATTGACAGCTCTTGACAAGTAGATAGTACTCTGTACTACCAGTTAGGAAATACTTTTTGGTGGAATTCCTCATCCTGGTTTCCAGTATATGCAGCATGTTGTCTTGTATTAGTTTCTATTTGGTGCTGCTTCAGTTTTTTTTCCTCTCTTAGAAGATGCTTGTGACGTGTTTCTTGGAAAAGTGCTATATTTGGAACAGACTGACCCCTGCCTGACTAGAGGCTGGAGACTGACAGCTGGCAAGTAGCTTTGCTGACAGGCACCTTGGGGCCTGGGCAGATACCAGGCTGAGCATGGATCAGCAACATGTCCAGTCTGAAGAAAAGGCCATTGGTGTCCTGGGCTGTGTTGTTGGAGGCAGTGGTTGTTACATGTTGGCATGTGTAACACTGAATCTTTTGCTGGGTTTACACCCCTCCCAGTTCTAGGAGCACATTGATAGACAGGTGGGAGGTTGGGTGAAGGCCACTGGGATGGCCAGGCCTGAAGTACTTCTGTGGTGAGAGGCAGAAGAAATGGGGCTTCTACCTGGAAAAGGGTTGGGAAGACCTAATGGCTATCTGCCTGCATCTGTGGGGCAGTCCTTGAGGCTATACAGCCTTTGCTGGTGGAAGATCTTCAGCTTCCTGGGGGAGTACTTGACAGCAAGAGAACAAGAGACATGGGCTTAAATTACATGGGAGGATTTCATCTGAATATAAGGAAAGTTTTTTTTTTCTTGCAGTGAGGACAGGCAGGCAGTGGAGTAGTTCACCCTGAAAACTGTGCATGCCCTCTCTTTGAGGGTTTTGTGGCATGACTGAGCAAAGCCCTGAGCAGCCTGATCTTACCTGATCTCTGACTTTGTTTTGAGTAATAGGTCAACTACAGACCTGCTGAGGTACCTCCCCTACCAAGTGATTCTGTAAAATTGGAAATTTTACTTTAAGTTCTACTTATATTGAAGAAGAATACTGTTCAGTGCTGAATCTATTATCTGGGAGAGTTACCTTTAGTCATGTCTCTTGATCTTCTGTACTGATAAAGTAATTTTTTAGCTCTCCATACAGCTTTGCTTATTCACCTTTCAGGTGAATCTTGGTGTTCTTGTTGGCCACTAATGTTCTGTATTTCAGAATACACAAGGGCTACTTAAGAAGATGTTGACTTGTTAGAAACAGTTCTTTCAGAGACTGTGTATATTCACATTCCTTGTACTTTCTCCTGTACAATGGGATGACCCTGCCCAAGCATTCAGGTTGGACCAGATGACACACTGTGGTCCCTTCCAGCCTGAGACCATCCTTTGATTTTCACTTTGTAACTTTTAAAATGAGAGTGCTTGCAAGGGGGAGCAGAGTAGAGGACAACTGGTCTCAAGAAGCATTACTTTGTTGACGATTCTGTAGCTGAGGAGAAGGAGGATGTGTCAGTGCTCCAAGAAAAATGTAATTGAGATCTTGTTATATGTATTATAGCAGGGTGAGGTGTGTAAACTAAGTACATTCTTTAGCAGAAGATTCAGCTCTCAGTTTATTATAACCTCAAAACTAGCTGACATTACTTTGTAGTATTAGTTTAATGCTGATAAAATGAAACAATTATATTTTAATGTATTGACCTGTCAACACCTTCAGAAGGGGGGTGAGAAATGTATGCTGGAATAACTATTTCTGAAGATTCATGTTTGTTTTAAATAGCAGTCCAGATCATTTCATCAGTCCATAATACACAGCTGAGTGCCTCTACATACACAAAAAGTATTAGGTGATCTCTAACAGAATGGGAGAGATTATTCTGATAAGTATTAAACACCTGGAGGACAATGCAGGCATCAGACACAGGCAGCAAGGCTCCATGAGGGGAAAGTCCTGCTTGTCAAACCTGATTTCCTTGTATGACAGGACAACCCACCCCGCTGATCTAGGAAAGCCAGTAGATGTAATCCTCTTGAACTTCATCAAAGCATTTGAGAGGCTCTCTCAGGATCCTTCTGAACAAAATGTCCAGCCCACAGCTGGATAAACACATCACGTGGGAGAGCAGCTGGCTCATGGGTCAGGAACAAATGGTGGCAGTGACTGGGGTGGCACCAGGTTGGCACTGGTCCCTGGTGGGGCTCTGCAGGTTCTCCATCCTGAGCCCTGTGCTCTTCACCATCTTCATTAATGACCTGGACACAGGACTCAGTGGAACACACTGGAAATTTGCCACTGACACTAAACTGGGAGGAGTTGGCAACTCCCTCAAGGAGTTGCAGAGAGACCTGGACAAATTGGAGACTTGGGCAATCACCAGCTGGGTGAAGTTTAATGAGGGCAAGTGCCAGATTCTGCTCTGGGATGGGGCAAGCCTGGCTGTGTGTATGGGCTGGGAATGAGAGGCTGGAGGGCAGCTGCAGAAAGGGACCTGGTGTTCCTGGTCCATGGCCAGCTGAACAGGAGTCAGCAGTGCCCTGGCAGCCAGGAGGGACATCCATGTCTGGGGGGCATCAGGCACAGCATCACCAGCCAGGCAAGAGGGGCATTGTCCTGCTCTGCTCTGCTCTGGGGCGGCCTCACCTTGAACATTGTGTGCAGTTTTGGGCACCATGGCTTAAAAAAGGACATTAAACCATTGGAGAGCATCCAAAGAATGGTTATGAGAATGGGGGAAGGTCTGGAGGGGGGAAATCTTATGAGGGGGGACTGTGAGCATTAGTCTGTTCACCTGGAGAAGGGTTCATTGAGGCCTTCACTTGTTGCAATAATGCAGATGGGACTTAGTTTCTTCATGCAGAAAATCTCCTTCTTTATTCACATAACTCATGTTTATACAGTTTTCATAGATCTGTGTTTAACTCCAATTGGCTAATTGTTTTCTTGTCACTGAATTCATTAGTTAGAAAGTGCTTATGTGTGTGCATGTTAAGACTCTATGTGCAGGTGTTGACATTTTTTCTTTGTGGATTCTCATGGGACATCTTTTATTACAGGTGCAATTTATTTTTCTCTTCAAGAATAAGTGGTTGTGTTAACTGACTTTTCATTCCTCTGATTCTTTCTTATGGGAACTTACAGGCTTAACTGGTAATTCAGCAGAGCAAGGCCTGATTTTTATATGGCGTTTCTTTTATAATACCTTTACTTGTATGCAACATTCAACATCCTCAGAAGGGGCAGTGCTAATCTCTTCTCTTTGTGACCAGTGACAGGACTTGAGGAAACAGCATAAAGCCAAGTCATGGGAGAATTAGGTTGGTTATTAGGAAAAGTCTCTTCCCCCAGAGGGCGGTTGGACACTGGAGCAGACTCCCCAGGGCAGTGGTCACAGCACCAAGCCTGACAGAATTCCAGAAGCGTTTGGACAAAGTTCTGAGGCACAGGGTGTGACTCTTAAGGTATCCTGTGCAGGCCCAGGAGTTGGACTCAGTGACCCTGGTGGATCCTTTCCAGGGTGGCATATTTTATGATTAACAGCTGCTCCCAGTATGCTGACAAGTAGAAATTTATTCACAAAGTCCTCTTTCTACTAATTTTAGACAAGAAGAACTGGGAGCAACTGTTCCTCTTGCCAAATGCTCCCTAAACTTAATCAGTTCTTTCAAGAAGAAGTTGTAGAGATTGCACTATGAGGTTTCTCTGCAAAAAGGGGATGTCGGGAGGAGTGAAAATAATAAAACTTTCCAGGAGTGAATTGACATAACAGTAGTTGTAACATAGTCCCTATGATTAAAACTTGAAAACTATTTAAAGCTTTGTGTGTCTTAAAAACTGTATTTTAATTCATTACAGAATTTAAAGTGTATGTGTTGTGACATGTTTGGATTTGGGTTCTTTGTCCTTTTCATTCAACTTCTTCATGATGGTCTTGCTTGTTCCCTGTCCTTCTTTGCCATTTCCTCATTTTTCTTTATTCAAAAAATTGCTTGTTTCCATGATTAGACCTCTCAGTTATCAGTGTCTTTTCATCTTTAGCCAGTTCTATCAGAAACCTCAGAAAAATTCACAACATTGAAGCCAAAAATCAGCTTAATTTAACACAGGCTATTTCTTTTCTACTTGATATTTATCAGTGAGTTGCTGTCCTGTTTGTTGCCATGTGTTTGGATAATCCTGCTACTTTATCTCTAGGTTGTCAGTTCTTCAGCACATCTTCTTTCTTTACCTTTCCTAAATTTTCTGTCTAATTTAGGAACTATGCTTCATTGTTTGTCCTATAGTGGAGACTGGAAGTTACTTTCACCTAGTGGAATAGTATTAATAATTAAAATGTGATGTTTGATTTTCAGCATTTCAATTTTAAAATACATATTTCTTTGAAGACTGCTTAATGTTTTGTGGAATCATCAGTAATGGTTTGTGTTACTGTCATGTTAGTGCCAAATTTAGCTTTGATAGGAGCTTAAGCCGTAGTTTTTATGAAAATGTAGACTAAAATACTGGTTTTCTTTTTGCAGCAAAATGAGAAGGAGAATTTGCTGAAGGAAAGAAACCACATTTTATCAACTCTGGGTGAGACAAAGCAGAATCTGACTGGACTTTGCCAGCAGGTGTGTAAGGAAGCAGCCTTGAGTCAAGAGCAAATACAAATACTCGCAAAATATTCTTCTTCAGATTGTCCACTCTCATTTTTGTTCCCGAAAAGAGAACAAACAGCTCCATCTGATAATGAGCTTGTGGTACCAGCATCTGTAGAATCAGCAAATGGTCTTTCAGGTGTCACCCCTGAGCAGAGTTCCTGTTATCAGTGTGTCAAGAGCGTGTGCGAAACCACCTACGATCAGGTACAAGAACTGCATCCAGTTCCTGCCAGAACATTGGAGCAAACATCGCTCGTGGAGCCGTGTGGACAGGGCAGTGGCATCACAGACTTCTGCCAGCAAATGACTGACAAATGCACTACAGATGAGTGAATCTCTCCTTCCCACTGCCAGCCTCTCAGCATTGCAACTAGAAGTGGGATTGAGCATTATTGGAAAGTAACTTACTAAGTGAGACAAAAGAGAAAAGTTTAATCTTTTGAAAACTATATTGACAATTACATGGTCACCATTATTACTTGGCAAGCTTTGAGTTTGCTCTTTGTAGTTCCAGAACATAATTTGTATGTGTCAGCCTTGGAGCTTTTTCTATGTAGTGATGCCAAGGAGGGTTCAGGAAAGCTGTTGGAAAGTACAAATTCCATGCACAGGTGCTTATTTATGAGGAAGTTTTGTTCAAGTATAGAGCAGCCTACTCTGATTTATGCCACAGTTCTTAATGCCACTCTGCATTTTAAGGAAAGCCTCCTAACAGCTGTTTATGCACAATGACCTTTATACCTGGAATTCTTTTTTCCTGGTAGACAAACCTTAAGAAGCATGTATAGCTCTGTAAATGTTCATTTTGTAGATGGGCTAAGTAACCTGACAGGATGAGGAGATTCTGGAATAGCCCCCTCCCCATCATAGAGAAGACTTTTACTGAATTAAAGTAGTAGGCAACTATTACTACTACTAGAATTGGTTAGTAGTAGGCTTTTATTGAATAAGTGCTCTTGTCTTGTCTCTGTAGCACAGAATTAAAAGAACTGGAGCAGCAGAGGTGCTGCCACGTACTGCTCTCTTCTCTAAATCTAGTGGGAGAATAACAACGTGCTGTGGAAGGCAGACATCTGAAACTGGTGCAGTTCTTGGATGAGTGTGCATTGGATCCTCTGGCATCCGAATCCCATAGGCTTACTAAAACTCACTGCTGTATTGTGACTTCCTGTCCTAGCACCTTCAAGCTCGCTGCTTGTTTCTGGCAAGTTGGAATCAAAGTATTGTGAAAGTCTAAGGACAGACTTTTTTTTTTTTAAGGTATTCAGGCGCCACATTTTTTTCTTTCAGTGCCTAACTGCCTAAAGTAAGTTACAAATATTTGTTTTCTGATCACTGGGACCAGTAAAGTTCTATTTCAGAATCAGTCTTCAGAATGCTTTATGGCTAAACCTGTAGTATATTTTCAATGGCTTGTGCGATTAGCATAGATATATAAAGAGTTTATTGAAGAAATGAGCTGGAGATATTTCCTTTATTACTTTGTGAAGGAGAAATTCAGCTACTGAAAATAATCCCCATTTTCTAGATTTTTACATAGCAGTGGATGCATATTGTATACCAATGATGCTTTGTTATTTTGATGTTATTCTCACACCAGAACTAAGTATTGAACCTCACCACAGAAAACTTTGGGTTTGCTGGTTTACAAAACATGAAGAATCTTGTACAAGCCAGTGGAATTCTTCATTTCCTACCTCAGAATGTGTATTAGCTTTTTGTGTCTTTGTGTGCATGTACAGTAGGCAGCAGCTAAGCAAAGGCCCTTGTAAATACTGCTTTTCAGTTTTACCTTGCAGTGAGACAGAACTTGGTCTTGGCAAGGCTCTCTTTTTCCTCCCCCCCATCCATAGGTAACATAGCATTAATAAATACAGTAAGCCACTTATTTAAAACACAAATTTTAAAATTGACAGATTTCAACAGGACTTCTCATAACCAGCACATAACACAAATGACTACACTACCTCACCTATGGGACTGAAAGTTGATTCAAATCTCTAGTAAATCCTTGGATTTTCATCATATATTGTTACTTTTTAAGGGAAAAATTATGGATCATAGCTTGTATGAATCACAATACTTGCAATAATTGAAATTCAGAAATAAATACTATACGACAGACATCATGATAATTGAATTGAAATTCTTTTAAATTACAATCACTGAGATAGGATGATCCTGTATATGTATTACTTTATGAGGCTCTTTGGGCTTTTTCCCCATTTTCTGTAGATTCCTGGTTAATTTAATCCTGTCTCCCTCCCAGGCTGCCACCCTGGGAGCATTTTGCTCTTATGTCTCTATTTTATTTAAAAAGTAAACCAACAAGAAACAATCAAAACAAAATTCAAAGGCCAAACCTCTACTGTTCATAACTACTCTCACTTTTAAAGCTGGTGATATTCTGAAATGACGTGGACAGTGGCATTAAAGCATTGTCCTAATAGTGCACACAGTTGGAAATAGAATTCCCTGGGGTAAATCCTTGTCATAACAAGGTAGAGCATCTTTGTAGGGAATGGGAGCTTATCCAGTGCCCAGAGCCCTGACACACTTGGCTGCAGGTGAAGTTTGAGGGTAGGTTTTTACCTGACCAGCTGCATCTAAATAATTTTTAAAATATTTATTTAATACCATAGACCTACAAGTTGCATGTTGACTTCTATAAGCCTATATCATCAACTTGCAAATGTTACGAATGAATGGCAATTTTATGATACAGAATTCTCAGGAAAATGTTTTTGGAGTTTGGTTTTATTTTTTTTTTCTTCCAGTAAAGAAATACTCAATTTTGAAATTGTAAAATACTTTGTTAAAGCATGTTTTAAAATACTTTGGTCAGACTATCTTAAAGCCATAAGGGTATGATGGCATACAGATTGTAAAATAAACAAATAATTACAACAGTTGATTTTGTATTTTTCATAATTCAGTATTTTCTAAGTCTACAATAAAAACCACTATCCTTTCTACAAAGGCTTTTCTATTTTGTGTAAGTCCTCTGCTGTGAAAGTCTCTACTGGTGCATTATTCATTAATGTAATACTGCTCAAACAGTTCTGAAAATGGTACCAAAGTAGTCTCTATGTAGTTTATAAGTTTAATTGTCCCAAACCACTAGCTCAGACAAAGCTGATATCTGAAAATCCAGAAAGGTAATTGTACCAAAGTTGAGTATCTGCTAAACTACTCTCAATATTTCCTTAGTAGTGTGCATTTTGGTCTATTGATGTTTTTCTTTTTTAATTCCATATTCTTAAATACATGAGTGTTCTCTACTGAAGACTAAATTTGCCATGTGGAAGACTGTGCTGTTTCATGTGAATGGCAGAGCAAAGATAGGCAGAATGTAAAATAAAAACCCTAAAAATGATTAACAAGTAAGTAATGAGTGAGAGTAATATTGCAATACAAGTAAGTTGAGTATATCTTGTTAACTTGAGAAATAACATTTAAGGCTTTCTTGATGTGTGATAACAGTCTAGTAAGAATTCAATATGATACTTTAACAAGGTTTCCTAATTTTTTACAGTCTACTGTTTCATATTTACTGTGAAAGAGGAGGACATGGATGGGAGAGACTTGGGAAGAAATAAGACTCAGTAATTAAAATAGCATCCGAGAGCATGTATATATTCAACTTCATTAACTTGCTGAAGGCCATAAGTCTCAAGCTTTCAGGTGAACTGATTTTGTTTAAAAGTATTTGGTGATGAGAGGGCCTCAAAAGTTCTAAATCATATTGCAATTTTATTTCTCAGCCCAGTGGTGATAAATCAGATGATACACTTCATGTCAACCTGGCAACATTTGGGGCTTTTTCAGGCAATGATCTAGGAAATAAGAAAGATTTTCAGTGAACAGCCCCTACCAGTCTGAGTTTTCATTCCTGTTACTTTGACTCTTGTTAAAAATACACTTGATTTACATTAATACAGGATCCTCTAAAGTCCTTCAGATGGAGCCTCACCAGGTTGCACTTATACAGGCCTGTCAGATACTTCTGGGTGGCAGTGGAAAATGGTGCATTGAATCAACATGTGAAGGTAATTTAAATGCAGATGTTACAACACTGTTGGTACAGTGACATAATTGCTCATTGTAATTATAACTATCCATACGTAGAGTATTTGCCTGAAAGATAATCAGCTAGCAACTGTGTGAAATTGCAGAAATTATTATTCTTAACTTACAAGTAGAAGGTTAAAAACCAGGGGATGGGTGTAGGGATAAAAGACAGCAGAAGTCATAGAATGCCTAGATTTGGATTAATATCAGCCCATGGGATTTTGAGGCATATCACTGACAACTGTCTGTTGGGCTGGTCCATTTTTCACACATGGTGTAGGAATGTAGGAGTCCTAAAAGGAACATATACTTTTCAGACTCTTTATTCTGGTCTCTGAAGTAAATCAGTCCTGCTTACCCATAAACCCAAGAAACTGCTAACCTGCATCTATCCAGGTGTTGTCCCTAAAAGCCTATGGACCTGTCGTTATTCTTGTTGAAAATCTGTCCTGTGACTTGTTTCATGGGCTTTTATAAGGACTTTAAAAATGCTGACAATTTCTGTGATTTTATGTCCTTTCTTTTTTCCTCCTTCTACAAGAATTGCAGTAAACCTTTTACAGGCAAATCAAAATAGCAGATGAAGGACTGAATTAAATTCTGTGCTTTGTGTTATACAGAATACCAGAATTTGTCTTGGTCTTTTCACTTACAAAGTCTACTGTTTCACCTTGGTGATGGACTCACAAGGCTTCAAATTCTTACATAGAAATCTGGACTCTTTGGTTGGAAATCTCAGACTGATGGGCAACAACAGGACCATGTGGGCATGTTCTTTTGCAGGCTTTGTCCTTTTAGGTGTTTCCCTTCTGCTGCGTCCCAGGCTGGCAGGAATTGTGTAGTGTAGCCAGACCTGTTGTGAGTTCAGAGCAAAACACTTAAGTAGAGTAAGTGTTGAGGCTTGTATGCCCTCAGTTGCCATCAGAGGGCATGTACCTGTTCAAACCAGCTCTCACCCTCCATCTCCAGCAGTGCATTAAGGACAGAACTGGGAGCTCTCTGCCCTAAAAGGCAGAGCGTCCGTGTTGACCTCAAAAAGTAAGGTTTTGTCTGTGTGACTCCCTTTGTGAACACATCAGGTTTTCATGCAGTACTGTGCAGCTCTGAGTTTCTAGGTTTGTAGAAGGCAAATTAATCTCTTGCATTAAACTTTCTTATGCCCTTTTTAGTGAGAAAATACTGTGATGTGTGGTGGGCTGCTGAAGGAGGATGGCAGTGCCTTGCTTGGGAAGGAAAGCACCTTGCCACAGTGTTGGTGTGCAGATGATTTGTTGCCCAAGGGAGGTTAAGGCCAGCAATATCTTTCTCTTTTGGCATTGTGTTTGGGAGGAATACCCAGTGCTATTCCAAATTTTGGAGGTTGACTCACAAAGGAGGATTACATTACCTCACCTTGGGAAGGAAAGAACCCAGCTCCAGTGTTGGTAGTGCACATTTGTAGGCTGCCTGTGGAAATTCTCGGCCAAGAACAACTTTCTCTCTTGACATTTTTGGTGTGGGAGCCATCCCAGACATATTTTGGAGGTGGTGTCAAGATTCTGGAGTGGGCTCCTGAAAGATCAAATTACCTTTCCTTGGGAAGGAAAACACCTAGCCCCCAGTATTGGTGGGGCAGATTATAAGATGCCCAGGGGAGTTAACAGCCAGGAATACTTTATTTTCTTGGAAGATGTTGTGTGGGAGCAATTCCCGCATGTGTTCAGTTTTGGAGCTCAGCTTCACATTTCAATGTTGGGTTCATGAAAGAGGATGACAGCACCTTTCCTTGGGAAGGAATGCACATAGTGCCAGTGTTGGTGATTCAGAAGAAAGGCTGCCCAGAGGTGGTAAAAGCCAGCAACAACTTTCTGTCCTGAATGCTTTCATGTGAGATCAATCCCTGAATGTATTCAGGATGTGTTGGAGCCTGGCTCCAATTTTCAGAGCAAATCTTCTAAAAAAGAATGACAATACCTATCCAAGGAAAGGACAGAGACAGTGTTGGAAATGTGAGGTGCCCAGGGAGTATAACAGCCAACAATAGGTTTCTCTTCTAGCACTTTTCCTATGGGAGCAATCCCCATTTGTATTCAGTTTTGGAGCTGGTAGCCAAAGTTAGGAGAGGAGCTTCTGAAAAAGTATGGCAGTAGCTTTCCTTGGAAAGGAAGGCACATGTACTCCCAGTGTTGGCAATGCAGATGATAGGCTGTTCATGGGATATAAAGGCTGGGAAGGGTTTTCCATCCTGGCACATTTTGTGTGAGAGTAATTCTGCAGGTAGTCTGCAGAAGTGGGAAATGGGCTCCTGAAGGAGGATGAAAGGATTCCCCTTTTCTGGGGAAGGAAAGCACGTATTGGCAGTTTGAGTGCTCTAGATGATTGTCTGCCTGATGGAGGTAAAAGCCAGCAACAACTTTCTGTCCTGGAACCTTCTGTGTGAGAGCAGTCCTTGAATGTAATCAGTTTTGGAGCCCAACTCCAATTTTCAGAGTTGGTTTCCTGAAAGAGGATGATACTTCCCACAGGGACAGAATAGAACTAACTCCAGTGCTGGTGCCGCAGAGAAAAGATCACTCAGGGGAGGTAAAGGCCAGCAATAGCATTTTCTCCTGGAACCTTGTGTGTGGGAGCAAATCTTGAACATACTCAGTTTTGGAGCTCAGGTGCAAATTCCAGAGGTGGGATTCTGAAATAGGATGTCACTACTTTTAGCTCTCCTGAGCAGCCTATTGACTTCAACCACCACTGGGGCTACATGCTTTCCTTCACAAAGAAAGATATTACCATTCACTTTTTGGAGGGCATATGCAAATTTAAATTGAGTCTTAAAACTAAATAGGGAACAGGATTACTCTCACTGAAAAAAAATTCCAAGAAGAAAGGTTTTATTGTTGTTTACCTTGCCTGGGCAGCCCACCATCTATACAAAAGCCATTGGGGCAAGGTGCTCTCCTTTCCTAGGAGGGCTGTTTCACCCCCTTTTCTCTCCCTCTGAAAAATTTGATACCACTGCTCAAATACATCCAGGAAATGATCCCACACAAGAAGTTCCTGAACAGAAGGCCCTTGCTGGCCTTTACCTCTATGAGGCAGCCTCTCATCTGCAACTGCCACATTGGGACATGCTGCTTTCCTTCCCAGGTAAAAGCACAGTCATCCCCAGTTCCTGGACCCCACTTTTGGAAATTTCAGGGTAAGCTCAAAAACTGAGTATGTCCAAGGATTGCTCCACCACATCAGGTGCCAGGCTAGAAAGCTGTTGCTGGCCTTCACCTCCAGTGGGCAGCCTGTGATCAGCACTTAAAAACACTGCATCTCCAGGTTTACCTTCCTGTGGAACAGCAGTTTACCAGCCATAAGAAGGAGTGAATGCTGCTAGAACGTTATGTGAATTACGGGTTGCAAATGTTTGTCTGGCCTTCAGTTTCCTTTTCTGTCCTGGCACATTGCTTTTTGTCAGTACTGACAGTTTCAACTTGGGATGTGCACACTTCATCGCTTCTGGAGAACCAGGACATTTATTGCAACTCCACTGCTGCCATCATGTGGAGCTGAGCAACAGTGATGGGGAAGGTAAAAGACACCACAAGCTTTTTGTGACACCCTTAGTGCGGGAGCAGTTGGTAAACTGTTTGGGATCTTGGGTCTGTAAGAGGGAAAGAATGGGAAGGTATGTAGAGAAGGACATGGAATAGCACCAGGGTGTGCACAGGCTGCAAGTGGAAGGTGATGCCCAGCCCCTTCTTTATGCTCTAGGACCTTAGTCTGGGGGATTTTGGAGATTTCAAATCGGCGGGTGGATTCACCAGACTGTAGGAGTGTGACACCCTATATACAGCTGGCAGTATAGCCCCAGTTTTCAGGGATGAACTCCCAAGCCACTGGAGCAGAGAATTCCTCAAAAAATTGGCCAATTTTCTGGCCCATTCCATGCCACTCATGACTATTCCCCCTTGGGACAGGTCTCTGAGTGGCCTTCTTGGAAATCTCTGTTCTGCCTTACAAATGTGACTCCAAACAGTGTGGACTGCACTGAGACATAGCAGACATAGCAACAAGAACATGCTTTCCTTGCCATCCAAAGGGAATACAAAATTCTCAAAAGCTGTTGTAGCAGGCCTGAAGGAGGAAAAGGGGAGGAAAAGGGGAGGAAAAGGGGAGGAAAAGGGGAGGAAAAGGGGGAAAATCATCCTTCCCCTGTTCCCCCCCCCAGACTGGGTACGGTTATTAATGGACTCCCAAAGGTAGTGCTGAGGTAAGGGCAGGAGAGCAGCACTGAATGCACATCCCCGAGTACCATCATTGCCCTGGATGTTATCATGTCATAAACTCATATCCCACAGTACAGCAACAAGAAATCCTTGTCCCTGTTCTGTAAAAGGCTGCCCTGAGGAGCACATACAGGAATACAGGAATAGAGCCAGGGTTAGGTACCAAACCCACATGAACAGACCAAGCACCATTGTGACCATGGCTCCGGACCTAATCCAGCAAACGCTGAGATCAGGTTTGTTCCCAACCCACTCTTTTGTGGGTCGTGCCCTCCTTGTGTCTCACACTGGGACCCAAGTAAGGCTGTCTTGGTTTAGGAACGGTACTTCCAGATTTACTGCTCCCACTGAAACCATTCTAAACTGTGAGCCACTTGATCACTTCTCCCCCTCCCCAAGGCAGATTTGGGCACACGAAAGGTGAAGATCATGAGATAGAACAATGTACTAGAAAAGAGGGAGGAGAGAAAAAAACAGTAACAGCAACAGTATCAATAACAAACACTCCCTCAGCTCCAATTGATACTTACCTGTCACTCCCAGCCCTTGTCCAACGTCCCTCTCCAGCTCCCTCACAGGCTCCCTTCAGGTCCTTTTCAAGATACTGAAATCAGTAACATTTTTAGCACAGAAAGATCAAATCTGTCACTATTAAATCATGCCAACTACAACGGTATTTCAACTATCTAAACTATGATTTATGTAGGTATGTGCATTCCAGTGTTCATCCTGTTTGTGTTCACTCCAGAAATCCAGTTTTGGAAGATTATTTTTTTTCTGACATATTGAAATAGTCAACCAGAACCAGCACCCACATCAGTTCTCCTTCACTCCCTTCCTAAAGGAACAAAGCTTACCACGTTGCACTGAAACAACTCCTTGACAGATGAGTTTATTGAAGCCATTTTTAAAAGCAGGTATTTCTGAGTGTGCTTCATCAATCCCAACTGTTCAAAACAACTATCCAGTGTCCCAAGGAAGCGTGCATGTTACAAATGGTACGTGTTTCATACTCATTTATACCACATGACATAAGCATAAATATTATTCAGTATGCAAATTAATTGCTACAGTTCCCCTAAAAAAAAGTTGGGCACACATGGAAAACAGCTCTTAACCCAAGGTTATTGCAGCTGCCCACCTCCCTTGGACCCCAAAATCAAGTCACTAGTGCTCTCCTGCATATAATAGATTTTTGAAGTGGTTTTTCACATTTAAATTAAGCACCTTGGGTTTTTTTAGGACTATCCTTAGATGATATTTAGTGGGAAGTACAACATTTGAATAATTGCTACAATATAAATATTCAAAGGTTTTTTTCACCTTCATTTTCCTCCCTGTCTTCAGCCACTCTAACCTGAAGAAATAGGTTTCATGAATAACATTACAAAACAAAACCAAAAAACCAAAGCAAACAAAACACAACCCCCAACTCAAAATGCTGACACAACTTAAGCAACTTAGAAAAGGAAGGAGGGTCCAGAAACCAGAGGTAAACTATTAGTCCTACAAAATGAAAGGTGTTTGGAGCTTAGGAAGCACCACCATCTGCACATGCACAAGAATCACAAATTCTCATTGTTTGCCTATATAAAAAAAAAACTACTTCACCATTCATCCAGATCTTCCTTTGAAGAACAGTCATAAGAGTTCCATATTCAGAATGCAAATCACTTTTTAGTTATTCCACTTGGAGCGCACAGCTGCTTTTTAAAGGTCAGGATCCACTTCAACTCGTGACTTTTCACATATTTAAATGTTTTACCAGTCCTTTTGACCAATAATAAGATCATTTTATTGTCAAAATAAGTATTTTTTAGCAAATGAAAAGCTTTTGCGACAGTACAACATCTCTATATCCAGTGTGAAAGCAACATGGTGGTATAAATATATGCATACATTGTTTTACACAGAATCTATTATACACATTCCAGTTAACCATGGAACAATTAACAGGAGCAGATGACCACTGATTAGGGGCACAAAGTAGTTTTGTGAGCAAGGTTTTGAGAAACTTGAGGAAAAATCTGGTTTCTGGAAAGATGACAACCTTGGGATTCCATTTTTGTTTTCAATGAAGTCAATGATTTTTATTTTTAAGGATGTTGTATATAAGAATGCACTTTGTATTAAAACGAAGATCAATACTTTACAGTTTAAGAAACTTTACATATGTACATAAATTACACATCAGGAATGGTTTTAAAGCTCAAAATGAGTGGTGGGGAAAGTCTATTTTCCTTCTATTAGAATCTTGAACTCTTTTACATTGTGATCATTTGCAACAGTAACAGCATGATCCAGGGCTCGGATACTTGCTAGAAGCTTTATGATCTGCTTGATGTGCTCCCTAAAAAGGAGGCAGAAACAGAACAAAGACATGGATTTATTTTCCAGCAAAATACGACATGATGGAGCCATATATTTCATGTTCCTGTTGCAGATTTATTATATTTGCTTAATGAGGGTAATGGCAACAGATTTGTTGAAAGCTGGGAAAAAGCAGAAGGGCAGAAATCAAATTAGAACCTGCTATCCTGAAAGCAGGATAACTGGATGTTCCTCCTCCAACAAAAATTTTTACTAAGTTATAATTTCACCTGGTGAAGAAAATTGTTTCAAATTTAGAAACACACCAACAGAAGAACAGAGTTCAAAACTTAAATGAACTTAAATCCTGAAGTGAAACACAGGACTGTACCACGACTGGAAGACTGCTCATTCCTGTGCTGTTGCTGTTCCCATAGCATGTCAGCTTACTTGGCAGCAGTAACATGTCTAACGCAAACATTTAATTAAGCTCATCCTTGGATTCAAGTAAAATTACTGTTGGATCTCAGGCAAAACCAGGTTCACCTAGTTGGTTGTGTAACTAGCCAGAACTTTTGAACTGTATACAAAAGACAATTTGCCACCATGCAGGAATCAGCAACAGGCTCACCAGTGAAACAGTCCAAACTTGGTAGCTGTGAAATTTGGCAGAATCATAGAATGCTTTGGGTTGGAAGGTACCTTAAAGCCTATCTCAGTCCAAGCCCCTGCCATGGACAGGAATAGCTTCCAGCAAACCAGGCTGCTCAGAGCCTCATCCAACCTGGCCTTGAGCATTTCTAGGGACAGGAAGCTTCTCTGACCAACCTGTGCCAGGGCTTCACCACCTTCATAGCCAAAAATTCCTTCCCAATATCTAACATAAATATCTCCTTCAAATTTAAACCTACTCCCCCTTGTCCTGACACTATTTGCTCATATAAAAAGTGTCTCTCCCTGCTTTTTATAAACCCCCTTAAGAATTCAGGACACTAAGCAGTAGGGCAAAATATATTACCAGTGTTTCAGTATTTCTAGCAGTTGCTATTTTCAGATACTTTAAAAATATCCATTTCTAACATGCGAATTCACAAAGAATTTTCCAAAGACACACAGCAGGATGTAGTTACCCATGACTGCATGCACTGGCAAAATAAATTACAAGAACTGCAACTGCTTTAACTCAAAGTAAGTTACCTTGCATTTCTCTTCTCTACATCAGAGCAACCAATGCTGTTTCTGTAAATTGTATCAGCCAGGTGAACAAGGTATCTACAGAAGTTTTCTAGCTGAGAAATAGTCTTGTCTCCTGTTAGATGAGCGAACCACTGCTTAGGGAAGCAAGCAATTACCTACGAAAAACAGGAAAAAGGAAGTTCAGCACAACACAGTAAGATGTTTAAAAGCTATGTAAATATGACTTGTGAAGTCTGCCTAGTAAGACTGCAGAGACAAGGCCCAACTGAGTGAAAAAATGAGAAAACTACAAAAAAAACCCACACCAAAATACAAGTAGTAAAGCACTGAAACCCACAGTATACCTAATCCATCTACAAGCATGATTCAGAGAAGGTTCTTTAGTCTATATACTATAAAAAATAAAAAAAAACCAACTATTTTTCACTGACTACAGCTTTTAAGGTATCAAAGCCAAGATTTCATAGGCAACATCAAGTTTATAATAACTGTATTTTTCTTTCAGTTGAAGTCCATTACTTTAAACATTGTTTGATTTTACTTACACTTTGAGCTTTCTTAATGCTGTCCTCTCCATACTCTGAGTTTTGAAAAGCCATAAGAATGTATCTATTTAGCAACCCATCTATGGACAGCTCCTGTAGAGTTTTGTTTGATAGGATTCCATACCACTGGAGAAAGTTTCCCAATAACTGAAAATAGAACACAGGGAAAATAACTATTCCAAAATGTACTGAAACCAGAGAGTTGATCAAACACATCAAATACTTTAAAATATTTTAAATTTTTTGCAAACCTATTCAGGATACAGTCACCCTCGCTGCTGCAATTTAAAGAGAAAATTCCAAAGAACAGATTTTGTTCGTGTGATCATGGAGAACAGTTGTTCAGTTAACATCAGTCTCTACTTTTCTGTTTAGCAGCGAGTTAATTTTCTTCACAGTGTTTTATTGGAATAAACTATTACAGCCACAGCTTTGAGCTCTCCAATTCCCCAAAAGTAGCATATTTTATTCTGATAAGCACAAGGATATAAAAAAGCTGGGGTGAATAAGCTAAGTGACCCCATAACATTCAAGTTGAAATTATGGTGCTTCCACTTGACAACCTTTTCAACTACAAAACCAATGAGGCTGCAAAAGACCTCTGAGATCAAGTTCACTCTTAGACCAAACACCACCTTGTCAATTTGACCAGAATATGGAGTGCCACATCCACATTCTAAAACACTTCTAGGGATGTGACTCCACCACCTTGCTAGGCACTCCATTCCCACCGGTAATTATCCTTTCTGTGAAAAAATTCTTCCCAATGCCCACCCTGAAGCTCTCTTGGCACACCCTGAGGACATTTGCTGTCACTGGCTGCCTGGGAGCACAGCCCAACCCCACCTGGCCACACCTGACTGTCGGGCAGTGATAAGGGGTCCCATCCCCAGGCTAAACAACCCCAACTCCCTCAGCTGCTCCTCACAGGACTTCCCCTCTGGACCCTTTCCAGCTCTGTTCCCATCTCTAGATATGCTCCAGCCCCTCAATGTCCTTGCTAAATTGAGGGGCCCAGCAGCATTTGAGGTGTGGCCTCAGCAGTGTCCAGCACAGAGGGACAATCACTGCCCTGGTCCTGCTGGATACACCATGGCTGGTACAAGGTGCCCTTGACCATCTTCCTCACTTGGGCACACCTGGCTCACCTTCAGCTGCTGACCTGCACCCCAGGGCCTTTCCTGTCCAGCAGCTCTCCAGCCACTCAGCCCCCAGCCTGCAGCTCTGGGGTTACAGTGGACAAAGAGTAGGGACATTTGGCCTTGTTGACCCTCACCTCACTGGCCTCATCAATCCAGGTCACTCTGCAGAGCCTTCCTGCCCTCCAGCAGATCAACATTCCTGCCCAACTTGGTGTCATCCACAAAATTACTGAGGCTGCATTTGATCCCCTGATCCAGATCATCAATAAGGATTTAAACAGGTCTGGGCCCAAAACTGAGGCCTGGGGGACACCCCTAGTGACCAGACACACCGTGAAGAGGGAACAGTGCTTATCAAAGACTGAGAATCCAGAGTAGGAGTTTTTGTAAATGAAGTTGAAGCAGTTTACCATGTTCCACAAATTTGGGGAGGATTTTACTGCTACACTGTCTTAGACCAAAGATTTACTGGACATATTTAATGACTTACCTTAACAGAGGACCAAAACTGACGTTGGAAAAACAAATATGGACCAGAGTTCTTGTTTTCTAAGATGCTGGAAAGTAAGAAATCTCTTTAATGCACAACCAAGACCACATCTCTGTCTTGCATTTGCTGGCTTTTTCCTTCCAACACACAGTTCATTTCCATAAAAATTCCCTTCCATCCTTTTTGCCTTTGCTAAATGCTCCCAAAAGGATAACAAAAGATCTCCTGTACCCAGTCACTGAACCACACTGGGAGAAACTCCTGTTAACTACGGACAGAACACAGTGACTTCCTAAGAAAGGTCTGACACCATAGTTGAAAGCAAACTTACTTTTTTGGATACAAGGGCATGAATACATCATCATCTAGTGTTCTTCTCATCCTTAGCAACAGCGCCTTTAAAAGCATCTGAAACAGGTAATTTTATTTTAAATGTCCAATGCACTGCTTAGTAGTTAAACACTCAAAAACTGATTTTTAAAGCAACAGAGAACACTTGTGACCGTAACAGTAAACATACATACGTATTTCAGCACACAAATAAATAGTCTTAAAGAAGTCTGTAATAATTACAGAGGTGAAATTTGACACTCAATTAAAACCTGAACTCTTAATACTGGTTCCTGCATTCATAGAAGGCAAGTAAAACAATCCAATTTTCAGGCTATACATTTCAAAAGGCTACAAAGATCTAAAAAAGAAAAGCCTGAGTATTTGTGGCCAACTCTTACAGCAAAACGGGAGACCAACAAGGCTTAGTACATCTGGTGTACTTTCATCTCTAGTATCTGTTTTGGGGAGGCCCCACTGAGTTTCTTCTTTCAATTTATCACCATACTTTACTCCCCACAATCAGGCTGCACAGCACCAAATAATTTTAGAATTCTTTTTACTGCTGTATTTCCCAACCTAAGGTATTAAAAATGCATTCAAATTCCTTAATTTATGCAACATATTTAAGAAAAAAATCCAACAACTTACTTGTGTATTTTTGTTTTCTGCATTCACCACTGAGGGATATCCATCTATTAGTTTCTGTACCATTGCTACCATTCTAGATGTCTGTGTGGTAGAAAAGGGATCCCAGATATTTTCAGAAATTACTGTAAGAGATTAAAGACTCCACTTTACAAATACCCAAATACAGGACATCCATGCAATTATTTACAAAACGGACACCACAACCCCTCCCCTCTCATTTTCTAAGCCTATACCTGTTAATTTAGGAAGAACGACTCTCTCTACAATGGTAGGCAATAGTGAAATATCAGCATCATCTTTCACCTGCTCCTGCTCTTCACAGCCATAAAACAGCAATGACTCAAACCACAGCATTGTTTCAAAGTCTCGACACTTGCCCTAATAAAGAGAGAATTGGGGTTAGGCTCCTAAACAAATATTTGAAGTCAACACACAGAAAAAGTTTATGTATACAAGTACAACACACTCACAAAAACAGCTTTAAAACACTCTGCCAAAAGAAACAATTCATTCTACCAGCACAGCCACTAGATGCAATGAAAACAGAAAATGGTTGAGGCAAGATTGATTTTTTTAGCAGTTTTTGCCCCACAGATTTTAACTTCAACTTACACCTGAGCCAAACCAAAGGCTACAGATTAGGGTACAAGCTGGAAGTACAGCTCAGTTGCGCTGCATTATAAAATTACGCCTCGTGGATTTAAAACTCCTCTTTATGAGCATCTGGTAACTCCTCTACCTTAACAAAACGCTTACCAGGATCAGTAACAGATAGTAGTGAATACAGTTAGACTTGACAATTCTGTAACATGTCTCCAACTAACATGAGCTTTGTTTTGTCAACCTGAAAACTCAGAGAAATAGCATGGGGGAAGGGAGAATGCACAAAAAACATTTTAAATTCAATGAGGGCATCTTTCTTAGATTTATCCTTGTTTGATTAATGAAGTCAAACATCAAATTAATAAAATTATTTTAATACTCTGAACTTTCCCTGAGGAGGAATCATGCCTCCCCCTCCTGTGCACTTGGAGAAGAGGTGACAGAAAGTATTCTGCAGATAGTCTCTTCCTAGCTGAGGGGGAAAAAAGCACTTCTGTAAAAAGGAGGACCAGAGAAGGAGTCAAAAGCTACATAAACTGTTTGTCCTGGTGGCATCTCATGAAAGCATACCCAGGCTGGACAACCAGTGTGTGCCAGGGATACTGGGCTGCCATAGTGCTGTCCTGCTTTTCCCATGTTCCCTACATAACAGGGCAGTGAGTGAGTACTGAGAAAAACTTGGTAATTGCCAGCCAGAAGTCTACAAGGTATGGATGTGTAGGTGAGAGACAGATCTATAACCTAGAGACACAGGTTGCAATTCCATGTAAGAATAAGCTTCTTAGTTCTACTTCTGATGAAACAGCATTATCTAGAGTCACAATTTTCTCTGAAGTATTTTAAAGACTAAACACATTTTCATAGAACCATGCGATGTTCCCTGGAAAGGACTTTAAAGATCACCTAATCCCAGCCCATTGCCATGGGCATTTGCAGACTTTGGTCCACACCACTTCCTGAGAAGGAACTGGCAATGTGCCAAATTGTATTCTGGTCTGCTTGGAACATAGAAGATCAACTAGCCCAAGCACTCCCCAGAAAAACTTTGCCCCAAGGCAGGTGCCCATTTGAAACTTCATCCCTAGAACACACCTTTAGGAGAAGCACACATCAAAGGGGCAATTTACATTGCTCTGCTCAAGTGTGAAAGAACCACCAAGAAGCAGCTAACACAGAAGCTGCTTGCAAAGGAGCTTACCTCCAAAGGAGTCCAGGTAAGCAGCTGAAGTCTGATTAAAGGGTTAAACAACTTTGGTAAACAGAGGCCAATGTAAGCATCCTTATAAGAGGCAAAGTACTTGGAACGCCAGGCTTCAAACTGTGATTTAATGCAATCAATGGAGTAAAAGCTTTCCAAAACATCTTCGAAAACTTTGCTGGATTCCTTCAATATACGATCTAGCATGGGAGAAAAGAAACAAAAAGTTAATCACCTATTCCCTCTAATGCCTCTTTCAAGACATTCTTCAATGCTCACTGGCATCAGCTAACTCCCATCAACAAAACAAAACAAAATAAACAAACAAACAAACAAAAAAATCCATCATCTTTAGAAGTTCTGTTACTCCTGCCTCAAACACTCAAAGTTATAAAAACAGGAGCACGAGTACTCTTCAATACACTGTTTTATCAGAGGTCTTACTCTTCATGGAAGGATTTTAAGTTATAAGACACAATTAGGATTGGTGATATACTGTGCTGTACTCAGAGTGAATCTAACTTCAAAGCTGGCCTTGTTTCCTTGTTTTGCATGGGAGTTTCAAACATCTGATCTCCAGGCCCCTTCTAACCCAGATTATTCTACATCTTTGATAATCCAAGTGCAAATATAGGAGGGCATCTCAGATAAATCAACTGAATTGGCAGTTCAGACAGGGTGGGTCCTAGCAGACACCATGCCCAGAACATGACTGTTAGCACTGGGCAGTGATTACAATCCTTCAGCACCTTCTTTTCTGGCTTTTTGGGGTTTTTTTGTTTTGGTTGTTTTTTGGGGTTTTTTTGGTTTTTTGTATTTACAGTTGCAGTATTCTATACAGTCCAGACCTTTTTCTCTCTATATTATTTTCCCTTCACCTTTTCTAATCAGCTTCATTTTAACCAGTCATGTTTGCCACAGTTGTAAACGTTTGGTTACAGCAGTAACTCTCACACAACAACACAACTAGTTCACACAGCAGGCAGAGACAGGGCTGAGGGAACAAGAGATTATGTCATATAACCACACTTTTCATACTGGGATTAAGAAAAAACACTACATGTAAAGTTAGTAGGTCCAATGTGCACTCTTCTGTTCCACTGCTGTTTCTGGACTAACGTGAGGGCTACAAACAATAGCAAAAAAGCTTTACAAACACCGTGCCTATTCAGAAACTGAAGAAGTTTCTACAGAACACTTTTGCACACATAAACTGCCAAGTTACCAAGTACAATTCAGCCCCATTGAACCTAGATAATTTAATTTAGCAAAGTGAATTATAGCACCTAACAACCCTGAACAGTTTTACTGTTTTTCCAATACTCCTCCCTGTATGCAGAAAATCAGTGCAACCATAAAGTCGCAGTAAATCAGCTGGCAACTAATGATGTGGAAACTGTATGCCTTCCAAAGGACCTAAGAGCTAGACAGTTCACCTGTTTTTCTAATAGGTTTTTATTCAGGTCTCCACAGCCACCTACAGCAATGACTTTTCCATTTATTACCTTCTCTGTGGGAAATGACCTCTTTATTTTAAAACCATCCTATCACTTAATTTCATAGTCCCTAGCTCTCATACTGTGAAAAACCAATATTGTTCTACTTCAAGAGACCAAAACCATCCAATCCCTCCTAAAATGCAACACAAACAATTCTAGGTATGTAATCCTTGCTGCTCTCCTGCTCCTTGCTTCTAACCTGATTCTCTTTTAATCAGAGCAAATGTTATTTGTACCACAAGATTTTTCTGCAATGTTTGCATTCAACGTTGTTTTCTATCATTTGCAAGCTTTGTCAGGTTCCACAAAACTTCTGTCACTGCACTTCTAGAAGCTTATTCACAACTCCACTAAATACTTGCCACAAACAAAAAAAAGATTTTTAAAGCACTGAGGTTTTCAAAATTTCACAAGTAAGACAAACACGTATTTCAAGAATGATAAACTATTTCACAACTTGGAAGACTTACTGACAGTCCAAAAGTTTAATGCTTGCCAGCAAAAGCATGTTTGAATTAAATAAAAAGAACCTCACTAAGGATGGGCTATTCAATCAACTGCAAGACACACAACAGAATTGGTGATAGAGATTACTTAGGTCACACTGATGATCCAGGAATCAAAAGTTCCTAAACTCCTTCCAAAATATGGTGAAATATCTAAATAGGGCTGCATTAGCATCAATGTTTTCCTGTCAAATATTTGGTATTTTATTATGGAAGAGAACTGGGATTGTTCAGCCTGGAGAAGAGCTTCAGGGTAACTTAACTGTGGCCTCAGAGCACCTGACGGGAATCTGCAGGATGGAGGAGGACTATTTACAAGGGCCTGGAGTGACAGGACAAGGGGGAACACCTTCCCACTGACAGAGGGCAGGGTTAGGTGGGATATTGGGAATAAATTCTTCCCTCTGATGGTGGTGAGGCCCTGACACAGGCTGCCCAGAGAAGCTGTGACTGTCCCTTGCCTGGAAGCGTTCAAAGTCAGGTTGGATGGGGCTTAGAGCAACCTGGTCTAGTGGAAGATGCTCCTGCCCATGGCAAGGAGTTGGAACTGTGTAGACTTTAAGGTCCCTTCTAACCCAGACCACGCTGTGATTCTGTGACAAAGCTTGGGTAGCTCTTCTAACCTCGCTCCAAGTTGAAGTTTGTGATATCTGTTGAAGTTTCCTCGTCATCGCTGGAAAGGCCTTCGAGGTGATCTGCCATTTTCCCAGTTTGCTCTCTCGCTTGTCTGCGGCGAGCTCTGGAAAGGAGCAGCAGTATAAACCAGCTATCATCTGTATAAACCAGCTACAGTAAAGCAAGAGAAACCAGCTCTTTTCCCCCCCTATACAATGAATACACCCACTTAGGCTTGTCCTTTTAATTCTAGGAGAATAAAGCCAAAAAGAACTTTTACTATGAAAAGAACATTTACTATGCCACCACCTCAAACATTCCACTGTGTTGCTGTCTCAAACAATGAGAAGAAACAAAACCAGCAGAAACCACACAGATATGCAATGTATTTACTATGCTTTCTTTTAGTAATTTTAAATCAGTATCATAGAATGTTTTGTACACTTCCATTATAAACTGGGATACACAACAACACCCCTGCCTAGCATACAAGCTTTGCAGGGAAGAAGCAAACATTGCCACTCATGTTAGTATGTCACACAGGACAGCTGCATCTTGGAAGCAAAGACACATAAAGAAGAAAAGAAATCTCATTCTGTACCTTCTAGCCTCTCTTTCTGCAGTTCGACGCTTGACTTGTTCTTGATAGATCACTCTGTCTCGCCCAAAAGAATCAAGATTTGGTGCCATCAGTGCTTTATCTGTAAAATTACATCGATGAAAATTAAAATGCTTATTTATAATTCTATAAATGTGCTGTAGGCAGTTTCAAAAGAGCCTTTTACCCACTTTTAAACTAAGTGTAATTTGAAATAGAAAGCTCAAGTATTAAAAAAAGAAAAAAACCCACAATGCCCCCCAGAAGCCTGAATTCACAATGTGTAGAGGTTAAAATGGAAAGCAGGGGAGTTTGGAAAAATTTCCACTTAAATGTCAAATAGTTTTCACCATACTTCACTCAGTGCCAAACTACATAAAAGTCAGTTTTAACAGAAATAGCTTAAATGAAATGTCCAAGAGAAAAGTGTTCCTTACATAAACACATTCACCACATAATTTTTGAGAAGAAAACTAAAAAAAAAGAAAAAAAAAAGCAGACGAGTGACTGGGGCAAGAATATATGTTATGTTAGAGTTCCAGTAACAGTGTTTCCAAGTTCATATGCTTTAGATTGCCTGAAGTTTAAAACACATCAAAATCTACAGAAAGATAAACCATCTTCCCTCTTCTTTTCAAGCTTTGCTTATCTATGTTCCTGACTAAAGAAAACAACACAGGTAGAAAAGCAGATAGCAGGCAGGAGTGTTTCCAGTTCCTCCTCTCCAGGTAAATTTTAAACAGTAGACTAAATCCTAACCACTACTCAAATCCATCCATTAAAGTATAAACATTAACATTTAAACACCAGCCTATCCAAACTTCGGGAATAAATGTACACATTCTGAAAACATCTATTTACAAATTCATCATTTGAAGTATTAATGCTGATCTATGTCAGTATTCCAATTCAATACCTGCTCTGCTAACAGCCTTCTCTAACATTCCAGATACTAAAATAAGATCTCTCTGTAAAACCCAACCTCAGCAATGAGAACTATTTCTACCATTAAATTTCAGTATAAAAAAATCCATGCTAAGCTTCTTTCAGGAAATAGGTTTCCAGTTCTCACAACAGCATTTTCATGCTAAAACTGCAAGGCCGTGTGATGCCCAAAACTCCAAAAAACAGACCTAAAAGAATATGTATGCTAACCACTCTACAGAGGAATGATCAACTCTGACACCCTAGCACTTCATCATCTTCAGTGGGTTCTAGCTAATGGTATTAACAAGACTTTAGCTCTGACAACTGTGGTAGAACAGGGAAATGGTATTGATTATAGAATTTTACAACAGCAAGAAGACAAATCCGTTTTTAAAAATGGGAAGCTCTCTGAAGCATAAAGAGGATTAATAGGATATTTCATCCATTGATTTAGTATGCTGAATAAAACCTCCTCCAAGAAATATGTATTTCCATCCAAGTGAACATTAATGCTTTTGTAGAGTTCTACACACTGAAGAGTAATCACCACAAGAAACCTCCTCAGTGAGAATGCCCCAGCCACAAACTCACAGTAAGCAGAATTTAACTGACTAGTCTTTAGCTGTATTTCATACAGGGTCACTGTATTAGTCTGATTAGTCTTCCAGTTCTTTAATTTCCCATTAAAATGTCTGAAATCAAATACTTACACTGGCTACAAAACAGAAAATTAGACAGAAGTCTAGCCCAATGCTTTGTGGCTTTATAACTGTACATGTTAAATGACATTTATAGATTCAGGAAGGTTAAAATAAATTTTTTAGAAGTCCTGATATAAGAAGAAAATGGGGAGTCACATACTACCACTACTCCCACAGCCACCATGCATACATTTTTAGTGCTAGGAAGGAGAATATATAGTTAAGATAAACAGAAAGGAGAGACGAAATCAGAGTTACAGTGTTTTCAAGTTTAAAACAAAACAGATTAGAGAACTTTCATCTAAACTTGCTCCTACTCATCTCAAGAGTAAGAATAAACTTTAATAAGACAGTCATACATTAAACATTTACATTTCAATTAAGTTATACTAAGTAAACAAGGTTGTTTAATGAATAATAAAAACCTTCAAGATGGACTGACTTGAATGGCTTGAAAACTCCGAAGATTCATCTTTAATATCATCTTGTCGTCTTTGGACAAGGCGGGAAGCTCGCTGTTTGTACAGCTGGTGCATTGCAGATTCAAGTTCGTTAATCAGAGGCACCTGTAAAAATACAACACACCACGTAATACCCGGATCCTGAGCTGCTCAGCTTCTGGGGTCCCAGTCTATTCCGGAGCAAAACGCTGTCACTGTGCTCCCAGCAGCACAAGGTCCTGCCTTTTACTCGTATCATTTGCACCAGGAAATAGTTCAAGGTGTGGAAAATGCATACATTTAAGCTTTTAATCAGAACAAGAGCATTCTGACAGCAACTTCCGTGGCTTGAATGAGTCTACACAGCCAGACATCCTATTTAGAGTGGGAAATTTTCTTTCCAGTACTTTTGCTTTCCCTATCAAGTGTGTTATGTGCTGTCTAAAGGTCTGCAACTCTCCGACGTCAGCTGTTTCCTCTCTATCCTTAAACAAGAATGTAGAATTGTTCTCTACTTCAGTGAGAAAATAACCTGACTGTACACAGTGAAAAAAACCACCTATCAATCTAACCTACTGAAGCAGGCAGCTATTGTTTAACTCTTAATAGCATATGCTGAGATATCACTAAAATGAAATCAAACCCTGCACAAGGGTGTTATGCCAACAGGTAATTCAAATCAAATACTCCTCTAGCTAGCTTATCATTAAAATTAAAATAGTACAATTTGTGCAAGTTATGCATTAAGTATAACCTTGAATTAATCAGGTAGGTCAGGTCAGACCTGTCACTTTTTTTTTTTAAATGAACTATTTTAGCAGCATCTCTAACAAAAATAGATGATATTATGACAGTCGGGAATTTCCTGACATTAAATAGCAGGTTCACTGATCTTTTATTTTCCACTTCCTGGGACAAGTTAAAATTAGATCATTATAAATATTCAAATGCAAACCAGAAGTTTTCACAATCTCTTAATTTGGAAAGGCAAGTCCTTTTGGTATGAACACTTCAGCCATGTCCTCCTTACCTCTGAGATGTATGCTTACTCCAGTCTTCCAGTCTTTTATATTTCATTGCTGCCTACCATCCAGGATTATGTTTTTTTCAAAACAGAAGATAAAATCAGAAATTGTTTCCTGATGTATTTTAGAATGTGACTCAGCAGCTATTAAAGCTATTTACTCCTTCAGTAAAATGTAAAATTCTGAGTTTATAGCTACAGGGCCATTTCAGCTTACTGAGACTGACACACACATCAGAGAAGAAAAAGGTTTTAGCTCTGTGGGATAAACCAGGCTCCAGGGATTAAAATGAAAGCAGCTCTGCACCAACTCAAAATACACACACATCTTTCTTTCGGAGAAAAGAGTAGAGAGAAAGACAAGGAGGGAATAAACTTCCAAGTGCTGGAAGTTTATACTCTGAATTTAAGACAGTTTTGAAAGTAGAAATAATGGTTTAAAAATACTAGTTTTAATGTAGTTTACCATACAAAATATAGCTTTTTCTCTTACGCATGTTGAGGAAATACTAAGACTGAAAAGTTAAATGAAAATTTTTCAAAGCACCCCTAGTGGTTCCTTCTGTAAACTTCTCAGGATTAAGAAAGAAATTCAGTGATGCATTCAGATATAAGAATACACTCAAAATCTTTCCCAAAGAAACTTGGAAGTCCTTATTCTTCTCTATCAATACTATAGTTAATGAGTGGTTGACAATTCCACTGACTACTATAAAGTTACAGCTCTCATTCCCTGTTCTGTTTAGTCAGTACCTTAAATTCAGTGTTTTCAAAGGGTTTTTTTTGTTCACTTTCCCTGTAAACAGTGGAAGAGGAAAAGCAGAAAGGTCTCTAAACATTTAGATCACAAGGATAATTCTGACACACAGAGAGTGTTTTGATAATTCACTTTTGCAGGTAAAGAAGTAGTTCATCTGCTTGTACTGTCAAAGGTATGCCCAGAACAACGCGATCTTTCTGTATCCGCTGTACGTTCCTACATTCAAAATGTAAAAATGCCACTGCGACTCGTCAGCTTCCTCAGAAAGCACAATTTTGACAGTAATTACTTCTGAAAGAAGTAATGCAACCATCTTCCACTCTACTGGTTTTCTTATTTATGGGGGGAAAAAGGTATTACACAGGATTTGACCTTTCCAGTGCTTGTTTCTAGAATCTGTGTAATAGCTGTCTTGTTATACTCTCTGCTGAGTCTTAAGAATGGGCAAAGTGATCCTAACATTCAGAATCTCTTCAAAATATCATATTTAAAGATATGTTTTCATATATGTATGTATATATATGTGTATACACTATGGTACTATTATTACACACATATATAAACACATTCTCATGTATAATAACTACATATATCATTGTAAATATTAATAACAACACTTTAAATAGAAGCAGTTGGGAACAAAGGTTCTACAAAAAAGCTGAAGGTAATTTATCTCTACACTCAAAAGATTAGAACAATTTACCATCCTAGTGCATTTCATTTAAATAAAAACTAATACTAGTTTTATTACTGGACTTCATCCCCTCCTGACACCTCCTTTTTAGAAAACTTTTCAGTGTCCTGTGGGCTACTGGTTCTGAATTTGCCAGTACTCTCGTCATACTGGAAGCACTGAATTCCAAACATTACCTGGCCAAACAATATCAAAATAAATGAAATGTTCCTGTTAGACTGACCACATCAACTGCTGCTTTTGCAACTCACTTTACATACAAGTACAGCAGCAGCCACCACCTGAAACCAGCAAAACTCTATGAATGCCCCTAAGAAGCCTGAGATTATAAAAGTCATATCTTAAAAACATTTGAACAAGGCAGCTTATGCCATCAAGGAGAACCTCCAGACATGGTTTATAGTTACCACAAAAGTAATTTAACAAAAGGTCTTCACAAAGCAAATAGAGATACAGATATTTAACCTGACTTCTGAAATACAAATTTAACTCTGAGTAATAATGTAAAAACTTATGTTTAGTAGGAATTCAGGCATCTGGGTGACCAGCACTGCCAACACTGCTTAGGAAAGCACCTTTATTAAACTTCAACAGCTAATGCTAATACAGACTCAGGAATAGGGTTTCTTAAGTGAACAATTAACTGCAACTAATTAGTTACATTAATCAATCAGCTGGGTGAATTAACTGTCCCACACTTCCTGGGTTTGCTCATGACACAGTTACTCTTCACTTTTACATGATGAAGACTGGACTCTCCCAATGCCACTAACAGTGGACAATTCATGTCTAACCCATCAGCACCTAAAACGCTTTTCCATTCCTCTCCCACACCTAATGGGCTAGGCAAGCAGTAGCTTAAAACTATTCAATTATTCTGACAAGATATTAAGAAATTAATGTACTACTACTGTGCTCAAGTCAGAAGACAATGAAGAAATAGCCAATATACTGCTAACTGAATTCTACAGCTCCAGTGTGTGCCTAATATGTATGTCTTTTTTTCAGGAGTTTCTATTATATTTACAATGAAGTAAGTAATCAAAGCACAGTGCATAACACAAGAAAAAATACTAAGTTTTTGACTTAGAGAAGTATCACACTACATGAAAGAAATATATTTTTAAGTGTGAGTATCTTTGAACAGATATGGTAGCTTTAAAACCTCCCTCCTTCAGACTCCAGAGCAATACCAAGAAACATCTGGCAGGAGGAAGTTTATAACACAGAAAATACAAGTCTCTGTTATTGTGTACACCAAGCATTCCAGAAAGTAGCAATGTCATAATTCAGCCCTTATTTTTGCTAACCTGATATCCCACTCAAGTAAAAAAGAGTATCTGAGTAAAGTTGAAATGCAAGAGTATCTACCAAAATCCTGAAGGCATAAAATCTGCAAGTTTTTAGGCAATCTAAAGTCAGTGAGGTGGGAGGAGATTTCTGGTCATCAGCTTAGTATGATAAAAAGTTCTTTTCAATCCTCAAATAACCAAACCTTTTGAAGAATATGCTCTCAAAGGACTTTTTTTCGAAAACAGAGGGAGTTGTGGTGTTTGGCATGTAATAAGAGACTTTTTTTTTTTTTTTTTTTTTGTAAAGAGATTAATGTTTTTGCATCCTTACCTTTTCACTGAAACACTCAAGCAAGTCTTGGACATACCCTCGCATTTCTTGCAAAAACTTATACCGTTCACCAATACCCCCAGAAGACCCTTCTAATCTTTCAATTGCCTTGGTAGAGTCCTCTTGGCTTTGCTGATGTTTCTCATATTGCTGCCGATTAGCTTTGTGCATTTCTTTCATAGAGTCCAACCTGAAGGGCAATGGATAAATAGTAAATTTACATCCAAAAGTCTGCCTATTTCAGACCATTGAGACATCAAACAGACTGTACAGTGCAAGTACTGAGCCTATAGACCAGAAATTTTGCAAAGACATTCTTCACCTTTGATTTGTCACCTTCTCCCCTCTCTTCATGAACTGCAAGGCCAATGACTGCAACTCATTTGCTAGACTATGCTGTAGTGCATTGCACTGGCCACTCCCACAAACTTTTACAGGAGCTGATAGCACACAGAATAGTGCAAGCTGGACAGACTGGGGGTGGATGGGAACTACAGCTTATACAAAGCATTCTTTTTCCTCTACTAACTTGATTCACTATGAAAGGCTGCAACACTAGAAGGGGCATACCAACCAGTTTTGAAGACATGTAAAGTGCAAGCTGTTCATTACATATGATTTCTCATTGCAATTGTGTTGCTCATTCCATACCTTTTGTGTACCTGACAAGCAGATTAGTGTTTAAGCCAAAAATTCCCTGAATACACTAAAAATTAAATTCTTTATCTACTGAAGGGGAAATCTCTGATTCACAGTTTAAAAGAATGCAGCTTGATAAGCTAAACACCTCACTGGCCTTTCATTTCTTCACTATAAGACTGTGCAGTGTCCAGAAGATGCAACTCAGACCTCTCTTCAACAAGATCAGTGGCCTCATATTTAAAGCTTCACTTCCAGAGAAGCAATCCAAGGAGATTTTCGAACAAAGTGTCAATGTCATCTTCACTTTGAGTTTTTTTGTTTGCCTTTTTTTTTTAATGGATGTGCCAGTCAGTACTTTTCCAACGATGAAACTCTGTGTTTGCTCACCGAGACTAAAAGACACCTGAGGAACAGAAACCTAGGGGACAGGTCTTTAAGTCTAAAAAGATGGTCTGTCCTACCTGTCTTTAAGCTGTTTCTTTACCAAATCAATAGTAACAGGAGTCATCTCATTACTGGGAGTTTTGAAAGGAACTGTATTATCTGCTTTTTGAGACTTGGTATCCGATGATCCATATGCAGCATAGGTGTATGGAATGCCATATGATGAACCATAAGACAGTGTCTGGTAAGTGTTCTGGTAGTACACATTATTCACTTCTGCAGGCTGACTTGGTTGAACCTAGTGGCAGAGGAAATGCAATTGTACTATATTAGGCTTTAAAGAAAGGGAAAACTTACTCCCTTACATTCAAATCAAAGTGTAAAATGAAAGCAGATATGATTACAATATGTAATTTTCAAGGGGATTTAAGCATCCAGTATCTAAGGCAGAAGAAACAAATGCCCTCAAGAAGGTCAATGGACAAATTGTTAGTATCATTACCATTCTAAATAGTTACACTATTTCTCCTTAAAGAGCATCCAAAATTACAGACCTAATTTCTCACATGAAACAACCTTCTGTGAACTATTCAAGTTTATAAAGGATTTAGCCAGTACTTGCAGAAACAAATGAAAAAAGAGTGCACAACTATATACATGCCTGGGGTATGTTGATTCCTTTTCGTATCTGCTCTTGCTCCCATCTACTGAGTTCTTCATCTTGCTCCCCTGCCACTAGCGCTTCATCATCGCTTCCCTCAATACCTTCGTACAAGAAAAAGAGGATAATGCATTCATAAATTCAGATTCAAAAATCTGAAACCATGCCTCAGTGAGAACATCTCAGAGCATCTTCCTTTCCTCTTCATGAGGAATTAAGGACACTGGCCTGTGAGTTATTAGCACAGGGGTTCCACTTGAAAGATCCAATGGTAAAATTGCAACTCACTGCTGGTAAAATCCTCTAATGTCTAACTCCTTTTCCAAAAGGTCATTTTACCTGCTTGCTAGCAAGAAGAATTCTATATCATATGTTTTTCTTTTCCTAACTATATACTTCCTAAAAACAGAGTACAAGAAAAGCAAGAATTGATCCTTAGTGTAAGTTTCTATCACAGTCAGCAGTGTGCACAGGAACATAGTTTGATGCTCAAAATTTTACAAGCGTATTCCATTATGTAGTACTTTTCCTCAGAAATGTTATGCAACTCCAGATTGTTTGAAAAACATGTTGCTTAAAAATGCTGAATGGGAGCACTGACAGTGAAAACAGTGTGAATATTCATCAGCTGACCTTCCAAAAAAGGGTTTACCTATTTCCTCAGCAATCTTTTGCCTTTGGGATTTTTCCTTCACTGTAAAAACTATCCTCCTCTTCTCGTCATCATCTTCATCATCACTGGCATCATTTTCATCTTCTCGAACAAGGCGGCTTTTACCTGGTTCACTGTCAACGGGGGTAAAGTCTCCGAGTTCACGAGCCATTTGACGCTTTTTCCTAGCGGCATGAATAAAAGCAGCATCTGGAATTTCTCCTAGAGACAGATGTGTGCACTGTTAAACGACCACTGCAACAAAACAGGTGTTACAATTTCTTACTGCTCATCTCTGTCACCATACCAAATCATCTGTGCATATAGAAAAAAAACCCATGAGAGGAAACAAATCCATACTCTCAGAAAACATTTGCAAGCAATTTAGACGCTAAACATATCAACTTTCTGACCAGAAAACCTCAAAGCTGGGATCATAACCAGCAGCTCATGTCTTTAGAGCAGAAGCCTGATGTTTCTAAGGGAAATATTCCTAAAGAAGAGGATGCCCTTTACTGCAGCTGACTACTGCAAAGGGAGGAATAAAATGAGGTGTATGACTGTGTCACTTCCTAGCCCAATATTGCTCCCAGCTCTTCTTAGTTTGACAGAATAAAAAGCATCAGCTGTTTCAACAGACAATCACTGGTCAGAGATTAAGAGCCCACCAAACCAGACTCAGTTAATATACAGAAGACTGTACAATCAAGGGGAAACATGAAAAGCCTCAGACCTAACTGAAAACGCTGAAATCTACAGCACAAAACTTAACACAATTTACGTAAGTCATACAAATCAGTGTGCACCAAGGACACGCATGTGGTATTTGGGGAACAGACTACCATAATTAGCAAACCAGTTTCAAAAAGATTTTCTCAGAGGGATTTCTTTGGCCTCAGGGCCTGACTAGAACCTCAGTATACAAAACAGGATAGCAAAATATTTCTGCTATCTTGCAGACCCATAATTGAAACATTTGAATTAAAGAAGAGATTTTAACTGAAAGCAGTTAAATCTCATGTGAAGTCATCTGTTCCAAATCCAGATGTTTTTTACCAGTGTAATCTACTTGAGAGACAAATTCCTGCATCCTACATCAGGATGAAGCATTCTGTAGCAAAACGTTTTCTCCCATAAGGCTTGTAAAACTAAACACCTTTAGGAAATACCATTTCTTGAATTCTCAGATGCTAAATAGTTGGAAACTATTTCCTAATCTCTCACACACATTAGTCTGCTGTAAACATTGGCTAAATCACTTGGTAACTTATCAGACATATTACAAAGACCAACCTGGGCGGAGAACATTCAGTGATGATAGAGCACTTGAAAAAGCACCACCAGCTTTTGGTTTTTCCTCTTCCTTCTCACTTTCAACTTCCATTTCTTCTTCACCATGCTCACTGTTTGCAGTCCCATCTTCTTGGCCTATATCCTTATTCTGTCCTGTCTTTTCTAGTGGTGCCTCAGCTGGTAAGACAGCAAAGTCCATGTTTTACTCATTTTATAAACATCACTCAGAAGTATTTTTTTCTAAGATGTAACAACCAAAAGTGAAAATCAAATTAAAATGTTGAAAAATAGTATTATTGTTTGAGATCTAGGAAAAAATACTTTCTTAATTATGATTAAATCACAGACATCCTCTCAAAATAAAATATGACAAGGCAGGTCCCACTAACCACTAAACATTTTTCATATTGTGAAGTATTTAGAAAGTGGGGGACTCAACCTTGTGCAACCTTGTCAAAGTCTCTTACATATGCAATAAGCATTGCCTGTTTTACACCAAATCTTTCCACAAGAACCAAAAGAACCTTTCACTTTCTTCTTGGGCTACACCTGCTTTAGGTGGGTAACACAGAGATACGGGCAGCAAGTACAAATAGTATGCAAAAAAATTCATGTTAAACCCAGCTACCCGATCTGCACATATCTGAGGTTTCACACTCAAGCACTTGTTTAGAAAATCCAAGCTGCTCTCTCAGTAGCAGCCTTCAAGTCTTTGAACTATAGCCACATGAATTAGGGAGAGCAAAACAAACAGAAATCAAATAAATATGGCCCACACAGCCATGTGCAAAACGCAATGTTTTAAGGATCTTTGTGACAGAAGCAAGAATCCAGGTTTTCACAGATGACCTGAACATTAGCCACAGAAATTATAATTTCTGGTTTTGCTAATGCCCCACAGCACTACATAGGCAATTTAAGGATTCTAATAAGAATCTGTGGGTTTTCTAAATGCAGACAAAACCTTTAAAAACAATTTAATTAAATTTCAAAAGGGTATTTCCTGCATGGGACTGAGCTCAACCCCATGTGCTTCTCTAGATCACTGCAATCTTTGGATCACAAACCTCCCAGCTTGTGCTTGTAGCATTACATAATCTGTGGAAAAGGAACCTCTACACGTTACCAATGAGCTTCCCAACAACCAACAGTACAATGAAATTGAAGCCCCAGGCACTATTTCAAGCTCTCAAAAACTGGACACTGTTAACAGATCCTTTTGCTCCAACACTTTCAGTGTCATCTTAATCAAGTCTACTCGAAGGTCCAAGTCCTGAAACAGGCAGCTGTTGAACAATTAACTTAAAAACCACCACTCTGCTCACCCCAACAATCTTCCTTTTTGAAGAAAAAGCATTAGAAGGACACTTGGTACCAGACAAGCACCAGGTACATTTTCAAACTAATGTAATTCCTTCCTAATTCAATAAGCAACTCCTCTGTCATAAACACAGCTGCGTTTCAGAATACTGATGTCTACTGACAACCATCCAACAGAGCTGAGAAGTTCCATCCTTCTATGTTAATTTCTACACGAAAATCAAAGAACTCTACCAACTGCAAAACAGCATTCCTAAGGTGCAAGTGACACATTTCATCTGTGCTTTACTTCAGCTCTAAACGTGAAACCCTCTAGAAGACTAACAACTCATCTTGAAACAAGAAATTAAATTACAGTACTTCATATTTTCCACTAGAAAAATTACTATAAGTTTTGCAGTTACCATCTGTTGGAGAATTGACCTCTGTTCTAACTTTTGATTTTTCAAGATCTTCTTTGTATTCTTTCTTCAACTGTTTTACAATCTTTTTGCTGTAACTTGATTTCTTCACTTTAAAAACTTCTTCTGTTTCTTTAAAAGAGAAATTGGATAACATTACATTAGATCTGTCAAGCATACTTATTTATTAAACACCTTGATTTTGTACCTGGAATTTCACAGTGCGATTAACAAGCATTGTAAGGCTCTCTCACAGTCTATACTGAAAGCGTAATTCTACGTTTTCAGTACTTCCATCAAGATTTCAAATCACGAGTCTTAGAAACCAAATTTCAGTGAATTCAAGAGAATTCCTTCAAAGACGACTCAAAACTGTACGAACTGTTCGGGCAACAGGCAGCGAGTGCGAGGTGACCCGTGAACACCAGCCACATCAGATTCAAACAAACTCCACACAAAGCCACGGGACAGAGGCTCCTGAGCCAACGCTGCTGGCTCCAGGGGGAGACTACGGGCTGCACGACTCCCGCACAAACCTGCGGGCCACACAGGTGCGGTGAACGCAGCACAGGTGACGCATCAGCAACACAGAAGCAGAAGCCATTTGACCACAACTACAGCACGGCTAAGGCCGCTCGGAGCAGCACCAGGTCGGGCTGGGGAAGGCGCGGGCCCGCCGCTGCATCCCTGCCCGTCCGTACCCTGCCCTCAGGGATCGCCCCCTCTTATTGATCCCACATCACCCCACGCCACACGGGGGACCGCCTTAAAAAATAAATACGGATCCCGGCTCTCCAAGAGGAGAGGCCCGGTGCAGGCTGAGCAGCTCCGGGTCCCTTCCATTCCCGCAAAAAGCGACCCAAAAGCCAGGCAACCACCCGCCTCACCCTCCTCCTCGTCCTGGAAGCTGAGCAGGCTGGCCCTCGGAACCTCTTTGTTCTCCCGCGACCGCTTCTTCTCCTTGGTGCGCCCGGCCGCCGGCAGCCCATTGCCCTGCTGGGGCTGCGGCGGCGGCGGCGGGGGGCGCAGGGCAGCGGGCGCGGGCAGAGCCCCCAGGCCTGCTCGGTCGCCTCCCATCAAGCCCAGCCCCAAGCCGAGAGCCGCGCCGTAGCTGGCGGCACAGGCGAAGGCCGCGGGGCTGCCGGGCAGGGCGAGGGGCACGCAGCCGGCGGGCAGCGGCAGGAGCCCGGCGCCCGACGCCAGCGGCATGGAGGCCTCGCTGGGCCCTTCCCCCGCCGTCCCGACCGCCGGCGCCGGCTCCTGAGGCGGCTCCTCGTCGCGCTCCTCATCCTCCTCCTCCGAGTCGTTCCGCTTCCGCACATTCACCCTCCGCGCCTTGCGGAACATCCCGCCGGGCACCGACCGGCCGCCCCGCCAGGCCCCGGTGCCGCCCGCTCCGGCCGCCCCGCGCCGCGGCCCAGGCCCGGCCCCGCGAGCATGGCACCGCCGCCCGCAGCGCCCCCTGCCGCCGGCTCGGCCACCGGCGGGCGGAGGACGCGGCACTGCGCCTGCGCGGCGGGGAGCGCGCGGAGCGGCGGCTCGAGCGGCCCGCCCCGCCCCCGCTGCCCCCTCACGGCCGCCGCCATCTTGTGTCGGCACGGCAGCGCGAGCCGGGCGGGAAGGGGGTGGAGGAAGGGGTGGGGCGGGTGATGTAAGTATAACGTGAGTTATATTAAAGAAAAGATTCATCATGTGAAGCGAGTTTGTTTTACAAAATATGTATTATTACAGCAGGTGTACGCGCGTTTTGGAGACATTACTGTGGAAAAAATTCTGAGAGCTTCTTAATGCAGTATTTCCATAGGGCAAAGCCATATAAAATAGAATTGGAAGAATCAGGTTCGTGGTATCCGCTGGGATAGAATAGGGCCGTTGGGAAGATCACCACGATAGCGGAGCTGTGGATTGCTGTAGTTGAGGATTTTTTTGCTCTTTCCAGGAAAAAAAATCTGCAGTGCTTACTTAGGCACTGGAATAAAAGGACTTTTACACCAGCCACCTACAATGACAAAAGTAACTGAAATTTAATTTGCTCTGCTAGAAAACCCATGGATTTATTGACCTCGTTTCTTCTCCACAAGGCCAGAATGCATACATCTTCAGCTACTGCTGCATGTGTGAATTTTTGGACACCTCTGTCGTAGTAATGGGCAATTACTGTGATTCCAATTTTACCAGAGGGCAGCAGATCTTTGCTGAAGATCGTCTAAGTTTCATTTTTCCAGATTTTGGAAGCCTTGGTAACATTTAGAAATAAATACATTTGTGTGTATTGGTTGGTGGTTTGTTTTAACACAACACTATCAAATGTTGGATTGTTGAGTTGCTAGTTTGTGAAGGCAAGGTTACTTCTGTTGCACAGACAGCTGGATAAGGGGTTCCTGGGCAGATAACATGAGTTATGTGCCTGTGTGTGTAATAGACAGTCATGAGAGGTATCAGTAGAAACATTTGTAATTTGGAGAAAAAGGCTTAGGGTTTGTTGCCAAGGTGCTGACAAAGGAAACAACCTACATTGCTGATTCCAGTAGGAAAACTCACAGTAATGGGGGATTGCCATTATCACAAAAGTTGAAGCTTCCTGCATTTGGGGAAACTGCAGGTCTCAGCACATCCATCATGCAGGTGGCAGCCTTTCCCTGGAAAAAATATGGATCAGCTGCAGTGGTCCAGAGGGGAGTCATCGAGCTGGGGGCTGAGTGCCAGTAACCCACAGGTGTTTAGTTCAACAAATCTCCATATGGGCCATTCACTTAAGGGTTAGACTTAATGATCCTTGTGGGTCCCTTCCACCCCAGAGTATTCTGTGATCTGGAAATAAAGATTATGTGTGAGTTAAGGACGAAAGGACAGAGGCAGGGAAATACCTGCTTCACAGAGGGAAGTCCAATACCACTGTTTCTCTAAATCCTAAATGACTTTTTTCTAACTGAGGCACAACCTTAAAACAAAATCTATCTGCAGATTTCAATTCTCAGCTTAGAATATATAAACAAAAAAATTTTAACAATGCTTTGGAAAACAGTTGTTTCACATTTACTTTTAAGAAAGAGTTTCCTGAATTAATCTGAGTGTCTTACTTCAAACACCTCCTTGTAGAGTTGTCTCACAGTCCCCTAACACATCCTCCTGGACAAACCAGACAGGTTTAAAGGCATCCCATCACTCTTAGCAGCCTCCCATGCCTCTCACTGCTGACTGTGTTAAATAACTCAGTAAATGAATGTTACAACATAGCTCTCGTTGTCTGAAGTTGAGAAAACATCAGAGTACAGCAGGCTGGGAAAGTGCTTCATGACACTAGAGACGTTTTCCACACTGTACGACTTCAGCAATGAATATCCATTGAAAAGTGAGGTATCCAGAAAAGAGATATGTGCAAGCATTTGCCTGTCTTTGTTGTGCACCTCAAGCAAGTCTCCGTCATTGTTGCTGCTGCTGGAGATGGTTATGCTCTGCTCTGGAAATTGTCCCTTGACCTTGTTTACCCGGAGCTTTCGAAGTCCCCAGATGGCCAAATACTCCGTTGGGAGAGGAGTGGTGCCACAGAAGGACAGCTTCAAATCCCACACCCTTGTGAAGTTGAGGACCATCTCCAGCACAGAGGTGTCCGTGAACCAGATGGTCAGGTGGCTGTTGTAGGTAGTTTTTTCCATTGTAGAAGGCAGCACTGTTTTGCAGTTGCACATCAAGTTTGCCAGGCAGTAATCACAGTCACGGATAGCCACGGAACAGCTGCAGTTGCGAATTGTGTTTTCCTTAGTGAAAATTAGCGTGTGGTTCTTCTGACTTCTCACAAAACTGATGTGTATGCCAAGGAATTTGGCCAAAATGAGAGCCAAACAAATGGAGAAAGCAGAGTAGGCTACTGGCTTCATCAGCACTGCTGCCAAGCTGCCAAGTGTCTCCTCCTTTTACTGAGTGATTTAGGTCACTTGGCTTTACCTACTGAGGAAAAACAGTTTATTATACTGAAGATCTCTCAATGGTTAATATTACTTTGCTTTTCCACTCATTTGTCACAGCTCCTTGGCCTGGCCTGTGCAGAGGTAAGGACAGGATGAGGAGTTGTGCAGGACAATTCCTGCTTGTTTCTCCTTTCTGCTTTCTTTGCTTCCAGCCAGACAGGGGTGACAAAGAACCCTGTTCTCCACTTCACTGAGTGAGGCACTCTGAAAAGGGCTAGAGGTGATAGTTTTTACTGAATTGCTAAGTGATATTGTGACAACCTTTCCCTTAAACTGAGCGTGGGATATACTGGGAAGAGGGAGGGAGAGCAGTTAAGGGCAGAAGTATTGCTGGCCCAAGCACATATCCTTCTGAGCTATGTGAGGTGCTGATAAAACCTGATTTTGATCCATGTGAAGCTACATCTGCTCCAGCCTTAGTCTGTAAGTTTTGAGGACCAGGGACCATCTCTCATTATGTCTTGCACAGCAATTACTATAGGATAGATCTAGGCTTGGTCATTTGCTCTGCCCCCACTTCAGTTACCCTGGCAAAGCAAACTCCACACATACTATGACAATGGAACAAGTTTTCATCCCAGCCATGGGTCACCTCAAGTGGTTGGGAGCATGTTTAGTGGGATTCTTGGATCCTCAGATGCCAGCCCTTTGGTTTTCAGAGTGAAGTTGAATTTTACCAGGAGTATCTGTGTTTTCCTGACATATTATTATATGATGGTACAGGCAATCAAGCACAGTGCAATTTCTTAACACAAATTATAAAGATGTGGGAAAGTTTGTCTAATTTGATATAACTGTTTTGAAGCACCAAGAAGCATTAGAGACAAATTTTGACCAAAGATAAGTTCTAGTGAAAGCAGCAGTAGGGCACAGAATTTGGTCCTTAGCACGTAAAAAGACTGATTCACATCCAGAATGTTTGTCTGCAGCACTTCAGAAAACTTGGCAATACACCTACAGTTTTGTAGATTTCTGCTATTAACATTCCTGTTCCCGTTTGTCTTATTCCAGTTTCTGTTCATTTTCTTATCTCATTGCTGTTTCCAGTAAACTGTTCTTATCTCAACCTGTGAGCTTTGCCTTTTGTGCATCCAATTGGAGGGGAGGGGAGAAGAGTGTGGGAGGCTTTTTTAGTGGGAGTACTGAAGTGGAGAATACCATTCCCAAACCATGACATAAGGATGCAGACATTTAAGTTTTTAAATCAAACATTTAATCTATGTTGTGGAACATACCAGAAATTCCAGTCCAGCTGCTGGCTGATGTTTAACTCCAAAAGTCAGACTTACCCAAGCTGGAGATGCTGTGGTATCATTATTGCTAGAAATGGTTCCACTATCTAAGCATTTAATCACATTGGAAATCCTATTACTAGACCTCCACATTGCTTATTTTCTCAGTCCTTAACAGTGGTTAACAGTTGTGATAGACAAGAAATCTGTAATATCAACACAATTTCACAACTAAATGAAATTATTTCCATTTTTATGTGTTGGAGGTAGTGTTTGCAAGAAATCCTAGACAACGTTGACAACATGAGTTCGGTCCTGTGTCAAAAAGAGTGATACTCCTTTTTCCACTTAACATCTGAGGGCTTAATATTCATAAAGCATTAGACCAAAATACTTTGATGCATCCTCATTAGTTTTAACTCTTGTTTCCTTTCTTTTTCTCAGTACCTGAAGAGTGAAGAACCTTTAAAGTTCTCTACTGGTTTGCAGCCAACCAATCATGTTTAGCTTAGCTGAAAACATTTGGGCACCATCCATCAGAATCCAAACAAAATTCTAAATTATAACATTCCAGGAAATTTAAACTCCAGAAATACTTCTATTCTTCTCTGTTCCCTGCAAATCAGAAACATTCCTATCCAGTTCTCGAGATTTAGTTTCTTTGTGGCTTTGGTGAGGGATATGCAAGAAGTGAAATATATTTTGCAGGTTATGTGTCTGTGAAGTGAGAAAGTCACCCACAATGCATCTTTTCTTAAGCTAAAAACAATCTACAGAAAAATATGCATTATATGGTTCTTAAACCACATTGTTGTCTCCACTGCTTAAGGCTTGGAAAATTATTTGCTTTAATTTTTAGGGATGGGAGAACTGCCTTCAGTAGGGTTCTTGGAGATACACAGAGCCCTTTTTTGTAATACTGCCATTAAGATGAATTAAAATATGGGGTCATTTTCTTGCCTGTTGTAGTTCTGTTCTCCATCATCTCCAAAATTAAAAAGATGGAGTATTTTCAGAAAACTGCTGAATATGGTGCGTGGGGTACATCTTTCCACCATGGTCGCTCTCTGAGCATTACCCACTTCCCGTAACAGAGTTAATGTATCCCTTGAACTCACCAAAATAGTTCTAGATATAACCTATAGAAATGCAAAGAACACAGCAGATTGTGCTAAATGTCAAGATTTTCTATGCAATTTTCTAGGGAAAACTGGTGAGTATACCTTCTTCTCTTTCCTAAGTTTTCAGTAAAATTTAACTAAGTTTCCAGTATAATCAGAACAACTATTTAAAGTCTCATCCACCTGACACAATGGAATTTACAGCAATTTTACATAGCAGGTATAGAAGTTCTGTAAAAATCATAGAAACCCTTGTCAGCTTTCTAGTTTATATTAGAGGACTTTTGAACTCAGGAAACAAAAACAGGCTTTCAAATCTGAACTTGGCAAATTATCTGGATGCTCTTCCCTCACTGATGGGTAACCAAATCTACCTGCTTTTATGTGTCTGTTCTGATGAAAAGAATAACTCCTTTGTCTACAGAAGCTCAAGGTAAGAAGGAGCTGGTTTGTATTTTATCTCCATATAATTGTCCAAGACAGATGGTTTAGACCATCATCATTCTTGTCCAACCTTATACCCAGTGTCCATCAATGCTTGAAAGTGGCTGAAGTATAAAACTGGTAACACATTTGCATACCAAAAGTGATTGAACTTTTAAAATTATCAGTGAGATGATTAATAAATACATTTTTATTAAAACACATAATGACTCCATAACCTAAACGTGGCATGCACTGAAGGGGTCTTGGACTACTGCTGAAGGTTTTGAAACTTTCAATTAAAAGAATCCAGAGCTCTACCAGGCTGCAAGATGACCTCCAGCAGAAATAATATCACATTGGTAAATATCTCTCCTTTCCAGTCCAGCAAAAAATAAATTTCTCCGTGGTGGTATTTTTTCTATCAACATCCCAGACAACCATGGTTCAAATGATGCATGCCCTTCACTCAACTGCACTGCTATTTGTTCTAAGTTGGTCTCATACAGTCAGCTAAAAATTACACCGTGTTTTGAAATTATGCCCTCTGATTGCAATGTTTCCTTTTATGAGTTACTAGTCAGTTTTTGTTCCAGTGGTAACCTTCAAAAAATTCCCCCACCTCTGCATGGATAAATTAGAGATAAAGCCTACAGTCCTGTCCTTTCCATCTTTACATGCTCTGGTTTGGGACCTACGATTAGAAGTAGAAAAAAACAGGACAGTAAAATTAGGAGATAAATAGCTGCTGATCCCTTTCACCACCACCACCTCACCTGGCTTCCCAGAACCACAGTGTGGCAAGCACTTAGTGTGTGAGAATGAAGCAAGAAATCTGTGTGTAAGAACACATTAGTGCCTTGAATACTAATTAGACTGTATTCCCTAAGAGGTCTTTTCTTATGCCAGGTTAAGCTGTCACCCAAATTCACTGAGCAGGGTTGCATATTGCTACCCCATAGTAGGTAATCCAATTCTTCAAACAGCTAAGAATGTTTCCCCAGCAATTACCAGCCAATTACAGCATTAAAACAGCTCAGAAAATTTTGAAGTGTGGATTTTGCTTTCTATGACCTTAAGATACCTCAGTTCTGGTATCAGAGGGTAAAGATTCAGCAATTACAAGAAGAGTTCTGTTAGAAACTCTGCCACTGCAACTTTCTGGGAAATGGGAAAGTGGAAGTGAGATATGTTCGAGATCAAAAGATACTTATTTGTCCTGAAGATGTTAATTATCAAGGAGACCTTGGTGATAGGCATCATTTCTTGATTTTCATGTGGCTGAAGTCTGAAGCTACCATTGTTTTCCTCATAGACATCCCTGGGAGAGCTGAAGGCCAGGCTGGACAGGGCTTAGAAATATCGATTTCTAGGGGGAAAAAAGTATTTTAGGGAAATACTTACTTCAGGTAGCAACAAGCTGCTTCTGAAAAAAACTATTTTGAGTGATCTAAATGTAGTAAATAATTTGTTCATTTTTTGTCCTGAGTGGGGGGCCTCTCAGGAGAAAACCAGACTAGATATAAATAGCAGCAGAAAATTATTAGTTTGATTGTTTCAGCCATGAATGGTTTTAGATGTGGATCCTCCTTCCAGCATGGAAACACATGGTTTATTATGTCTTATCCCAAAAGTTTTCTAGCACAAGACTCCATCCCTGTTCCTTTTGCTTCACAGGTTTTGACTGCTAAAGGAGATTTTCAGTGTTTATTTAGTACTAACATCATTTCAGGTTTTTTGATAATTCCACTTTTTTTTCCTTCTAATTACAGGTCTGTGTATTAAAAAAACTGCAAAAAAAGCAATAAAAAGCTTTGACTATTGTGTGAGAATGGTACTGTCAAAAGGAAAGTTTATCCTATTCAATGGAAGTTCCATGCCTATAAAATTGATTTCTACCATTCTTTCTTCAGAAAAAAACTAATTACAGCCCCTCATTGATCACCTGTGTTAACATATGCCTATCTGAAAGTGGTGTATTAAGCAAAGAGGAGTTTAAATCTGTATAATCTTGTGCAGCTTGAGTAATGTACACAGGATGAATAGCAAACCCACCCAATTTACATCAAAATGGCATTTTGAACCGAGCAGGTGTTAAAATGCAAGATTACAGGAAAATGCAATGAGTCAGTCCCTGAATAAACCTAATCTGAGTCTTGACTGCAGACTACATAATCTGATCAGAAAGCCTGAGGGAGACTGCGGCCTTGAGGAAAACAAAATGCTAGATTTGCTGTTTTTACTCCATGGGAATTTTAGGAATTCCCTAAGTGGGCTGATGGCTGAGAGGAATTTTGTTTTCCATCTCTTTGGTTAAACAATTACTGTACTTAGTTTGTAGATAAATTGAGGCAAATAAATTTGTGATCAGAACTAAAGTTCTACAACCTTTGAGGCTGCAGCATGATTAATTCTTGTTGTCAATGACTTGAAAGTTATATTTGTGTCTGCTTATGCAGCTGAAGCCTGGGCTACTGGCATTAGGTTGAAGTGGTGGAGTATTCAAGTGTAGTGGAACACATTCCTTCCCAGCAAGATAGAAATGCAAGATAAAATAGGCAATACTGTAAGCACTGAACTTGAACAGTGCAATGACCCTTGAAATGTTCACTGTATGGGTGTTTTGATTTTCAGGTGTACACAGACTCCAGGAGAGGCAATTCATCTATAAACACCTCTCTAAAATCCTCAAGCCTGTCCATCCTATGCAGAGCTCCTGTCCTCAGCAGAGGCAAATGTTAGAGCAGGGAAGGCTGTGACATGAACTGCAGGGAAGCAGAATAACAGATAAAACCCAAGGGAAAGGAGGACATCTCCCAAAGAATGAGGAGTGGTGATACTTTCCGTTTTCCCCCAGATGAAGGTCACAGCCTTATTATTCCCAACCCTGAGAGAGGAGTACTTCATTTTCATGCTGTATTTCATACATGCAGCCTGCACTTTTCCCAATAAAGAGTAGGGGACCAGGATGAGTGGCAGGATTTGCTTTGCCAGAACAACACCTGGAGTTATTCCAGCTTGGAGGTGTGCACGGTACATGCTGTCTGGGAAAACAGACAAACACAAACCTGGGTATTCACATTTGAATTGCATCAGGATGAGCATTTAAATAAATGAAAAGTAAGAAGGAAGCGTTAAAAAGATTTACCAGCCTGGGAGGAGAGAAGTGTTTTGCACAGATGTAAGGCAAAATGATTGGTAGAGCTGTGTTCCCTGGTATTTAAAGTCCAAGTATTCAGAAAAAGCCCACAAGTGTATATCCATGCATAAAGCATGAACATGCAGGCTCACAAATACACAATTGTATTATCATACAAGAAGTACTTCTGTCATTGTAAGGTATGCACAGTCAAAGCCCTGTTTATTCATGTGTCCTCAGAAAGAGACACCTTCTGGGAAGCCAGGTGTCCCAAGGATGGGTGATCACCACTGTCCAAAAACCAGAGCTACCTTTGGTGGCTCAAGCTGAGCACTTCAACACTGAAATACTAAGATTTATTTTTAAAAGACTTTTCAAAATTTTCATTTTTTTATGTCAAACCAACTACTCTCTAGAACAAGGGCACTTACACTGAGTGAACTTTAGGAAAGAAAGCTTGACTGCAATTTTGGTTATTTCCCAGTACCCTTTCTAATGTGACCTGGACAAAAGTTCAAGTTAAATGTTACATGAAACTGAAGATTTGCTAATACCAAAACATAATGCTGAAAATTAGCCTGTTGGAGCACTTAATTTTCTATTGTTCAGATCCTAAATTAGGGGGGAAGAAAGTCAGGGCAGAAAGCTGCATGACCAAAAATCTGGTATGAAATATTAGTGGTCACTAAGCAGCTGGAGACTTAAACTCTGGAGCAGGGCACCTTAGGGCCAGATTTCTCAGCTCTGTTCACTCAAACAGTGGATGTTGCCATTGAGACTCCAGAGCTACATAGAGATAGTATATTTACTTTAGTTTGTCCTTACCTATCACTGGCTTTATTTATAAAGCAGAATAAAACAGAGGTCCTAAATGCTCTTTCCTTGAGCCTTCTCTTCCAATGCTTTTCTCAAGCAGTTTTAACTGAATAAAATGTCTCAAATTTTGTCAGCCAGAATAATTCACATGAAAATTCCTGTCCCCTTTTAAGATTTGCCTAAATGAGTCTTTGCAAAATGAAGCAAAATCTCTCCACCATTCTTTGTGGTTATTATTCATAGAACCATTAATTATTACCTTAGGCATACAGATAGTGTATAAACAATTGCAACACATGAGAAGCAATGTTACTTCACCCCGATTACAAAGGAACAAATTTGAAACACAAATACCTGTTAAGAAGAGTTACTGTAAAGGGAGAGAAACAGCCTCATTCATAAAAATACAAGCTATTAAACATTTCTCTCTTATTTAACCCCCTCCTCTAGAGCCAAAACAGTGACTTACTCTTTCTCTGGATGCCAGCAGGTTTGCCCGTGCCCAGTTTCCTGCTTGGTGAACTTCTCAGCTGTGGCTGGGAGTGGGGTCAGTCTGCAGGGCAGGCAGCAGTGCCTCCTCTCTCACTCGATGCTGCTCTTTTATGTTTTCATGGGCCAGCACCCCTTGGCATTCCTCACCAGCCAGGAGGGTGGTCCAAGGTCTGCTCCAACCATTAACACCACCTGTACCAGACTGTCAGGCACAAAGGGCTCACCTGGAAATGCTTAGAGATGCCAGCCAGCTCCCTGCTCACTCTGGGAGGGGAGCTGGCATGCTTGGCTGGTGACCTGTGTTCACAGGGGGTTGGCCAGCCTGCTGTGCAGGGTCAGAGGCAGCACCTCTGGTGCTTTGCTCACCTCATGCTCTGTGCTGGCCATCCACCTGGGGAGCCCTGTGACTGTCCCATGGGACATATTCTGCTCTGCCTGCTTCCTGGGGACTTCAGGCAGAGGTTTAAACCAGAAATTCAGGCAGACTTGGAAAGCCTGCTCAGCCAGCTGGAGGGAGTAGCTGCAAAGCCATAAGAGGAATGAATGGCTGAGGTCACCTGGCTTGATCAGTCTGGAGAAGAGGAGACTGTGAGGGGAAACATAGCAGTCTGCAGCTTCCTCATGAGAGGTAGCAGAGGGGCAGGCACTGATCTCTGCTCTCTGTGACCAGGGCCAGGACCTGAGGGAATGGCCTGAAAATGTATCAGGGGAGGTTTAGGCTGGATATTAGGAAAAAGTTCTTCCCCCAGAAGATGGTTAGGCAGTGAACAGGCTCCCCAGGGCACTGGTTATGGCCTCAAGGCTGCCACAGCTTAGCAAGCATTTGGACAATGCTCTCAGGCACAGGGTAGGATTGTTAGCGTGTTCTGTGCAGGGCCAAGAACTGGAATCAATCATCCTTGTGGGTGCCTTCCAACTCAGGATGTTCTGTGATTCTGTGAAATTTTCTGTCATAGCTTAGCAGAGGCACAACTGGCTCTCAACTGTTCAAACACGTTGTATGCTTCTCCCTGATCCAGCATGGAAAACACCATCTTTGTATCATGTTTCACATTCCTTCTTTTCACAGCAGAGTACCTACTAAACACTAGAATTTCTGATAACTGTCCTGAATAAGTAGTGAGATTATTTGCAAGAACTCATAAGCTGCTTCACAAGGAAATGTAGTAGGAGTACCCTAAAAAAAAATCATGATTCAATGTGCTGTGGAGCAAAGGCACTCTAGTACAGTACATGTAAGGAGCAAAGACTAAAATTTGATGTGATTCAAATGAAAATATATTTACTGCTTTTTCAAAAACAATGTCTTGCCTTTACATATTCCAGGTCCCTCTGGGAATGGCCGATACTGGTACCACAGTAAGAACATTTGGCCACAGTCAGGAGGAGTTAGGGTGCCATTCAGGCATTTTTTTTCTCCCTAGCAACCAGTGAACTTGTGCAAGCCATGAGCAGGCAGTTTCTCCAGAAAGCTGTGGGAAATGGTGTCAAAGGCTTTACTGAAGCCCAGGTAGACACATCCACAGCCTTTCACTCACCCACTGAACAGGTCATCTTGTGAATCATCATCACATCAGAAGCCAGGTTGGCCAAGCAGAACTTGCCTTTCACAAACCCATGTTGGCTGGGCCTGATCCCTGATTGTTCTGCACATGCCACATGATGGCACTCAGGATGGTCTGCTCCATCACCTTTCGAGGTACCTGGGACTTTTCCTCATTTGTTGTCTCTAGGTTTCCACAGCCATCCAAAAAATGAGATTCTCCTTAACCCCTGTTTTGTGGTTAATGCATTTATAGAAACATTTATTTTATTGTCTTTTACAGCAGTAGCCAGGCTTCCACTCTTCTCATTTTCTCTCTGCATAACCTCATGACATCCTTGTTGTTTTCCTGACTTGCTGCCGTTTCTTTCAAATGTCATAAACTCTCATTTTTACTCTGAGTTCCAGACAAAGTTCTTCTCCCTCTGGCTCTTCTTTCAGTATAGCCTGCTCCTGTGCCTCAAATGTTTCTTCTTATAGCACATCCAGCCTTCCTGGGGTCCTTTGCCCTTCAAGACAGCCTCCAAGGGACTCTGTCAACCAGGCCCTTGAACAGGCCAAAGTCTGCTCTCAGGGAGTCCAAGGTGGCAGTTCCACTGACTCCCCTCCTTACTGCTCCAAGAATCCAAAACTCTATCCTTTCAAGGTCACTGTGCCCAGGATGGCCTCCCACCATTGTGGGATTATATTTTCAGCAGATGTCTAGTGTGTTGAAGCCCCCATGAAGACAAGGGCTGGCCATCATGAGACTTCTTGTCTGCATCTTGGTCCTTGGTTGGGTGATCTGTACCCAGCTCCCACCTGGATATCTGCCCTGTTGGCAGACCACCAACACTCGACAGTTGCATCACCACTGTCAAGCTCTAGACAGTCAAAACACTCCCTCATTCATATACAGGACTACCCCACCACCTCTCATTCCTTGCCTGTCCCTTCTGAAGAGTTCACCACCATCCATTGCACCATTCCAGTGGTGCCAGTCATCCCAACATGTCTTTGTGATGGCAACTATGCCATTGTTTTCCTCCTCCAGGATCTCCTGTTCACTGCCCACACTGCAAGCACTGGAGCAGATGCACTTTAGTTGGGTTATCAATCCCAATGCCTTTTTGGGGAGAGAAGCTCTAGTTCTGACCATTCTCAGGAGCTTCCATGGTTTCTAGCACATCAATAAAACACTTGCATTCTTGCTGCTTCAGGGATCTCCATTTCCTATGTCTACTGAAATGGTAGCCTGAATGACCTCACTAACACACCATCCTTAGAACAGTGTCAAGCCGCTCCCAGGCTTATCTCAAGTGACCTGGTTCTTATCCCCTTCCCCCTTCAAATCCAATTTAAGGCTCACTCAACACACCCCTCTAACTCCTGCACAAAGATCCTTTCCCACATATACCCAGTCTGTCACCAGTAGGCTTGTTGCCATCTAAACCATCCCATAATCAAAACCCCCAAAATTCTGTTGGTGATACCTGGCTTAAAGCCAGGGATTTGTCTTTACAACTTTCCTGTTTCTACACTCCCCAGACCAGCCTCCCCCAGTTTTACTGCTCACCATGACAAGCTGTGGCTGGGAAAATGTCTGGGGTCAGCTGGGGTCCAATGTCCTGGCCATGCGCCCCTTTCCAACTCCTTTCACACCCCCACCCTACCTGCTGGTAGGGCAGCATGAGGAGCACCAAAGGCCTTGATGCTCAGCATTGACTGAAACATCCCTGGTTTATCAATGTTCCCTCCAGCAAAAATCCAAACCACAGCCCCAGGGAAGAAATAGAACTTTTCTGCCCAACACAATACATTGTCCATCCCTTATTCTATGCCATGTACATCCTGCTCAGGTCCTGTGGTATCCAATACCCACCAGTCCCTTCCCTCCCTTAGCTATCATGCACAGATACCATTCCCTTAGTCAATGGACCACTCCCATGAAATACCCATAAAATGCCCATAAAAAGTCCACAAATGTTCATAGAATCCGAATCATAGAATGGTTTGGGCTGGGAGGGACCTTAAAGCTCATCTTGTTTGAACCCCCTGCCATGAGCAGGGACACCTTCCACTGGACCAGGTTGCTCTCCAGGCCCCATCCAACACTGAACCTTTCCAGGGATGGGGCATATACCTGGTCTAGTTTGGCCTTCTGCATGGCTACAGTGCCTCCAGAGGTGTACCAGCTCTGTTGGGGGTTTATGCATGGCCACACACTTTGAGGTGTTTCAGCATGACCTCCAGCACAGCCACAGACACTTCAAGTTGTACCTTCTCCAGTGTGGGCTAATTCTTGGGTCACATTCTCTTCAGAGGTGCTCCTGCTGCAGCATGGACACGCCCACGGTCAGTGATGCTTTGAGGCGTCCTACTTCCACACGGACACATCCACAGGTCACAGTAAGCAGAAGCAGCCCCTAACAAGAACCAAACTAATTTACAGTAAGGCGAGCATAGAGGATTGTGGTTTCACTTTCCCTTCCTCCTCGGCCTCCAGGGCTGCCCTGGCCAGACTCTCCTCACACCAGAGCTTACTCCTCATCCCAGGTGCTCCAAGGGGACAGTGTCTCCTTCTCCTCACCAGGGTTCCCCCAGCTGGACTCCTGCCTTCAACCATGGATAGTGCTGCTTGCACTTCCCACACTACAGCAAATCCTTTGTGCAAATCCTCCTCCTCAATGTCCCCAACACCTCCAACTCTCATCACCCATGGATATCCCCCCATATCTGGCTATTGTCCATCTCCCTGCTGGCTGATGGTGCCCCTCCTCTGGGGTGGACCCTGCTCCTGATGGGTGAGCATGGCCAAGTCACTGCTGCCAGCATGGGAGGAGTCAGAGGTGGCTGAACCACACGAGTGATAAAGTCTTGGGGGTTCACTTTGGCTTGGAACCTAGCTGCAGGCTGCCATCCCAGTGTCATGAGCATTAGCCCCATGGTCCCCCTGCTTTGTCTCTGAACCTCCAAGTGTGCTGTGCCCTGCTGTGCAGACCGGGGTCCCCAGGGAGAGGTGTTGCTGCTGACCTGAGCCTACACTGTCGTCAGCAGCATGATGGGGACTGGGGCAAGCATCACATCCCAGGCCAGGAGCGCCCTGCACCCATACACCCAGAGGCTCAGGATATGCTGCTGGCTGGGATCCCAGTGGGATTGCTCCAGGTGGGTGATACAGGAGGGCAGGTCTCAGCTGGTGCTGGCATCAATGTCTGGATCAGTTCTGGGATGTGTTAAGGAGGGATTCTGCCCTGTGATGCAGCTGGGGTGCTTCCCCCAGCCTGCCCTGTCTCTCAGCAGCCCTTCCCAGCCCTCTATGACCTGACCTTGCTCCTACTGCCACTCCTCCCCAGCCACTTGCAGAGCAGCCAGTTGCTTCCCTGTCCGCAGCACCACAGCATCTGGAAGCTTCCCTCAAGGTGGCTCTGCCCACCACGGAGCATCTGCTGGCCAGGACCCTGGCCACTGGCAGCCCCCCACACCAGCAAGACCTCCACCTCATCAAGGAGATGGTGTTGGACATGGCCCCCACCTTCTTAGCTGCTACTGTGTCCACGGGAGCATCCCAGTGCCACCAGCCCATCCATGTTGGCTGCTCCACCTCACTCTAGAGAACGGGCACTCTGGCCTTCAACTGGGATGTCATCCTCATAATGGACACCTACTAAAGTCTCCCTACCAAGGACTTGTTCCATGAGGACAAGGAAGTCCTCATTCTGCTTTTCCAGATGTTTGAGGTTGCTGACATCACCCTCTTCCAGCTTTTTCCAACTGTGCTCAGCACCTACGACTGTGATTTTGTGAGAGGTGATGTCCCCACAGGAGAGTCTCTCCCACTTCTGGGCCACACAGACTCGTGCCAGGGAATGGTCTCATCCCATCAGCTCTGCCAGGACAGGGAGGTCTTGATCTTGGTCGTGGGTGGGGGGCATGCCACAGTCACACATGGCCTTGTGCCACGCTATCACACTTTGCTGCCCACAGACCCCACTGCAAACCCCAGGTCAGAGCAACTCGGCACGATGCAGCGTGGCCCGAGATGGCACCCAGTCCTGCCATGCTGTGCAGAGAGGAGTGTGCTGCTGCCATCACACTGCAGCAAGGAGAAGGGACTGGGGATGGAGCCACCAGCATCATGGGGACAGCAGGACAGGAGAGGGGACACGGAGATACCCACATAGGGTCTTGCAGGACGGGTATCTGCCCCCAGCTCAGCCTGGCCGTAGTGCCACTGCCCCCAGGACATTGGCTGAGCCTGGCAGAGGCCTTTGCTGAGTGGCAGCTGTGGTGTCAGGATGCAGCTGTGTGTGGAGTCTGTGAGAGGCTCCCCCAGGAATGGAGGCTGGAATTAATTGGGCTAGGAGGTGCAGCAGGGCTGCCTTAGGCAGGTCTCTGGCCAGGTGGCTGCTCCACTGTTTGACTTCCCCTCGCTCCTAAGAGTCACTGTGGAACTGGGGTGTCCCCAGGTGGCTTCTGTAGCTCCCTGGGCCAAGGGCAGCTCATGGGGGCTGCATCTGGAGGCTTCTCCAACCCCCCCATCCCTATCCCTCCCACATTCTGAGTATCCTGAAGTGTGATGCCCATAGCCCAGGGGTTGCTCAAGGGGTTCAGGATCTGCTCCCCTAGCCTGTCCTACAGCCCAGGGAGGTCACACACCCCAACAAGCACCTGAGGGAACAAGAAGGGGACTGGCATCCAAGACCAGGGGTCCTGCCAGCACAAGATAGTAATGGGGGCTGCCCCATGGAGCAGCAGATGGGACTCAGCAACGCCATGCTGAGGAACAGCTCCAACCCCCCCAGGTTCAGAGAGGCATGTGATGGACCCAACTTCTGGACTGCCAGCACCCCAGGGCTTCTCCACCCGACCCCCCCACTCCTCCAGGGCAGGGCACAGCCATTGTGCTGGGCAGAACTGGGACTGACTGTGGCTCTCCAGCCCTCTGCCAGGCAGGAAGGGGGTCAGGAATGGATCCTGCCCTTCACGGGCACCAGGACTACCTCCTCTCCCTCCCTCCTCATCCCACAGGTGCCCTCTACACCCCTGGGCAGCACCATCCCCAGGATGCAGGTGACACTGGGCAGCCTTGCTGTACTTTAATGAACTCTGGGGTCCCAGCTATGGGCAGGGCTGGTTCCCAGGCAGCACTCCTGACTCGGCTTGGGGCACCAGGAGCCCCACTCGCAGTGGTGCCAGCACATGTGGGGCCATGCAGTCCCCAAAGCAGGTTACAGACAGGCCTCCCTGGAGGTGTCACATGTGAATGCAGTGTTGTGGGGTTGAGCAGGGAGCTGCACTGCAGGGTGCTCACCCAGCACCCAGCACGGGAGCTGCTCCCCCATCTCAGCCCAGGTCCCCACTCTTCCCAGTGACAGGGGCTGGTGCTGGGGACGGCCATCGCACCTCCCTGGTATCGACACCGAGGGGACTGAGCAGCACGCAGGTGAAGTTGGTGTGCAGGTGCTGGCTGTCGAAAGAGTTGAAGTGCAGATCACGGTGCAGAGCCCACCCTGAGCCCTGCAGCTCCTCTCTGTGAACCCAGCAGGGACCAGTCAGTGCCCACTCCAGACAGGCAGACCCAGGGGCCCTGCCCCAACGGGGGGCCCTGCCCCAACGGGGGGCACTGCCCCAACTGGGGCTGCCCCACTGTCACCGATCCCCAGGCCTCCTGTCCCCGTACTCACTGCACTGTCCCCTCACGCACAGCCCCGTCTGGGTGCAGGCTCTCCACGAAGGAGCCGTTCTCCAGCCAGTAGAGCAGTGTCAGCTCTGGAAGCTCACTCCATGCCTCGCACGACACAGTCACGTTCTCGCCTGCAGCCGGACAGGGTGTGAAGGTCAGGGGGGCTGCAAGGGTGCCCAGTGCCCCCCAGGCACAGGCACAGCCCCCCTCCCCAACTAAGGGGAACATTCCTCCACCTCATCAGCACCCCAAAAACTTGGCTGTGGGTGGAGGATTCACCTTGTGTCTGCTGGAGGCTGGCACAGGAGCTGGCCCCCATTGCAGCCTCCTCACCCTTAGGTTCTGCCATGGCCCCGAGGGTCTCTCACCTGGGCGAGGGAGCTCTGCTGGTATCCGCAGGACGGTGATTCTGGGCAGCTGCAAGGCCATGGCATCTTGGGGAGCAGAGTAGGGTGAGGCGGGAGATCAAGGGTGACCTCCAAGACCCCACATATTTATAGTGGGGGAGGAAGCAGGGCCCCATAAAGGGACAGGGGCACTGCTCATCCCAAGACCCTTGAACAAGCCTCTTAAGGGGCGTAGAGCCCAGGATTCACCTTGGGCTCCCCGGCCCCCCAGTAATCCTACTTACCTGTGCAGCAAGCGGCCAGACCCCAGCAGAGCAAGAAGATCCAGGCAGGACGTCCCAGGCGCTCTGCAGACAAAAATGGAGCTCAGTGCTGGGCACACAGGGATGCTCCCCAGGAGCCTGGGATGGTCCCGTCCTCTCAGCATCCTCCCAGCTGGTATCCACAGTATGCCCACCCCAGGTCGACGATGCCGTACCTTCGTACCCACCCAGCACCCCCCGAGCCCGGGCTAGTCCCGTACCCCCCAGCATCCTCCTCCCGGGGTCCCTGCAGTCGCGGCCGGTGCCCCCCAAGGCTGTCCGCGCAGCGCTGCGGTACATACGAGAGCAGAGCCCGTGGCTCAGACACGGCCGGAGCTCGGCACCGCGGCGCTTTATGAGGCGGCCCGGGGAGGGGCGAGAGGCAGCGCCGTGACTCACCGGGAGCCGCCCTCGGCCTCGGCCACGTGGCGCGACGGCACCGCACCGGGACCTCACCTGGGCGCCGATGTGTGTCGCTGGCTCCTGTGCCGACATGTCACCCTGTGCTCTGTGTCGTCTGCACCTGGGGATACACATCCCTCAGGCGTCCCTTCCCATGATCGGCATCCCATGCCATCCCCCGCCCCCGGGGGAGCATCCATGGGCACCCCAGGGATGGAGGAGTGGAGCACAGTGGGGTTCCCAGTGTCCAGCACATGGGGCTGTGGCCGAGTGTCACAAGATTCTGAGCATGCTGGTTTGCTCCCCGATGCTTTGGGATCAGGGACAAGGCAGGTCTGCACAGGAGGAAGATGGGTGAAGCCCCCAGGAGACTGAGTATGACACTGGCTGGAGGAGCCAGGGTGCTGGCCCCTGGGTGTCCCAGCTGGTGCAGGACAACAGCTTAGCAGATAGAAACCCCCGGAGCTTTAGTTCTTGGCTGCAAGAAGCAATCTCCTGCGTCCCACAGCAGTCCCCCTAGAGCCAGCTCTTTGACAGCAGACATGGTTTTGACAACCCACTGGTTACAAAACCAGGGACCATATCCCACACCCCACTCCCCAGCAGCACCAAGGCTGGGAGCCAGCGTGGGCACAGCAATAGGGCAGAAGCAGCCACCTGAGTCACAGGCCCTGGCAAGGCTTGGGAAAAAGTCCCTAAACTCCCAGTGAGTTTTGTTATTCCTTCCCAGCAGAGCAGGAAGGTGGTGGGAACAGTTATCTTGGAGAGCTGACAAATGCAGTATGTTCCCACCCTCCTGCTGAGATGAGGCCAGTGGCTGCATCTTCCCCACAGCAACCACAGGTGTCCAGTGGACAGTGATGAGCCAGAGGCAGCATCCATGGCAGCACCCAGCTCTTCTGCCACCTTCCTGCTCCCACCACCACCAATCAGCTCAGGGTGCTATAGGGTGAAAGACAGAATGCAGATGGGTGCTTGGTCATCACCCACACAATATCCTTCCCCTGGGAGAGATGAAAGGAGGAACCATGGCCCTACCCTGCAGCAGGGAAGACGATCAAGAAAAACCCAGGGCAGCATCTCCGTTTCCAGGGCTCTTATTTCGGTGTTTGGCACAACACTGCAATGTGGTTTCACCCAAAAGAAAACTCAGAGAATGCAGCACGGTGCTGGGGTTTCCCAGGGGGGAACACAGGCGACGCAGCACCCACACCCATGCCACCACTGTGGCCACTTCCCAAATCCCCTGAGCCAGGAGCTGCCTTGTAACCCTCCACCATACCCCCGTACCCTCAGGGAATACGACTCAAGTCTCCACATGCCAAAATATCACCGCTGGCCTGGGACTGGGGACTTTGCCCCCACCCACTACCAGAATTGAGCCCGAGGCCACTAGCACCAGCAGGACTTCGGCATGGCTCCTACCAGCATGACCAGTAGGATGTCATGGAGTAACGCTGGGGCAGGGAAACACCAGCACCAGCCCGACCTTCACTCCATCCCTTTTATTCCAGTGCCAAGAGCAATACCCAGTGAGGGCGGACCCGCGCCCTGGGGCAGGGGCACCCGCTCTTGGCTGCTCTTGACGTACCGTTACCGTCACCCGAAAGGGCACAGAGAGGAACAGCACCGGCCCCGCTCCATGCCTTGGCTGAGCCCCCCTGAGCAGTCAGGGGACACCTCTGGACTCCAGGGAGAAACACAGAAAATTTGGGAGCATACAAAAGGGTTCCCCGAGGCAGAGCCCACTATCACCACACCAGAGAGCAGCTTGGTTCCTGCTGGCATACTCATGGTGCCCAGAGCAGACCTGGCAGCTGGGAGTAGCCAGATGACCTTCCATCCCCTCCTTCAGGGTGCTGGGCTCCAGCCTCTCCTCCAGAGCCTCCATATCCCATCCTCGCTGCCAGCAAGGCTGATCCAGAGTGCTGGTATTGGAGCTGGCAAAGCCTTCTCCCCACGGCTTCCCCTGACAGAGTGGCAGGAGTGAGCTGGAGAACAGCCCCCAGCCCAAAGCTCAGCCCAGCAGGGCACTGCAAAGGGCCAGAGAGCGGCAGGGAAAGGGGACAAGTGTCTCTTTTTGGCTGCAATAGAAAGTTTTAAATATGCTCATTAAAATAATTGCTTTTTAAAAAAATCCTCCCCTAGCCCCGGCAGGAGGGGCCCTGATGTTGCTGTCCTTGTGGGTGGCCAAGGTCCTGAGAGGTGACGGAGCAAAGCCAGCATCCCCGGTGGCAATGTCCTCTCGTGGTTCCGCAGCTCCCCAGCGCCTGCCCTTACTCCAGCCCGAGGATGTAGTTGATTCCCTGGACCAGTGCGATGATCACTGGCTGCCAGGCCACCAAGTAGCGCAGCCAGTCCAGCAGTTGCCCATACATGACATGTGGCCTCTCCCAGCTGGGCAGGAAGGAGTTAAAGAGCTGTGAGGAAATGGATGAGAGGAGCATGGCCCACCCAGAAACCACCCAAAGGTGCCCCAAAGCAGGGACAAAGAACAGAGGTGCCCAGGGAGGGATGGACAAGCAGCCAGGGAAGGACAGACATGGGTCCTCATGGAGGGAAAGCTGTGGCCAGGCTTGCCTTGGGTGTTGCAGGGTCTCTGCCACAGCCACACGCTGCAGCAATCTACTCAGGGTGCCAGGCAAGCCTTTCACCCCTTGTGTGCTCTACCCACTGCTTCCCTTCCCAAAGTGCTGGCTTCCAGCAGGAGAAAGGATACGGATTACTGAACATCCTCTTGAGATCCACCTTCTCTTTGCAGTATGGACACGTCTGCTTCTTCCCGACAATGCACCAGCCCCGGATGCAGAACTCGTGAAACCTGAGGAGTGGCATGTTAAGGGGAACTGGAAGAGGGGGATACACAGCTCAGTGTGGAGGAAACCACCAAGCCCAAGGAAGCGCCCCCAGAGCCATGGAAACATCCCACCATGTGATAACGGGGTATTGCACAACCACAACCCTTTCCTAGAAGGTGCAGCAGCTTCCAGGGACAGCGGAAGGAGTTCATGGGGCAGCAGGACGGAGTCAGAGTGGCAGTATGAAGGCCCTGACGAATGCATGGGCACCAGGGAGATTGAAACTCTTCAGTGATGGTGCCCAAGCACTGGGAAGGTGGATAGCCTGGGAGAGCTCTGCGAAATGCATGCATTTTGGAAGCCTTCAAAGGCTTCCTGGAGATTAACATTTAAGGAATTTCTCTGTAAGGGTGTGGCTTGCTGGTACCTGCTATGCTCTGTCACAAGGATTTGCACAACCTGAGCATAATCTGGAGCAGTTACAGGAAAACATGAGGTGGCTGCAGCTGACTCTGCAACGGCAGGGGTGTCACTGAGTGAATAAACTTTCCCCAGAATATCTCTGCTGCTCAAACATGCCAGGGAGCAGCAACAGGAGTAACTTTCTTGTCAGCCCTAGAGCCATCGATGCAGGAGTGCCCAGCCAGCTGCCACCCCCAAGGACTACCAGGAGCACCAACCAGCTCCTCTGGCAGCCACACCACCCCAAGCTGCTGCAGTCCCAGGCCCTTGCAGAGTGTCAGCCATAAATCTCACCAACAGTTCCCAAGAGTTAAATTTAGGCTCTGAGTTTTGCCAGCATGACCTTTGCTCAGGCTCAGTTTGGAAATCACCTCGCAGGGAGTAACACACAGTGCCAGAGGACATCCCATCTCCACACTGAATCACCACGGGGGAAAAACCGACTCGCTGCCCCAGCTGAGCACTAACCAGGACTACCAGTTTCAAAACCCACTTCCCATCAATCAGCTGACAGGAAGGGCTGAATGACTCCAGCGTGCTGGAAATCCTGGAGGACTTCTGGAGGAGAAAGCTGCTGGGCTGTGGCCAGAGCAGCTATGCTGGATCAGGGAGCTGTTTCCATAGGAGGGCCAGCAGTGTTTCCCCACTTCTTCCCACTTCTTCCTTATGGACATTTGGGACCCACTGTGATGAATCTCTGATGACAGGTCAGTGTGGCATGGAGCAGGGATGCCTTATAACCTGACCTCACACCATCACTTCTCCCAGAACATCTGCCAGGGCACTGCCAGGCAGATGGGTCACAGCAGATTTGTCAAAAGCAGGTAAAAACTGAGGTTCAGCTCCATGGCTTAGCTGAGGTAGCTGGGGAGAAGGAAGAGGAGACACCATTTCTGAGTGGTGACAAAGTAATTTCAGGGACACCTCCTCCCATGCAAGTCAGTAATGACACAGGCACAGATCACACGCAAATTCAGCCGGACAGCCCAAGTCCCCACAACAGGCATTTCTTCACGCAGTGTGAGAGAGGCCATGGGGCAGGAGCTCCCTGCTGCCCACCCCAGCGTGGGACCAATGAGGCAGGAGGCTGGCACCTGCAGAGAAGGATACACGTGGTTGCAGGAGAGGCGGTAGGTGTTCTCGATGATCCCTTCCTCATTGACATCCACGAAGATCTGCTGGCCACAGACGGCACAGACGCTGTCGGAGAGGTGCTTGGTGGGCATCCCTGAGGCGCTGTAGAACTGAGCGAGGGCAGAGCAGAGGGAGAGCGGTGACAGTGGCAGGGCACGTGTCCCACACCCACGGTGGCACAGCTAAGCTCTAAGGAGGGCTAGGGTCAGAGCCCCAGGAGTCCAGCCTTGGCCTTGGGGGCTTAAAAACCTTGTTACAGGTCCGGCTGTGGGAGACAACTACAACAGGACAGCTGCTCAGTGATGCAGTGGCCCATCACATCCCAGCCCCATGCAACCCCTCCACATGTTGAGGGGCAACCCCTCTTTGCTCCCCAACAGCCAGATGGGTTTTCAGCTGCCTGCCAGGGCCATGCACCCAGGGCAGAGACTGGGGGAGAGAGCAGGAGAAGCTGGAGGTCATGGCTTTGACCCAAAACAACAACCTTGGGCTGATAGTCAGATACAGCCCTCACCTCCAGCCCTGCAGGTCCCTGACACTCATTCAGCAAAGCACAGATCAGCCACCCCTCTCCATTTCCAAGCCTGCTGGCTCAGCACAGGACTGACACAGCACAGGAAGTGTGGGCACAAAGCCAGGTCCCATTCTCCCACGCTCCAGCTGTGAGAGACCCTTCAGGATCATTGTGTGAATGAGTGTTCCACCACACTACCTAAAGCTAAACCATATGACTAAGGGACTCTGAGCTCTGGCAGACTTGAACATGTCCCTGGGGAGCCTGTTCCCTCTGGGTAAATAACCTTTATCCCATATCCAACCTGCATATCTCCTGATTCAGCTTCACTCAATTTTCTCGTGGCTTGTTGTTGGACAACCACCTCCCCTGGCCACACAGTGATGCTGTGCCTGATGAACCCCAGGACACAGCTGGCCCCTTTTAGCTGCCAGGACACACTACTGACTCATATTCAACTTGTTGTCAACCCAAATTCCCTAATCCCGTTCACAGAACTCTCTCCAAACTCCTGTTCCCAAATTTGTACCTATAACCACAATTACACCATCCCAGGTGGGGAATCTGGCATGCCCCTGTTAAATTTCACACAGTTGGTGCTTGCCCAGCTCTCATCTTTCCAGGTCTCTCTTCAAGGAGGTCACAGCTCCTCCTGTTTAGTATCATCAGCATAACATGCCTCTGGCACACCTTTGCTCTGAGCATCCAACCGAGCCCTGAGAATTTAAGAGAGACCTGAGCTGTGCCAAGGTGTCCTAAGTGTGGCAGGCCAGGGGCTGGAGCAGAACTTCAAGGAGCAGCAGCAGAAAGTTCAGAAAGAAGGAAACACAAAGTCCAAGACCCTAAACAGCTGCTGCAAAGAAGAAACATGATCTACTCCGCTGGTGTCCTAGGTCATGTATTTTTGGTGGAGTCAGTTATTTTGATACCAGGTGAATGGGCTACAGATTTCAGGCCACTGCGTCCTCTGTCCACAGGGACAGCTGAAGTTGCAGCAAGGAGAAGGAAGGAAGGGAGCCCACAGTGTGAATCCTTCCCTGGTGACTGCAGGTCATAAGTCAATGCAAGCAAAGTGGTGCAAGAAATGGGAGTGTTTGTTGGCACTGGAGATTTTAAAGGCCCAGGAAAAGAAATACCTGTCAGTTTAGCAGGGCTAAACAGATCCTTCCTTCTCCACAGAATCAGAGAATGCCTTGAGGATCACCCAGTTCCAACCTCCTTCCATGGGTAGGGACACCTTCCACTAATCCAAGTTGTTACAAATCTCATCCAATCTGGCCTGAAACACTTCTAAGGGATGGGGCAGCCACAGCTTCTCTGCACAATCTGTGTCAGAGCCTCACCACCTTCACAGGGAAGAACTTCTTGTCCTGGAGATGGGACCCTTCAGAGGCTGTGCTCTTCAGGAAGGATTTCAGAGCAACTTGTTACATTAGGGACCCTTCCTTGAGCGGGGTGGGGAATTCCAATTTGAGGGAAGCTAAAGCTGCTGCTGAGACCAATATGTTTCAAGTCCCCCGATATGGGGCACAACTCTGGCCTGAGACAGTCCATCATGAACTCACCCCGATGGTTGAGGCCATGTAATCTGCACACATCTCAGCAAAGTCCCGTTCCAGCACTCCGTAGTAAAGACCATAGAAGAGGAGGGAGATGCCAAAGTCCATGGCATCTTCTGGTTTGATTCTACAACAGAAAAACCATCAACAGGGTTTTTTTGAGAGCAAAGCCACTCTAATCATATTCCAGAGAATGTATTATTCCAGAAAAGTATTTGACTTCTCTAATGATGAAGGGGCTAGAGCCCTCTACCACCACCCATGGATTGGCTGCTTCTTGCAGTATAGCAAAAAAAGGAAAAAAAAAAAAAAAAAAAAAAAAAAAAAAGCCACTGCTGCCCCCAGGCTGGACACCACAGAGCTGGGGGAGCTGCCAACAAGTGAGCTGGAAGGAGGGCTCTGCAGCAGCCCAGACCAGTTCAGGTACCAGCACCTCATCTCTGACCCTCCCAGGAGTGAAAGGGCTCAACAATCTCTTTGGCCCCATTAATCAGATTGCCAAGTAAACTGTTTTACCAAAGTAATAGCCAAAGGTGTGTTCCACCCATTGCCCCAGGAACGGGAGCTGAAAGATTCTCTCACCTGAATAATAAGTTAAGACCAAAAAGCGTAAACATGACAGCCATGTACCCCACGATCCCAGTAGCATAGCTGATCTTGTATATTAGCAGAAACCATTTATAAACCAGCCTGTAAAGAATGAAAAGAGTTTAATTACTTCATTTTCTCCTGAATGGAAGTGTGCCAATCATCTGAAGAGTTTTATTTTTCACACCTGTTGTGTTTTGGCAGACAATTCACCTATCCCTAGACGTGGGCAAGAGCTTTACATTCCTAATTCAACCTGTCACAGGCTGCTCACAGTCTTGACTTCCAAACTAGAACTCTCATGATCTCCAAAGGCTTAAGGAAGTGTGCTGCATGCTGGGAATGCCTTGAGTAAGGACACTGGCCCACGTGGAATCCACCTTTCCACCCTCCACCCAGGTAGCAGGAATACTGGGCTGGCTGCCAGCAGCCAGTCAAGTGATTCACACCCTTTCACATAAAGCAGGGCTCTCACACTCTCAGAGTGAAAAGCTTAACACACATCTGTAGCAGGGAAACTGGAAAGAGATCCTTGGAATGATTACCCTGGGGCTGGGGAATTTCCCCAGGAACAGCAGACAAACCTGGGTGTTGTCTGTACCAGAGGCTTTCGAGTTGCCCGGAAGGTGACAAAAGCTGTGACTGCTGAGAAGAGCACCCAGATCACCAGGAACCGCCACCAGTTCAGCTTGATAGTGAAATACAGAGGCACTACCCACATCTGGAAGAGGGTCACCATCTGCAGGAACAGAGGAAAGGCATTGGGAGCTGGTTCTCTGCTCCTCAAACATCAGAAACACCCTGCCAGCTGTGGCAGCCATTCTCCTGCCTGCATCAAATGACCCTGAACTGCATCAGGAACCCGGGGAGGTTTGACCTGTGGCACCCAAAGAAGAGCTCAAAGCTCAGCACACGAGTCAGATAGAGAGCAACTGAGGGAGCTGGGGAGGCTCAGCCTGGAGAAAAGAAAGCTCAGGGAGCACTTTCTTGCTCTTTTCATCTGCCTGAAAAGAGGTTATAGCCAAGTGGGGCTCAGTCTGTGCTCTCAGGTAAAAAGTGACAGGACATTAGGAAAAAGCCTCAAGTTTTGCAAGAGAAGGTTAAGGTTGCATATTGGGAAAATTTCTTCCCAGAAAGGGTGGTGAAACCCTGGCACAGGCTGCCAGGGGCAGTGATGGAATCACCATCTCTGGAGGGATTTAAAAGCTATGTGGACGTGGCATTTGAGAATATGGTTTAGTGCAGGGCTTAGCAATTCAGAAGGAACAGTTGGACTCAATTATCTCAAGAGGGCTTTTCCAACCCAAACAGTTCCATGATTTTGTGAGGGAGTCAGAGGCAGCAGCCACGTGATTTTTGGTACCAAAAGGTACAGCTGGCAGGAGAACACAGAGGAATCATCTCCAGAGGAATGTACAGAAGATGATCCACACAACTAATTGTTATAAGGCAGCTATATAAACCTTCATCTTCCCAGGGTCCCAATCCTGCAACCAGACACCTCAGACAGGTTATTACACAAGGCATGAAGGTTTTGGCTCTGCACTACAGCCTCTTCCCAAAAGGATCTACAGCTGTGCATCCGAGCTCTCTCCACTGCTGCTGGAGGAAAATAAGCAAACAGGTTTGGTTTAAAGTTCACAGAGGACTACAGGTATTACCTGGAAACATTAAATATATAATATTATTATTGTTATTGTTATTATTAGGAAATCAGAGTGAAGCTGCTTCAAGTAACTAACAGACCCAGACAAGCTGGTGACATCAGCAAGTGGCAGGGCTGCTCAGCTGAGTGCTGCAGGAACCATCAAACCCAGGCTGCCAGCAGCAAGAAACCCCCAAGGAAGCTACATAAAATGCAGCTTCCCTCAGGAAAACCCCCAGGACCTGCTTGTCCATCTCTGATGCTAAAGCACTATGTCACACCAAGTTCTTTGCATCACTTCCAACAGAAATCCAAGGCCTTCACCCATCCTCACCCCCAGCTAGAATCCCCCACGTGCTGGGAGAACAATGGAATCACAACACTGGACAACAGGAAAACCAGGAACGCTTTCCTCATCAGCGAAAGGAGGGCATCCCTCAACGCTCTCATGCAGCTGTGGGGGGAACTTACATTGTAGGAGCGAGGGTGCCGCTGTTTCCACTGGACCAGGAGGAGCTGTGCCACCACAAGTGTGGCGATGAGGATGAGGACCATTTCGGCGTGCATCGCCTCGTGCCCACGGTGCTTGGCGTGCATCCGTACGTGCTCCACCCTGCAACAAGCAGGAAAAGGCGGCTGAAGAGCACGCTGGCACAGAGTGCAAACACCTCAGGAGAGCCAGGAAGACCAGATGGTAAAACAGCACTAAGTATTGTGCCTGTGAACAATCCAGAGGGGAAGGGACAAAAGGCTGCTCTGGGACCAGCTCATTTTCTACGCTGTGAAAGCCAAGAACAACACTTTGCCCATCTAAGCGTGAAGGAGGTGGAGAACTCCCACTGATGTACCTGGACTAAAGAACATGGAGTGCACAGTCAACATAACTCACAATCCCAGAGTGGGCAAGGTCAGAAGGGACCACCAGTGGGGTCATCTCTCTCAACCTTCCTCATCAAGCAGCTTTTTTCTAGAGTACATTGCAACTGTTTGACCCAAAGTGTGTGCTAATCCTTAACACCAAACCCTCAGCCCTCAGTTTTGGAACCACTAACACTGTTCTCCCTCTTGTCCGACAAGGGAAAGGCTGGAAGGGTCAGGGTGGAGTGTGGGGAGAACAGCTGACATCTGGCAAAATCCCCAAACCCCAGCAAATTGCTTCTCTCCACCCTGAACATTCTGGAACAAGTGATTTCCAGACTGATATTTGCCAGACACCTGGGGCTTCTTTGCCCAGCTTGTACTGTTGGATCAAAAAATAAGGTGGAATTAAGAGCTGTGACATCCTCATGTCTTGGTCTCTAGGTGATAATACTGTTCAAGAAATTAGAGAAAAAAAAAATCCAAACCTAACAAATATGCCAAACTCTCTGATTTTAAGTCATTCTCTAGAAACTAACACAGAATCACAAAATCAGGTTGGAAGGCACCACAGTGAGTTATCTGGTCCAACCTCCCCGCTCAGGGCACATACCACAAGATTGCATCCAGATGGTTCTGGAGTATCTCCAGTGAGGGAACTCCACACCCTTTCTGAGCAATCTGTTCTAGTGCTCAGTTCCTGCACAGGAAAGAAGTTCTTTCTCATGTTCAGAAGAACATGGATCCGTTTCTGCCTGTTGCCTCTTGTCCCATTGCTGGGCCCCACTGAGCAGAGCCTGGTCCATGCTCTGACCCCTCCCTGCAGGCACTGACAGACACTGATGAGGTTCCCTCTCAGTCATCTCCTCTTGAGCAGCCCCAGCTCCCTCAGCCTTTCCTCATACGAGAGGTGCTCCATCCCTTCATCATCTCTGTAACCTCCAGGACCCACTCCAGGAGCTCCCTGTCTCTCTTGGACTGAGGAGCCCCAAACTGGACACAGCACTCCAGATGTGCCTCACCAGGGCTGAGCAGAGGGGCAGGATCACCTGCCCTGACTTGCTGGCAAAGCTATTCCAAATGCATCCCAGGATCCCATTAGCCTCCTTGGCCCACAGGGACAGCTTGTTGTCCACCAGGACACAGAGCCCCTTTTCCAAAAAGCTGCTCCAGCAAGTCAGCCCCCAGCCTGTGCTGGTGCAATACTGAGAGTCCAGTCTGACTGTGATTTTCAGTAAGCATCTGGATTGAACTGCTTTGGCTAAGGGAAAAAGAGGAATTTTTCATGCCCCTTACTGTAAGACAGACATGGAAGGGCTGGAGGGTGTCCAGAGAAGGGTAAAGAGCTGGAGAAGGGTCAAGATCGTAACTCTGGTGAGGAATGGCTGAGGGAGCTGGAGGTGCTCAGCTTGGACAAAAGGAGGTTTGGGGGAGATCCTCTTGCTCTCTACAAGGCCCTGACAGGAGGGTGGACCCAAGCAGGGGTTGGGCTCATCTTCCAGGTAATAAGTGATGGGACAAGAGAAAATGGCCTCAGGTTCTGCCAGGGGAGGTTTAGGATGGATATTTGGAACATTTCCTCACAGAAAGAGGTGTCCAGCCCAGTCACAGGCTGCCCAGGGCAGTGGTAGAGTCCCCATCCCTGAAGGGATTGAACAGACATGTAGATGTGGCAGCTGGGGACATGGTTTAGTTTCTCCCAGTTCAATGACCTCAGCAGTGCTAGGGGAGTGGTTGGACTCTACGATCTCTGAAGGCTTTTGCAACCTAAACTACTCCGTGATTCTATCTTTAGCAGCAGTTTAAAAGAAAAAAAAATATTATTGCCTTTTAAGGCAGTTCATACTTCCTCCCCATCAAAAAATGGTGACCCTTTCCTGCCCCACTGTGATCACAGGCTGTGCTGCTGCTAGCTCTGGTCAGTAGCAGGAGCTCAGCTGAGTTGCATGCACCAAATCAGCTCCCAAAACACTCACCTCCATCTCTCCTCTGGGGACAAGTGTGAAAGATCGACCTAGGGAGAAAAAAAAAACACTCATGAAATCAGCTGCTGTGAACCTCTGCATTGAGATGCTTTAAATAAGAAACCTCGACATGCCCACAGTGCTAGCACAGCCCAGAGCTGTCCTTCATCCTCCCAGGAAGAGCAGCAACTCCCGCTGCTCCTCTGCCACTTACACCCCCATATTTTATGGGAGCTGAGGCTCTGTCCACCATCCCATGTTACCAGAACCTGACAACTGGTTTAAATCCCACATTCACAACCCAGCCAGGTGCCTCAGGGCACAGAGTGGTGATCCCAGTGAAGCCAATGCTCTCACCAGAGGTAGGAGCCCAAAATCTCACTAGGCTGCAGGACAGGGGGCAGTATGTCACACACCAGCAACAAATCAGTGCCAAAGACATTTCAAAATCACAGTAAAAGAAAGATTTAGGCCTTGCTTTGCTGAGATAATTGGAAAGTCCTCCCAACATCACAGGCAGGAGCTACTGAGAGCAAAGGGAGCTGCTGTTATTATTGATGATCGACAATGGATAGTGGTATGCCATCTTCTCCAGGTGTGAAAACTCTCACTTCTGGACAGGGTAGGAGTAAGGGGAGTTTCAACACTGCATTTCTGCTTTCACCTTGATCTTTACATAGAATCATAGAACCATGGAATGCTTAGAGTTGGAGAGACTTTAGAGCTCATTTTACTCCGACCCTCCTCCTGTGGGGACAGCTCCACTAGAACAGGTTGCTCCAAGCACCATCCAATCTGCCCTTGAACACCTCCAGGGATGGGGAGTTCACAGCTTCTCTGGGCAAAACCTTCTCTCAATATCTTCACCTAACTGCTGAGAAGCCTCCTGCACCAGTCATGTCCCCCCATGGGCTCACTGACAATCCCACAGCTCTTCCCATCACCTTTTCTTGATGGAATACAAACTCAGATTAAATCAAGGGCAGCTCATCTGGGCTGGGAACATACAAACACATGGGGTTTCCAAATCCTCACAGTGCTGGAGACGCTCCAGAATTGCTGAAGTGCTGGAGATGAAGGTTGGAAATAAGCCATAGCATGGACTGTTATCACTCTTTCCTGCACACACTGGAGATGTGTGCACAGGAACAAGTTCCGCCTCACCCCACTAGGTACACGGCCACAGGCTTGGATCCAACCTTTATGCTGGGGCAGCAGCCACCTCACCTGCCTGATCACCACCACCAGCACACAGGTGTCTCCCAGGCAGAAGCTCTGATCACAGCCAGGCTCAGCAGAGGATGCACAGCTGCCTCCTTTCCTCTGTGGCACCTAATTATTCCCCAGGGAGAGAAGGTAGGAAAAAACACACGGCAGCAATCTGTCTGCCTGATGTGGAACATCTGCTGAGCTTCACCCCAGAGCAACACCTGCGAGAAATTCAGCCCTTGAGAAACAAGTCCTGAAGTGTTTCTTCAGGATGCAAAATCTAAAGCCATGAAAATCCTTGTTGGAGCTCACTGACTTGTTCACTGGTCAGAAGCCAAGAGAAGGGGGTGACAACCTAACACCAAGACAGGTGTTTGTATCGACCAGATTCCTCAAGTACCTCTGCTCCTAAAGCAGCCACATCCAGATCCATTAGTTCAGTAGCTGTGGTGTAATTTGGAGCAAGAACTGCTCCAAATAAACAGGAAAAAGGGAGATTTTAAAATGTTTGCTAGTCACTGCACACAGGAGAAGCTGAGGAACTCCTGGTGCTTGTTGGTTCCAGCACAGGGAGCTGGTCAATCCCTCCACATGCTCTGGGAGTCACCTGGGTGCTCCCACTGCCTTCCCCCACAAGACCCCCGCTCCTCCCAGGCTCTGCCCCCACTCTTGCTGGATGAAGACATTTGACAAGCACCTTCCAACCCCAGCAATAATTCTCATTCCTTTACAGTTAACTCCTCTGTACCACACCAGTAGCCACTCCATCCACAGTGCTGGTCCCTTCTTAGAGACTGGGATATTTACCAGCCTCTTTCTGTCGGCATCTTCCCTGAATCTCCAAATTCTTCCAGCAAATGCATTCAAGCTGCCTCAGCCCCAAACCCTGTGGAAATACTCCTGGCACTGCTCAGAGCAGGCTTCTTCTGAGCCATGCACCCAAACCAACCAGGGATCCATGGCCCTGGACACAATTTTCTCTCAATTACGAGGACTGAGTTTTACCAGATTCCCCAGAGCTCCAAGCTCCTGAAATAACTTTATTAAGGGGGGGCCAAGACGTGACAGAAGGGATGTTGGGAGGGATCTGATGACTGTCAGACAGGACTTGGCAGAGCAGCCACCCTGAGTCAGACCTGCCAGTTAACTCCTCCTTGATCTGCACTCTCTTAGCACAGAAGTTTTGGGATGGGGCTAAAAATGTACAGCAATGATGAAGGAAGCACCTGCTCTTGCTAGCAGGCATTCATTCCACTTGTAGTTTGGGGTTGACTGATTTTAATATGCAGTTTTTGAGCCTTTTGGATCTCTTTCTAACTCAAACAGCTAGGTAAAAGAACCTCTAAATCTCCCTTTACCAAGAGCAGTTTGACAAGAACATTTAGGGTGACTGAAGCAGCTGACGATCAGCTCTACCATGTGTTGAGCACCAGCCTACTCCTGCTTCAGCATCCTCCAGCTGCTACACCAACACAGGACTCAGTGTGCAACCAGCTACAGCTCTCAGACAAACTTTTTTTTTTTTTTAAAAAAAAAAAAGGAATTAAGAACAACTCTTCTGCTCTCTGTCTCCTTTGTAAATCATGATCCTCTCACAAACCTCAGCCTCCTCTGGTCATGACTAGGAGAAACTGGATATCTAGGACTAAAGTCTAATCCTCTCCTCAGACGTGGTATCATGGCCTTTGGAAGAGCCTCATGCCACTCCCTGGTTTTCTGCAGAGGCTGATGCCCCAAATCCTCCACAAACCTGTAATCCCCACCACTGGGACAGTCACAGAACAACTCCCTCTAGAAAAACACAAAGGTTGTTGATATGGGTAACATCCAAGCTGGAGCCACATGTTCCTCACAGCCCAGGGAGCTGGGAGGATCTCTGGACAAACATACATGCCACAGTGAGCTGTAATCTACTTATGCTCTAAATCTCCGAAGGAGGCAAGAAGAAAGTCTTGCAGGTGGAGAATAAGCAGCTGCTGATTTCAATTCAAAGCTCCAGGGCAACCAACAGCCCTGATCTCACTTTTCTCATTGCCCCAACCTCAGTCTTTGTCTCCCAGCACCTACCAGGAATAACCTGAAATAAGGGGAAGATAAATCTCTTTACAGAGATTTAGCACTGTAAGAGATAAAGCACTGTAAGTCCAACCAAGGCAGGTTGGGATGAGGCATATTCTTTAGTGAAAGTCTGAAGAGATTTTAGAACCTCAATTCTGCTCTTTTTATGCTCATAAGACACAGCAAGAAGGAGGGGGGAGCGGAAGTGTCCCAACTGATCAAATATTTGCATAACTGGAAAGTAAACCTTTGCCTCCCCACAGGCAGAGCCAGGGCCATGGGACACTTGGCTTTATTCTGGTGGAATGTCAAACTGCTTTCAGATCCCCACCATGAGTGGCTCATCAGCAACCTGCTCTGCCCACAGAGCTGCCAAGACCTCAGGACAACACAAGCAGATAGGTTTTGCACCAACAATTTGTGGAATCACAGGGAGAAGTACAGTCCTATATGCACCTCCTCATTCACTGCCTCCTTGTGATGCCCTCTCTGTCAGCCCCTGATGGAATGAAAAGTGGGAATTTCACTTCTGAGAAGCAGACAATTGGATCTTCCACTTTTTTACATACAAAGTCACCAAGGAGTATCTTAAAATAAAAGCAGTAGCAACTCAAGAGTGACTGATCTGTGGTTTCATCCTCCCATCACCTCAGCTCACCACTCTCTGGGAGCAACACAGCGCACAAGGAGGAGGGACAAGCTCCCAGAGCTCTGCCATACCCTAGGGAATCTCCACAACTTGGCCCTGACAGGAATCTTCTCCAAAACCATTATCACCATCTGAGAATTTTTAAGCCACACCACCAATGCTTGAGGAAAGGCACAGAAGAATACCTGACTGTACCAGCTAAGTGACTTATGACCCCTGTGCTGCTGCTCCCACAGTGCAGACAGGATGGAACCAGGTTCTCCTGGCTCTCTACAGGTGGAAGAAAAACTCCCAAGCATGAAGCACAGGGGACGGTGAAGAACCACTGCAAAGCCCGGGGCAGAAGTGTCAGAAAATGGCACACACACTGTGACAGACGCACCCACCCTGCTTCCAATTCCATCTTTCCAGACAGATTTTTTTTTCCCCAGTTTTGTAGCTTTTCATGCCCAGGAACATTTAAAAGCCAGCATGGGAACAACAGCTGAGCCTCCATCCCTGCCCTGCTGCCCCAGGGCCCGCACTGTCCCCTGCCCAAAGGGCCCTTCAAAGCTCCCAGTGCCACCTGGCTCGGGACCCTCAATGTCCTCCTACACCAAAGAACTCCCCCAGCCCTAACACTCCCCACACCCCCTTGCCCCGAACACCTACAAGCTCAGAGTGACCCAGAGCCGCCGCTGTCCCATTCCAGGGACCCTCCAAGCTCCTCAGCGCACATCCCCACCCCGCTCCCCCGGACCCCGCGTCCCCCAGGCCCCACGTCCGCTGCGCCTCCCCTTCACAGAGCACCCCACACCGCTCCTGCTCCCCACTCCGCAGCCCGTCCCCGCCTCCCCTGCCCTACCCGGTTCCCCCTAGCCCGGCCCCGTCCCCCGCACCTCCTCCACCTCACGCTCAACGGGGCCGCCAACCTCCACCTCCAGCACAGCCGCCATCTTGCCCCGCCCCCTAGCGGCCAGCTCTTTCCGCCGCCGTCCGCCAATCAGCGGCAAGCTGCCGCAGCGTGGGCCAATCGCTGGGCGCGGCGCTGCCCGGGCGGCCAATCAGGGTAGGGGAGGAGCGGAACAGCTGCCGGACGCGCCACTTCGGGCGCATAAAACCGGTGAGCTGGCCCGGCTAGGGACTGGCTCTTATTTCTAGGCCCGCAGCGGGGTGTGTAGCCCCCCCCCCGTCAGCAGCACTAGCTACCTCGCACTGTAATACCGGCACTGTTAGTGCTGCTGGGCCGCCGCCTTGCCCCCGCCCGTCCCTTTCCGCCACGGCCTCGCGGTGTTCCGGGAAGGGCACAGACGGCTCCTGAGCTCCGCCCGCGCGGGGCCGCGGCGCGGCGCTGCCCGCGGGCCGTGTGTCCCGTCAGGCACCGCGGCGGGCCCGGGACTGAACCGGGGCGGGAGCGGGAAGCGGCGATCGGGGGATCACGTGATCGGGCGGCGGGAGATTCGGGATCGGTGCGATCGGGATGGGGGTGAATGGGGAGCTGTGGGGTGAAGCACGGGGCTGGGAAATGGAGAGGCTGCGGGCAGAGCCAGGGGTTTAATTGGGCTGAGAAAGTGGGGAAGGGCTGGGAAGCTACAGCGATAGCAGTCTGGGGCGTTGTTTGTGGGTCTGGGAACGCGGGCCGTGGAGCTGAAGGGAGATACGGGTGAGGACTTGAGGGCACTGGAGATTAGGGCTGGATGTGGATGGCACCCGGGTGGTAGAATGGTGGTTTGTGGGGTGAGCTGGGGGCACAGGGGTGGCTGAAGGGGGCTGGGGGGTTGTGAGTCAGATGTGGGGATTAGTGCTGGGACAATGACCTGAGCGGTGGTAGGGCAGGTCTGGGCAGCACCGGGGCGGTGGGATGGGGCTGGGGAGCTGCTGAATGGTTCTAGAGCCAGGAGATGCCCAACTCTCCTCTCCCCACACCAGGTACGGGAGAGATGCAAAGGGAAATTGCGTTCTGGCACAGCGTTGTCTCCAAAGGATCCTGAATGGCTCCGATTAAAATCAGCTATGTGGTGTCCTTCTCCTCCCAGGTGCTTGATGGTTTCCTCTGATGGGCTGGGTGTGGGAGTAAATCCTCTGAGCTGCTGGGGTCTCGGGACAGGTGGGTCAGGGTGTGACAGGGTGCAGCACTAGCTCTCCTTGTTAGGCGGAAGGGCAACAATTCACGTGATTCTCCCTCTCTCAAAATGGGGTGTTGTTCCTGTAGGCTATCAGAGAATTCCGTGCTTCTCCCCTGTGCCCAGAACAAGCTGGAACTGGAGGGGAAGGTGTTTAGGGAAGGGCTGGTGCATGATGCTGTATCCCTACTGTGTATGCAGGACCCCAAGTACCCAGCAGAGAACCTGCTGAGTGAGGATGGCATACAGCCCTGGCTTGGCTGCCCCAAGAAGCACAGCAAGCATCTGAGTGTGGAGCTGCAACTGGAGAGAGCCAGTCCCATTGGCTACGTTGACATTGGTACTTCCCTGTCCCCCACCCCTGTGCAGGAGCCAGGGCTGTGCCCCACAATGGGGTCAGCAGCTCTAAACCCCCATGCCCCTGTCCTTCTTGCTGCTCCCAGGGAACTATGGCTGCGCCTTTCTGCAGATTGAGGTTGGACGCTCCTCATGGACCTGTGACCAGCCCTATCTCACCTTGGTGCCCACTGTTACACTGATGACTCCAGCCGAGTCGAAGCTGGACCAGAATCGCTACGGGGTTCGGATGTTTAAGGAAGGTAAGGACTGATCCAAAGGAAAAAGGCAAGGTGGAGAGCTGTGAGCCTGGTGGTGGGATGAAGCAGATTAGGGGGGATGGTGATGGGATGGGGCTGGCAGTAGGAGAGAAGAAGACAGATAGACCAGGGGTTAGGGTTGCTCATGGCCTCAGGAAAGCTGTCCCAGCCCTGCTTCCCTGCCCCAGCCTCTCTTGTGCCCATAATTCCCCAGATGTCCTGTTGGCACAGCAACAAGCAGAGGTAGTGGTGGTGTTGGGACGGTGGTCAGGGCCGTGCCTCATCCACCCCAGCTGCTGTTCCCCACAGCGGATTTCTCGGAGCTGACAGTGGGGCAGAAGTGGGACCGTGTTCGGCTCACCTGCAGCCAGCCCTTCAGTCCGTGCAGCCGCTTCGGGCTCTCCTTCATCCGCCTGCGCACACCACAGGAGCAGGAGCCTGACCCCCCCCGGCCACCCCTGGACACAGTAGGTGTCTCTTACACCTTCGTGTATCCCTCTCCGTGGGGAGACAGCAGGAAGGGGCTGCTCCTCCACAGGCACTGCTTGTGCCCCATGGAAAGCTCAGGGCTGAGCTAGGGGCTGTGCCCAGGGTGGTGGGCACATGGGAGCTGTCTCAATTGCCTGGGGCCTCCCCTTGTCCCACAGGAGATTGCCAAGCTCTCAGACACACCCTGGTGCTCCAGCCCTGCCTTTCGCCAGACTTCCTTACCTGAACCATGCTTGTAAGTGGCCTGGTGTGGTCCATCCCACCCTGTCCCTGCACAGTGTGGCCTGGAGCCCTTTGAGGTGCTTCCTTGTACCCTAGAGCCCCAGCTCCCATCAGCTTTGTTCTCCTGCGAGGCTGACACTGCCTATCCTTAGGAGATCCAGGGAGGAGGAGCAGCTGAAGAGCTGCCTGTGGAAGCTGGAAGGGGCTGCCTGGAGCCCGACCCACCTCAGCCGCTCTGCCCAGATGGTGCTGCTGGCAGCGCAGAACCAGGCGCTGAGGCCCAGAGCTGGCACGAGCACCTCGGGGGCTCACCTGGAGCTGCCGGCCGAGGATGTCGGAGGTCCTGCGGTGTCAGGTGGGTTAAACTGCCCAGCCATGTCCTGGGCTGGTCCCAGCCACTGTGGGCAGCAGGGCAAGGGGGAATTCGGCCCCTCTGCTCAGGTGAGACCTGCAGAGCAGCTCTGGGATCCCCAACATCAAAAGGGTGTGGAGCAACTGGAATGGGTCCAGAGGAAGCCATGGAGATGTGCTTGAGGGCTGGAGCTCTTCTGCTGTGGTGACAGGCTGGGGTGCGTGGAGATGAGAAGGTTCTGAGAACTGGGAGCCCCTTCCACTGCCTAAAGGTGCTCCAAAAGAACTGGAGAGGAACAAGGGCCTGGGAGGGCAAGACAAGGGGCAGTGGCTTCAAACTGACAGAAGACAATGTTAGATGGGATATTACAAAAAAATTCTTCCCTGTGAAGGTGGTAAAATACCAGCATAGATTGCCCAGAGCAGCTGTGACTGTCTCATCCCTCAAAGTGTTCCAAGACCAGGTTTGATGGGGCTTGGAGCTACCTGGTCTAGTAGAAAGTCTCCCTGCCCATGGTGGGTGGGCTTTGAACTAGATGAGCTTAAAAATCTCTTTCTACCCAAACTACTCTCTGTCTCTGATTCCCTACTGTCTGCTCTTCCCTAGGCTCTGCACTGGATGTCCCTGCAGCTCTTCCAAGAACCTGCAGGCAGCTGGACAGGCACTGTGCTCCCAGCCCTGCTGGCAGGTAATCCCATGGGTCACCATCTTCCTCCTGCTTTCACTCTTGCCATTCACTGCTCTCAGTCTTTCCCAGATGGTTCTGGGCCCAGCCCTTCACTCTTTTGGGCTGGCAGAATGTGGCATAGCGTGCCTTCAGCATGTGACTCCTCTACAGGGCTCCGGCTGCCACCTCAAGGACACCCAGGATGAAAGGAAGAGCCCGAGCCTGTGGCCCCCGAGAGAAACGCATCAGGAGGAATGACAGGGGCCAGGCCAGCAGTGACAGGGGGACAGGTGTCTGCCCCATCTGCTCAGGTGGGTGCTTGGCAGGGTGTCCTCTGGTGGCCAGGAGACCCTGAGCAGCAAATGGGGAATAGTGGTGGCAGTTCTGTTGCTGGGACCCATCGCTCCTGCTGAGGCCCTGGCACTGGAGGAACCTCACACTGTATTCCCAGGCTGCCATAAGAACCATCAGGAAGGGTATCAGTCCAAACCCCATATCATCCCAACACCAGTGAGCCTGTGACAACCACATCACTTTCCTTTTCCACAGGCTGCTTCCTGCTGGATGTGCTCCCCACACATGCCTCTCAGTGTGGAGAAGACCCTGCTGCAGCCTGGCCTTTCTTGTCCTCTGATGCCTGGGTATCCTGCCCCATTTGTCAGCTGCCCTTTGATGTGGCAGAGGTGGAGCAGCATGCCAGCAGCTGTGGGGAGACACCAGGGGCCCTATCCTCACCCCAGGCCCTGCAGTAGGATAGCAGAGCTGGGGCCAAACCCCTGGGAGCTGAACCTGCAGTACTCCAAAGGGCCGACACTACAGCACCTGGACACTTGTGGCAAGGCTGGTGTGAGGATGGAGAAGATGCTTCCAGCCCCATGGCAATGTTTGATGGGGTCTGAACTACTGTAATGGCAGAAGTTGCTACTGGAGAAAAATAATTTAAAGGAGAAAAAGAAGAAAGGAATCTGCACTCTGCTTGGTGATACAGCAGATTCCCTGGGTGAGCATCCTGCCTTGGGACACCCTGTGTAGTTCATGGGGACAGTGAGAGGACAAGGAGGAGGTTGTGCTTTTCTTTCCCTCGGGCCCTGATAAGGGTTTCAGTGCATGTGAACTGTAGGAGAGAGAAAGCCAGGATGCCCAGAGAAGTGAAAAATACACTTTATTTACAAGTAGAAACATTTAAAAATGCTGCCTCAGCTTCCCTGGGAGGAGCAGGAGGACAGGGCAGGTGGGGGAGTTCCACACACAGGGAACAGGGGTGGTGGCCCTAGGGATGCTAAGATTCACCTCTGTCCCTGTAACGGGGTGCAGGATCTCCCTGGGGAGAGCTCAGCCCCTCCAGCTGGAGCCTGATGCCAGCCCCTGCATCCCCATTTCTAGCCCTCAACCCCTGCACATCCCCATGCCTTGGGTCCCAGAAGGGTTTAGGCTGACAGTAGGTGCAGGAAGGGCAAGGGGGCTTTGCCATGCCCAGGGCACCTCCACAGTTGTCAGTGGGATCTGCAAGGCAGTCATGTGGGTGAACCCCACCTGTTCCCCCTCCGTGCTCCTGGGTCCTGGGGGGAAAGGGAGAAGTGAAGGGGTACAGGTGGGGGCCAGGGCAGAGCCAGCAACACAGGGACTGGGGAAACCTCAGGAGGGCTTGTCCTTGCGTGACTGGCGACTGGCCTGGAAAGGACAGAGCAAAGGCAAGAGGTTAGGGACCATGAACATGACTGGGGCACCATGATGGGAAATGCTGCTGCCATGGTACCTCAAGGACAGCAGGGACTGTCTCCCTTTTCCCATGGCCTCTATGAGCCAAGGCAGGGGTTGGGGCCACTGGGGCAAGCATGAGCTCAGAAGCGTGCCTGGGGGTCAGGCAGTACCTACCTTGCCCTTGGGGGACTTGGCAGTGGCGATGCGGGGTGAGCGGCGGGTGCCGCTGCTGGTGGAGGGTGTGGGAGTGCTCCTCTGGGCACGCATCCGGCCCAGCAGGTGCCTCCCCATCTTCCTGGGCGTGTTGAGGATATTGAATGCCATTGACTGGCGCCTCTGAGCCTGCAGAGGAGGGGCAGGACCATTAGCTCAGGGTGGGACAGGACAGAGGAGTCCCTCCTGATCCCTTTTTTTCCCTCTGACGCTTACCTGTGTGGCTGGGGCTGGCCGCTCACTCTCTTGACTGACCTGAGAGCTGCTCTGCTCGCTGCGGTCTTGGGTGGTCTGGGGCCGTGGGAAGCAGCTGGTCGGCTTCTTGGACTGGAAAACAGGGGGACTAGTTAGTACTGTCATCTGTTGAGCTAGCAGCAATGAGGGAACTGAGGGGATGGAGTGAGGGTAGCAGTGCCCAGGGAAGGCAGAAGGCTGAGCCCTTCGCCTCTGGAATGGCCTCCTTGCCAGCACTGAGAGCATGACTAGGTGGCACACCACTGGATGCTGGGAACACTGGGCACTGGGATCCAGGATCAGTGGGAATGTGTGGCCAACAGGGGTGTTGGCCACAGCAGCTCCCTCAAAACCTGGAACACCTGTTGTTCCCAGTAGGGTGCTGTGATGGGGGACTGGGCTGAGCTCACCGGGGGTGTATCCAGGCCCTGCTGCGTCTCCTCGGAGAGGCGCTTCCTCTGCTGCCGGGTAGTGATGCTGCTGGCCTGGGCGCTGTACTGGCTGCTGGTAGCCATGATCTGCGAGGGCAGCATGCTGGCACGTCGCAGCGTCTCTTCTGGGTCCCCTGTCTTCACTTCCTCATCCGTGATGGTCCCCAAGGAGGTGGAGGGCTGGAGAGGGCACGTGGGAATGTTGCCAAGGGGCACTGTCCATTCCCAGACCCCCTCCCAAACCCCAGTTCTGGAGAAAGGGCTGCCTGACCTCCCCCTCCCACCCCTTACCCTCTCTACGGCGTAGCTGGTCTTCAGGTGGGGAGGGCGGGCCTTGTTCCGCCGCTGCAGCTCTGCAAGACGGTTCCAGTCTTCTGGCTGTTCCGGCTCATCCTGGCACATGCCCAGGCTCAGGGTGCTGCGGCCTAAATCCAAAGCAAGGAAGGATGAGGGGTGTCCCAGGTAAGACTGATTCCCCCAAGCCAGGGCAGAACCCCACAGCCAGCAGTCTAAGTGCCTACCCTGCCCACCGAGGCTGGTCCGCTGCAAGCGCAGGGAGCTACGGGTGGCCGGTCGGTACCCAGGGAGGCCCAACAGTCCTGAAGTGCCAGGGTTCTTCTCTGGGGAGGAGGTTTCCAGCTTTGCAAGTGTTTCCTGGGAGGGGAAGCTGGTGAGGGAACGGGTGGAGGCACCTGAGCGCAGACGACCCTTAGCAGGGGAAGAAGTTTTTGTGGACTGAGCCAATGGCATGTTCTTGACACAGACCAGTTCCTCAGACTCTGCCGGTTTCTGGGAGAGAAAAATCCACACATGAAGGGATCACAGATGGGTTTAGGCTGAACAGACTTTAAGAGATCATATCCTTCTACCCCCACTTCCCTTGGCTGGGATGCCTTACACTAGACCAGGTTGCTGCAAACCCCATCCAACCTGGCCTTGAACACTTCCCAGACATGGGGCAGTTACAGCTTCTCTGGGCAGCCTGTGCCAGGGCCTTGCCACCCTCACAGGGAAGAATTTCTTCCCGGTATCCCATCTAACCCTGCCCTTTGTCACTTTGAAGTCGTTCCCCCTTGTCCTGTCACTCCAGGCCCTTGTCCAAAGTCCCTCTCCAGGTCTCTTGGAGCCTCTATAGACACTGGCAGGAGCTCTAAGGGCTCCCTGGAGCCTTCTCTTCTCCAGGCTGAACACTCCCCACTCTCCCAGCCTGTCTCCAGAGCAGAGGGACTTCAGCCCTTGGAGAGCTTCTGTGACCTCTGTCCTCACTCCAGTAGCTTCATGTCGTTCTGATGTTGGGGTCCTGGAGCTGGAAGCAGCTCTGCAGGTGGGGGTCTCACCAGAGTGGAGCAGAGGGGCAGTATCCCCACCTTGCCCTGCTTCCCACTGTGCTGGGGATCAGCCAAGGACATGGCTGGACTTTAGGCTGCCGGTGCACAGTGACAGATCATGTTCAGCTTTTCAGTTCCCAGCACGCTGGGTCCCTTTGCAGTGCAGCTCCTGATCCCTGCATTCCCCCAGCTGGGGCCCCCTGCTCACATCTGTCATGGTGATGTTGATGGTAGTGCGGCGCCGGGCTGAGCGGGTCTTGCACCCGGAGTCGAGCGAGATGTCATCCGGGAAGAAGCTGGTGCTGCTCTCCAGCTGTGACCGTGTCTCACACGCGATGGGGGTAGAGTAGATACTCTCCATGGATGCCTTCCTCTCGGCCCGCTGCTGAGACAGCAGTGACTCTTCACTGTCTGATGGCACCGCTGAGATGTCCAACTGAGAGCTGGTAGCCTTCCTGTAGAGACAGGGCACAAGGGTAGCACCAGCAGGCTTACCAGGTCATCAGGAACAGTGCATCTTTGGGGTGCTGGAAGCAGATTGATCTGGTACCTGGTGGAGCTGAGCAGCTCTGCCTCCTCAAGGCTATCAGTGCTCTGGTCAGCCACACTCTGGCGGGAAGTCTCTTGTCCCTTTGCTGTGGCAGTCATCACCTGGAACTTGCTGAGCTCCTTCACCTGTCGTTTGGCAACCTCAACCTGTGCCTGCAGCTCTGCCACCTTCTCCTGATGGCTGGTAACTGCTGCCTGCAGCTCCCCTTCGAGTGCCTATAGGCAGGGAAGAACTGGCTTAGAGGCAACCCAGGAGAGCCCCCTGGCAGCACCAACAGCTCCAGGGCTCACCCCCTGCCAGGCTTTCAGTCCCTCTTTACCTTAATTCTCTGCTGCTGAGTGCAGGTGGCCTTCTCATGCTGAGTCAGCTTTTTATTCAGCTCCTCCACCTGGAAGAACATGGCTTGGTGAGACCAGCTCCAAGTACAAAGCGACCATCTTCCTGTGGATGAGCACATCCCCTCCTCTCTAGCCAGCTCTAAGGCATGACAAAAATTTCCTGCCACAGGGCAACCATTCAGCACCCCCCACAGCCAAGGAAGATTCCAGGATATGGCAAGGTGACAGTCACCCCATGCTAGTCGTAACAGGCAGGCTGGATGAAGGAGCAGCCACATGCTGGAAGCAAAGCCTGTGTTAAGCTCCCTGCCCCAGCTTGCAACCTGGAGTCCCACAAGTCATCCAGCACTCTTGACACAGGTAGAACTTGGTGCTGCAAGTTCTGGCCTGACCATGCTCTCCCTGCTCCAGGGGATGCTTGAGGAGCCCCCAGCCCCCTGGACATAGTCGCAAGGCCTCTGCAGAGTCCTGGGCAGCTCTGGCTGAGACTGGACAGGGAAATGGGGCTTTTCCAGCATTGTTTCCCAAGTGCTAATTCCCACCACATCTGAAATCAGTGCTGCTCTAGCCACATCGGGACCATGCTGAGCACAGCTGTTCCTACCAGTTGTGGCAAGAGCTGGGCCTTGATTAAAAGTGGGGGGGAAGCCATCACAGCACTGAGAGTCCTACATTGAGGAGCCCTGGATGTTCCCAGCAGCCACTTGCTGTGTGTGCTGCCATGACTAATGTGAGGGGGCAGGTAGCAGGACAGGACCCCTATTGCTACCCCCTGGAGGTGAAGGTGCTCAGAGACTGGGAGCCAAGTGCCCCATGGCTGGGTCCATATTGTGAGCAACTCACAAGAGGAGAGGGTGGGTCCAATGGGAAGTGACAAACAAGGAGGGCTGTGCACTAAGCAGCCCAGCACTTGGTGCATATTACCTGCTTAGTTTGGTCCTTCTGGATTATCTCCAACTGCTCCACCTTCAAGCACAAAAGGTAGAGGTTAGTACACAGCTGGAATATAGACAGTTTTTCATAGAACTGTGATACCATTTAGGTTGGTAAAGCCCTCTAAGATGGACTCCAACTATTCCCCCAGCACTGGCAAGACCACCACTAATCCATGTCCCCAAGTGCCATGTCCACATGTCTGTTAGATCCTGCCAGGGATAGGAACTCTACCACTGTCCTGCGCAGACTGTGCCTTGGCTGGACAACCCTTTCAGGGAAGGAACTTTTTCCTAATATCCAACCTAAGCCTCCCCAGGCACAACTTGAAACCATTTCCTATTGTCATGTCACTTTGTTAACTGGGAGAACAAGTTACCTGGGGAAACCCCCATGGCTGTACCTTCTTTTCAGGGAGCTATTTCACCCTTTCAGGGAATAAATGGTCCCCCTGAGCCTGCTTTTCTCCAGGCTTAGACCCCCAACTCCCTTAGGCTGATGCTCATCAGCCTGGTGCTCCAGATCATTCCCCAGCTTTGCTGCCCCCTTCTCTGGAAAGACTCCAGCACCTCAACGTGACAATCCCTTTCACACCTAGGAATGTGTCCCAGAGCCCCAGTCCCCATGCTAAGCAGGACATGAATTCAGGGGTGTGCAGAAGGCTGAACACACCCCTTTTCCAGGAGGGCTTCCTCACCCTCAGCCCTCCTGCTGGGAGTGGCACCCCTACCTGAGTAGTCAGTCTTTGCTTCTCTTCCAAGAGTTTCTTCCTCTCTTCCAGGGCTGCTGCTTTGTTGCTCTCATACTTCTTGCTCATGTCCTCCAGCTTCTGTACTGCTTCCTTAGCCTCCTGCCTGCTGCTGGTCACCAGCTTCTCAGATGCTGCCCGCAGCTGCTCCAGCTCCTGCATGTGCCGCTGCCTGGCCTGGCCCAGTTCCGCCTCCAGCTGCAGCTGCCCTTGGCTGCGGCTCTTGCTGAGCCCCTGGTTCTCCTCGGCCAGCCGAGCGTTGGCCTGTTGCAGCCCTGCCAACTGTGCCCTCGCCTCTGCTGCCTCAGCCTGCAGCCGCTGAATGGCCCGGTCCCGTTCTGCCAACTGCTCCCGCAGTGACGGCACCGCAGCCACCTCCAGCTTGGCCTGCGCCAGCTCGGCTTGCAATGCGGACAGGGCTTTTGCTCTCTGCTCCAGGTCCTGGTGGTGCTGGCTTTCCAAGGAGGCACGCTCAGCCTGAGCGCTGTCGAGCTTCTGCTGCAGGGCAGCCAGGAGCTGCTCCTTCTGTAGACACTTGTCCTGGCAGACCTTTGCCTCCTGCCGCAGCTCATCCTCCCGCTCGCTCTGGCAATGGCGGTCCCTCTTCAGGGCCTCGATGGTCATCCGCTGCTTCTCCATCTCTTCCTGGCACCGCTGCACCTCCACCTTCATCAATGAGCACCTCTCAGCTGCACGGGAGGCTGCGGTGGCCATCTCTGTCTGCAGCACCCGCAGCCTCTCCTCCAGCTTCTTGCTCTTCTCTGACTCAGCTAGGATCAGGCGTTTCAATTCCTTGCTCTCCCCTTCCTTCTCCGCCACCTGGCGACGGAGGATAGAGACCTCTTGCTCCAGGCTGCTGATCATGCTGTTCTTCCTCTCCATCTCCTGGAGACACTGGGACACTTGCTCCTTCCAGCTCTCCTTCTCCTGCACGGCAGAGCGGAGGGACACCAGCTCCTTCTCTGCAATACGCAGCTGATCCATGGTGCCTTCCAGCTCCTTGGATTTGAGCTTCTCCTGGGAAAGCTGCTGGGAGACTCCCTCCAGTGCCTCAGCAGCCCTCTGGGCATCTGCCTCCAGCTTGGCCACGCGCTGGGCTGCTGTTTGCTCTGCCACAGCCATCTTCTCCCGCATGGAGGAAATCTCAGCCCTCAGCTTCTGCTCCTCATTCTCCTTCTCCTTTGCCCATGCCTGAGCGCTGGACAGGTCAGCCTGGAGGCCAGCCAGCCGCTCTGCCTGGGCCTCCAGCACAGCCACCTTCTCCTGCTCAGCCTGCAGCTGCTGGCAGGCCCGGCTGTGCTCCCGGCTCAGTGCCTGCATTTCCTCCTTCAGCCGCCTGCACTCTTCGTCCTCCCCTCGGGCAGCAGGAGAGGCTCCCGTGGGCTGCTCCCGGCTCTCCTCCAGCACCTGGCGTTTGGCCAGCTCCTCACTCCGCTCCAGCAGAGCTGCCTCTCGGTCCTGAACCAGCTGCTGTCTCTCTGCCTCCAGCTCAGCAATCCTGGCCAGGTTGCCCTCCAGGCACTCAGCTGCCTGTCTCTTCTCATCCTCCAATATACCCTCAGTGTTCCGCAGGGATTCCTCCAGGAGCAGCAGCTGCTCCTGCAGGCGGCTGTTCTCCCGGGCCAGCTTCTCCTTCTCAGCCAGCCTCTGCTGGCTCTCCTTAAGTCTGCCCTCCAGCTCCTGCAGCTGGGCCTTCAGTGCCTCAGCTGCCATTCCCTGCTGCCGCTGGGCACCCAGCTCCAGGATCTGGGCTTCCAGTTCACCGACCTTGTGGCTCAGTGCAGCCTTCTCCTCATCCACGGCCTGCAGCTGGCTGCTCAGGGATGTGTTGGCCTGCTGGAGCTGCTGCAGGGCAGAGTCCCTTTCCCGCAGGGTCTGCTCATGCTGGGCATTGAGGGCAGCCAGCTGTTCAGCCTGGTCCTCAGCAGCCTGTGCCTGCAGGTCTCGCTTCAGCCTCTCTCGGGCCTGGTGGCTCTCAGAGAGGGAGTTCTGGAGGCTGGTGACAAGGCTGTCCAGCTGCTGCTTCTCCTCCTCCAGCCGCGCTCCTTTGGCCGTGAGGCTGGACACCTCCTGCTTCAGCTCCTCCAGCTGGTAAAGAGAAGAGCAGGGAGACTGTACTGGGTCTGACTGAGAGAGATAGTGCTGCTCAGCAGTAGCCAAAACACTGGTGTGTTATCAAAACCTTTCCAGCTATCCATGCAAAGCACAGCACTGTGAAAGTATCTAAGGGAAAATTTACTCTTCACCTTTTTCCCCCTGCAAGGGTCTGGGAGTGGGGAAGATCCTGGGAGGGGACACAGTGAGGCCAACTGACCCAAATTAACCAAAGGACTATTCCACACCATGTGGTGTCAGCTCAGATATAAAAGCTAAGGGACATAGGAGGATGGGGGGCATTCGTTATTTTAGTTTTTGCCTTCTGAAGCAACCACTCCCTGTGTTGAAGCCTTGCTTCCCAAGAAAGTGTCTAAACATCACTCACTGATAGGAAGTAGAGATTAACTTTTCTCTTTGCTTATGCACACACAAACTTTCTCTTTTCCTTTTTTGCTTTAGTAAATTGCCTTATCTCAACCTACAAGTTCTTTTCCATCTTATCCTTCTCTCCTCTGTGCTGCTGGAAAGCAGAGTGATAGCGGGGCTTGGTGGGCACCTGGTGCCCAGCCAAGATCAGACTACTCCAGGGACAAAACATTCCAAAGCATTCACCCCCTGGGTGTTACTCAAGCTGTAGCCAACATGCTCACAAGAGCCCCCCATGCTGCATCCCACTGGGAGCTGCCCAGTGCCTGCCTTCCCTCCCATCACACCCCCAGCACACCTTGCTTTCCCCTCAGCCTTAGGCCACTCTGCTCCCTGGGACCAAACACCTTTTTTTCACCATGCAGGAGACGTTCTCTTCACAACCAATTCACTGGGAGCAGTATTTACAAATTCAGCCCAAAAGGGGTTCTCCCAGAGTGCTCAGCCCCACATCCCCCATCCAGCAGCAGGCTCTGCCCCACATGGCTATGCCATGCAGCTCGTGGCCCCTGCTGCTCTCTCCAACTGGAAGAGTTTACCATTCAAACCCTTGCTGCAGGAGCCACAGTGTACCTTCAAAATGTCACCCATGACTTCTCCCTTCTCCTGGGTGCTGCACTCCTCCAGCTTGGACAGCTGGTCCTCCAGCATAGAAATCTTTCCCTGTAGAATCTCGATTTTCTCTTCTGAGCATTTCTGGGGACAGAAATGGGACTGAGCATGGTGCAAGAGAGAAGAGCCAACCAACCAAGGAGAGGCAAAGCCACCCAGTCAGTATTGACACCATGCTTGTCTCTCCCCACTGCAAGGACAGCAGCCTGCCCCACCATGGAAAACCCTTCCTAGGAATAGGGAGAGACTTCCCACAGGAGCTGACAGCTACACAGCTTCTCCCTGTGTGCTGGCACAGATAGGCAGGAGGCTCCTGGCTGCTGCACTCTGCTTGCAGTTGGCATGTCCCCCAGCTGGAGGGGCATGGAAGAGCTACAGGGGGGCACCCACCCTGCCCTAGGCCCCCTGACCTTATCCTGCAGGGCAGCATGCAGCTCCTTCTCCAGCTGTTGCTGCTTTTCCTGCGACTGTGACATGGCACTGTTGTGCTCCTCCGAGAGCTCGTTCAGGGCTCGCTGCAGCTGGACCATGTTGCTGGCGATCTCCCGCAGCTGCCAAGTGAAAATCCACCCAATGCAGAAGAGGGTCAGAGTGTGCCTTTGCTGTCCAGGGCTCTGCCTACTCCCCATTCCCAAGAGCTGCAGCACACATGGCCATGTGGGTTCTGGGTGCTCACCACATGCAGGCAGCTCCACCCAGTTCCCATTCCCCCACAGTTCCTATTTGGACCAGCATCCAGAATCCAAGGCAGGTTTGGTTACTGGGTCAAAGATCACGTTAGCAGAACCATAAACACCCCAGCATCTGGCACTGCCATCAAATCTTCTCCCTAGGTTCCACCACAGCCATCTGGGTTGTGGGGACACAGAGATGACACTGCACCCCATACCTTGAAGGAAAGATCCCCATTCTCTTCAGAGAGCTGGTTGATTTTTCGGTCCATCTGGGCTTTTTCAGTCTTCAGGTCCTGGCACTGCCTGAAGGCCTCATGCAGGCGCCCCACGAGGCTGTGGGAAAGGAGGTGGTTAAGGAGGGGGTGCATGCTGGTGGCAGGCAAGGATATCACCAGGGATCAGTGCTGCTGGATACTGCCAAGGAAACTAAAGGCTCCAAGGGATCTCCACACCTTGCTGTGACTCTACCATCACCCCAGCTCTAAAACTGGGTCCCAACAAGTGGCAAAGCAGAGTAGAGATAAGCAATGTTTCTGCTTTGCAGAAGCCAAATCGCTCCAAACTGAGAACATAGGCAGCTGTTGGACTCCAGCCACACCCCTACAAAGGTAAATAAGTGAGGAAAGGACAAAAAAGACATGGCACTTGCAGTGGAGGCTGGGCAGCCTTCCTGAGTAAACAATGGCACAGGGACAGAGCAAAGATCAGAATGCAATGTGACAGGTGATTTCAAGTGTGTGACAAAGCCCAGTACATAGGATCAAAGTAAAGGCCTGGGAAACGGGCTGGAGTCAGGAGTTCCAGGATCACCCTGAAAGCTTCACCTTTTCCAGGACAGATGAGACCCACATGGGCAGCACACCCTTTTCACATAACAGAAAAGCTGCTCCCATGCAGGGTTTGGGTTAAGAGTGGACTGTTAGAACAGGCTGCATGGTTTGGGACTGGATCCATGCCCACTGCAATAAAAATGTGCTGCAGGCCTTAACTGCCCTGAGGGCATTGGCAGTGTGATGGACTGACCCCACAGGTTGGGCAGCAAAGGAGGAGGGGATTCTGCTCCTCTCTGGTGGGATCCCATCTGCAGAGCTGCCTCCAGCTCTGGGGTCCCCAGTATCACAAGGATGTGGAGCTGCTGGAGCAAGGCCAGAGGAGATGCTCCAAGGGCTGCTAGAGACAGGCTGGGAGAGACCAGAGGGTGCTCAGCCTGGAGTAGAGAAGGCTCCAGAGACACCTCAGAGCACCTCCCAGCACCTAAATGGAGCTCCATGACAGCTGGAGAGAGACTCTGGATAAGAGTCTGGAGTGACAAGACAAGAGGGAACAGCTTCCCACTGACAGAGGACAGGTTTAGATCAGATATTGGCCAGAAGTTCTCCTTGAGAGGGTGGTGAGGCCCTGGCACAGGTTGTCTAGAGAAGCTGTGTCTGCCCATCCCTGGAGGTGCTCAAGGCCAGGTTGGATCAGGCCTGGAGCAACCTGGTCTACGGGAAGGTGTCCCTGCACATGGTAGCTGAATGAGCTTTAAGGTCCCTTCCAACCCAGACCCTCTCTTGATTCTGTGCCTGCTGTCTTCTCCCCAGGGCACAGCAGCAGAGGACCAAGGTGGTTTGCTTTCTCCCCTGTTTTATGCACTGCTAGAGAAGAGACAGACAATATAGAGTCTGGGGATGTGGGAGTGACAAGGTCCCACCCAGGAGGAAGGAGCTGATGTTCCTGGAGGATTACCTCTCATTCTTCTCCCTCAGCTCCTCAATTTCTTTGGGCTCCAGACGGTCTTCAGCTTGCTTCTCATTGAGCTTTACCAAGCGATCAATCCGCTGCTGCATCGTGGTGATCTGAGCATCTGGGGAAGGGGCAAAAAAGGGCCCATTACCAACTTTTCATGTCACCTGAAGCCCCCACAGCAGCATTTCTGCACAGAAACCCTCTGCAAGAGATCAAAGAGCCAGACTACCAGTGCTGCTGCTCAGCATAGGTGTTGCTTCCGTCATGGCTTTTGTTGCCCAGGATATATAAGGGAATACAAGATGGAAGAAGGAACCTGGAGTCTCACTTGCGGCCTGGCAGGATGGACCATGTATAAGCAGAGTTGAGGTGGGGTCACAACAGCAAAGTCAGAGAAACAAGGGGAGATCTCTGCCCCACAGACCCCTCCCTGCACCTCAGGATGTCCTGCTAGTGACTGACCCTTCTCCATGACGAGCTTGTTATTCTCGGCCACCTCCACCTCCAGCTCTTCCCGGTTCTCTCTCTCAAAAGCCAGCTGCTCCTTCAGCCGCCGCAGCTGAAACTGGGGGGTCTGCATGATGTCCCCCATGGGTGAAGATGGAGTGCAGGGCAGGCTGCAGGGAGACACACACACACAGCTGGATTATCCTGAGCCAGCCCAGGCCCCATAGAGCCAGATCCACTCTGCTACCCCCATCTCTGGGGCAGGTTCTCCTGCCCGGCTCCCCAAGGAACTGCTGCCTTAAAAATCTACGAACAAAACAACACACATGAGACAATTTCAATAAAGGAGGTGATATAAAAGCTGCTCTTTAATTGGAGGCCTACAAGGGCAAATATGGAAAAATGCCCCTGGAGGCCTCCAATTAAAGACAGGCTTTCATATTACCTCCTATATTAAAATTGTTTTTTATGTGTGTTGTTTTGTTCCTAGGTTTTTAAGGCAGCAGTTCCTCCCCCTTCTGGTTCAACCCTCTTCCAGAGCCCTCCTTTGCTAGTTGTTTATGGGAAAGTGTCTTGGGAGGGTGGCTCATCCTTGGTTCCCAAAAGAACCAAGATTAGGATAGGGTCTTTGGAATGTGTTTTGTTTTTCTGTCTGTCAGGGTAGGAAAAATACTGGAGACAAATAGGAACTATATAACTAAATAACAGTCTACAGAGCTACAAATATATATGAAGGAAATGCAAAAGCAAAAATCGTTTTGGCATCAGGTTCACAGGAATAGCTTTGATGCCACATCACTTGAGCAGAAAGGCCATGCTCCTCCTCCTGCCTGTACTAACACAAACTTTTAAGTGTTGGGCTAAAACCACCTCCAGCATGCCCAGGTGACCAAGGGCTTCTCACAGTGTGACCCCACAGGGTTGAAGCAGTGACTGCCCCCCTGTGCTGGGCACTGATGAGGCACCTCCAATCCTGGATTCAGTCGTGGACCCCTCATAAGAAAAGACTCTGAGGTGCTGGAGTGTGTCCAGAGAAGGGCAACAGAGCTGGGAAAGAGTCCAGAGCATGAGTCTGATGAGGAGCAGCTGAGGGACTGAGAGGCTCAGCCTGGAGAAAAGGAGGCTCAGGGGGGACCTTCTCAATCTCTACAACTCTCTGAAAGGAGGACAGGGCCTGTTGAGTGTTGGTCTCTTTTCCCAGGTAACAAGGGACAGGACAACAGGAAATGGTCTCAGGTTATGCCATGGGAGGTTTAGGCTGGATATTGGTAAAATTCCTTCCCTGAAAGGGTTGTCCAGCCATGGCATAGACTACTCATGGCAGTGTTGGAGTTCCCATGGTTGGAGGGATTTACAAAAACCATGCAGATGTGACATATGGAGACATGGTTTAGTGGTGGCCTTGGCAGTGCCAGGGGCACAGCTGGACTTGATGGTCTCAGAGGGCTTTTCCATCCTGAATGATTCCATGATTCCACAAGGAGCTCAAGCCCAAGCTTATCCCCACCATCCATCCTCACATCATGTCCCTCCTTTCCTCATTCCTCCTGGGAGCCAGGAGGCAGGGCACGTACTTGGCGCTGGGGAAGGAGGCGATCTTCTGCAGCTCCAGGAAACGCACCTCTCGCTTGTGCGGGAGAGAGAACGGTGGGGAATGCTCCTCAAAGCTGCTGCTGGACACACTGGATGAGGATGGCTCTGCTGGAAATAAGAAAGGAGAAGGCGGCTGCCATCTTTAATATCTAAGAGGCTGAGCAGCTGAAATCTCAGGGGCACAAGAACCACAAATTCCAATGGGAATGGAACAGCCCCAATGAGGAAACCATAAAACTGCCCTACATCCCCATCCCTCCTGCTCCACAGTCCTTCCCCAAGGACTCTGCTCCACTGTCAGCATCCCACCTGCTCCATTCCTCCAGGGAAAGGCTGAGGTACTGCTGACTACCAGCAGGTCAGAGGCAGCCCCGCTCTTGGAGTTTACAGGGCACTGTTTTGTAGCTGAGGGCATCTGGTGGTGCAGCTGCCTTTATGGCTGGGCAGCTATAGCAGCAAAAACAGGAGGAAAAGCCAGGGCCGGGCACTTACCTTTCTTCTGCAGAAATGCCTCCAGATTCTCATTCAGGCACTCCTCATTATCCAGCACAAATTTGAGGATTGATGCCAGTTCAACCTGTGTTGAAGGAGCTGCAGAGTTAGTGGCTCTGCTGCAGGTCACAGGCAGCACCACAGCAGGCATGGGGTAGTGGGCAGCTCCCTGCCTGCCTGTGCTGCTGCCCACACTTGCCACCACAAGCTTTAGATAGCCCAAAAGCATCAGTGAGCACCACAGTGCCCACTCCACACTGTCTTTCAATGGAACCCAGGAGGGCAAGTCTCAGAGCACCTCCCCCAAAAGCACTGCTGCTTCCCCCTGCACCCCAGATCCAGAGGGGGAACCCCAAAGGGATTACCTGGGTCTTGTAGTCAAATTCATACCAGTCCCCAGGGTTCTTGGAACTCATAGAGGTGTGATACAGGAGCAGCACAGCCACCTGAGCAAGGCAGGAAAAGCATCACTAACCCCAGGCCAGTCACAAGCACATTGGCGTGACTAAAACATGCCATGCAGTTACCTTGGCCAGCGCCAGCTCCTCTCCATCCAGGAGTTTCTGTGCAGAGACCAGGTTCTCTGCAGCCAATTTGTGCCTGCAGTGCTCTGCAACATGAAGCAGAATTCCCAGTCAAACAGGGAGTGTATGCTGCCTCCCCTGAGGTCACACTCATGGCCAGGAGGGCACTGTAATGCATCCCCAAGGAGAAGGGACATGGGGCAGGATGGGCTCCAAAGCTGAGATCCCAGTGGTCAGCCTTGGCCATTAACTCTGGCCAACTTACATTCCCCTCCCTGGAACCTCACCCTAAATCCCAGCCTCCCCACTTTGGCATCTCCCCTCCAACATCAGCACAAACAGACAGTTCCATCTCTGGAGGGTGGGATATTGTGCCTTTCCTCCAGGAAAGGCTAAGCAAGAGTATGAGATACTTCCCATTTCCCCTCCCAGGAATTCTGATTGGGTAAAGGTTTTCCACTGGGATTTGAAGAGCTTGAGTCCAGGTACTCAACAAGGAAAGCTGCTCCAAGGTGGTATCACCAGGGCAGCCAGCCCTTCACACCCAGGAAAACTCCTTTGCTCTGAACCCAGGCTCCGGCAAGGATTTCCATGTGGAAGTTTCCCATCAGGAAGGTTTCCCTTCCACAAGCTGCTGCAGGAAAGCTGCTGATGCAGGGTGGTGGGGGGCAGGGGGGTGACTTTGTGGAGGGGGAAGCTGCAGACAGCAGATCAGACTCCCTCAGAGGTCAGGGGCATGAGCAGGGGCAGTTGCTTTCCCCAGCATCAGCGGAGGGTCTTACTCTGCAGGAAACCATGGATGAAGGAGATCCTCTCTGGCAGCGGCTGCTCCAGCACAGACTCCCCCTCCTTGTTCCCGTGGCTGGAAGAGTGCAGGGTTTGCATTAACTTCTTTTGGAGGGATTAGACCAACACTGAGTTTTGTGCAGCAGGGTTCACTGAGCCAAGGGCTGGCTCTGGGGCGCTGCTCTGCCTTCCACCCCCACACCAGGGCCAGCAGAGCCAGGGCCAGCCACACCATGCACGGGAGCGGAATCCCCTGGAATCTCCCTGCTGGGAGAGCAGCTGCAGCTGGGCAGCTGACACTCCCCCAGCACTGCTTCCTATTCTGCCTGCCAGCCCTGGCATCCAGCACAGCACAGGGAGTTTGTGGTGGCCACCAGGAGCTCCTCAGATCAGCCAGCTGCTGTGGTGGCTGCCCTGCTGCAAGCCCACTTGATCAAGCAATGGCCAGGCCTCTTTAGAGAGCACACGTCACCAGGATCCCTACTAATCCGAGCTGGAGCACGGACCCAGGAGATTAACCAGGTCTGACTAAATATATCTGCGGTGCAGGCAGCTCCTTCCTCCCCACCCACTGCAGGCAGATCCTTGCTCCAGGCAGGCTCTCCTTACCTCACACAGGAGGTAATCATAGCAGATAGGCTCCCAGCAAGCCTCCCACTGGAAGTTTGAAAGCAATGCATGGCAGCCTCACACCCTCTCAATTTGTTTTGCCAGCTCCTTAATCACCAGGCTTAATCCCGCCTCTGATGCCCATTATGGCCAGCAGATTTCAGTTGCCCCTTGCTCCCAGGCAACAAACACAATTCCTGAAAGAGGCATTCCTCCCACCCCTGCCCAGCCACCGCAGGTCTCAGGACAGAGCAAACAGGCTCCATCCTGACCACACTATACTGAGCAGCCACCTGGCATCCCCAGGCAACAGAAGCACTTCATGAGGCAGAAACTGTCATTCTTTACATTGTTTTCCAGACACAAGGCTTCCTTGGGATCCCAAGCCTGCCGCTTAGGAAAACTTGCTGTGCTGTTCCCTCACCAGAGCAGCATCAAAGGAAATGAATAATCTCCTGTGCAGCTGCAGGAACCCCTGTGCCACTGGCAGCAGCACTCAGATCTTTTCTTCAACGCCAGGAGCCAACCCAGATGTTAAGTGCCAGATGTCATAACAAGTCTCAAACGACAGGAACTCTGACCAAAACATTCCCCGGGCAGCTCTGTGGGAAACATTCCCCAACAGCCCTGCAGGCAGATTCCAGCTGTACAGTGGCACGAAGGAGATGGAGATCCCAGCATCTTATATGCCAGAGGAGGAATAAATACCCCAAGACCCCCACTCCCACCCTGCCCAAGAAGAGAGCCCCTTAGCTCCTGGGGGCCAAGGCCATGGCTCCAGGAAGGCAGCCCAGACCCAGCTGCATGGTTTGAAATGTGCACACAGCTCCCCAAACTCACATTTTGTGGATAATTCTGATGAAGACACTACAGTCCTGGAGCTGGGACAGATGATTGAGGGGATCAGGACAAACCTTTGTGCTGTTGACCTAGAAATGGGGTGGGACAGTCAGAAGGCAGAAACCAAGACAACACTGTGCTGTGCCACCCACCACCACCACCAGTCCTGGCAGGGGACAGCAAGACTGGTCTGCGTGTGAAAGTAAATCTACCCCTTCAAACCACCCCTTCCCAGGGAACATGATCCCCACAGTTCCACATCTGGGAGTCTGGCACAGGTCCCATTTATCAAGCTACTGGAGCCCCTCTTCTCTGGAGAGGCTGAGAGACCTGGAGGTGTTCAGCCTGGAGAAAAGAATGCTCTAGGGAGACCTTAAAGCCCCTGCCAGTGCCTAAAGGGGCTCCAAAAGAGCTGGAGGGACTTTGGACAAAGGCCTGGAATGACAGGACAAGAAGGAATGGCTTCTCACTGACAGAGGGCAGGGTTAGATGGGATATTGGGAAGAAATTCTTCCCTGTGAGGGTTGTCCAGAGAAGCCATGGCTGCCCTATCCCTAGAATTGTTGAAGGCTAGGCTGGATATAGTTTGGAGTAACCTGGTCCACTGGGAGGTCTCCCTGCCCATGGCAGGGCATTCCAGTTGAATGATCTTAAAAGTTCTTTCTAACCCAAACCATTCTATGAGTTTTTGCTTCGACACAGCAGTGCTTTGTGAGACAGATCCAACAACCCCTTTACAGTACAGCTGCTGCCTGCTTCAGGCTCAACTCCATCTCCCAGGCAGTTTCCATGACCAGACCAAGCTATTCCAGCTTTTCTGGTTACTCAACAGGAAAGGTGAGCAAGGCCTCACCTGCAAATTCCCATCTGCCCAGGAACAGTAGGAACTGGGCTACCCTAGGACCTGCCCCAGCCGCAATCCCTCCTGTGACAAGCCCCAGCATCGTACCCCAACGCTCCCAGTGCTGGCAGCAGCATGTCCCACCTATGCAGCAAGCTCCAGCAGAGGAGGGGGGACTTACCCAAGCGAGCAGAGCAGCAACTCTTGCGCTGTGAAGAGACATTGTGGCCAGCCTGTCAGGTCCCTGCCCAGACCTAAAAACATCAAAAGTGGGGGGAGGGGGGGAAATAAAAATGTGAAGTAGAGTAATTATGTTACTAAATTACTTGTAGCCATCACCAGGTATTTGTGGCCACCAAGGGAGGCCAGTTGTGCAGGAGCAGCCAGCATCCTCCTGCTTCCCCACAGGCACAGCGTGGGGAACAATGCTGAGCAGCAGCCAGGTGCACTCCCACAGATTAGGATCCTGACAAGGTATCAACAGAAAACTGCTGCTCAGGCTCCTCATTCTCCTGTTGTGCCTTCTTCCCTCCCTCTCACCTCCAAATGACACTAACATTTCTTGCCTGGCAAGGCAGTGGCCAGGCCATTGAAGCACTGCCAGCTCCCCTTCTCACTGCTGCTAGTGAAAGAACCACCTGCTAGAGGCAACAGGGAGCTCGCTGGGCATCGCTGCATTGGGTGAGAGCAGGGATGAGCTGCCCTGACGTGATCTGGGAACAATGCCAGGTCCCCTTCACAGCGACCTTTGCCTCCACACTGGCTGCCCCCAGGGCCACTCTGGTAGTCTTCCAGAGAAGGGGACTGCTGGGAGCCAAAAAGTCACCCAGATGAGGAGGGCGCTCCTCACCCTGTATTGCACCTGGACACCTGCACCATGACGGGCCAGGAGCCTGGTCGGGATCTGCAGCTGTTCCGCACAGCGCAGCCAATCAGTCATGGTGGCTCTGGGGACTGCAGAGCTCCCACTGCCGTCAGCCCAGCTGGGAAGCATGGGATCCTCAGCACGACAGGTCCTCCCTCCAGTTTGGCTAAAACCCAGCTCCTTGTCCCATCGCTGGGTCACTCAGCAACTACTGTCCCTCCACCCGGTGGCACAGCCGGGACCTCCCCCTAAAAATCCATCCAAAGGTACCGGGGAAAAGCGCTCGTACAGCACTGGATGCAGACCTCGGAGAAAACCATGTTCCACAGACGTCGAGTGGGGTTTTACCAGAACCAGCAACACACCGGTGCCTGGCGTGAGATCTGGACGAGCAGGGCTACCCGCTGCGACTGCGGGCACAGCCTGGCTTGTCACTGCTGACACCGGCCACCCTGAGCATCTGAGACAACGCCATGACCCTCGGTGAGGACGTGCCATTCGTGATGGCAGGCGGGAAGTGCCGGGGGAGCCCGCCAGCGGCCGTGAGCGCCTTCCAGCCGCATCCCCGAGGAGAGCAGCTGCAGGGGGGCGGTGGGGACGAGGAACGAGCCCCGGCGGTGGCGGCGGCCGCGGCGGCATTGTCCTTCCCCGCGTTCCCCTGCGCCGCTCCGGTCACAACACGGCGTTACGCAAGCCCGCGCTCCGGAGCTCCCGACGTGCCAGCGCGCCGAGGGGACGCGCCCGCGGGCCCCGGGCTGTCCCAGGCCAGGGCTCCGGCTGCGGGAAGCAGCCAGGCGGGCTGAGCGACCCACGGCAGCCCCCGCGCACGGCCGGGCCCGCAGCTGGCGCGGCGCGGAGGGGGAGAGCCGCCCCGAGCGCCCGGATGTTGGCGAGCCCGGCGCGGCCACCCGCGGCCCCGGGGATCCGCACCCCGGGGGCTGGCGAGGCGCTGGGCCGGGAATAGTACGCGGCGGCGGAGCTGAGCGAACTGAGCTTTGCCGCCCCCTCCTCCCTCCCCCCTCCTCCTCCGCGCCAGCCCCGTGGAAAACAAAACAAGGAAGAGGCAGAAAGTCTTTGTTGGGGCCTTACCGGGGCCGCGCGGCCCGTCGTCGGCGCGCTGGGGTTAATCCGCCATGAGCGCTGGCAAGCCGGGGAGGGCCGGGGGACCAGCGGCCACGCACAAAAGAAAAGTTGTTGAGCTTCTCTTCGGCGGGGCTGGCAGGCGGCGGTTCCCCTTCCTGGCCCCGGGCCATCCCACGTCACCGCGCCGGGGCCGTGCTCATTAAAGGCGCACGGCACAGAAAGCTCCGGCGCCTCGCCGTGGGGAAGGGGAATCGTCCGGCCCTGGACGCGCTCACTGCCATCACCCTGCCCAGGCCCTGAGACGGAGAGCTGGTGGGGCCGGCACAGACCCGCTCCCGGCCCCAGCGCAGCTCAGGAAAAGTCAGGGGCTCGGTAGAGAATGGCCCCCGATGCTACGTCTCCCTCTAATCTGACTGGAGTCACATCCCAGCTGACCCCCGAAAAACTACCCCCGATACGCACACACACCGCGGCCACGGATTCAGCGGGAACCGGACCCTACGGGTCACCAGCTAAACCAGGGAGCAGTCGGGCGAGGAAGGGACGCTCACCCCTCGCTGCTGTTCCGGAGACCCTCGGAAGTCATCTCCGCAGCGTCTGGGCCGCCTGAGGAAGCTCAGGGCCGCAGGATGGGGCTGCCCCGAGCACGGCACAGGAAGGGCACAAGGAGAAGGTTCCTCCAAACCGGCGCTGGGGGCAGCAGAGGAACCCGTGAGGAGCGCGGCCGCCGAGCGCTGGCGGAGGCTCCGACTTTTCCAAGCCCCAGGAAACGAAGAACCCCGAGCTACAAGGCTCCGGCCGGGACCCCCTCTTCCTCAGGGAAGGGGACGCCGCTGGGCTTGGCCCGAGACGGAGGGTGTGCCACAGGCGTGCCCCGCCGGCCCGAGGGTTTCGCGCCTTGCCAGCCCATGGCACAGCCTCGCTCTGCGGCCCTGAGCCCCGCCGAGGGAACCGCCGGGCCCGCCCCGCGGGTGACCTCAGCTTTCCCCCTACCTTGACCGTGGCCTGGGGATCGTGCTCGTCTTCGGCGTTGCCGGGGCTCCAGCCGTACTGATGGTCTTGTACCAGACTGAAGCCGCCAGGATCTGGGCCGCGGCCGCTCTTATTCGAACGGCAGCGCCCGCCCCCGCTGCTGCCCATTGGGCACCGCCGGGCCGGGGGCGTCACACGGGCGGGCGGACCGCGAACCGCGGGGCCCGGGACACACGCGGGACCGTGAGGGAGAGCACTCTCCAGGTCACCGGGACACACGCGGGACTCTGGGGGAGAGCACTCTGCAGGTCACCGGGACACACGCGGGACCGTGGGGGAGAGCACTCTGCAGGTCACCGGGACACACGCGGGCCCACGGGCTACTAGGGGACACATGCAACAACCCAAGAGAGGGAAGCCCTAGTGTTGAGGGGGTTATAGGGCTGCCTGTGGCCAAGAGGAACACAGGCAGCGGCCCCCCGTGAAGGTAGAGTGACACATGGGACCACGGGGGTGTGTGGGAGTGTGGGTCTCAGCCCCCACTCAGAAGAAGACACGAGGGGCGTTGTGTGGAGCCACATGCAGGGCACAGAGTACTGGAAAGCCACAGTGAGTAAGGGGACAGGTGGGGGACTCTGGTGCTGTGTCACATGCAGACACCCCATAGTGCCAGCTAGGCAGGGGTCCTCACCAGCCCCTAAACCTGTCCTGACCTATTAGTGGGGCCTCATCTCACTTGGGCTTGTCCCCATGGCCACAGCCCTATTTCATCCTGTAGAGGCCCAGAGAAGTTTAGTCATGGACTGGATTCTGGTGGTGCATGCCACCACCACCACCCAGGCCCCACCAAGACCTGAGAAATGCTTGTTGGACCTTGGCTTCACAAACAGCACCTGGGCTAAGCCCCTCTCAAGCTTATTGGATGTAATCTGTTCCAAGGAACTAACAGATGCTTATCGAGCATCTGTTTTTTAATGAACTGACTTGGAACCTGCCTGAGTAACAATCCAAGTGGAATAGTATTTTTGTTGTTGAACCTTCCACTAACTCAAATTGTGGCCAGGATGGAAAATTACTAGGACTAAAGCCCACTCTCTTGCAACCTTCTAGACAGCAATCCAAAGTGAGACCCTTTGAGCTCTCAATTATAAGGGGCTAACACATACTTGAGCCCAATCTCTAATGACCCTATAAACCACAGTCCAAAGGAAGTCTCACCGAGCATTCTATTCCCAGATCATAAGAGAGCTAATGTGTATGTCTCAAACATTATCAAACATAGATAATTGGATGGCTGTTGAGTCAAGCAAGGACTGTTGGTAATAAACAAGGACTGTTGATATTAACACACCATGAGAAAGAGCAAGATGTGGCTGAAGAAGAGGGGCAAGGTGAGATAGGGTAGAACTGAAAAAACATCCTTCTTGTAGTTCTTGCTGATAAGCACAGGACAGTACAGCATAAGCACAGGAATGAGTGGCAGGAAGTGGGCATGGACTATAGGGTGGGATTAAGATCACCCAAGACCCCTAAACCCCTCTGACCCATTTCCAGGAAGACCTGAAAGAACAGACTGTTCATGATAACTAATTTGCTTAGAAAATGAGAAATCTTCAGGATGGGGAAACCTATCCATAAAAAGGTACCCTGCAATTTCCATGCCAAGTGATTCCTGATTATTTGTAAACCCTCTGACTTTTGACATTCCTTTTGACCATGAGCATTTATGAATCTTAGGTGCTTCCTTTCCCTTAAAGGTGGGTGATCATACATTCCCTGTCCCCTTGGCCCTGTGGGACATGATCAAAGGGGTGACAAGGGGCAGACAGATCTGTGTAGCCCCCCCACCAGGGAACGGCTTCCCCACCATGTCCATGATGTATTCAACAGACAACAGTGGAGACAAGCACTGGATGAACGTGGCTTTATCTACTGTGGCAAAAAATAATAGTAATTAAAAAAAAAAAAAAACCAAAAACAAAAACAAACAACCGAAATAAAGGTCTAAACATGTAAAAAGGAGAAGAGATGGTGTTGGAGCCAGCAGGCCCCACGCAGAGCATCACATCCGCCTGGCTCCAGCCCACCCGTCCTGGTGACCTGGCACACGGTGCTGACCCACACCAGGGCCTCCTTGCACCGGCTGTTCCCTTTGTGTTCGTCCCTGTGCAAGGCAGCGTCCAGCTGACACAGCCTCCTCCCCACGCACACCCACCCACTCATGAGGAGGAGAAAGCCTCAAGCAATGCAGGTGGGCTCGACGTGCCAACGATGGGCGCCTTGGCATTTAGTAGGAAACAGGGTATCTGTCCAAGTTCTGTGGCAGCAGCATGGGGAGGGAAGGGATATAAAGAGAAAAAAATGGGGAAAAAACCGAAAACAACCCAAAGCGGTGAAGCAGCAGTGGCGGGGGAAGGTTCAGGGGATGCCAAACTGTACAACCAGTTCTTCTTTGGCGTCAACACGGATCTGTGAGAGCGCACTGAAGGCGTAGGCAGCTATCCGGGACACCTGCGGGCACGAGGACATGGCTGTGTCACCAGTGGCTGCTGAAACTCCCAGTCATCCCAAAGAAACTGTCGCAGGAGGTTAGCCTCCAGCCCTAACGAGTCCCTAAGCCTGTCCTGGCTTTGTCCCACCCCTAACAAGGCCTTAAACCTGACCTAGGCTTTGCCCTCAGCTCTAATAAGTCGTGTCAGGGCTCTGGGCAAGCCAGGAGGGCATCACCACTCCTCCAGGATGAGGATGTGTCTCTGGGGAGCATCACCAGGGCTCAGGGCTCACCCCAGCCTTGCTCACCTGCTGCAGGTCTGCAAAGGGGACAGGGTCACTGGCGAGCACTTGGTGCGGTTGGTTAGTCAGAGACGGCAGCAGTGGAAGCTTCTTCCAGTGCGTCAGGTTGTTGCTGAGCATGGCCAGGCGTGTGCTGCAAGGAGAGAGCAGAGAACATCAGTGCCATGCCAAGACATGGGGACACCCAGAGGATGGGTGCTGCACCCCCAGGCACCCAGCACCCACAGGGGAAAAAGGGAGAGCAGTGGTGCTGCACTCCCAGCATCCAGCCCTCTTCCCTCCCTGCAGCAAGAGGATGAGGGAGCTTCCAGCTCTCCCACATAGGCACCTTTCAAGCAAAAGCTTGAAAGTCACATCCAGTCCCCCACCATCTGCCCCAAGGGCTGGGTGAACACAGAAGCCCTTTGTTCTGGGCTCTGCCACCTGCACTGCCATGGGCCTTCCCTGAGCAGGCAGCACCCAGCTCTCCGAGATGCAGCCCTTCTACATGCCAAGTTCAATCCCCCAGGCCAAAACCCCTGGGACCCGCCCAGAGACAGACTGTGAAGGGACAGCAGGCACCCCAGGGGAGAAGTGCAGGTCCCACCTGTACTGCCTGGCTCTGTCCATGTACTCATGCTGCTCCATGCCCTGGGAATCTGCTGCCGACACGTCGATGATGTTGCTGCAGAGACAGAAGACAGTGGCTCCCACTGGAGGCTCATTGCTCCTCCTGAGTTCCCTCCCCATCTCAAAGCATCCTCTGACCAGGGCAGACAAAATCCAGCACCCGTCAGCACCCCAAAACAAACATCTCAAGGCCAAAGTCACCCAATGAATGCTGCCAGCTGGACACAAGTGTGCCAGGCTGGAATGGCTGTTTGCCAGGAAGGAAATGCCAGGGACTGTTTGCCCACAGCTGCCCTGGGGCAGAGGCAGGCAGAGGCTGCAGGAAGCTGGGGGCTGGTCTGGGCTCTGGGGAGCTTGGCACGCAGCCACCTGGAGAAAAAAGGAACCACTGGGAGGACAATGCCACTTGGCAGATGTCCTGAGAGCCCTGGTACTGGGCCCTGGACTCACAGAGGACCTGGGCACTCGCCCAGGGCCCTGCCGCAGTCCCATTGTGTGCACCCCACAGCACTCAGAGCTGCTGTGGCCCTGCATGTTGGACACACACCAGTAACCACCAGCTCCCCAATGTCAGGCAGGGGAGCAGAGGGGCCTACAAGCATCCCAAAGCCCCCCCAGCCAGGCTGGACACAGCCCTCTCCCCACATTGTCCCAGTGCATTTGAGGAAAAGCCTCCTCAGAAGGTGATACAGTGCTGCTGCCCCACCAGCCACCCTCTCCACATCCCCACAGACTCACTTCCTTATCCAAACTCTGCTCCTATTTCCAGCCCAACAGCCAAGGGGTTACCTCACATCTGGGGTCTTCTCTGTGTCCCCATGGGGCTCAAAGCTGAGGAAGGGGGCTGAGGGCAGAGGGACATGGGGGGCTCTGCCACAGCTTCTCCCTTAACCTCAGCACGTATGGCTGACCACCAGGGCCCCCAGCCAGACAGCCCCCCAGCCATGTGCCACATCCATGGTCACCACTGGTCCCTGAGGCATGCTGCCTGCCCCGAGGGCATGGCCTGAGGCTTACATGGCTGTCTTGGCGAGGATGGAGGACAGCATAGCCTGCTCATCAGTGCGTGCTGACGGAAGGTTGTGGTAGCTCTGCTCCGCTCCATTCAGCACCTTGTTGGGTGGGCTGGCTGTTGGCTCCAGCAGCCGCTTTGTCTCTTCCTCCTGAGTGAAAAGCAAGAGGAAAATCAGCTCTGGCTTCCCCACACCAGCACCGTTAATTCCACGGGACGAGGCGAGTCTCACCCTTCCCTCACTAGCCAGGAGGGCTTCCTGTGCATCCCAGTGTAGTCCAGAACAGCCTCAGCTCTACCAGGCACCTCTTTGCCCAATTCTTTTTCTTTCTTCCAGCTGAAGCCCCCCCAGCCACAAAGGCAGCAAGTGCAGCTGAAATCGGGCAGCACATTTAGAGTGGCCAATCCTGCAGGCAGGAGCCTGCAGCCAGCATCCACCTGCATGAAACCCTGCAGCTAATGAGGACCTACCATGGCCCCACCTCTGACTGGGCACCACTCTGGCATAGCAGGGGGCTCACCTGAGCCAGGTGAACCCCACCTGCCATAGCCCAGGGACTGTGTGGGGTGGGAATTCCCAGAGTCACAGGGCACAGTCCCCCACTCTCCACCCCCAGGAGGTGCAGAGCTGCAGCTCAGCCCGTGATCCTCTGGTTTGTCTGAATGGTGCTGCAGGGGCTGTGAGAAGAGCCCAGTAAGGGAGATCATGGGCACAAACACCCAAGAGAACACGATCACAGAATCAGTAAAACTGGAAAAGCCATCTGAGCCCAACTGTTCTTCCAGCACTGCCGAGCCCATCACCAAACCATTTCCCCAAGTGCCAAGTCTACACAGCTTTTAAATCCCTCCAGGGATGGGGACTCCAAGACTGTTCTGGGCAGCCTGTGCCAGGGCCATACAACACTTTTAGGGAAATTTTCCCAAATATCTAACCAAAACCTTCCATGGCACAATCAGAGGCCCTTTCCTCTTGTCCAGTCCCTTGCTCCCTGGGAGCACAGCCAGACCCCAACCCTCCTGTCGGGGAGAGTGAGAAGATCATCTCTGAGCCTCCTTTCCTGGAGGCTGAGCCACTTCAGCTCCCTCAGCCACTCCTTGTGATCCAGCCCCTTTTCAAACTCTGTTCCCTTCTCTGGACATGCTCAAGCCTTTCCATGTCTGTCCTGTCCTGAAAGGACGCTCAGCCTGTGACCATGGTGAGCTGGGAGTGCAACCACTCCTCCATGCACGCCGTCGGTGGCATCTCCAGCTCCTTCCCGGCCAGAAGCTTCCTCTCCCCTTCCTTCTGCTGGCAAAGGCTGCTGCGATACTCTAGCCCAGGCCGTTCTCCTTCCTTTGTGGAAGTGGGAGCTGGCTGGGCTCCCCTGGGACGGGCTGTCACAGCCGAGCTCTCGCCGCACCCGGGGATTAAGTTTCGCGGGACAGGTGACAGCCCCAGTTCTGCCCCGGCCCCTGAGCTGCGCAGCAGTCACGCTGCCCGAGAAGGAAAAGCTGGCGCCGAGGCCTTGGACCTATACCTGCAGCGGGACGGGGGAAGGGTCCGGCACGACCCCCGAGCCCCCGCCTGCAGCCCCCACGCGGGGCGGCGCGATACGCGCGAGGAACGGGTGACACGAAGGCGGCGACAGGCGGGAGCAGCGCTCAGACACTGCCCGGGAACGGCGAAGGGCCGGGCCCCGCCGGGGACGCGCGCTCTGCCCCCCCCGCCACCGGGCAGCCCCGGGGAAGCCGGGAGCGGGGCCGAGCGTCCCTCCCGGCGCCACCCCCGCCGCGGGCCTCGTGTCCCCCCGGCGCCAGGCCCACCTGGTCCGAGGCCTCGGCCTCGCTGCTGTAGCAGCAGCCCATGGCGAGCGCGGCCCCGGCTCCGGCACGGCCCCGCCGCGCGGTCACGTGAGCGCCGAGTCCGCCTGGTCACGTGAGCGCCGGGGGAACACACACACACATATACACACACACTCGTGCGCGCGCGGCCGCGCCCGGCACCGGGAGCGCGCACGGCGGTGTCACGTGGGACGGGACGGCGCTCGCACGCGGGCTAAGTCACGCGGCCTTGCGCGCGCGGTCACGTGCCCCCGGCAGCGCGCCGCCCCCTCTCCCCCGCGCTCCCGGAGGGTGCCGAGCGCGCTCCCGGAGTGTGCCGAACTAAGGGCAGGAGAGCAGCACTGAATACACATCCCGGAGTGTCAATTGGAGCTGAAGGAGTGGTTGCTACTGATACTGTTGCTGTTACTGTTTTTTTCTCTCCTCCCTCTTTTCTAGTACATTGTTCTATCTCAACCCGTGATCTTCACCTTTCGTGCTGCCAAATCTGCCTTGGGGAGGGGGAGAAGTGAGCAAGTGGCTCACAGTTTAGAATGGTTTCAGTGCGAGCAGTAAATCTGGAAGTACCATTCCTAAACCAAGACAGCCTTACTTGGGTCCCAGTGTGAGACACAAGGAGGGCACGACCCAAAAAAGAGTGGGTTGGGAACAAACCTGATCTCAGCGTTTGCTGAATTAGGTCCAGAGCCATGGTCACAATGGTGCTTGGTCTGTTCATGTGGGTTTGGTACCTAACCCTGGCTCTATTCCTGTATTCCTGTATGTGCTCCTCAGGGTAACCTTTTATTTTTTTGTTGCTGTACTGTGGGATATTAGTTTATGACATGATAACATCCAGGGCAATGATGGTACTCTGGAATGTGCATTCAGTGCTGCTCTCCTGCCCTTACCTCAGCACTACCTTTGGGAGTCCATTAATAACCGTACCCAGTCTGGGGGGGAACAGGGGAAGGATGATTTTCCCCCTTTTCCTCCCCTTTTCCTCCCCTTTTCCTCCTTCAGGCCTGCTACAACAGCTTTTGAGAATTTTGTATTCCCTTTGGATGGCAAGGAAAGCATGTTCTTGTTGCTATGTCTGCTGTGTCTCAGTGCAGTCCACACTCTGTTTGGAGTCACGTTTGGAAGGCAGAACAGAGATTTCCAAGAAGGCCATTCAGAGACCTGTCCCAAGCGGGAATAGTCATGAGTGGCATGGAATGTGCCAGAAAATTGGCCAATTTTTTGAGGAATTCTCTGCTCCAGTGGCTTGGGAGTTCATCCCTGAAAAACTACAGGACTTGGATAAAGTGACAGAATATTTGCAGGGAAAATGGTGTGGCAACTCCAGACATGAGCAGCTTACTGCAGTGTGTTGGACCCTGGCTACTCTTCATGGGACACTGCTGGTCAGTAGCCAGCACCCTCAGGGGAGCAGGAGGAAACAGAGCAACAAGCCATGCTAACTGCACCTGAACCAGGGGAACAACCCGTGCTGGGAGCAATCACCCCTGCCCAGAAGAAGGAATCCAAGACAAAACCAGTTCAGTTAGTGAGGGATGGCAAAGCAGGGCCCTCAGAACAGGAGGAGGAGGGAGGGCCAGAGAAAATCACCTGGTCTATGTCCCCGGGTGAGCCGTAAGATGTGTGAAAAAGTTCCAGTTACCCGTTAGGTGAGCCCCTGGTGACCTGGCTATTCCAGTGCCATGAGTGGAAGTGAAGCCAAGCAACTGGTATCCTTGTCCTGGATGTGAACATTGACAGGGGCGTCGGGAAGAGGACAGAAACTCTTAGGCTCTGAAGGCAACTCCTGTCAAGCATGAGGAAAAGGCATTCTCCCAAGGATGATGACTAGTGCACTGAGACAAGTGGAACACCATGCAGCAGGGTACCCAGTCGCTTGGAGAAAATCAGCTGTGCTGGAGGTTGATTCTACTCTAGGGATTCAAAAAACGAAGTCCCCTTTAGGCCCAGATGACCAGTGTGCACAATCCTTGTGGCACAAGTTTGTACAGAGCATGCCATTGTCATACAGCAACTCTGTTGAGAAAATTTTCTTTCCTTGTACCCCCTGTTGTTAGTGTTGTTGCTGTTACCATTCATGTTCTTAAAGCCAGTAAATTGTTCTTATCTCAGCCTGAGATCTTTACTTTTGAGCCTCCAATTCCATGCTACCACTGTGGGAAAGGGGAGAGGAAAGTAGGGGAGCAAGAGAACGGGCATGGTTTGGGGGGTCTCAGTGGGGACACTGAACAGAGGAGTACCATCCCTAAACTACAAAAGATTCCAGTGCCCCAACCCTCCACACCCCCAGTGCTGCCAATGCCCCCATGGTACCCACTGATTCTGGCTCCCCCCAGTCCTCCCCCCACCTCCTGGTGCCCAGTGCTTCTGCCTCCCCGTGCTCCTGTTGCCCAGTGTTTCCAGTACCCAGTGTTCACAGTGCAGTGATGGGACTCCAGCTCCAGTATCAGTACCACAGCTCCAGTATCACCACCCCAGGCCCCCCTGTGCAGCCCAGGACTACCTCCCAGCCCCCAGCCTGCTCTCTATTGCCAGCCCTACTGAGCTGGTAACCGGAGCTCTGACAGCAGGCACAGCCGAGGTGACACCATCAATAATTGAGTAGCAGCAGGGCTCCACACAGGACTGCCTGCCTCTGCCTGCCTGGAGCGTGGGGACAGGTAGGTGCCACCCCCATTGCCCTATCTTGTCGCCGTGGCTGGGCACCCCCAACAGCTCAGGCTGTGGGGAGCAGGGTGTGAGGTACAGGATATGGGGGGGGTGGGAGCAGCAAAGCTGCACCAAGGGGGGTGCAAGGGGTGCAAGGCACAGCAGCACAATCCCCTGGGATGCCAGCACTGTCGACCCCAGTATCTGGACCCTGGCAGATGAGTCCCCAGCACTCCCTAGCCCTGGCACAGGGACCTCCACAGCATCCTGGGGTGCCCCAGCCCTGCAGGTCCAGCAGCACTGGAGCCCAGGGAGAGCTACTTCCAGGGGGTGCCCGGCACAGCCAACTCATGGCAGGAGTGGGAGCCGTGAGGCTGGCACCCTGGGAGGATAGATTTGCCTCGTTATAGTTTAGGGCTCACATGCTTCAATGATCTCTGCACAGGGGAGATTTTCAAAGCCTGGGCTCAGGCTGATGGGTGCAGAATTTCCCATTTGGCAGAACTCTAAGTAGGAAACTAACAAAGTCAACTCAGTAACTGTGCAAAAATCACAGGCTCACTCGCTTGTGATGGTGTCTCCAGCGATTGCCCTGGCCTTCCTCCCCTTCATTGTCACCCTGCTGATCCGGTATCGGCACTACCTGCTGCTGCTGTACCGGGCAGTGTTGGTGGTCTGGCTGCGGGACCGGCTCACTGGCACCTCACGGGAGCAGCGTGCCTTCCAGTACGTGCTGGCCCATGCCATCCCTGGGGACCCCCACCACATCCTCCGGACCTTCGACCAGTGGTGCTACCACTGTGAGCACCTGAGCTGTGTGGGGCCTGACAAAGGTGAGTGCTGCCCTTGCTTGCTCACACCACATGGGGCATGGCACTGGGCACAGCCATGGCACTGCTGACATGGCTGAGACACCACTGAGACACTCATGATAGTGTTGGTGTGGGCACAGCACCATTGGCATGGCAGTGTTGATATAGCCATAGTATTGTTGGCATGATTGTGGCACCATTGCCACAGCCATTGCACTGCCAGCACTGTTGGTATGGCTATGGCATCACCAACCTGGCTGTGGCATTTCTGGCATGGCTGTCCTCCATCCCTCTGGGCACTGGGAACTGCTTGGCACCTTCACCCTGCCCAGGGCTGGGGTGGCACAGGTTCACGGGTGCTGAGAGGCACATGCTGTGGCAGGGCGGATCGTGGAGCGGGTGCTGTTGGAGCGGGCACCACTGCGGGTGCTGGAGCTGGGCACATACTGTGGCTATGGCACCGTGCTGCTGGCACAGGGGCTGCCCCCAGGCGCACGCCTCTACACCATCGAGGGGGACCCCCGACACGCTGCTGTGGCTGAGAAGGTGATCCGCCTGGCTGGCTTCAGTGAGCAGACGGTGAGTACCCGGGCACTGGGATAATGCCCAGCTCTGCACCTGAAACCAGGGAGGAGATGGGTGGGGGTCCTTCGCTGCTATGGCAGGGACTGTGGCACCTGCTGGGCAGTACACGTGGGAAGAGAAAGGCCCTGTCCCATGTGGACCTCTCACTACCTTGTGAAGCAGGGTGGTGGGTGGGCACCCTGATACTCTGCCCCAGCAACTGAGGGTGCTGCAGCACAGGTGGAGCTGATCGTGGGCCCCTCGGAGGAGGTGATACCCCGTCTGCGGGAGAAGCACGGCCTGATGAACGCCAACTTGGTCTTCATGGATCACTGGAAACGCTGCTACCTGCGGGACCTACGGCTGCTGGAGAGCCACCAGCTGCTGGCTGAGGGGGCCACCATCCTGGCTGACAACGTCCTCTTCCCTGGGGCACCCCACTTCCTGCAGTACGCCAAGACCTGCGGCAAATACCACTGCAAGGTGCACCGCGCCAACCTGGAGTACTTCCGCGCCATTCCTGATGGTATCGCCGAGCTCCGCTACACCGGCACCCACTGAGCGGGCGGCAGGCTCCTGCCTTGTGGTGGCCACGGTTACCATAGGAGTGCCAGGTTCCCGACTCCCCGCCTTGGCCTCAACATGGGCTCTGGAGGAAACGCAGTGGCTGCTGTGGTCTGTGGTGGGGTGCAGCGGGTAATGAGGGGGCTCATTCCCTGCAGTGCTCCTGCCTGCACTGCACAGGGAGGTGTGCCAGGCGCACCAGTGGATGGTGGGATGTAGCCCTGCACTTGCCTGGCTGGCACCCCCTGCCTGCCCTGGTGGCTTCACACACCAGATTTGGCGTTGTTTTCTCGAAAACAGTTTATTAGAAAAGATGCGTCAGCTCCAATGTGTTAGGTGCAGTCTCCCCTCTGGCTCCCCTGGGGGGCTTCCCTCTGAACCCCCTTCCCCACACAGCACCCATGGGAAGAGGAGCTTCACTGAACTGTCCCCTAGAGATGTGGGGGCAAAGTCTCTCCCCCAGACTCCGGTTTGGTGTGGTTGTGGCAGAATCAGATCATCCACTGGTCCTGATCCTGCTCTGTCCCCTCCATGTCCACCTGGGAAAGAAAGAGGTTTGAGATCTCCCACCAGACTGAGAACCCAAGAGAGGGAATGAAAGAGAAGACCCAGAGCTCATGCTCAGGGTCCCATACACTTCACATCCCCTGCTTTGGGGTCTCACACTATTTACCTCATTGATCTCCCCATCATCAGGAGACTCATTATAATCATTCATCTCGTCCATATCCTGCATGTCCTCATCATCTTCTGAGTCCTCTTCGCTGTCTTCATCATCCTCGTCATCCTCTTCCTCCTCCTCATCATAGTGCTGTGGACACAACAGCTCCAGCAACCCCATCTGCCCCTGAAGCCCTGTGACAACCCCCACTTCCATGCCCACACACCCACCTCGGACGCTGGCTTTCCTATGGGCACCAAGTTGTTGTCCTTCTCAGCGATGCTCTGGAGCTGGGGAAGGGAGAAAGATGTGTGAGCACCCCAAGAGCTCCATGATACTCAGGCAAACAGACCCTTCTGGGGCTGCTGGCTTGTGTCATTTCCAGACCATGCCTATTCCCAGCCCGAGTCCTGCTGCCTCCCTGGCATCCCCCAGCCAAGCAGGGAAGAGCAGCTACAGACATCTGCCTGAACACCCTGGCACCAGGCAGGGTGGTCCCAATGACACTCTGGGGCTGAGAGGGTTCGAGGTGTCCCCTGTGTGGCATGAGGAGCTCAAACACAAAGCTTACATATTTCTTTATAAAAAAGAACCAAATCTGAGACATCTGATCAGCCAGATGAACACAACCGCAGCAGATAATTAAAGCTCAATTAAAATCGTCAGCACCTCCCACCCAGAGGGACTTGGAACCTCTTCTAAGTGCAGGGGTTTTAATTGATTTAAACTTTATTATTTAATTATAAAAACTTAATTACTGATTTTTTTTTTAAACTTTAATCAAATACATGTTCTTCCCCCCCATACTCAGGGGCACTGCAGCACCAAACCACGCTCACAGCGCAAACATTTGTCAGATACAAGGATCAGAAATCGCTCCGCGCCTCCCTCGGGAGATTAGGTAATTAATTAATTGGGAGCTAGTGCAGGAGTCTCGGTTCAGCAGCAGTTTATTAATTAACCCCCACACAATAAACGGGGAGCTCCCGTACCAGCCCGCACCGAGACAGTGTGACACAACGGATGACAGACACGAGAATAGCCGTGCCCGAGCCGGCAACACCGGCACAGGACGCGGAAACACGGGCACAACCGGTGAACACGCCGGGGAGCGACGCAACGGGCGAGCCCCGTGTGCCGGGACACCCGCGAACCCCCACCCCGGCACCGCCTCGGGGCTGCAACGAGGAGAAGCGGGGGGCGCTTCCCCAGCCCCGAACCCGTTCCCGGCCTCCTGACACTCGGCCCCGCATCTCCCCTCAGCCGGTGCCCACCCAGGCCTGGTGCTGCTGCTCCTGCTGCTGCAGCTCGGTCTCGTCAACGCACGGCCGGTCGAGGTTAAACCAGAGCGACTCGGTGAGGCGGGGCAGGAGTGAGGGGAACAGCGTGGACATGGCGCGAGCACCGGGAGCAGCGCCAGGCCGGCGCCGGCCGCCCAGCCGGAAGTGGAGTCCAACCCGGAAGCAGTTACAGCGCACCGAGCATGCGCAGAGGGAGCGCGGTTATGTCTGAGGGGGCCATGCCCACAAGGGGAAGAATGGACGGGGCGTGGCCTAGGGCGTCGTCTGGGGGCGAGGCGATCCTGATTGACAGGTCGGGCCCCCCCGCACTGGGCATACGTGAGCACCCCGCAGCTATCTGTGACCCCAATGGGGAGGATCTGTGAGCCAAGTGAGGGGGTATTTGTGATCCCACGGAATATCTGTGACTAATGGTGGGTATGTGACCCCCACGGGTACCAGTGACTGCAGTGGGGAGGTACCTGCTCCTTTGGGGGCAACTGACACCCATGGGTGGGGGTGTCTGCCATCTGTGAGAGGGACATCTGCGACCCCACTAGGGGGTATCTGCGACTCTCCTCAGGGCATCTGTGACCCCCGGGGCATGTCTTCCCCATCCTGTGTGACCTTGGAAATACCTGCCCCTTCCAAGGCTTTTTACCTCCCTTCCCCTCTCCGGAGCCATGTCTCTCACTGGTGGATTTCTGTCCCTCCCCAGCCATAGGTGACTGCTCTCCCCCAGGGTATCTGCTGCTCCCCCTCCATGGGGCATCTGTGATCCCCTGGAGTACCTGTAATTCCATGAGGGGTACTTGCCTCTACCCTGTGATCCCCACCAGCAACATCTCTTACCCACGGTGGTGCTCCCCCCAGTCTCTCACAGGGACCCTGTAGTGTTGGGGGCCAGGCCCTTCCCCTTGTGCTGGTGTCAGGGAATCAGGCCACCTCCCACAGAAGGGAAGGAAAAACAGCCACAGGTGGATTTTGGCTGCTGCTGGCCCCAGCCTGGCGCCGGGAGGATGAATCCCAGCTGCATGCGGGGCTGGGGGGGGAGCAGCATGGTCACGAGTGTCGATCCAGAACACAGCAGGGTGCCAGGGCGCGGTGCACTCTCCTCCATACCCTCAGTGCTGCCCAATCCGCCGCATTCCCACATCCCGTGATCAGTGGCCAAGGGTTGTGCTGCGCCCCGACCTTTGAGATGAGCTGTGCTGGTCCCACGGCACCCGGAGCCCAGCTGCCCCCCAGGTAAGAGCCCCGACCCCTGGCACCCCCCGGTAAGATCCCTGAGCCCACTCTTGGTGGTCCTGGACAGTGACCGTGTGCTGCCGCGCTTCCATATGCACAGAGGGGGACTTTGTCCCTGCTGCCACCGCGTCTCTCAGTGCTGCTGTCCTGACCTGCTGTCGCCCTGGTAGAGCGATGGCAGCGGTGTGCTGCAGCACTCTGCTGGTGCTGATGGCCTGGCCAGCTGCCACCGCAGCAGCGGCAGTGACACCGGACTCGCTGCTCAACATCTGCATGGACGCCAAGCACCATAAAACAGAGCCTGGCCCTGAGGGGCAGCTCTACGGGCAGGTACGGTCCTCATCCTCTGCACCAGCACCCACTGGTGTCACTTGCTATGGGGTCACCAGGATTGAGGCTGGGGGACTCTGTACCCCGACATCAATTCCATCAGCCAGTGTCACCCACCTACGGGCACTGGTGCTTTCCCTGGACCCACAGCAGGTCCCACTGAGCCCCTGGTGGGTCCTGATGGGTCCCAGCTGAGCCCCGGCTGCCCCGGTGCAGTGTGTCCTCTGGAAGGACAATGCCTGCTGCACTGCCAACACCAGCATGGAAGCCCACGAGGATCAGTCCTACCTGTACAACTTCAACTGGGACCACTGTGGGGCCATGCCAGAGAAGTGCAAGCGCCACTTCATCCAGGACACGTGCCTCTATGAGTGTTCCCCCAACCTGGGGCCATGGATCGACCAGGTAGGTGCAGACCCACCCCTTACCCACCCACCGGGATCCCTGGGGTGAACTGGGGGAAACTGGGGACCCTGCAGGCAGATAGCAGCTGGAGGAAGGAGCGGATTCGGGACGTGCCACTGTGCAAGGAGGACTGTGACCAGTGGTGGGAGGATTGCCAGGACGCTGTCACCTGCAAGGTCAACTGGCACAAGGGCTGGAACTGGACCACAGGTGAGTGGGGGTTGAGGGGTACCCCCCATCATGCCGCAACCCTCCTGTGGGGTCTCCAGTCATCCTCCATCTTGCTGCAGAGGAGGTTGTGTCCACCCTCTCTGGTGGCTGTGAGTGGGTCCAGGGGTGTGAGGTCCCCATGGGGTGGGGGTGGCAGCCAGTGGGAGTCCCTTGTGCATGTGAGTGGGTTAGGGGGTGTGACAGTCTTCATGGGGTGTGGGGTGATGCAGTGGAAGACCCTGTGTCGCCTTGAGCTCAACTCGGTCTTCCCTAGCAATGCTAGTGGGACCCATCTGCACCCCACACGCAGGGGAACAACACCCATTTCCCAAAGCCCTTCACCCACTTCACCCCCTGCCACCCACAGGCACCAACCAGTGTCCCAAGGGTGCCATGTGCCAGAAGTTCAAGTATATGTTCCCCACGGCGGCTGCACTCTGCGAGCAGATCTGGTCTGGCTCCTACCGCTACACGTCCTACCACCGTGGCAGCGGTCACTGCATCCAGATGTGGTTCGATCCCGCGCAGGGGAACCCCAATGTCGCCGTCGCCCAATATTATGCCCGTGGCAATGCTCCCTCAACCTCCCCACTCTCCCTCCTGCTGTCCCTGCTGCCCCTCACCCTCCTGGCCCAGCTCTGAGCAGGAGGGGCTGCGGACAGGAGCAGGCAGTAGATGGTCAGGGGGGTCACCAGGCTGCCTTGTGCCTCCCCATGGGATGTCCCCATGCTGTGTCACCCCCAGGCATGTGACTCATGAATAAACGCTCCTGCTCTGCTTGGTGTTGGGGTGCTGTGGGGCTGAGGGTTGGGGAGGACAATAGGATGGTGGAGGGACCTGGGGGTGTCTGATCCTGCTTCTGGTGGGGAGATGAAGCAGACATCCTTCTGATTCATTTGTACCAACCAACCTGGCTACCCAACACTGCCTCCCCCAAACCACTGTGCCAGCCAAAGCAGAAGGCACAGGGCTGCCTGCCACTAGGGCATCCCCAGGGTGGTGGCATCGCTGAATGTGTCCTAGCACCTGACATGGCTCTGGGTGTCACTGGCATCCTGGGGTGTGCAGGCCAAGACTGGGAAAATTATGTGGGAAAAGAGGAGGACATCCTGGGGACCCTTAGGTGGGAGCATAGCTGTCAAGGGAGTTCTGCTGGCCTGCAGCCCACCCCAGGGGTGCCTTTCCCCACATGCTCCATATTCCCAGCTGTGGGGTGGCACCGTCCCGGTCCCTGGCCCATGAAGAAGTCACTGGTTTGGGTGGTGGAACCGGGTCGCCCTCCCCACTTCGTCCGACCCTGGCCCCAGCCCTGCCCAACCGCGGCCCCCCTTCCCCCAGTGCCCCGCTCCTCGGTGCCTTCACACTGCTGGTGCCTTCACACCACCGTGCCCCCCCTTCCCTTCGGTGCACCCTTGGGCGCCCCCAACCTCCCGGTGCTCTCCTGGTGTCCCTGTCTCCCCAAGTGCTTCCCCCGTCCCTGATGCTCCTTCCCCGGTGCTCCCCACTGCCCCTGCCCGCTACTCCGTGCTCTCCGCCCCTCGCTGCCGCTGCCCCTCGATCGGACCCCCTGATGTCCCCCTGACCATCCCACTGACGGCCCGGATCTGCCCCGGTGCCTCTCGCGGTGCGCCCCCCCGACCCCACCAATGCTCCCCCGTTACCTCCCCGGTGCCACCCCAAGCTTCCCCCCTGCGCGGAGAGATCCCCAAGGATCCCCCTCCGGTGCCACCCTCGACCCCCGCGGGTCCCCTCCCGCCACCGCCCCTCCCGGTGGCCACCCCCGGATCTCTCCCCGCGGGCCCCCGGGTACCTCATCGGTGCCCCCCTGGGGCTCACGGTGCCCCCAAGGCCCCCGCCTGTCCCCTGGATGTCCCCGTCCCCACCTTTCCCCGCCCCGGTGCCCGCCCCCCGGCTCCCCCCTCCCCCTCAGAGCGCGGCCCCGCGGCGCGGCCCCGGCGGCGGACCATGGCGGGTGCGGGGGGCGCGGGGGGCGCGGGAGGAGCGGCCCCGGTGCCTCTGCCCCCCTGGTACCACCGGGACCTGAGCCGGGCGGCGGCCGAGGAGCAGCTGGCGCGGGCCGGGCGGGACGGCAGCTTCCTGGTGCGGGACAGCGAGAGCGTGGCGGGGGCCTACGCGCTCTGCCTGCTGTGAGTGGGGTACGGGCGGGGGGGTGCCGGCGGGACACCCACCAGGTACCGGGGGGGCGCAGGGAGAGGTCCGGGAGCGGCCATCGGGGGTGACTGGAGGGGCTGCACCGGGAGGGGACCGGCGCGGGGCCGGGGGAGCTGCGGAGGCACGGGCAGGGTGTCCGGGGGAGGACGGGGGGCGACCCTGAGGGAGCAGCACGGGCGGAGCTCGGGGGAGCACCAGCGAGTTTCCGCCGGAGCTTTGGGGGGGTCCCGGGAGAAACGGGGCGGGGGTGCCGGGCGAGATTCGGGAGTGGGAGTGGAGTGTTCAGAAGGGCCTCGGGAATTGTCCGAGGAGAACAGAGGGTCGGAGGGGGAGCCGAGGGTGGGTCCTGGAGGAGCAGCAGGAGGATTTGGGGGAGCACCAGCGAGGTACCGGGGGGAACACTGGGGCGTCACGGGGTGGATCACTGCAGGGGTTCAGGGGAACACCGGGAACTTGGGGCGGGTGTCCGAGGAAGCACTGACTGAGGACCGGGAAGAACAGTGAGGGTAACAAGGAGCACAAGGGGAAGCATTGGAGATCACCAGAAGGGATCCAGGGGAGCATGCAGGGAGCATTGTGGAGTTCCAACACCAAGAGGGCAACAGGCAGACAGGGAAACTCACCTGGGGGTTTGCAGCAGACATGGGGGTCACCAGTACTGTTGGGGTACAGGGAGACTAGGACAGCTCTGATCAGTGGGTGCTAGGGGGACTTGAGGAGACCTGGGAGTTCAGACAGACACTGGCACTTCTGGGACACTGGGCACCAGGGGAATGGCACCTGCTCTGGCCTGGGTGTCCCAGGAGACCAGACACCAACAGACTCTGGCGGGGCTGGGGATCTCTGGGCACTGGGGGGGTACTGGGCTAGCTCCAAGGAGAGCTGTGGTACCCACCCTTGGTACCATGGGGGTCTATGAGATGGAGACCTGATCCCTACTCTACACTCTTGGGGTCCCTGAGCCTACACATGGCACTGGCTCCTGCCGTCATGTCTGAGAGTCCCCAGCCTGGGGAGGGGGGGCAGCTCTGTGACCTTGATTTGTGCCATGGAAATCCATGGCTCCCAGCTTGTGCCAGGTCACAGGTGAGTGTCGACAGCCCTGGGGGTCCTGAAATGCCTTTGCCCTGTGGTGCACCCCAGCACCCCACCATATGTGGAGCCTCTGGCACCTCATTGTGCTGGTGATGTTCTATGTGCTGGGATGCTCCCAGGGCATGCCACTGACTCTGTTTGAAGCTGGCTACCTGTGCCAGCACCTGGACCTTGATGTGGTTGTGGGATGGTGGTGAGGACACTCGAACTCAAAGCTTTTCTGTGCCCTGAGAGCCTGTGGGAGAACTGGGAGTGCACTGTGAGCTGGCCTGCCCTGGCCTGAGGTTGCCGTGTGCTGGTGCCACGTCCAGGTGCCAGGCATGCAGCCTCCATGGTAGAATGCTTGTCCTTCCCCATGGACAGTGCAAATGCAGTTTCCCAGCCACGCAGGCACAGCACGGCTCTGGGCACCGGCTCCCCACCACAAAGCTGGGCTGGCAAGCAGCACTAGGCACAGCACTGGGAGAGCACGCAGTTCTGGCACCTAATGGTGCCATGTGACTGGGGGGCATTGTGGCACCTGTGTGGGTGACAGGGGGCTACAGACAGCATCGTGGTGCAGGTGCCTGGGTGAGGTTTGTCTGTCTCTGATGTGTCTCACTGCCTGGTGAGGAGGCCATGGGTGCCCATGTGCTGGGCTGTGGGATTGTGACCATGCAACATGGCAAAGCCCATCATGGGGATGCCAGTTTGGGAGGCTGCACTCCAACAAGGACTATTGGGAGTCCCTGGTGCTGTGATCTCACCAAGCTCCCCTGTTGCCACTGAGTGGGTGGACAGGGCTGTGGGACCATTGGCCCCAGCAATAGCTGGGGCCCTAAAAATAGCTGCAGGGTCAGGAGGAGGAAAGGGAACTGCAGCGGGATCCCGGCAGTGTCGGCTTCCTTTAACCCTCCCACTGGTGTGCTGTGGACTCACCAGGCTGGATGTGGCACACTGGGACATATCACTGTGCCCTCGCCATGGCACACCAGGGTGTCACACTTGTGGCATACTGGGGCATCACTGGGACTCACGGTGCTGGCATACGGCAGTGGCACCCCAGGGCGTGCTGACATCACTGGTTGGGTGAGCAGTGCCAATGGGGACAGTCCTGGTTTGATGTCCCACAAGAGTGTGAGGACTTGGAGCTTCCATCCTGGCTCACTGCCAGTTCATGGGAGTTCATGGGGATCAGTGCCAGGGTGGTGCCAGTGGGCACATCTTGCCAGGGTGCCCACATCTCGCTCTTGGTGGAGCAGGGTGGTAGATACCCCCCTCTGTGTATCACTGAGCAGTGGGGATATGGGGTGCCTGCTGTGCTGGCAGGGCTGGGCCAGGGTGCTGGCTGTGCGTCACAGCCGACAGGGGAGTCCCGTTGCTCTTGCATAAAGGCTCTTTGTACCCAAGCCGGCAGCTCTCTGGCCACCCGCCCCCCGTCATTGCTCACCAAAATAGCAGCCGACAGCGGTGCGGGACTGGGCAGCCAGGGGGCCCTGCAGTCCCCCTCCACAGTACCACCCCCTGTGCTGGGTGTCCCTCCAGCCCCCCCGCCATGGAGAACCCCTTGATGTCCCCCACAGCTGAGGTTCCTCCCAAGGGTCCTGCTCCTTACCCCTCTGATCTGGATTTCCACATACTAGTGCTGTGCTGGGGTTCCTCTTGCACCCCCCATCACACCTCCACTGGTGTTCCTGCTATGGAGACCCCAGTTGTGTATTAGGATTTCCTACAGAGACCCCTTACGTTACATTTGTTTGGGGCTGTCTCTTTGTGCCCCTCCCCCGCCATCCTACCGGCTGGGATTCCCTCACAGACTCCTTCGAGCTGGGAACCCCTGATCCCCTCACCCACCCCAGCAGGGTTTTCCATACAGCCCCCCCATAGTGGATTCCCATTCAGTCCCCCCTTCGAGGGTTCTCCATGGCCCCACCCTCCCAATGACCCCTGACTGGGCATTGAGACATCTGAGAAGTCCCCAGCGGTGCTAGGATAGATCGTACCTGCAGGGGAGGCAGGAGAAATGAGGTACCTGGCCCTGCAGGGAGAGTGGTGATACCAGGGGACCTGGTGCTGGGGGCGGGGAGGCGACAGGGTAACCAGAACTGTAGGGTGACACCAGGGGACCTGACAGCGTGGGGCAGGACGTAGGGGCATGGCACTCTGTCCGGGGACACAGCACAGCATGGGGGGATGGATGCCTCCTTGTCCCAGTCCTCCAGTCCTGTGTCGAGTTGCCACCGGGGCAGGGGACACCGCAGCTGAGTGGCCTTGGTGTGGTGACAGCAGCCTCAGTGCTCACGGTGACCTCTGTGGCCAGAGGCCAGCCAAGGAGTTATTGTCCCTGCTGGCAGCCCTGGAGTGGGGAGGTCTGGCAGTGCTGAGGCTCCCTGTCTCCTGGAGCCCTGACATGAGGAGGGGTCCCAGTCCTGCTCCTTGCACCCACTGATGTTGTCACCTCATCTCTTAGCACTGCCTGTCACCTGCTGCCCTGGGATCACGTCCCCGGTTCCTGTCAGCTTCCACTGGAAAATAAATTGCTTCCTGGTGTCCTGGCTGCCAGCTCCTGCCTGCGCCTGCCAGCTCCTGCCTGTGCTGTGGGCTGGGGACAGTGCCTCTGGCACAGACAGGCAGTGCAGCAGGGGCAGCAGCACTGCCAAGGACATAGTGGTGTTGACTATGGGGTGGGAGCAAGCAGGGCAGTCACTCTGGGACTCCCAGCACCCATCCTTCACGCATTTTCCCATGGGTTTTCCATGGGTTTCCCTGTCAGCTCCTTGCATTCCATGGGGTGTAGTGGTACTGGAGCTCCTCGCTGTGGGTGCTGGTGAAGTAGGGGTCTGACTGCATGAGTACTGGGCATCCCTTTGGGGCTGGCAGGGGCCGTGCAGGCAGGTAGGGGGGGACTTCACCCAACCCCCAGCACCCTGATGCCCTCCCTGCTGCCACAGGTTCCAGAAACACGTGCACACCTACCGCATCCTGCCGGACGAGGAGGATTTCCTGGCTGTGCAGGTGGGCAGCGCGGGCATAGCAAACCCTCTGGCTCGTGGGCACCGGGGGTCTCCAGCTCAGCAGTGCTCAGTGCTGACCTCGTGCTGTCAGCTTGCCTGGCTGGCTGTGCTGGGTGGCTGTGCCGGGCTCAGCCCTGGCCCCGTGCCACGTGTGTGCCCGGCTGTGCCGGATGGCTTGGCTGTGCCCGTCTTGGCCGGCTGTGGCACCGGGTATTTTTAGAGCAACAGAACCCTCTTTGTGCTGGCCAGGCGGGCAGGAAAAGCTGCCCCTGGGAGGGAGGAGGCTGAGGGACGGCTGCTGGCTGCACCCTGTCTGCTCACCTACCAGCCCTGCAGCCCCATTGCAATGGGCCCTGCTCCCCACCGTGGGGCTGGGGGGTCAGCCCCCCATCCGCCATGGGGCTCCCTGCATGGAGGGGTTCCTGCACAGTGGCATTTCTGCATGGGAAGATCCCTGCATGGGGATCCCTTAATGGGAACATCCCTGCATGGTGGTAATTCTGCATGAGGGGATCCTTGCATGGTGTTTTCCCTGCCTCGGGGTCCCTGCATGGTGGTATCCCTGCCTGGGGACATTCCTGTCTGGGGAGATCCCTGCATGGTGGCATCCCTGGGTGGTGGGTTCCCTGCTCGGTGGTGTCTCCACCTAGGGGGAGTCAGGTGATGCTGGCTGCAGGTGCTGATGGTCCCGGTGTCCCCATGTCCCCGCAGACGTCACAGGGGGTGCAGGTGCGGCGCTTCAAGACGCTCAGCGAGCTGATTGCCCTGTACCTGCAGCCCAACCAGGGGCTGGTCTGCACCCTGCTCTTCCCTGTCGAGAGGGAGAAAGAGAAGGAGACCGTGGAGGACAGGGACTACTCGGGTATGGCAGGGTGACATGGGTGGGTGAATAGGGTGCTGAGACCCCTGGGGCGGCAGTGACTGGCCCCCTCATTGCCCCATTGCAGATGGAGAGGATGAGAAGCCGCCGTTGCCACCACGCTCCGGCTCTACCAGTTTCTCTGGAACCTCAGTGGGGCTCAGCCCCACTAGCCTGGGACCATCTGTGCCAGAGGGGCCAGTGGAGAGGTGAGGGTCTCTCTGTCTCCTGCCTGTCCCCTGTCTGTCCCTTGCTCCTCCCTGCTAGTTCTCACCCCCTGGGTGCTCTCTCTGCAGCACCAATGGGCTCAGCAGTATCTCCCATGAGTACCTGAAGGGCAGCTACGCCCTGGACCTGGAGGCAGTGAAGGGAGGGGCCAACAGCCTCCCCCACCTCAACAAGACCCTCGTCACCTCCTGCAAACGGCTGCACAGGTAAGTGCTGGACTCTGGGATAGATGGAGGGACATCTGTGCCACCTGGTGAGCCTGCTTCTCTTGCCTCTCCAGTGAGGTGGACAAGGTGCTGGCAGGGCTGGAGATCCTCTCCAAGGTGTTTGACCAGCAGAGCTCCTCCACGGTCTCCAAGATCCTGCAGCAGGTAAGGGGAATATGGGGACACAGCAGTGGCAGCCCCCACCATGGGGAGCACCCACAGACCCCACCATGGCACCGTCCATGGGTGGTGGGAAAGCTGTGGAAAAGCACCCACCATCCCAGATTGCCAGTGGGCTCTTGAGGTTGGGGGATGCTCTGGGGTGGGTCTGGGGTTCACATCCCAGTGCTGGGGTGTCCTGCTGGGGGTTCTAGACTGCAGGGCAGAGCGGAGAGCAGGAGCTGGAGAACCTGGTGCTGAAACTCTCTGTGCTGAAAGATTTCCTGTCCTCCATCGAGAAGAAGGTGAGGCTGAAGATGCAGGGGTGGATGGCCTGATGGGGGTGTTCTGAGGGGTCTGGGCTGAGGGCACTGATGGGGTTGGGGCAGCTGGCAGGGATTACTGGGCTGGTGGAGATGGGGGATGGGATGGGCATGTGGGATTGAGGCACCAGTGGGACTGGGGAGGAAGAGTGGGGCTGGCACTGGTAGGGCTGAAGGGGCTGGTGGGGCCTTGTGGACTGTGAAACTTGGTGGGGCTTGGAACACTGGTGGGACTGGAGGGGTTGGTGGAGCTGGGGGGACTGGTGGGCTCTCAGCTGACCCTGCTGGGGCTCTGGCAGGCACTGAAGGCCCTGCAGGAGATGAGCTCGGCCACCCCCGCCACCCCTCCTCAACCCCTCTCCCGCAAGGCCAAGAGCATCCCAGTGCAGACCTTCGAGGTGAGCACTTCCCTGCCCCCTGCCCTGCCCAGGTTCAGAGTTTTGAGGGAATTTCAGCAACAACTGAGTACCTCCAATGTGACCCTGAGGGCACAGACCCCCTAGGTGTCTCTGGGGGAGGCCAGATGCCAGATTTGGTGCTGGGGTGTCCCCTTTGTCATCCTTCATCCCGATGTTCCCTGGCAGGTGAAGCTGGATATCACCCTGGGGGACCTGACCAAGATTGGGAAGTCACAGAAGTACACACTGAGTGTGGATGTGGAGGGGGGTAAACTAGTGGTGCTGAAGAAGCAGAAGGACTCCCAGGAGGACTGGAACACCTTCACCCATGACAAGAGTGAGTGGGGAGGCATCTGGGGAGCCCCAGCACCTGTGGGACTGCCTTTGTGCTCGGGAGCATCCCTGTGAGGCTCAGTGGTGGGCTGGAAGCTCAGGGATTTCCTCATGCTGGGGTTGTCCCCATCTTTGGGGTACCCCAAAGCATGGATGGGAGAGTGGGGTTCCAGCACCCAGCTGGCACTCAGCACCCTCCCAGCTCTTGCCACTCCTCTCCAGTCCGGCAACTGATCAAGTCACAGCGGGTGCAGAACAAGCTGGGCATCGTTTTTGAGAAGGAAAAGGATAAAACGCAACGGAAAGACTTTGTTTTTGTCAGTGCCAGGGTGGGTAATGCTCAGCTGGGGGCAGGTGGGGGACACGGGGTCCCTTGTATGGATGGGATAGGGCAAGATTTAACTCCTGAGCCCTGGTGGGGGTGGGGACAGGTGCTGGGTACCAGTGCCTGATAGCTGGGCAGTCCCCTGTGCCCAGAAGGTGCCATGTTTGGCTGAGCCAAAGCAGGGAGGCTGGAGAGGGTTGTGGGGAGCCCCTCTAACCCCCCTCACTGCCCCCTCCTGCAGAAGCGTGAGGCCTTCTGCCAGCTCCTACAGCTGATGAAGAACAAGCATTCTCACCAGGATGAGCCTGACATGATCTCCGTCTTCATTGGCACCTGGAACATGGGTGAGTGGGCTGGAGGCAGCCCATCGTGGGGTGTCAAGGCCCTGGGGTCCCCCCTAACTGTGCTGTCCCCTTTGCAGGCAGTGTTCCTCCCCCCAAGAACATCACTTCTTGGATCACCTCCAAGGGGTTGGGCAAGACCCTGGATGAGGTGACGATGGCCATACCACATGACATCTACGTCTTCGGCACCCAGGAGAATTCTCTGGGAGACAAGGAGTGGGTGGACTTCCTGCGCACTGTCCTCAAGGACTTCACAGAGGTTGAGTACCGCCCGGTAAGAACCAAGGAGTCCAGGGGACCCTGGGGGTTGTGGGGTGCAGGCAGTGGTGGGTGGTGGAGGTGTGTGATGCTCAGTGTCCCAGGGAGTGGCTGTGCTCTGGCTCTGTGACACTGGCTCTTCTGGGGTGCTCTCATGGTGCTGGGTGGCTGTGGATGCTCTAGGTCTACTGACTCCAGGTATTTTGGGTTGGTCTCCTGGTGCTGGGTGGCTGTGGATACTGATTGATGGTGGTGGGATTCCCTGGGGAGCAGCCCTTGGTGGGAGAGGGTGGGGTGAAGCAGTAATGAGCATCCCCTGTGGACACAGAGGGGCCCCCGTGGCCCCAGGGGGCCCCAGTGCCTGCTGGCAGGGGGCTGAGGGTGCGGGCACCCACAGGTGGCCATGCAGTCCCTGTGGAACATCAAGGTGGTGGTGCTGGTGAAGCCAGAGCACGAGAACCGCATCAGCCACGTCAGCACCTCCAGCGTCAAGACAGGGATCGCCAACACCCTGGGTAGGGGCACAGCAGGGCACAGAGGGACACAGGGGGTGTGCACTGCTCTGGGGGGAGTCCTGGGGTATCTGTGCTATGGGGGGTTCTGTTGTTGCATGTGTTGCATGAGGAGGAGTCTCAGCATGTGTACCTTGCATGATGAGTCTTGGTATGTGGGCATTTCATGGGAGGGGTCCCAGGGTGTGTGTTGCACATGGAGGGGTCTTGGTGATGCACAAAGAAGGGTCCCAGAGCACAGGTGTTTCCAGAGGAGGGCTTTGTGCACAGGGAAGGTTCTGGGAATGTTTGTGTTGCATGAGGAGGCCCTGGATGAGTGTGCTTTGCACGAGGGGGACTATGGAGGGGGTGTTGTTGCAGGAGGAGGGCTCTCAGCGTGTGCCAGGCTGCATGTGCCCATGCTGGCCAGGTGGGGACTGTGCCCCATCACTGGGACCTGGGGCTGGCTGGGTGTCCATCCCCAAGGTAGAATCAGAGGTTGCCTGATCCCATCCCATGTCGCCATTTCCTCACAGGGAACAAGGGCGCTGTGGGTGTCTCTTTCATGTTCAATGGCACCTCCTTTGGCTTTGTCAACTGCCACCTCACCTCTGGCAATGAGAAGACAGCACGGTGAGCATCCCCACCCTGGGCTGGGCTGGGCTAGGACAGGGCTATTGCCCCTGTCCTCATGTCTGTGAAACCATGTCCCCATGTCCCCTACTTCAGGAGGAACCAGAACTACCTGGACATCCTGCGCCTGCTCTCACTGGGGGATAAGCAGCTGAGCTCCTTTGACATCTCCCTTCGCTTCACCCACCTCTTCTGGTTCGGGGACCTCAATTACCGCCTAGACATGGACATCCAGGTCAGGGGAATGAGTGGGTGGGGGTGGGAAGGCAGGTGGGGGTGTCAGAGTTCCCCTCCCAGCTCAGTGCCAGCCCCTTTGTCCCTGCAGGAGATCCTCAACTACATCAGCCGCAAGGAGCTGGAGCCACTGCTGAAGGTGGATCAGCTCAATCTGGAGAAGGAGAAGCACAAGGTGTTCCTGCGCTTCGGTGAGCACTGGGGGGGCTCCAGGAGGGTCTGGGGCTGCAGCCCCTGCTGTTGGGACTGTCCTGACCCACTGCTGTCCCTGCAGGTGAGGAGGAGATCACCTTCCCCCCAACCTACCGCTATGAGCGGGGCTCACGGGACACCTATGTCTGGCACAAGCAGAAGCCCACAGGGGTAGGTGCTGGGGCAGGGGTAGTTGGGGGAGTGGAGGACACCCTAGTCTGAACCCCCACCTGCTCCCCACCCCTGCCAGGTGCGTACCAATGTGCCATCCTGGTGCGACCGCATCCTCTGGAAGTCCTACCCCGAGACTCACGTCAACTGCAACGCTTATGGTGAGCAGTATGACCACCCCCTGCACCCTCATCCCTGTTCTGGGGACAGTCCCCGCCCCCATCCTGACTTCTTCCCCATCCCCAATGGCTGCAGGGTGCACAGATGACATTGTCACCAGTGATCACTCACCTGTCTTCGGCTCCTTCGAAGTGGGAGTGACATCGCAGTTCGTTTCCAAAAAAGGTGCCTATGCCCCTGCCCCTCTATGGTCCAACCTCTCCCTCTAAATGGAGAGGTCCCAGAGAGGTTCCAATGCCTCGCCTCTCCATGGAGGGCTCTCCAAGTCCTCAGAGCAGGCATACATCGAGTTTGAGAGCATAGAGGCCATCGTGAAGACTTCCAGTCGCACCAAGTTTTTCATCGAGTTCTATTCTACCTGCCTGGAAGGTGAGGACTGAAATGGCAATGGAGGGTCCCAAAGGGCTTGAGAAGGGTCCCAGGAACCTCATGGCATCCTGGAAGGCTCAAGGATTGATTCCATGTCCCGCTATCCTCACAGAGTTCAAGAAGAGCTTCGAGAACGACAGCCAGAGCAGTGACAACATCAACTTCCTCAAGGTGCAGTGGTCATCCCGGCAGCTGCCCACGGTGAGGAGGGGCTGGGGGCTGACATGATGGGTGCTGGGGGAAGCTGCAGATGGGGAGAGCCCCACTCAGTGCCAGCACCCCATTCCCTTGGCCGCAGCTGAAGCCCATCCTCTCCGAGATTGAGTACCTGCAGGACCAGCACCTCTTGCTCACGGTCAAATCCCTTGATGGTTATGAGTCCTATGGTGAGTGTCCACTCCAGCACCACACCAGCACCGGGGGGGTCTGTGGGGTGCAGATCCCCAACCTCCCCCACTGTCACCCCCAGGGGAGTGTGTCATTGCCCTGAAGTCGATGATTGGCAGCACAGCGCAGCAGTTCCTCACCTACCTGTCCCACCGTGGTGAGGAGACCGGCAACATCCGCGGCTCCATGAAGGTCCGGGTGCCCACGGAGCGCCTGGGCACCCGCGAGAGGCTCTATGGTGAGGACCCCTCACCCCAGGGGGGACAGTGGGGACAGGACTCCACCACTGAGCCCCTGTTCCCCAACAGAGTGGATCAGCGTCGATAAGGATGAGGCGACAGCCAGCAAAGGGAAGGTGCCGCTAGGTGCCAGGGCCACCCAGGACAATGCCAAGTACGGGGGACAGGGCTGGGCTGGGCTGGGGGTGGGGGGCTCTGGGATTCACCTGAGCACAGGTATTGCTCAGAGTATCCCTCGGGGTTGGTGTGTGCGATGTGTCTGGGGACAGTCCTGATGCCAGTTCTGTGCCACACAAGGCAGGGATGGGGCTCTGAGCCTCAGAATGTGGCTCTGGCTGTGTTTTGATGGCTGAACCCTGTCCTGGAGGGTAGAGCCCCATCCTGGGGATCTGAGCCCTGACCTGGGCTGCTGAGACCCATCCTACGGGGTCTGAACCTTGCCCTGGGTGATCTCAGCCCTGTCCTGGGGGTCTGAACCCCATTGAGGAGGTTCAAGCCTCATGGGGCACCCAACTCCTCCTGTTGCTAGGTCTGTGGGGAGGAAGCCCGCCAGTGCTGAGCCCCCCACCACCATCCTGGCCAAGCTCCCGGAGGAGCCTGAGAAGAGCAGCACCACAGCAGCATCGCGTCCCCCTGCCCCACACCGCAGCACCCCCAGGGATGAGGCCGCCCCGAGCCGGTGAGAGAGTGTGGGCAGGGCTGGGGAGGGGGAATGCTCTGGGGCTGCCACACTCACCCCTGTCCCTGTAGGTCCAAGGCAGAGGCAATGCCAGAGCTGTCAGGGGGTCCCCTGAAGAACAGCTTCAACAACCCAGCGTACTACGTGCTGGAGGGTGTCCCCCACCAGCTGCTGGTGCCAGGGGACCCTGGCAAGCCCCCCAAGGCCAAGGTGCAGCTGGCAGTGCCGGAGCGCTGCCAGTGCCCCTCGGCATGCTGCGGTGGTGAGAGCGATGAGGAAGAGGAGCTCGGCACCCTCAACCTGCCACCGCCGGATTTTCCCCCGCCGCCGCTGCCACGGGAGCTGGAGCTCCCCCCAAGCACCTTCTTTGGCACCCCCAAGGAGCTGCCGGTGTCCACCGGGTGTGAGGACCCAAAATCCCACCCTGCTGCCTTCGGAGAGGCTCCCCTGCCCAAGCTGCACCCCCGGCCACCCCCAGCCGCCAGGGCTGGATTTGGGATGGAGGGGGCTGGTGGGACGCCTGTTACCGGGGCGCTCCCTGCAGTTGGGGGGCTGCCCCCTCCAGGGGGCCTGCCAGGAGGGCTGCTGGATGACCGCTCCTGCTCGGTGCTGCAGATGGCCAAGACGCTGAGTGAGGTGGACTACGGGGGTGGGAAGGGGAGGGTGGTCCCCCCACCACCACTGCTGGCCAAGGGGGGGCTGCCTCCCCGCTGCCTGCACCCCGACTATGGCCGCCCCCTTGCCTTCCCTCCCCACTCCATCCAGGAGAGCATCCAGGAGGACCTGGCTGAGGAGGTGAGTGATACAGGGTGGGCAGGGGTCATCAGCACCTCAGTTGGGGCTCCCTTTGGGGTGCCCCTTGGTGCTGAGGCTGTTGGGTGCAGGCGCTGGGCCGTGGTGCGGGCGCCGTGCCCGGCGTGGGCGAGTGGCTGCGGGCACTGGGGCTGGAGCGGTACGAGGAGGGGCTGGTGCGCAATGGCTGGGATGACCTGGAGTTCCTCAGGTGAGCAGCCCCCCAGAATGGTGGGGAGGGACCCCTACCCATTCCCACCACCAGCCTGGCCATGTCTTCCTCAGGGGATCATAGTGATGCCTGGGTTCTGGGGAGGTCTGTGGGGATGCTGCATTTGATGGTCCCCACTGTCCCTGGGGGTTCCCCACTGCCCACTGAGGGTCACAAAACCCCACAGCAGGGGCAGGATGGAGCCTGGGTGGGTACCCAGCAACCTGAGTGGGGGCTCTACCGCCCCCAGGTGGGGACCCCACGCGAGTCTGGGGTGCCCCTTGGGGGCAGAGAGATCCATATTTGTGCCTCATTCCCAGTGACATCACAGAGGAGGATCTGGAGGAGGCTGGGGTGTTGGACCCTGGCCACAAGCGCATCCTTCTGGAGAGTCTCCAGCTGCGCAAGTAGCTGCCACCGCACATCCAGCATCCCGTGCATCCCATGGCCCAGCATCCCAGATCCTGCAGCCCTGCGTCTCAGACCTTGCAGTTGTGTGTCCTGCATCCCACAGATGCACATCCTGGATCCCATGGCTGTGCATTCTACATCCTGCTGCCACATATCCCGGACCCTGTGGCCTTGCATCCTGCAGCTGAGCATCCCAGATCTCCCGGATCCTGTGGCCATGTGTCTGCAGGCCAGCATCCTGTGGCCACATATCCTGGGTCTTATGGATGTGCATCCCAGATCCTGCAGCCGTGGATCCTGCAGCTGAGGATCCTTCATCCCACTGTCCTACATCCTGCATCCATTCATCCCACCACCAGCAGCAGCAAGTGGGAGCCCCATGACAGCCCACCCCCCACCCTGGATGCAGGGTAATGGGGTGGGAAGGGGGAGTGGGGGGATGGGGATGGTGGGTTCTGGTCAGATAATTTCACGTGAGGATCTCTACGGGGTACCCTCACATTTAAGTTATTTTTTATTTATTGGAAGAAGGGATGGAGGAAGAGGTGTCTGGGGGTAACCCTTGGGATCCTGGCTCCCCCCATGACCCCTCACAGCTAGAAGGAGGAGGCTCTGAGCAAAGTCGTGTCTCAACCCAAGTGCCTTCATGATGGGATGGGATGGGATGGCTTAGCCAGCCCCCATAGACAACACTAGACACAGCTCAGGGTCAGCATCCCCAACTCTAAGGATCTTGTCCCCACCCTGAAGGTCCCATCCCCACTGTAAGGGTTCCTGTCTCCACCCCAGGGCACCTGTTCCCCTAAGAGTCCCTGTCCCAACTTGGATGTCCCATTCCCACCCTGGAAGATCACTATCCCCACCCAGGGGGTGCCTGTCACCATCCCTGGGGGTCCCATCCCCTTGCTGTAAGTCCCTGTTCCAATTCCAGAGGATCCTGTCCCCACCCTGGACATCATATCTGCACACAAGGGGTTCTACCCCACCCTGATGATCCCCATCCCTGCCCTGGATGTGCTGTCCCCACCCCTGGGGGTCCCTGTCCCTATCTCCAGGGGTTCCATCTCCACCCCAGGTGTCCCTGTATCCACCAGAGGAGTCCATGTCACCATTCCTGGGGATCTCATCCCCACCGTAGGGGTCCTTGTCCCTTCCCTAGGGGTGCCTGTCCCCCATTCCTGGGGATTGTTTTCGCACCATGGTGGTCCCTGTCCCCACCCTGAGGGTGTTGTCCCCACCCTGGGGGTGCTGCCCCCATCCCCAGGGGTCCCACCCCACCCTGGGGGTCCGTCCCACCCAGAGGTTCTGTCCCCAGGGGTCCTATCTTCCCCATACTGGGGATTCCGTCCCCACCCCCAGGGTTCCTGTCCCCACCATGGGGGTCCCCATCCCCACTCTGGGAGTCCCTTTCCCAGCCTGGGAATGCTGTCACAGCAGAGCCAGACCAGTGCCTTCCCCCAGAGCCCACCCCACACCACCAGTGCCTCCGGGGCATCCCCCCCACTCCCACTCCCACCCAGTTTGCCCCTCAGGTACTTGCTGGGTCTGTCCCCCCTCCCCGAGGATTTGTGTTGCCCTTGGGGACAGTGGGGCTGGCAGCCAGGTCTCCTTGTGGGTGCTCAGCCCCCAGCCTTGCCAAGTGTCCTTCCAGGAGGGTCCCCAGGATGGGGATCCCCAGGACAGGGGTCCTCCCACTGTGCCTTCCCCACTGGGATGCCCCCTCCAGGCTCTCCCTGTCCCCAGGGGGGATGGGGGTGATGCCGCCCCCAGACCTCCCAACCCCCCACTCCGGCTGAGATGAAGGATGGGCCAGGCACCCCTGGCATCCCCCAACACCCCCCCTCTGTTACTGGGGGGTTTGGTGTGAACTTCCCCCCACTAAACTCCCAGCTCCTGTGTTTGGAGGTGTTTGGTAAACCTGGAGTGATTTTTGTCATGTTCATGTGGTGGAGCTCTCAGTGTGGCAAGCCAGGGAAGGGCCTGGGGAGGGGGGCAAGGTGGGGAACCAGGGGGAAGAACTGGGTCCCAGCATAACCTGTGACCTCTAAAAGCTGGCTGTACTGGTCCCAGCAAGGTGGGGACCAGGTCCCTTCTCCCTTTCTTGCCCATCTTGGGTACCTCAGACCACTCTCCCAATAGCCTGGCATGCTCCTTGTCACCATCCCAATGCCCTGAGACCTTCTTCATCATCACCTCCCAAAGGGCCCCTAGAGGCCGGGGGGCTGTGTGGGGCACCCCTCTCCTCACCCCACTTGAGGGGGCTTCCCCTGGGGTGCCCCCTCAGCTTCCTGCAGCTTCTCGGGGTCTTTAAATCAAAATAATCCCTAAGGTGCTGGGGGTCTGTGGCATCACCTGAAGGGTTCTGGTGGGGTTCAGAAGGTTCAGGGGTGGGGATTATGCATCACCCCCAACCCCCTGCTGCAAGGGGGGGCGAGGTGCAGCAAGGCCGGGGGCCAGCAGCAGCGTCAATAAATTAAGTTTAATTTGGATTAGTGGCATTTGCAAACATGGGTAATAAATTACAGAATGGTTAAAAAAAAAAAAATGAAAGAAAAGTAGGGAATCCACCTCGGGGGGAGGGGGGCCTTGGGGAACACAGGGGGAACAGGGACACAGGGATGGGCTGCCAGCATCCTCACCATGCCATGAAGCCCCCAGCACAGCAGCACCGGTGCAGTGGGGGCACCACCCCCGCTTCGGGAACTCTTTGGGCGGTCACGGCGGGGTGTGGGGAGTCCCGGCTGCACTCGTGCCAGCTCCAGGGGGTCCTGGCTGCTCCCAGGCATCCCACTGGCTGCTCCAGGGGGTTCCATCCCACCTCACCCCCAGCAGCTCTGGTGCCCTGTCCCCATTGGCAATGCCTGCAGCAAGGCAGATGAATGCTGAACCCCCCAGCCCTGCGTTTCCTCCCCGAAATATTCAGGGGTGGGGGGTGTGTGTCTTCTTCCTGCCAGGGTGCTGCTGCGGCGGAATCCTTATCAGCAGGCAGGATCTGGGGGAAATCAGCCCCTCCCCACAGCAAGGGGCATCTCCATAGCGGAGTCCCCGGCACTGCCCCCCGTGGGGCCCAGAACACCCCCCCCATAAAGTGCTTGCTCGCCCCCAGCCCAGCGGCACAGACCAGTGAGGGGGGCGTCTCCTGGGGCAGCGCTGTGGGGAGCCCCGCATCTGCCCCCAACCCTGCAGTGCCCCCGGAGCCGAAAGGGGCTGAGCACGGGGCTGGTGTCCCCCGCCTGGCACCCCACGGTCCCGCAGCACCCCCGGGTGTCGGGGGGAGCTGCCCCCACGCCGGGTCCGTCCCGTCAGCGCAGGGTCCGGGAGGGGGCGGGGGGCGGCCCCTGCTCCCTCTCCCCGTTTGCTGAAGCAGCGTGGCCGGGTCCGCGGTGGGGGCGGTGGGTGGAGGGTGCAGGGCGGGGGCCGAGGGGGGTTTGGGGGGCAGCCGGATCCGGTGGCTCGGCGATCAGAAGAGGTTTGTCTTGATGCCGTTTGGTTTCCGATGGAAGGAGGAGAGGACGCCGGAGAAGGGTCCCGGCACAGCCTCGGTGGGCTGCCAGGCCTTGAGCAGCTCGGCCGTGTTGGGGGCACCGCTGCCGCCGCCCACCCCTGCCCAGAGGGGTGCCTTGAGGGGCTGGGGAGCATGGCCGGGTCCCAGGGGTGCCCCCGCGCCGGGGCTGGGGCTCAGGCTGCCGCCGGGGCTGCCGATGGCAGCGGCGGGCAGGGACGCCGTGCTGTCTGGGGTCGGGCTGCAGTTGGATTCCTTGGATTCGTCGTCTTCCGACGAGGAGCGCGGCTCCGACTTCTTCCCGGCACTGCCGGTGCCACTGGCACCCTTGGCATTGGCCGCACGCTCCTGCTTGCGGAATTTGGCTCGCCGGTTCTGGAACCACACCTGGAGGGGATGGAGGGCACGGGAGCACCCCTTGCCACGGTTCCTGGGGTGTCGGGGAGCCCGGGGGTGCAGGCAGCCCTGCCGGCTCCGGGGTGGATCTCATAGCCCTCCATTCCCTCGGGGAAAATGTCTCCCACAACACCAGCGGGATCCGCGCATCCACAATACTGTGGATTTGTGAGGTGACGCCAGGGCGTGTGCTCCGGTGTTGGCAGGGGAGGGAAATGGGGAGGGGACATGGTCACACTGCACCCACAGCTGCAGTCAGAGCCCGCCCCACAGCCTGCACCCCCCAGCTCCCCATGGTGCCAACACCATCCCCCGGAGGGACAGGAACAGGACCCCCACTCCTGCGGGTCCCTGCATTCATATGGGGACAGATGTTCTGACAAAGGGGGTGTCTGCAGCCACAAAGCGGGGACCCCACACAGAAAGATCCCACAAAAAGGGTTCTGCATTGACACAGGGTGTCGGCACTCACGAAGGAGGATCTGCACCCACACGGGGGGTCTGCATCCCCCAGGAGAAATCTGCACCGACACAGCGAACATCTGCACCCACAAAGGGCCACTCTGTCCTTCTTGGACCCTCACCAACCTCAAGGTGTTTGGGACTGGACTAAATCATTGATTCCGGTGCTGTGGCATGAACCAGTGCCAGGCTGTCCCCCCGCGCTCCCGGCACAGCACGGCTGTGACAACAACGTGTCACTGACTGCAGCAGTGCCAAGGCCAAGTCCCTTCCTGCCGCCCCTCCCAACCAGGGAGCAGAGCAGCAGCGTCCCACGGTCAGGGTCCCTGCTCCGGTGGGATTAGAGCTTTCCACCCCCATCCCCAGCCCCCTCCGCCCTCCCCGGAGCTGACCTGCACCCGGGCCTCGGTGAGGTCGATCTTGAGGGCCAGCTCCTCGCGGGTGTAGATGTCGGGGTAGTGGGTCTCGGCAAAGACCCTCTCCAGCTCCTTCAGCTGCGAGCTGGTGAATGTTGTCCGGATCCGCCGCTGCTTCCGCTTCTCGTTGATCCCCGACGGGTCCGAGAAGAATTTGTAGGGAACTGGGAGGGAAACGGGGAGTCAGTACGGCTGGTGCAGCAGGAGGGACACTGGGGGACACCTAGGCAGGGGGCATCAGGCAGGGAATGGACCAGGAAGGGATGCACCGAGAAGGAATGCAGCAGGCATGAGACACTAGGCAGGGATGGATCGCGCGGGGATGGATCAGGCAGGGATGGATCAGGCAGGGGACACTGGCCAGGGACAAATGGACCGGGAAGGATGAACTGGGTAGGGGTGAACCGGGAAGGGAAGAACGAGGCAGGAAAGGATTAGGCTGGGATCGCCTAGGAAGGAATAGACGGGGAATACATAAAGGGGCAAGGAATTAAAGGATAGATGAACCAGGAAGGACGAACTGGGCTGGGATGGACTGAGAAGGTGCGGACTGGGCAGAATGAACCGGGCAGGATGAACCGGGCAGGATGGGAAGGACGAGGGCAGGGCTGGATCGCTGTCCCCGCTGCACCCCCGGCCCCGTTCGTTCGTTCGGCGGGACGCGGGGCCTCCGGGCAGGAGCGGGGCTGGGGGGCAATGCGGTGCCGGTGCGGATGGGGCGGCCGGTACCGAGCGGCAGCTCCTTCGTTGTCGGCGCAAACACAGGCAGTGCCTCCGCGCTGGCAACGAATGCGGAGCGGGGAGCGGGGCTCCGGTGGCGAGGACCTTCCCCAGACCCGTTCTGGGGCCGCCACAGCTCCAGGGATCCCCGGGGATCCGCGGCCGTGCTTGGCTCCCCACCGTGCTTGTTCGTCCCCACCGGCGGCGGCGAGCGGGGAGAGCCGGGATGGGGGGTGGTAGGGACCGACCAGGCAGGGCCAGCCTGGGCTTTGGGCACCGGCAGTACCGGGAACCGGCGGGACCGAGCACCGACAGTGCCAGGAATCGGTAGCACCGGGAATCGATGTCACGGGGAACTGACGGCACCGAGGAGCGACAGCAGCCGTTACCGACGGCATCGAGCCTGACAATGCCGAGCACCGGCGGCAACGGGAACGGGCAGCACCGGGCACTAGCGGTAGCGTGCACTGACGGTACCGAGAACCGACACTATCGGGAATTTGCAGGAACGAGCACTGGCGGCACCGGGAACAGAGGTTCCCGGAAACGGCGGCATCGAGCACTAACGGTGTTGGGCACTGGGGTCACCGGGAACCGATGATACCGATCACCAACAGTACCTGGAACCGATGGCTACTAATCCTGACAGTGCCGGGCGCCAGTGGCACCAGGAACTGGCAATAACGGGCACTGCTGGCACCGGGAACCGATGGTATCGAGTGCCGACAGCACCGAGCACTGACGGTACTGGACAACAACGGTTCCGGGAATTGGTGGGATCGGGCACCGGCACTACCGGGAACTGGCAGTCATGGGCACCGTCGGCATCGAATCCTGACAGTACAGGGCAGCTGCGGATCCGGGAACCGACAGTATCGGGCACCGACGGCATCGAGCACAGACGGTACAGGAGACCGACGGCTCCGGCCACCGATGGCACCGAGTCCTAACATCACCGGCAGCCGCCCGTCCCGAGCCCCGGCGGCCCCGGTCCCCCGCCAGCTCCGATCCCTGCCAGCCCCGACGGCGCGGCCGCTTCCTCACGCCCGTCCAGGGGCTGCTCGGGGGGTGTCCCTGGTGGCTCCCGGCGGGTCGGGGGTCCCTCTCCCTTACCTGCCGAGTAGGGCGAGGGCTGGTGGTCGCGGAGGGCACCCAGGGCGCAGCTGGCGGAGGCGAGGGGGGCGCAGGCGGGCGCGGGCCCGAAGCCCCCCCGCATGGGACTGTACTGGAAGGAGCCCGCCTGGCTGCAGGGGCTGAACTCGTAGCTCGCCTCCATGGCGGCCACGCAGGACTCGTAGGAGTTGAGGTAGGAGTAGTCCATGGCGAGCCCGGTGCGGCCCCGGCTGCCGCCCGCCCGTCCCCGCCGCCTCCTGCCCGCCGGGCCCCCGCCCGCCCCCGCCGCCGCCGCCCCGGCCCGTTAATATACCGGCGGGGGGAGCGCGGACAAAGGCTGCGCTCGCCGGGGGCTTTTGCATGACAATATCTCCCGGGGACGGCGGGAGCGGGCGGAGCCGACACCCCCCTCCCCTCAGCCCCCCGCCCCCCTTAACCCTTCGTGGGCGCACGCACCCCCCACCTCGGGCCGGCTCCAGCAGCCGCCACTTCGGGGCGGGGGATGGGGAGCGGCCCCTGGGCACCCCCGGAGCAGCACTCGGCGGGCCCGCTCTGGGACCAGCACTCAGACCTTCCCCCCCGTGTCCCCATCCTTCTGTCTCATACCTGTCCCCATCGCCATCTCATCCCGGTTCTGTCCCTGTCTCTGTGCCTGTCCCCATCCCATCCCGGTCCTTTCCGTGTCCCCCATCCTATCCCATTCCATCCCATGTGCGTGTCCATCCTGATCCCCATCTCCCTCCCTGTCACCATGCCGTGCCGTGCCATGCCGTGCCTCTGGGGCTGAGCATCCCAGGGACAGGAGGGCAGCAACGCCACCACACCCCATCCCTGGTGCCCTCCACCGTCCCCGGGTACAGGGGGGACGCTGGCTTTGGAGGGGTGCTCAGTCCCACCCCTCTCTCCTCGGGGGGCTCTGGCCTTTGCAATCCCCCTCCCCAGTTTTCAGCCCGGATGAATTTCAAAGCACCCCATCCCCCCACCCCCCTGCGGGGACCAAGGCAAAGGCTTTCGCCCCTTTCAGCGGCACCAGAGGGGGACGTGGGGAGGGGGGATGCGGGAGGATTTGGGGAGGATTTGGCGGGATTTGGGACATTTTCAAGACAAACACTTTCACTAAAGAGGATTTAAAAGTCTAATTGTGCCCAGTGAAGGACTTTGGGTCTCCCAGGGGACTGGGGGGGCAGGGGAAGAACGGACTCTGGTTGGGTCCTGTGAGATCGGTTCGAACCTGTCCTGCCCCATATCCTTCCCTGTATTCATCCCTGCATCCTGTCCCACCTTTTCCCCATTTTCTTGTCCCATCTCCTGTCCTAACCTGTGTCCTTCCCCATTTCCTGCCGAGCATCCTACCCTGTGTCTTGCCCTGTGTTTTTTCTCATATCCGATCTGCCCCACGTTTTGCCCCGTCTCTTGGCCCATGTCCTGCCATCTGTCCTGCCCTATGCCCTGCCCCATGCCCATCCTGCATTCTGCCCCACGCTTCAAGCCACAAAGGGTCCTGCTCCCTCCCGGACTCTGTTTCCTGGGAACAGCCCCCACTGGCCCCGGCTGGTCATCTCAGCCTCCGCTCCCCCGCCCGAGCCCCCGGGCCCCCGGTGGGTGCTGGAGGTGCCCCCCCCGCGCCCACCCCAGCTGCACGGCCGAAGCGGGCAGGTTGCTAAACAAGTTAATTCGATCAGGGCGTGGGGCTGGCGCGGAGCGAGGCCCCACTGTCGGGCTGCTGGAGCTGTGAAAAGTTAATTGAATTAAGTTTTCCCTCTAAACTAATTAGGCAGCAATCTGCCACGCAAGGAGCTGCTGGTGCTACCCAGAGCCGGGGAGAGCCGGGAGGGCGAGGAGGAGGAGGGAGATGTAGGGGGAGAGCAGAGGGAGGGGAACATGGAGGGGAGTGGGATGGGGCACAGCTGGGGGGTAGAAGCAGGGAACTGTCCCGAGTCCCTGCGGCTCCCGTGGGATGTGGATGATCCCTGCGGACTGTGGTCGATGAAGGAAGATGGGTGCTGGCAGTGGCCCAGCCACCGAATGACGCCCCCTGCCCCCAGAACGGGTAAAATTGGCAGCAAGGAGGGCTGGACACAGTGGGGGAGATGGGAACAGGATCCACCATCCCTCCATCCCATTGTGTGCTGGGAGCTGCCTGTAGGCTTGGAACTATGTCCATGTGCCTGGGTGGATTGGGGTCCCTCCAGAGCTGATTGGGGAGGGCTGATGGGACCCTCTCCAGTGGGACCCCTTACGATAGAATGGCTCCAAATGTCCTGATGACAGTCTGATGGGGGAACTCCTTGAACGGGACCCCTCTGCTGGATCCCCTCTGATCACACCCCAGACTCCCCCAGCTCTAGCCCCACCTCGGGTGGGATGATAGCACCCATCTCATTGTTGCTGTATTGCCCACGCTCTCCAGCCTTCATCGCCCATGGAGTCCCCCAGGTTATGTGTCAGGGGGTCCTGGTGGGTGCCCCAGCCCCACAGCTGCTCCCAGTGGTGCTGAAGGCTTCTGTCCACTGCCACATTGTTCCTGGGGACAAAGCTGGGGTGCTCCAGGGTGTACTGAGGTGTACCCTCTGCCCTGACTGGATCAGGTGCCAGCATGGGGTTCAGATGCTGGGAACTGCATGTGTCTGGCACAGCTCAAGTGGATTCTTCCTCCAGATCCCATGCTCCCAAGCACCCTTCCTGGCAGTGGGAGCCCATTTGTGCTGGTACCAAGAAAACCATCTCAAAGGAATGGCGTGGTATAGGGTGATGTGACTTGGCATGACACAGTGTGACCTGGCACAGCAGGACATGGCACAATATGGCACGGCACTGTGTGGTGGCACAGCACGGCATGGCATGGCAGGGCACACCTGTACCTCTGTGGATGCCTGAGCACAGACCCAAGGACACAGCCCAGCGCTCAGAGGTGCACACCCACCCATCTGTGTACATTTCCCCTACCTTTGTGCTTCCATGCACACACACGCAGACCTCAGACCACCTCAGTGCACACCTATGGAAGTGAATCTGACCTTGGGAGGCTCCAGCAGAGCCTGCTGACACTCCCAAACCCTCCAGGGATGGGATCCCGTTCCAGCCCTGGCATTAAGCCAGGAAAAAGCTACTGGGATACGAAGGAGGTTCAAGGAATCACCCACCAAACCTCCTTGTATCCCTGGAAGACAAGAACCAGCATCAGAATCCAACCCTCCTGGGGATATCAGGGTAGGGGGTAACAGTGAGATGGGGATCCTGTCTGCATCCCAAGAGACAGGGGACTTGGGGGTCATTAATCCTGGGAGGGTTCAATTTCCATATGTATTTCATGTTCTACTCTTCAAAACCTGTATCTGGGGTGCTCCAGTAGTGACCATGTCTCCTATTCCACCATGAGCAGCTCCCTGAAGGAGCCCCCACGGAGGGGCCACAGCCTCTGTGTCCCCATGGGGACAACTTGGACACCTCAGCTCCACCTGAGATATTAAATATTTTCTGGAAGAAGGTCAGGAGAAAGATTCAGCAAGGGGTTTGCACTAAGATGTTGCCTGGCTGGGCTGGAGAGATGTGACAGTGGGTCCCAGCTCCCAGTGGTGTTCCCCACTCTTGGTGACATTCCTGGTGATGAGCAGGAGACCCAGGAGTGCCCTGGGATGAGGATGGTGGTCTCAACAGCTGCTCCTTCTGGGGACACAAAGGGCTGGATGCGCATAGCATGTTTATTGCCATAAAGAAACAGGGACAATGCAGAACAAGTGCTTGGTGCCTTTTATACTCACACTCAGTTCCCATTCCCCACCTTGCCAGTCCAGCTAACGCAGCAAGCCCCCTCCCATGGGAATGACAAATTCATCCCAGCTCCTGCATGGTCCATAATTTGCTTCCCCTTTCCTTAAAAAACTCCAGCACCCTGTGAAACCCCAGGACCATCCACTGGCCCATCCCTGAATGGCACCAGGGCACCTTGCCACCCACAGCTGCACCCCCAGAGCCCTTCATGCCCATCCCGGGGCAGCTCCTGCCCATATCTGGGTCTGTGCCTCTGTCCATCTCCAGCAGTGGCAGGATGTGGCTCTGCCCTCTCTGACAGCTCACTCCAACTCCTGGGGTATTTTACCATCACTGTGAGCGCCCAGCGCTGCCTACAAGAAGTAAGTGATGTTTTCGGGGTTCAGCGGTGCCTGGATCTCCAGTTTTCGGGCCTTGCTGTCCTTCTCTACAATCTCCAGCCGCAGGGTTGGAGCCTTGGATTTTCCTGTGCTGGAGGAAGACCCCTCTGTGGTTTTCAGCAGCTGCTTGTCAGAGTCCTCCACGGTGATCCTGAGGGTGCAGCCCCGTGGCAGCAGGTCCTGCTCGTAGGCAGCTGCCAGCTGGTTCACCACGCGCCGCTCCACCTGAGGGACAGAGCAGATCCTGACAGGAAAACCCTGTGGAAAGCCTCCTGTGGAGATGGCCAGCTCCTGCCCACCCTCAGGTAGTGCAAAATGATGCAACCTTTTCTTCATCCCACTTATTCCCTGTCTCTGGAGTGTGGGTGTGCCACTTCCTCCCCCAGACCACGACATCTCCCCAGAGATGAGGACAGTCAGACCCACACAGGCATAAAATCATGGAAGGCTTTGGGTTGAAAAGGAGTTTTTAAAGTTTGTTAACATTTCATATCCCCCTGCTATGGGCAGGGTCACCTTCCACTAGACCAGGTTGCTCCAAGCCACATCCAACCTGACCTTGAACACTTCAGGGATGGCGCCGCCACAGCTTCTCTAGATAACTTGTGCCAGGGCCTCGCCATCCTCACAGGGAACAATTTCTTCCCAATATCCCATCCAACCCTGCCCTCTTGCAGTTTGAAGCCCTTCCCCTTCATCTATTACTCCAGGCCCTTTTTCCAAGTCCCTTCCAGCTGTCTTGGAGCCCTTTTAGGCACTGGAAGGGGCTCTAAAGTCTCAATGGAGCCTTCTTTTGCTCAGCTTGAACACCCCCAGCTCTCCCAGCCTGCCTCCAGCCCAGAGGGGCTACAGCCTCAGAGCATGACATCCTCTGGATTTCCTTCAGTGATTTTATCTCTCTTTTGATGCCTTTCCAACTCTGGCTCTCCCATCGGAGGTGACAGTACAAACTTTACCCCCACTTCCCTCGTGCCTTCACCTCGTGTTTGATGGAGCGGGCACCGTAGTGGAGGTTGTAGCCATCAGCCAGCACGTCCATGACCTCCCTGTCCCACAGCAGTGTGATGTTGTGCCTTGCCTTGGCCTGCCAGAGGGAAGGGGAGGAAAAGGAAGAAGAATTATGGATGCCCCCCAGCAAGCCTGGCACCCTTCTCCTTGAGCAGCACTGCAGTGCTGAGAAGGTTTGAGCTCCACCAGGTCAGTTCTTCACAACAAAGGGACCCCAAAATCCCATTTAGCCCCCAGAGAGCTCAGATGTGCAAAGACCAATCAGACAAATGGCATCTATGAAGGCAGCCTGGAGCTCATTCCTGCTCCAGTCCAACAGGAACCATCTCTGGTGCTCCCAGAGGTGCCAACTCTCCCCAGCAGCCCAGGTTCAACAGCTTGTAGGATAATGGTAAAGATACACATCACTGTGTATCTTTACCCCAGGACAGATGCTCTGGCAGGGATTTCTTCCAGAGTTATTCTGAGAAGTCCCCTCTAAAACAAATGATGTTTTTTTACCTTTTTGGCCCAAAAACTGAGCTCCTTGTTGACCAGCTGGATGAGCTCCGAGTGGCAAAAAGGGAGAAAATAGACAATTTCATTGATCCTCCCCAAGAATTCGTCCCGTCTGAAGTGAGCCTGCAAGGACAAGGGAGGAGGTCAGCAGGGAGAGGGATGGTGACCCTGATGGGAACAGCAGTGAGAGTGGCACTGCAGAAAGAGCTCCCCAGGGATCACCCCATCTCCCACAGCTTCCAGCAGCCATCCAGCCCCCATGCCATGGAGCTGGACAGCATCCCCTGAAGTGCTTCAGAAACATCTTAAAGAAACTGAAGGTCATGGGGATGTCACTGCAGTGACAGGAAAACCTGACCTTGGAGAGCAGACAACCCCCAAATCACACTGCAGCACTTCCTGTCCTGTGTCCCCTTCCCACCACACATCGTGGTTCCACTCCAAGAGTAAAGAAGCTGTGATTTATTTCTCCTGGGCTCTGACATCTCCAACATTTTTAGTGGGGTTACATCCCTTCTCTCATAGCTGGGAGAGAAACACAGGGAAGGAGTCTGGAAGCAAAGCTCAGGACAGCTGAAACATAAGCCATGAAAACACCACCCATACCTTCAAGATGGGGCGAATAACCTTCTCCTTGAACTGCTTGGAAATGGTGATCTTGTCGGTCATCTGTACGTCGTCTGGAAGAGAGGTGGATGGAGGGTGTCAATAGGGACAGTAGGACAGTGGCTTCACCTCTGTCTGGACAAGCTGGAGCTGAGGGCAAGGAAGGGTGGGGTGGGTACTGCAGGACAGACCTGGGACCTCCACACATGCCAGCAGTTTGCTTTGGCAGCGTGGTGTCCCTGCACTTGGCACTGTGGACAGCAGTTCTGGGTCCTGTGGTGCTCCAGGGGAACATCCTATGCTGATGTGGCTTCCTTGAATGGCCAAAATGCCCTGGCTCTGCCTCTGCTCCCTGTTCTGTACCCACAGGAGCTGCTCCCAGAGGTTTTGGGAAGCTGAAGTGCCCAGCTGGGCTCCACAGCAGATGATGACCTGACACACAGAGCACTCTGCCCCTCTGGGGCTGTGAGCACTGGAAGAGCCTGCGGCCTCTCCAGCAAACACAAACTCATGCTCAGGGCGCCTGCAGCACAGCTCAGGCTGCAGTCTACTTCCCTCTGCTGACTGCAGATGGAGCCAGGGTCTGGCTGCTCTCGAATCCTGGCTCCCAGCCACTCTGGATGTTTGGCTGCAGCATCACCCTTCTTCCTCTCAGTGCCTGTCTTCCTCTTTGTCTTTATCATCACAGTTCTTCCCACAGCTTCACCCATTCCACATTCATTCTCCTCCATGTGCTGTTCGATACCAGGGTGCTCACAGTGAGATAGATTCCTGTGCTCTGTATTGGATTCTGGCACACAGGGCAGGGGATGCAAGACCCATGCTGGGTGCTGGGACCCTGTCCCAGCTTTGCAGCCTCCATGAAGATTGCTGCCCCTCACCAGCAGTGGCAGAAGGGGTTCTCAGACTCCATTGGATAGGTAGTTTAGGCTGGAAAAACCCTCTGAGACCATTTAGTCCAAGTGTTCCCCCAGCACTGTCAAGCCCACCACTAAACCGTGTCCCCAAGTTCCCCATCCACGTATCTTTTAAATCCCTCTAGGGATGGGAACTCCACCACTGCCCAGGGCAGCCTGTGCCAGGGTTGGACAACACTTTCGGGGAATGAATTTTCCCAATATCCAACCTAAACCTCTCCTGGCATAAATTGAGGCTATTTCCTCTTGTCCTGTCACTTGTTACCTGGAAGAAGAGACTCCAACCCCTCTCTCTTGGGCAGGGATGCCAGTAAGTCCCAGTGTTTTAGCAGAGGAGAGCTGGAAAGGCAGAGGAGCCAGCACTGCTACCAGCATTTCCACTTCCCATATGTAATATCTGCTGCTGCCACCAGTAGATGCAGAGCCTACTGGGGAAGCTGCTCCTTCCCTTTATCTTCCCATTTATCTGCCTGCCAGGCACTTTAGTGACCTCCTGCCACGGCATCTCCACACTGAGAGCTCAGGAAATGGACAGGAGCTCCTTGAAACCCAATTGAGGGCAGCTGCTGTGCCCAAATGCCCTCCCCAGCTCCTCTCCTGCTGCAGCTGTACTGTCCCAGAAATTAAAATTCAATGCTCTCCTCATTGAGCAGGGAAACGTTTGGCATTTTCAAATGTTATTCTGGAAAGTTCAGTTGACAATGTGTTTTGTCCTTTACCCAGCCTGATTGAAGTTTAAAGATTCTGAATTAAGCCAGTGTCGACAGCCACTTCTCCAAAGTAAAAGGAAGAGAGAGTAAAAGAAAGAGAGAGTAAAAGGGAGAAAGAAGCTGCAAAATAGATTTGATGCCAAAATCCAACATTTTTTCCCACTCCTGTGGAGCTGATGCAGGAATATGGTGTATCTGAGATGGCACAGGCTGCTGGATACCTTGAGAAAGATGTGGCATCCAGACAATTAAGATCATAAAAGGATCTTAAAAACCCCAAAGTAAGTTTTTTAAGACTGATGAGAAAAGAAGGGATGCAGTCTCCTTGGTTATCCACTGGCACAGCAGCATCTGATGGAAACAGGCTTTCCCTCTGCTCTGTGTGACAAACATTGCCTAAAAGGGACAGTCCCTAGTGCTAGGTTCACCATTCATCTGTATATCCTCAGAGTTACCAGCAAAGGCACTGGAGGTTGCACATCAAGTTGTTAATTTTTAATCTCAGAGACTGCCCTTCTCCTCATTCCCTTTTTATTACCTAATTCACATTTTGGGAAATTTTTCTCCAGGAGCCTGATATGTGAGGCCAGGGCTCTCATTCCACAGGGAAGTAAAATTCACTAAGCTCAGTCCTTTTGGGAAGGACTGAGAGGAAACAAAACTTTTCCCCTTTCCTATGAGAACCTGAATCAGCCACAGTCTTTTGCAGGAAGCATTTGGAAGGGTAAAAAAAAAGAGAAGGGTGAGTTGAGAAAGAGAATCAGGGAATCACATAAGAGTTTCCACTGAGAGGGACCTTAAAGACCATCCAGTTTCAATCCACCTGCTCTGAAATCCTCATTATTTTACATTGCATCCTTCAGAGGAAGACTGCATCTTTTAGGTTCTGTCCAGTCTCAGCCTTTCTCATCCCATACTCACTTCTCTGAGTGTTTCAGGCCAGATTGGATGGAGCAACCTAGTCTAATGGAAGGTGTCCTGGCCCATGGCAGGGGGTTGGAATGGGATGGTCTTTAAAGCGCCTTCCAACCCAAACCCTTCTGAGATTTCAAACTTCCTGGCAGAGGAGCATTCCCAAGCCATGTGGGCCAGTTAGAACCAGTGGAGAGGGTCTGAAGGGTCTGGGTGTGCCCCCTGCTGAGGGATGGCTGAGCTGGTGTTAGAGTTGTGTTAGGAAGGAGGGAGGGTCTTTAGGGATTTGAAGATTGAAACCCCAGTACCTAAGTTTTCTGCGATCCTTTTCTTGCTCATCTCCATGGCCTCTTGCCGGAGCTGCAGTGCATGCTCTGCAATCTCCTCACTGGCCACGTTGGAGGTCATGATGAAGATGGCATCCTTGCAGTCAATGGTCTTCCCCTTCCCATCTGTCAACCTGCCCTGCAACAACAGCAAGATGACACCAGCCATGTCAGCAGGTGCTGGAGGACATAGCAAAAACACCAGGAAAAAGAACATGGAACATCCTGTTTTTCCCCAGAGTGAATTTATTTTTGAAGGGACACCTGAGGATTGAGTGGAAGGAAGCAAGGATGAGGTTGGAGAAGTCCTTGTCTCTACATAAATGGAAGGAACTTCTCCTGCACATGGTCCCAGCCTGCCCCATCCAGGACAGAATTGACAGAAGCACTGGGAGATGCCTTGCCAGGAGGGTTGGGCCAGTCCATGTTCAGACTGGAGAGAAGGAGGCACTTCCCATTCTCTACAACTCTCTGACAGGAGGTTGGATCTGGGACAGGGTCCTGGTCTCCTCCAGGTAACAAAGGACAGGACAAGAATAAATGGCCTCAAGTTGCACCAGGGAAGCTATAGGTTGGGTGTCAGGAAATATTTCTTCCCTGAAAGTGTTGTCCAGCCTTAGCACTGTCTACCCAGGGCAGTGTTGGAGCCCCCATCCCTGGAGGGATTTGAAAGCTGTGTGGATGTGGCATTTAGGTTTAGTGATGGGCTTGGCAGTGCTGAGGGAAGGGTTAGACTTGATGGTCTCAGAGGACTTTTCCAACCTCAGTGATTCCGTGACTGCGTGGCTGCCCATATGTAACTTGTCAGCCTTTGACCCTCTGCCTGTCTCCCTGTGGTGGTTTTAGGTCTGACACGAGCCCCAGACTCGGGTCAGCGCTAATGCTAGTGCTAATCCTAACTCTGCCTGTGGCTGTGGTTTGGGCTGGGCAGAGCCCACAAATAACAACGTTATGGCTGTAACAGAGTGACCTGAGTAGCAGAGCTCCTCATCCCTGTGGGATCAATCACCTAGAAAACCAGGGCTGCCCAGCACACTGCTGCAGTGGCATCAACCCTCAGCCCCCAGTCCAGGAACCTTTCCAAAGCACCATTGCTCTTGATTAATAATATAAAAAAGAGAGGGAAATAAGGAAAAAAAGCAGCATCTCCCCAGGCTGTTTCTTTCCTCAATCCATCTCCAACAGCAGAGATCCAGCACAATGACACAAATCCTTGTTGGGTGCTTGAGATTAACATTTGGGTTATTGCCCTGTCAAGTGCCTGGTACAGGAATTGATTTCACATTGAACTGCTACTGTGATGATCTATGCAAGAAAAATGGTGTTATTAATCCTTACAAGAAAAACAAAAAACCTTTTAAAACCTTCCGGCATGTTGGCCTGGACTTTGGTGGCTTCTGAGGACAGACTGGGACCTTCAAAATCAACCAGACAGCTGGAGAGTGACTTTTGACAAGGGCCTGGAGTGACAGGACAAGGGAGAATGGCTTCCCATTGACAGAGAGCAGGATTAGACACGATATTTGGAGGGAATTCTTCCCTGTGAGGATGGTGAGGTCCTGGCACAGGTTGTTCAAAGCAGCTGTGGCTGCCCCATCTCTGGAAGTGTTCAAGGCCAGGCTGGACGTGGCTTAGAGCAACCTGGTCTAGTGAAAGGTGTCTCTGCCCATGGCAGGAAGGGTGGACTAGATGTGCTTTTAAGGTCCCTCCCAACCCAAACTTCTCCATCTGTCATCCCTCTCACCCCACATTGTCACCTTCTGCATGTCCCTTGTGTGGACTCTAACCTGAACAGTGAATTTACCTCATCGAACAGCTGCAGCATGATGGTGAGCACATCAGGGTGGGCTTTGTCCACCTCGTCGAAGAGCACCACAGCATTTGGGCACTGCCTCAGCTTTTTGGTGAGCTGTCCACCCTCTTCATGGCCCACATAGCCAGGTGGTGAGCCAATGAATTTTGCCACCTGGAACAAAGGAACAGGGAAGGTGAAGGCTGATCCATGGACAGTAGGAATGAAGCCCTTCTGGTAGCTCGTCAGGCCACCACCGCTCTTTGCTGCTGACAAAGCAAGTTCTATGTTCTTTGTGACACCTACCACACCCAAAATCAGATTAATAAGCAACAATTAAGCAAAATAAGGATTGAGCAATTCCCTGTGCAGAGCTCAAACCAGCATCCACGGAGCAGGCATGGGCAGGTTGGAAAGCACCAGCCATGCTTTGGTATGCAGGGTCTGAGCGACCTGTCCCAGACATCCAAGACCTATTTTCATTCATTTTAGCCTTTTTAAGAGCAAGGATTCAAAGGATTCTGAGTGGCAGGTGGTTCTGGTGCAGAATCAAAGCCGTAAGTAGGCTTTGTGGGAAGAGGCCACAAGTAAAACACCTTTCCTATGTCGTCATTTCTTGACACAGTGGTTTTTTTTTAATGTTTAGAAATTTAGAAGGTTATATAGAATAGTATTTCTGACAACAGGAATGTTTCGGCAAATGACAATTTTTGACACACAGCTTGGTGTGTCTTACATCCACCCGTGTCTGAGTGTCACCCAGTCACAGTCTGTTATCACAGAATCATGGAATGGTTTTGAATTGGAAGGGACCAGGCAGTGCTAGCCCTGCTGTAATACACAGGGACACATTCCACTGCACCAGGTTGCTTCAAGCCCCATTCAATCTGGCCTTGAACTCTTCTAAGAATGGGGTAGCCACAGCTTCACTGGGCAACCTGTCCCCGTGTTTTACCACTCTCAGTGCTAGGATTTTGCTGCTTTTTGGGGACACAGGGCCCTCCAAAGAGATTCAGGACCCCCTCAGCTGCAGGTGACCTTGGCAAGGATCACAGAAAACCTGGCATGTTGGACCTCCTGTGGCACCAGTATTAGGCAGAAGCTATGATGGGAGGGGTGGACTTGGCACCACTGTCCTGCATTCTGCTGGATTCTCCCCTTTTCCTCCATGGAAGGTAGGCTGAGGCAATGGTCCCACACTGGACCTAGAAATGTTTTGGGGATAAGGTGTTTGGGGTAAGCTGTGCCTGCCTGGGCATTAATAGGTGATGAACAGCATGTGGCTGTGGGTTTTCATGCACAAGATGCTTCTCAGCTGCTCCCTCCCCAAGGGCTCACCCCACCCTAAGGAACTCACTGTTAATTTCCTTGCTCTTTGGTCTCTGTTCCTAATTTGCCTCAATGCCTTGGTTCCAGCCAGGACAGGGTTAATTTTTGCAGTAGTCAGCAAGTGCAAGGCTTGGACCTGGAGGTATCTTATCTCATTGCTGGGAGCACAGGGAAAGGAGTCTCTTCTGGGGAGAACGGGTTCCTTCTGGTCAAATAAGAGTGGCAGAAAGATGTGGAGAAACCTAAGTGGCCAGTTCTGAGCTGGAGGGCGTGGCTGTGGCTGTGGCTGGGTTGGATCAGTGAGCATTTTGCATGTGAATCACTCCCTCTCTTTTTTACATACTTTTGTTACTAATATTGTTGCTTGATTGTTTTCTTATATAATTTCTGTTTCCAGTAAATTGCTCTTACGTCAACCCACGGCCTTTACCTTTTGAGCCTCCAGTTCTCCTCTCCAGCCCACTGCTGTGAGGAGGGTCAAGGGGAGATGGGGAGTGAGTGAGTAGATCCTGGTTTGGAATGTCTCAGTGGGAGCACTAAATTGGGGAGTACCATGTCTAAACCACGACACTCAAAGCTGCTTTCTGACAATTTACTTGCAATTTAATGCACAACTTGGAAAAACTCCTGTTGTTCTGCTGTGCTCCCACCCTGACACACCAAAATGCCCATTTTTTCTGGATTAAATTTCAAGCTGCTCCCTTCAGAGCCCATTTACTGACCTCATGCCTCTCCTGGAACTCTGACATGTCCAGTCTGATGAAACCCTGCAAGAGATTTAGGACGAGATTTGATCAATCTGCTCGCTGCCAGAGCTGGAGCAGTACTGACAGGGCTGAAATTTTCTAAATAAAATAGTTATTTTTGTGGTTCAGCTTTTCAGAAATCAATCACAAGAAGAATGCAACACCCCTCTACAAAAATCCAGCAAAAATCATAAAGCTGAGGTGAACTGGGCTTGTGGGTGAGCACCTGAAACAGAGAATAGTGTTAGAGAATTTATAGCTTCCGCCCCAGTTTCCATTTTGCATATGAAAAGCTGATGATTCACTGCAGCTACTGAATATTGTGATCATGGAGCTGTAATCCACATCCTAGATGGAAAAGGAAAAGAATGGCAAGGGGAGGGAAGAGGAATATTTCAGTTGGAAAGGACCTACAGTGATCCTCTCATCCAGCTGACCAAGAAGCAGCCAAGTCTGAACTTCCCAGAACCATCCTGGACATAGTCAACCAGATATAAGCACTGTCCATGATGGAGAAGGAGACATGTCTGGGAATACATCTCATCTGGACATGTGTGCATGGCACACACATGGACACCACCACCTGGGGATCCCAGAATTAGAGAACAGAATCATTGAACCATTTGGATTGGAAAAGCCCTCTGAGACAACAGAGCCAAACTTCCCCTAGCACTGCCAAGCTCACCACCAACCCACGTCCCCAGGTGCCACATCCACACATCTGTTACATCTCTTCAGGGATGGGGACTCCACCACTGGCCCAGGCAGACTTTTCCAGAGCTGAACAGAAAAAAAGAATCCCTAATATCCAACTTAAACCTTCTTTGTTGCAACTTGAGGCAGTTTCCTCTAGTCCTGTCATTTGTTACCAGGGAAAATAATGGAATCAGAAAATGGTTAGGGTTGGAAGAGACCTTTAGGACCAACCCATTCCAACCCCCTTGACACAGGGAAGGACACTTTCTACTAGACCAAGTGGCTCCAAGCCCCATTCAGCCTGGTTTTGAACACTTTCAGACATGTGGCAGTTCTCTGGACAAAATATTCCCATGCAGTAATTTCCCTTAAAATTATTAAAATATCTACAAACTGCCCAGGGCAGAGCGAGATGGAAAAAATTGACTCTGTCTTGCAGACGAAAGGGGGACAGTTCCAGGTTTTCCTTTCTTAATCCATCAGTTCCTGTGAATTGCTGCCCCTCATCAGAGCCTGTGGGGGGTATGACCCCCTCTCATCCCTCATTAGGGCACCAATGGCTGAGCTGGTTCATTACTAATAAATCCCAGATTCCCACTGCTATCAAATTAACACAACACTCAGGGTTTAACTGATTTCCCCACTGGATGTCTGGCCATGGAGCAGTTCCACGTGTGGGATTAGGGATGAAGGTGCTTGAGATCCAGGATTTATGGCTTCTGGAAGGCATTTATAGAGTCTTGAGGAAAAGAAACCAGAACAGTTGTTTTTATAGCATTGGTTCCAGTTTGGTCTTTCTACACGAGTCGCTGCATTGTGTGTCCATCCTCCACTGCTGGAGGATGTGGGGAAGAGGGGATTCATCAACACACAGCTCCACTTGTCTTCCCTTCTTTTCCCTGGCACCATGTGGAAAAGACCTAAGCACCTCTTACAGGAAGGCAGAGGCTTAAATGTGAAACATTGAAGAGAATGTAATGTAACAGATTGGAATGTAATGGAATAGAATAGATTGGAATATTTTGGAATGAAACAATAGAAAGAATGGAACACATTAGAAAGGAATGGAATGGAATAGAATGGAATGGAATGGAATGGAATAGAATAGAATAGAATAGAATAGAATAGAATAGAATAGAATAGAATAGAACAGAACAGAATAGAAACCCCAGACACCACTGAAGTGTCCTCCTGCAAAGCTACCACCTTCATGAAGTAATTCCAACCCATCTTCTCTAAAATCCGACCACTGGGTAACAAACTAAATAATTCAAACTGCTTATGGATACCAAAAACTTCAGCACTTAAAATTCTGAGCAGGAAATCAATGTTGCATTGCTACACTCCATACTGGCAGGATGTGACAAGTGGTGGAGCTGGGGACATGAAAACCAGATTTCTGTAATTTTGTCCTTCTAACAATTTACAGTGATATTAGTAATAGAGGCAAAAATTATGGATGAGTTTAAAAGGCCCTTCCAACCCAGACCAGTCTGTGACTCTATGACCTTCAAAGGTCCTTCTCAGTGCAGAAATCTTTTCTCAGGGCAGCACAGCCACACAATGAACCCCCTGATGACCCTCCCCACACCCCTTTACTGCCAGCACAAAGCTGGGATGAGCCATTACCTTTTTGATGTCCTTATGGATGTACTTGGCTGTTTGCTTGGCCAGCTCTGTTTTACCTGTTCCAGAGAAGGGAAGAAAAAATTTACATTAAACCAGGTCTATCTTCTGTCTGTTCACCAGTTCTGCTAACACCAGGGCTGGAACTTCCTGCAACCAATACATGTATTGGGAAGTGGTTATTGCTGTTTTACCTCTGGGATCACACTCACTGGGGTTCCCTGCCTGGGCAGGGTGAACAGATGCATTAGAATAGCAGCATCTCTGCACTGGCTCCTTCAGCTTTCATTGATTCTCACATGATGGGAACAAAGCTCTTGATGTTTTCCACAAAAAATGTGGATAAATCAGAGCTTTGCTATATTGCGTAGATCAGATTTTTGTAAATTTACCCTCAATATTCCAAGTTCTTCATGCAATGCCTTGTAATCTTCAAATAAAGAATTTCAAGGAAATGGGGTGTTTTTCCTTTGCTTTATATAAGATAATGGTCAAAAATTTCTGAGATTAGGAACAATCAGTAATGGAGCAAATCCACCGTGATGGGGGTGAACACATGCACCAGCTCATGCCAGGCCATGTTTTGTTCTCCCAGCCCATCCATCTGGGAAAAAACATCATTACAGAGGCGGTTTTATTGAAGTGTGGGTGCCAGAAAACTTCTCTTCTCTGCTGCTACCCCCCAGCATGACACTGCTGGCTTTGTCAGGTTGACTGGGAAGGACTAGGCTGATTTTGGCTCCTGGGGTGACTGGCAAAGCTGAGGTGAAGCCCGTCACCCCTCTGGAGATGGATGCTCTGGGGGTTCACACTTGTCCCTCACACACCCATCCGCAGTGCACTGCACAGGGATCCCTGTGGGATTTACCTGCACACTGAAAAATAAATGAGCATGGACAGAAACAACTATTCTGAAGAAAAAACCCACATGGTTTTAAATGGAAATTAGGTTTAAAAGTACATTCTTACTGGAGTATTGTACATCTGCCCACAGCTGTATTGCAGGAACAATAGATCTGGTGGGTCAGATCAACAAACCACCAAAAAAAAGGCTACAAATATGGGAATTCATGGGGTGTGCTCTGCTCCACCTGATAAATCTCTGCCAAAATTTAGCCTTTGATTTCAGTTTGAGCTTTGCCAACTTTGGATGATGCTGGATCAGAGCTCGTGATGTGTAAGGATGCAAGAAACTTTGCTTCCTATAAAAAATAAAGAGAGAAAAAAGGAAAATAAAAGAGGAAAGGAAAGGAAAGGAAAGGAAAGGAAAGGAAAGGAAAGGAAAGGAAAGGAAAGGAAAGGAAAGGAAAGGAAAGGAAAGGAAAGGAAAGGAAAGGAAAGGAAAGGAAAGGAAAGGAAAGGAAAGGAAAGGAAAGGAAAGGAAAGGAAAGGAAAGGAAAGGAAAGGAAAGGAAAGGAAAGGAAAGGAAAGGAAAGGAAAGGAAAGGAAAAGGAAAGGGAAAGGGAAACTCCCATGGAAGGCCATGGGAGTGGAAAAGCCAACAATTTACATCCCTGAGTCTTCAGATCTGCTGTAACAGGGCAATGAAGTATCAAAAATATTTAATCCTGGTTTTACACAGCTTTATAGCAACTTATTTGGAGTTAATGCTTGGCCTGGCACTGTTCTGTGGCAGGAGCATGGTCTCACCTGTGCCCCTTTAACCCCTTGGCACCGGAGCATTCCTGAGCCCTTTGGGAGGCAGTGGAGGCAGTGGAGGCAGAAGCCCTGAGGTTGTTCCAAATGTCACAGATCAGTTACTTTGAAGCTGTTTTGTTGGGGTTTTTTTCCACAACTAAAAGTCATTTGGACCATTTCATGAACTGATCAGCTGTCATGTGGCATTTGATTGGGCTGGAGGACAAATCTTATTGGTGTCAATAAAATCCTGTCATTCCAAAGCAACCTGTGCCCACAGGAGCAGACGAGCAGAGATTCAGTTTGCAGGCAGCAAATTTCTACCATTATCCCACTATTCCCACTGAATAGAGGGGTTTTCACCAGAAAGTTGTTAAAGTAATACTTTTACTCTGAAAACTGTCCCTTTTTGAGACTTGGAGGGGACTTGTCCTCTGGGATAACTCAGCATGAGGCTGGATGTGGCTGTGTGTGCTGGTGTCCAGCTGTGGTCACCCTGCTGGATGATGGGTGACCTGCTGAAAGATGACAGTGTGTTTAACTGATATTTTATTCCCTGCAGCCCTGCAACAGCTCCCACCCCCTCTCCTCAGGGCTCTGCATCCCCCTCACCACAACCCAAACGTTACCTATTCCAGATGATCCCAAGAAAAGAAACACCAGCGGGTGCTCCTCATCATACCAGCCATTTTCCTTCCTCCGAATAGCTGCATTTGAAGACAATGAAAACAAAAAAGAGGGGGGGAAGCATATAAATCAATGCCACAAAGCAAGTGTAATTATCACTAAGTATACACTATGTTTTACTGCTCTCTACCCACTCCCAGTCCTCCCTGCCATTAGTGCTCTCTAATTTGATTAGCCAGCCAAGGCCCCAGAGACACCTAATAAGGTTAGCATGGATTTGGAAAGCTGCCCAGAGCAGATTTCGGATAAAGTTTTCCAGGATGTGCACTCAGCGTTGCCAGGGAGACGGCAGAGGGGGGGGACAAGGATGGATGGATGGACAGAGGGATGGAGAGGCACTCGCCAGCTCCCAAGTGCAACCTTTCTGTGAGGAAAAAACAGCAGTTTTGAAGAGCTTTATAGGTTATTTCTGGCATGGTACGGGAAGAGGGAGGTGGGTGAAGGTCACAAATGCTCTGAATTGGTGCAAGGACTGGGAAAAGTGTGGTGATTATCTCAGTGCCTCTCTGGACAGCAGCATCCAAGTGCATCCTGGGTGAGATACCAGTGGAAAATTTTACAAAAGGCAAGAGCTCTGATTCCTTCCCAAACTCCCAGTCTGACCAGCACAGCCCTTTCTCAGGACAGACATGGATCTGCTGTGCAGAGTGGGTGATGGCTCCTACCCCCATGGGAGCCCATGGCTCCCCAGGATGCTCTTCAGCCCCGCAGAGCAGCCTCAGTCTCTGTGAACATGCTCACCAAACCAGCAATATAATTTCACTGGGCTTATTTGAAGGAGAAGGAACTGCTTTTGAGGCAAGAAGATCAAATCTCATCCTCTGCTGGCTGAATCTGGTCTCTGGAACACAGAAGTTGTTCCCCTGGATCAGACCAGCTTCTAGCTCAGTGTGAGAGATTACTGACATCCCAGCCTTTCTGCTTTATCCACAGTATTTCAATCCAGCCTGTAAATCTTGTAAGGTGTTTTGTAAGAGACAACATGCAGACTCAGGACCCCTCAGATCCAGCAAGGTGTCATGACTGGCACACAGTGCTCCCAAGTCCAGCTGAACCCAAAATGTGGCGCATTAGGAAGCATGGCATGAAAATGGTAAGATGTCCAAAAATTGTAACTGACAGTAAAATGAAGGTAGTAGGGGAAAATAGCAGCACTGGAGGTGGGATGAGCAGAAGGAAAACACTGGGAGAGCTGTGGCTTAAAGCTCTTGGAATGCTGCTGCACACAGGCACGGCAAAGCTCGGCCTCTGCTGCCTTTCAGTGGTGTCCAGAGCAAAAGCAGGAATAACACCAGTAAAGAATAAATCCACTACTTTTTGTGACTGTCACCCTCAAAGCACAGCTCCCTCATCTCCTGACCACTATCCTTGTGCCTCAGACCTGTGTCTCCCTTGAACGAGGCACTGGCTGGCTCTGTGGGGAGCTGTGGGTTTATTTTTTTCCCTAAGCTGGCAGGAGAGCACGAGAGTGGTTTTAAAAATTGTGGAATTCTTAAATTCAATCTCAAAGTCAGTCCATAAAACCCTTTTCTTGACAGGATATGGTAAATAGAAGACATCTAAGAAAAGGCATCCTGGGCATGGCATGCTGAGAGTTCTTCCTGCAGGGGTGAGCAAACTGACATGGGAAATAAATAGTGCCATTTTGCACATAAAAAGATTTGCACATAAAAATATTTAAACAATATTTCCATTTTGCATATAAAGCCATGGAATGTCACAGCCTACAGCCTGGCACAGAAATGCTGCCTCTGCCAGCAGGGACACACTGGGAAGATGTTAAGCACCAGCAGCAGCTCAAGTGAGGTATTCCAGCAGCTGGACTGTACAGATACATGGAGGGGTCTCATGGGAATTTGGAGCTGTAAGACCTGCATGAAACCGAGCTCCTCACAGTCCATGCTTGTATTCCAGGAGACCCAGGTAGCATGGGAGCCAGCAGATCCAATGAGGATTAGGAAAACAAGAGCAAAGCCTCACTGCAAGAACAAATCAATGAGCTGAGGTTAATGATGAGGGGTGTGAGGAGTGACCTGACCACAGTCATTAAGGATCTCCCCAAGAAGGCACTGAACTTGCTCAGCTACAGAGAAAATTAAGGTGCTCCAGGGGCTAGAGTGAGAGGATCAAACTACAAATAAAGCAGAACAGTTTTAATAATGAGGGTGATTAACCACTGCAGCCACTTAGGAAGACAGTGGGACTGAATTCCTAATCCCTGTAAAGTCTGCAGGGAAAGCCAGAAGGGCTTCTCAAAAGGCAGTGGTAACTCAAGATAAAGATAAGGTTTGCACTGCTGTCCAAATATCAAAAAAAGCCCCCAATTAAACTTAAATCCAAGGCATGTAGAATCATGTAACTGTAGAAGGATGTGGGTTGGAAGGGACCTTAAAGTTCCAACTGCTTCAGAAATGGGACTGAACCCTGGGATTGTGTATTTAGTCGGAGCTGGACCCCAGTGCTGCAAGAACTTGCCATTCCATACCCAGACACAGGCAGATGCATTACCTGTCCCCCTGGCCATGCTAATGAGTCCTGACTCCTGCCAAGGCTTAATTAGCTCGGGCACAAGGCCAGATGCAGCACTGGCTGGTGCCTGGCTCTGTCTCACCCAGCCTGGGCATATCAGTACAACAGAGCAGCCAGCAGTCTGGTTCTGTTCAAAATCCTGGGCAAAGCCTGGTGGGTGGGAATCCCATCCTGCCCTTCAGCTGCTCACTGGACATGTCATCCCTGGAAACCGCAGGAGATCAGGAAGAGAAAATGCTCTGCTACTGACAGGAAGGTGCAGAGGAGGGTCTGTGCTGCATTCCTCTGTGTGCCCTTCCAGTGCTGCACATGTTCCTTCTCAACCCTTTACGAGAGGTCAAACACCTGGGGTGGGGAAATTTCATAAAAATTGATGGGGAGTAACACAACCACCGACAATTCCTGCAGCCGTCTCAGCTAGGATAATAATGGTAATAAAAGTAATAAACTTCTGCTTTGGGGCATGGAGTGACCACTCACACGGTCAAGCACATTCAGGGTCCATAGACAGTGGGGTTAAGTATTGCCTTCTTTCCTTCCCCTCTGCACCAGCATGCCAGAGTTTATGGATTACTAGACAACGTCACTCCAGGGATATAAAGCACCCCTTAAAAAACTGCCATGAAGTTAGAGCTTGATATTCAGCATGTGATCTCTGTTGGAAGATGCTGAACCTCATACTTAGGAAGAAATTCTTCCCTATGAGGCTAATGAGGCACTGGCACAGGTTGCCAAGAGAAGTTGTGCCTGGAAGGTAAGGCTGGAACTGAGCTTAGAGCAACCTGATCTAGTGGAAGGTGTCCCTGTCCATGTCAGGGGGGTTGGAATGAGATGGGCTTTAAGGTCTCTTCTAAACCAAACTGTTCTATGGTCACCAGTCAGCAGGTTAGCCAGATCAAGACAGTGATAAGGTATAAATGCTTTTCTACAAGCAGCCTTAAAATGATGAGCTATTCGAGCACACAGCACTCTTGAGGTTTGGAAAAACTTAAAGTATCTAGATATTCCTAGGGAAGGGATATCCCTAGATTCCACCACTGAGGCTGGAGGAGGCTGTCTCAGGCTGTCCAGTGCAGTGCTCAGCTTCAGCAGTAGGAACAAAAGCCCCATCCTGGGCCAGAGCAGAACATCAGTGCCAGTTCCAAGGATGAAAATCTCAGCTAGGAAAGCCACAGAAGTACTCTTCTCCTTGGATTTTGCACTCCCAAAGCAGCTGCTGGCCACGCTGACCGCCTCTTCATTATCACCCAAGCATGAAATCCATGCTCTGCCTCTGGGAAAGCTGCCCCCTTTCTTCCTCCTGGCAGAAATAACTAACTAACTAACTACCTAACTAACTAACTACAAGGAGGGAGGTCACACTGCTGTGCTGAAATCTCATCATGACATTTAGCCCCAATGTCCAAAATGAGAACCTGATGATGATGACGCTGGGGCCTTCTTCTGCAGAGCTGTTCCTGGCATTGCTGCCGTGCTCTGGCTTTATTTTGTCCATCTGTAACGGTGTGACTGCAGCCCTGCGTCTCCAAGAGGCCCTTCAGCCCGCTATTGAACTGATAAATTCACTGTATTACTTTACACAAATCAATAGCCCAGCAGTTATCAGCACTTGATGTGACTGAAATTGGTTTCAGCCAATTTGTGAGTGTAATAAATGTCCATTTATCAAATCAATTCATTCTGCGGGGCTCCTCGGCCTGTCCGGGTTTGGGGTACCACAGGGTGAAGGCTCTGGGGCCAAACCTGCCATGGGATCATTGCCTTCATCCAGGTTCTGCACTGATGTTCCAGGGTCTGCAGCATTCCCAAAGAAGCTCCCTTCCAGCCCTGCTGCTGGTGGCTCAGGGTTATGGAACCCCAAATTAAACCAAAGCTGTATCCTTGCAAAGTTTCACCTGACCTGCAGGCAGCAACACACATCAAAAAACAGCCTTCATAAAGGATCCTATAATGTCCAAAATAACCCCAGTTGCCTTTGGACCAGAGCAGGATGATAGTCCTGTTCATCCATTTTCCTACAGTTTTGAAGCACTGACTGATTTCAACATTATAGCTGCTCAAAATTGGGAATTTTATCATTAAAACATAGATTTTTCTGCACTACCCTTTCTTCAAAATCCCTGAAAAATAAAGAGCACCTTTCCTTCCTCACTCCTTATTAAACTTCAGGAAGAGCTGAAACAGATCGCTTCAACCCTCAAGATTTATTCCCCCTGAAAGGGGGAAGTGGTAGGTTTGAACCACCCTACTTCTAAAATGAGCACTGACCAGCAAACATGGCATATCCATATAAAAAAAGTATTCTTAACCTGGCATAATATTTAGGATGTTAGACCAAAAAATAAATACACATATATATATTTGGGAAAAATGCCTCCTTTAGCTTATAACCTCAGAGCAGAGAGATGCTGCTGATCCCTTCTGCCTCCACATCTTCCAGTGAAAAGGCAAAGCAGCCCTAACCAGATCCAGAGCTCAACCATTTATGGAAGTGCTTGGAAACACAACCCTAAGCCTTTTAGCTGCTCATTCATATGTACCAGTTAGAGAATCCCAGCAGTTCCTGAGATGGCAGCAATGACCTGCCTGTTTCTGATGTCAGGAGATGGAATATTTAATGGGGATTTTGTTAAGATGAACTGAACATCTACATCCGTTGAGGGAGGTGCCTCCTCCCAAGCTGCCTCCCACCATCACCCAGACACTGGTGGAAACCCTGTATGCTCAGAGATGCCCAGTTACCATCAGTTAACCATCATCCACCTTTTCCCAGTCCTGTCCTGCTCCACATAGCAGAAAAGAGTGCTGCAGGGCTTGGATATATCCCACAGAGGCAACAGGGAAGGATTTTCCTCTTTGGCAGTGATGCTGTGCAGTCAGGGCTGTGGTTGCAGTGAGCTCCCCACCAGTGTTCCTGGTGCATCCCCTTGTAGGGGGTTGCTGGGATAACAGCTGGACTCGGTGATCTTAGAGGGTTTTTCTAAATGATTCCATAATTCTGTGATTCCATTCTATCCCCACCGCTTCAGACCTTGTGCTTCTAACCCCAGATCACACGTTCCCTTTGTATTCCTGGCTAAGCCCCTCTGGAGACTGTTTGGATCATGCACTGAGTGACAGATTAAATCCAATTATTTAATTAAGACACCAGTTATAAATTAAACATATCAGCCAGGCTCGGTGGATCTGAAGATGTGGCGTGTGGCAGGTCTGCTCACCAGCAAATGGCAGTGGTGAGGGCAAAGTAGAGGGATGTAGGGTCCAAAAAGCTGTAGGAAAACCAGCTAGGCACAAAATAAATAGCAAAGATGGAGAGGGAGTGCTTGAGAGACAAAGTCCTGTCTCAAAACTTATCCTTTTGGACAGAAAACAAAAAGAAAAGAAAATGAAAAGAAAAACCGGGCAGAAGGGAAGGGGGGGAGGAGGGGACAGAGAGTCTCCCACTACCTTTTGGTCCAATATCCTGAGGCTGCAGGGGTATCAAGCACATTCCCTATAATTCAATAAGAAAAACCTCCATAAAGGCAAGGACGTTAATGCGCAGAAACGCCACCTGTGTCAGGAACAGGCACTGCCCATTAATCACAGCTCCCCAATTAGCCGGGGCTGCTGCCCCCAGGCACAGCCGCTCTCTGAACACACAGGGTGGCTGTTGTTTTTGCAGGAGTGTAGACTCCTTCCCAGCTCCTTCTCAGCTCCCAGCCCACACTGGGCTCCTCTTTGTTAAGTAAAGGCAATGGGGTTGTGTTTATGACAGGCATGTTCCTTGTGGCTCTGCCCTGGCCTCAGCAGCTCTTATTTTGCTCAACCATTTTCAGGCATTAACTGGGATGCACAGATCGGTCAGGAATTATTGACAGGATCCAGAGGCTTTGGACTGGCAAATCAAACCCAGCCCAGATTGCTGGAGCCTTGATTTCACAGAATCACAAAATGATTTGTGTTGGGAGGGAGTTTCAAGCTCATCTCATTCCAACCCTCTGCCATGGGCAGGGACATCTTCCACTAGACCATGCTGCTCCAAGCCCCATCAGACCTTTAAACACTTTCAGGGATGGGACATCCACTGTGAATTCCCCAGCAACCTTGGAGACCTGCCCAGAGGCAGTCTCAGATCAAGGCTTGAGGAAACAGTTTGTCTTCCCTGTGGAACAGGTGTGGGAGGGCAGCCAGCAGCATGTGAAGGGTCCTACCTGCCCCCACTGTGGCTATGGCATTCTCCTGACCAATGATGTGTTCTTTCAGCCGCTGTTCCAGTGGGAATCTCCGCCGTTCCTCCACCTCCCTCCTGCGCTGCTCCTCCTGGAACTGTAGAGGGAAGCAAACAGAGGGATCAGAGACTTCACAGAGCATTGGGTCAGTACACAGATGTCAGAGCCCTATATGGGGATCTCTCTGACATGGAGCCAGAGCATCCCCAAGGCAGATGCAGTTTGGTCTTGGTGCACCAGCCCTAGCAAGAGGAAATTTCTGGATTTGTCATGGATGCAAGTTGGGGTGAGTGGGAATGGGGATCTGTTTATTTTGGGAAATAAAGACATGACTGTTCTACCTAGATTTGTCTTCCTACCCTCCAACCACTTCCCACTCAAAGACTCCAATCAGATCCTGAAGGGATGGCAGAGTATCACTGTGCCTTACATCCAAGAGAGCTAGAGAGAGACTTTGGACAAGGGCATGGAGTGACACAAGGGGAACAGCTTCCCATTGACAGAGAGCAGGGTTAGATGGCATATTGGGAAGAAATTCTTCCCTGTGAGGGTGGTAAGGCCCTGGCACAGACTGCCCAGAGCAGCTGCGGCTGCCCCATCCCAGGCAGTGTCCAAGGTCAAGTTGGATGGGGCTTGGATCAGCTTGGTCTAGTGGAAGGTGTCCCTGCCCATGGCAGGGGCTTGAAATTAGGTGAGCTGCAAAGTCCCTTCCAACCCAAAACCTACGATTCTAAGACCTTTAGAAAGTGCTGCTGAGCACCCCTTCCTGCCACGAGCCGAGCCTGGCCATTCCCCACTGAGACCACTGCCATCCCCCAAAGCCAGACTCAGATGAAGACAGAACACAAATGGCCCATGGGGTTTGCCAAGTGAGTAACTGCACCCACAGAACAGTCCCTGTCACTGAACCCACCTCACTAGGGGGAAACACCCTCTAACAAAGCCAGAAGGCAGGTGCCAAAGCTGCAGCAGGATCCAGCTGCTAGAGCTGGAGTGGAAAACCCCCAGCCAGGCTGCTGACATCTCCTGGGCCAGCAGTGATTCTGACAGAAGTTAAAAAATAATAAATAGCAAACAATCCAATTTTGGCCAGTGCTATCAGTCTCACATGTAACAGAAACGACATCAGCCCCGATCCTCACAGAGAGCAATAACTTCCCTGCAGATCCCAGTGGAGCAGCTCTGGACAGACATCCTGCCTGTGCTGATCCCCTGGTGCTGGGTACAACCTCACAATACAGCTGTGTCTGTTCTAGGATCCTGACAAATCTTTTTTCTCTCCCTTTTCCCTGGCCTTTTGGAAGGTGCAGGGATGTGATCAATGAGTTAGGACACCAAATGATTCCCATGGGTTTATGGAGAGTGGGTAAGATGTGCAGAAAGAGGAGTAAAAGATACCCCTCTCTGCAATGCCCTCTCCCTCCCTCCTTGGAAAACTGACACAGTACAAGACTGGGTAGGAAGAAAGTCCCTTTTATGGGTAACAGACCAGTGTTAGAGCTTTTTCCATGCTGTCCCACTACTGTTTTCTGCTCAGGATCTGTTCTGGAGAGCTCTGCACTCATGGCAGCTACTCAGTGGGCCTGAAGTGCTAATACAGATCCTAACTGGATCATGCAGCTGGCCTGGAGCATCCTGAACATCTGCCTTAGCTCACACTGTATAGGGTATACTGGGAAGAAAACCCACCAAGAAAAACATATTTTAGATTCATCTGTGACAGAACCTCCAAGAAAAAGCCCCACTAATCTTGGACTTCACATAAGACACAAACTTCTACTCCTTTCTCATCTATTCTTCTCTGCATATACATCCAGCTGTTCCCACTTCCTCACTTTATGATGTGCATGGTGTTGGTGTCTTCACCCTCTGGCAGCTCTGACTAGGCTGCTCCAAGCCCCATCCAACCTGGCCTTGAACAATTCCAGGGAAGGGACAGCCACAGTTTCTCTGCACAATCTGTGTCAGAGCCTCACCACCCTCATAGGGAAGAATTTCTTCTATCCCATCTAACCTTGCCCTCTGGCAGAGTGAAACCATTCCCCTCTAGTCCTGTCCCCACAGGCCCCAGTCCAAAGTCTCTCTCCATCTCTCTTAAAACCCCTTTAGACACTGGCAGAGGCTCTAAGGTCTCCCTGGAGCCTTCTCTTCTCCAGGCTGAACACTGCCAGCTCTCCCAACCTGTCTCCAGAGCAGAAGACCTCCATGAAGGCCTTGGAGCATCTCCATGGCCGCCTCCAGATTCACTCCAGCACCTCTACATCTTCCTGATCTTGGGAGCCCCAGGGCTGGAGGCAACTCTGTAGATGGAGTCTCACCTGAGTAGAGCAGAGGGGCAGAATCCCCACCTCATCTGCTGCCCACGCTGTGGGATTAACCCAGGACACAGGGGGCTCCTGGGCAGAATAGTGGAGAATAAAATAACTGAACTCTTTAAGAGCAGGAAGGGTAGAATTATCTGCTGGGTAAATGCTCTCTTGAGCCCAGCACCAATAAGAAAACCTGCCTTGAACAGTTTGAAACTTGCCTTGGTTTTTATGCTTAAGTAATAGTTGGAAAAGAGAAAGGAAATATATCTCTGGAGCTGTTCCTGAGGAAGATGATTGTACTTGTATATAAACCACCAGACTGCCAAGCCAGCCTGTGATGAATATTCAGCTGGGGGGGAACTGGTGCTCCCGGGGTTTCATCCTCCCCAGCAGCCGCATTCCACAGAGAGTCTTTGAGAATTTATTGCTCATTTTAATCACTGCTAGAGAATGAATAGGCAGAACTATTACGGGACGGACATATCCCATAGATTTTATTTACATATCCTTGTGACAGAATAACAAGGAGTTTTCATATGTATTTTTAATTTATTTTGATTTCCTTTTTTCTTTTTAAAAAAACAAACCAGAACTCTGTGTGTGCTTTTCCTGAGCTTAGAGCACACTTGCCTGGTGTTGAGAACTCTTAAGTAGGTTCCCAGTGCTAAACAGTCTGAAGAAATTTAAATAAGCACTTGTGTGTCTACAACTAAAAGGGAGGGAAAAGCCCTTGAAACTGGTGTCTTCCCTCTGTCACTGGAGGGATAGCTGCCCTCGGACTGAGCTTGGCTTTTGCAAATCTGTCTTAGCCATTCAGCTCCTCTTTGCACTCTGTCAGACCCATCTAGTGACCTTCCTTGTCTCCATCACTGTCTGCTGAAGGATTTTTAAGGAATATTTCAGCCAAGAAGAGCACACAGTTGCCCCTTCCCTAATCCCCTTCTGGAAGCAGCAGTATGAGACCTCCTGACCAGGAGCTTCATGCCAGTGAGTGTCCTTTGATAGACCTTTCCAAGAAAACAAGCCTCTAGCTGTGATTTATGTGCTTCTTTTTTCATCCTGAACATCCTCAGGTTGCTGGTTTAAGCATATCTCATGAGAAAAATGTCTCTTTTGGTTATTTGAAAACTGGCTGTTGGTTAATCTGGGCACAACCTTCTATGTGGAGTTTGGAGCAGTGAAAGCTCATTTTAGCCTTTCTTTAAACCTACAAGAATTACCTCAAGATCTATTCTGCTCTTCCTATGGACCTCTCTGGACCTCCACAAAGCTACCACAGCTTAGCTCACGTCCCTGACATCTGAGCTGATCAGTTTATATCCTGTTTTCCTTTAATCTTTCAAATTTTTTTTTCCTGTAAGGTGAAAGACACTGTCACCCTTCGCAGGTATTATGCCAAGGTTTGGTTCTGCTGGTGTTGTGCCCATGAACCTCTTCCCTTGGACTGTTTTCTAACAAATCCAGTTATGCTTGGGAGGGATAATTGATAATGAAGCTGATGAACACAGAGGTACTGGATCACCTCTGTTCTGGAGACAGCGTGAGAGCTAGGGGTGTATACTCAGAGAAGGGAAGGCTCTGGGAAGACCTTAGAGCCCCTGCTAGGGACTAAAGGGCTCCAAGAGACCTGGAGAGTGATTTTGAACAAGGGTGTGGAGGGACAGGACAAGGGGGAATGACTTCCTATTGAGAAAGGCAGGATTACATGGGATATTGTGAAGAAATCCTTCCCTGTGAGGGTGGTAAGGCCCTGGCACAGGTTGTCCATAGAAGCTGTGGCTGATCCCTGGAAGTGCTCAAGGCCAGGTTGGACAGGGTTTGGAGCAACCAGGTCTGGTGGAAGGTGTTCCTGCCCATGGCAGTGGGGAAGAATAAGATGAGTTTTAAGGCTTCTTCCTTCATGATTTTATGAAAACCTGCTCTCAGAGTTTCCAAAGTGACTACATAGTGCTATTGGCTACAAAAGCAGCCATCAGGGCCACAGAGGATAGCCATGAGAGGATTTCCTTTCCAGGAAGGAGTATGGAGAACCTCAGAGGAAAGATCACTCAGTCCCTGCTTAGGACAGAGGTTCAGCACTGGGGAACGTGGTTTTGAACTCCTGCCTGAGCAGTGGCTTTCAGAGATAAGCACAGACAGTGCAGCAGTTGACACCTGGAGGGTTTATTTCGTGATAATACCTCCTAAGTGCAGTAATTGACACAGTTTTAATTACCTTCATCCTCCACTTGTGGCTAAGTTCTAAACCTCAGGTTTACAGCATGCAAGTTTAAATTCCAAACCCACAGAACAAACACTGAGGTACACAATGTCAGAAGAACTTTGCAGCTAGGATCAAACCTCGACCCCTTGTGCCTCAGCTCCTGCTCTTGCAGTCTGGTGGCAAGGGAATGCCCCTTATCTGGGATGCAGGGGGTCCCCTCCCATAGCTGATCTGTGCTGCTTGGAGAGATGATGCTCACAAGGCATCACAGAAGGGTTTGCGTTGAAAGTGATCTTAAAGCTCACCCAGTTGTAATCCCTCCCATGGGCAGAGACACCTTCCACTAGATCAGGTTGCTCCAAACCCCACCCAATCTGGCCGTTGAACACTTCCAGGGTTGAAGCATCACTCATCACTGCTGTGATGGCCTCTCCTATCCATTGATAATTCACAGGACAAGGCCTCTGCCCAGCAATTTTAAATTCCGGAGATTTAGCTGCAGATCTCTCACTGTCTAGTATCTCACTGCTCCACAAATGTACTGATTCCTGGCATTTTTATTAGAACCACGATGGCAAATGTGTTTCTTTTCCTTCTTTAAAGCAAATGGGACTTGGAAGCTGAAGGGATGAGATCCCACCATGGAAATGGGTGTCTTTTGCCTTAGTCTGGTGTACATGAATACCTTGATCCCAGGCCACAGCTGGACTCTGGATTCTCAGCCCTGCTTGTCTGACAGAGAAATTCAGAAAATACAGTAAAAACAGGCTATGGATTTTCCTGCATCCAGGGGTTACAGAGCAGCATTACTTGTCCTGGGCAGGTCACTGCTGAGTCAGAAATGGTAACTTGGAAGGGGTGGGCACAGCCACAGTTAAAATACTACAGGAGTGGGTGTTTTTCTTTATGCATCATGCTGTTAGTTTTTACAGACTATTTTGGAAAAGGATAGAGCTATAGGGGTGCTAAGGTGGTCTTCCATTGCTTGCACCCTAAAATCATAGAATCATAGAATGATTTGGGTTGGAAAAGAGCTTTCAGATCATCGAGTCCAACTGCTCACCCAGCACTGTCGAGGCCACCACTAACCCATGTCCCCACATGCCACATTCATGTGACATCTTCTTTAAAATTGTTCTTGTAGTAAGAAAGGAAACCCAAACTGGCCAGAATCTCAGGCTCACCTTTGCCTCTGCTGCTCTCAGAAGGTTCATGACCTCCCCTTCACGGGCATAATCCAGGGGTGTGTGTCCCATTTCGTTCTTCTGCAGGGGGTTGGCACCTGACAGCACAAGAAATGAGTAAGATCAGGAGCTCAGAGTTCAGTCTTGGGACAGAAGGAGCAGGAAGCACATCCTGTCTGTGTCCCCTCCTAACCTTTGCTCTGGAGGGTGTCTGGATGAGAAAGAGAGATCAGAAAAAAAGAATGGACAACCAGCGGTGGCGCAGATCTCCAGGGAGAAGGAAAAGGGATTGTCACTGCTAACAGCTGGTTTGTCAGTGAAGAACTGCTGAGGGGGAATGAGAGCACAAGGTCATCAAAAGGAAAGACAGTCTCACAAAAGCACCCATTCCTGTGGGAGCCACATGGGACCATTACAGCTTCACTTGGACACACTGCCTGTGCCAGTTGGAGTGGAAGCTGAAGCTGGAGCTGAAGCTGGAGCTGGAGCTGCCTGTTGCCTGTGGAACAGCTGCTCCACTGAGCCCCTGGAGCAGTTCTGGGGGAAAATCACACCCTTCCTTGGAGTACAATCTATTAAAAAATAAACAAATCCCAAAGACTGAGCTGGATTGAGTTGGATGGGCACCCCACAGAAACACATGCACATGGAGAGAGCTCTCCCTCCAAGACTGAAGAAGAGCATTCCATGTCAAACTGGTGCAGTTACAGTGATGGGAAGCATATGGAGGGAAAGTCAGCAATATCAGGAGACAGGAGTAATGGGCAATAGCCAGAGGGGCAATTAAGGACTGGAGATTCATCTCTGACTCTCAGTATCTCAGGAGCTGTCCCTAAAGGCAGAAACTTGTCACTAACACTGGTGCACTCCATGACCCCATAGCAGCTCCTAACTGCAAGAGTTTATGAGAATGAATCTTCAAATTGGTCCCAAATCCCCCAAAATGGTGCTCAAACAGACTATCCCACCAGTTATCAAGCCTTGGAAAGCAGCCTGTGTGCAGCAGGTCTGGAATGTCTTCTATCCCAATCCTTCCACTGCAGTTTTGTGCCATGTGCTCCTGCCTGAGCAGGGGAGCTGGTCCAGGTGACTCCACTGGTGTCCCTTCCAGCCTAAATTACTCTGTGATCCTGCTGGAAACATGGGATTGAGACAAGTACCTTGGCAGAAGTAGACCAAGCTACTCCTGCGCCATGAGACAGCGCAAAGCACCAGGAGTGCTCAGTAACAGCGAGCAGCAATCAGAATAGATAAATGAAGAAAGGGGAGTCTGTGGGAGTGGAGCCGGAGAGATTAGCCATTCCTAGGCATTGGCATCAGGGAACTATATTTGCTTACAGAATGAAAAATGTGCTCCATAAACATTCGACACGGACTAATTTCTACGGCAAGCCTTGTCTTCACAAATAAAGAATATGATCAAGACAGGTGAGATTACACACTGCCGGGGCTGGCTGCTCCATATACGTTAAAGAGACAGTGCTCCCATCATCCCCCCCTGCCAAAACCCACCTGGGTCTGTGCAGTGAGCAGTGGGGCATGTTCCTGACTTCTCCAAATGATGACATCCTCGAGGCTAGGCCTGCTCTCATTTCTGATGGAGGGTTTGTTTGGTTTTGCCCTGGATCTATCAATAATGGCTCTCCAATATTGGCCTAATCCCCCTGTTAATGGCTTTGACGACTTGACTAATTGCTGCAATAATTGATAGAACCCGACTCCTATAACTGGTCGATTCCAACCCCGAGTACCGGCAGCAATAAAATATTATGCTGCCATAAATAACGGTATCACTTGGCTTGCTAATAGAAGGTAAAAGTGGCCACTGGTCTGTCGGTGCCCTGGCTGACCCCACTCCACATCCCCACCTCCTTCCCTGCCCTCTCCCACCCTGTGCCACAGGCTGCAGCAGTATCCAAGGGGACATCAACCTTCCACGACTTAATAGAAGGCAATTTGTCACCTCCCACTCGCTGTCTGTAGCTGGGGATGGACACCTGGGCAGCACCTCGGGCTGTATGAGCCCATCGCCTCCTCCCGCCCTCCATGCTCATATTAGAAGGCCCCGGCTGATAATATTTGATAAATAGCGTGGGGGTTCTCTCCCTGCACCCGCCCAGCATTGTGGTGTTGCAGCAGCTGCAGAAGGTCACTCATTGGGGAAATATGTTTCTGTCAGTGGGATCGAAAAAAGTTTAGTGGAGTGACAGGCCTCAATTTTTCAAATTTTATTAACTCCATCCTCTTAACAATTTGTCTTGAATTCCTTCAGTTCCTGGATAACTGTCAATAGAGCTGGAGACGCAGCGGATACTGGTAGGATACTGGACCTATGCGGATACTTAGGTCCCCCACTGCTGTCAGGATAGGGATGGGGATGGCAAGAGGAGGGAGAGATGGCAGGAGGAAAAGGAGAATGCCAAAGGGCACAGACAGAATCTGGAGGAACATCCCAGTAATGCTCCCTGTGTCCTCAGCAGCCCCAAGACTCTCGTCACTCTGTCCTGTCAGGGCAGAAGAGCAGCAGATCTGAGCCTGCTGCAGCCAGAAAAAGGTTCACACTTCTAACAGACAGGACAGGGCACACAGTGGTACTGGAGTCTCATATGGACAACCAGAGAATGACATTCCCCCCACGAGTGGACACATCACAGCTTGAGAAAGCCCTGAGTACTGGGACAAGGAAAGGACTCTTGAGGACCTTGTTTCATAGCCCAGCCAGATGGTGTGAAAGCTCCTGCTCCTGGGCATACCCACAGGTAGCCTCCAGCTGAGTGCCTGGGTCCTCAGCTGTTCCCAGGAGTGGGTGTGGGGACAGAGAACCAGAATGAGACAGTCCCTGTCCTGATGCCACTCCAAAGGTCCTGCCTGCAAATGAGCTGGGCAGCAGCAGTGGCCTGTGGTGACCTGTGATACAGAAAGACAAGATTCCAAAACGTTCAATGTCTCCTATCTTCCTTCTTTGGTGTCCAGAAGGTACAATATGGTGGAGGTGGCAATCAAGTGCTTGTGCAAGTCTCTGGCACAGAAGATGGCACTGCTTCAGTCAGGAGAGTCAGGGAAAGCCTTTCTGCCAGTATAAAGCCATTCAACAAGGACAGAATCACAGAACATTTTAGGTATGAAAAGCTCTCTGACCAACCATTCCCCCAGACTGCCAAGGCCACCATTAATCCATGTCCCCAAGTGCCACAACTACAAGGCCATCCCCTTCAAGGATGGGGACTTCACCACTGCTTTGGACAGCCTGTGCCAGGGCTGGACAACCCTCAAAGGGAAGGAATTTTCCCCATATCCAACCTAAACCTCCCCTGGCACAACCTGAGGCCATTTCCTCTTGTCCTATCTATCACTTGTTATCTGGGAGAAGATACAAATCCCCACCTACATAATACAGCCATTGCATAGAGCCACTCTCCCCAGTATAAAACTGTTCTCCCAGTATGAAGTCACTATAAAGCCATTCTTCTTGTCCTGTCACTTGTTGCCTGGGAGAACGTAGCTACGACCTCCTTTTGAAGAGTAGTAGAGAGTGAGAAGGTCCTCCTTGAACCTCCTTTTCTCCCATGAGGGGCACAAAACCGACCCTGATTTGAAGTGCAACCTCACCAGTGCCTGGTACAGGGATCAGTCGCTGTCCTGGTGCTGCTGGCCACACTAATGGTGACACAGGGCAAGATCCCCTTGGTCTTACCGTCCACCTGGGCACACACATTGCACCTGCACCAGCTCCAGTTCCACCACATCAAGTGCTGCCTAATGCACAGCCCTGGGCTGGCAGCAGCGCTCACAGAGCTCTACGGAACAGGATCTGTGCACCCTTGCTCCTGGGGCTGCACTCTCAAAGCACAAGAAGCCTTTCCAATCTAAATTTGTCCAGTCAGGTTGGATGGGGCTTAGAGCAATGTGTCCTAGTGGAAGCTGTCCCTGCCCATGGCAGGGGGTTGGAACTGGATGAGCTTAAGATCTTTTACAATCAAAATCATTATGTGATTCTGTGGACGAAGGATTTTGACTTAACTAAGAATTAGATGTTTCTAGAGTTGAGTTTACATGGAAAAGCAGATATCCAGAGCTATGAGATGAAGATCAGATGCAGACAAGGGCAAGTAACAATCAGCAAGGAGAGGTCCTCTTGGAGGTGCAGTACTTGGACAGATACAACAGTCGTGTAATGTTCAGGACTGGGATGTGCAGGCTGGAACAGAGGCAAAGAAGGAGACTGGTTGGAGCAGTATGTAAACTGGACTGCAGGTAAGGACTGAGCCCCACTGGTGGAGCAGTGAGACCAGGTATTAAAGACTGGAAAAAAAAAGAAACTAAAGAAGGCAATTGTATGAGCCAGTGACCCAGGATTTGTACAGAATTAAATGCCCTGACCGAACAGGGAAAATACAGCTCGAGGGTCACCCCTCTGAGAGACTGAAGGGCACTGCAACACACTGAAAACTAGCCCAGGGACTGCAAGGGTAAAGAGCACAACACCAATAAACTGTTAAACTGGTGAAAACCAGAAACTAAGAGCTCTGGCAGTCAGAAAGCTCCCAAGACAAGGTGCAAAAGGCTTTCTCCAAACCTCAGCTCCTAAGCACCACACTGCAATGGGACACATGTTCATGCCAAACTTCCTCACCAGAAAATCCAGCAAAGAATCCATGGCCAAAGAGCTTTTTACCACAAGGGGAAAACATGGATCTTGCTAGAAACAAAGCAGCAACCCACTAGCAGGTAACATGGATGTAAAGACTAAAGAAACCCACGATATTTATTAAAGTCCTCATCATAAGAAGAATTAGGAGTTTAGGAATAAACCACACCATCATCCTTCCAAACCCAGGGGAGATGAAGAAAACCCAATGAAGTGTTTGCTCTGGCAAATTAAATGTAAAAAATCCACAAGTAAAGAAGGATTTAAAAGAAGTCTCTTCTTTAGGAATGAAAGCTAGGATCTCTGAGCCTTATCAGAAACTGGAAGTCAGCCTGAGAGGGTGAGTTTCCACAAGTGATAAAGATCAAGGCCAGGCTGGACAGGACTTGGAGCAACCTGATCTATTGAGAGGTGTCTCTGTCCATGAGGGTGAGGGTTTGTAACAAGATAAGCCTGAAGGTCTATTCCAATCCAAAACTGTTCTCTGATTCTATGGCAAATGGGAAAGTTGCAATGGAAGAAATAGAGAAAAAAATGAATGAATGTCTTAAATGTTTGCACCTTTCATTCTTGCTTTATTGGAACCTGAGTGTAAGCTGGTCTACGCTTACTTGACAACTGTGTGTGAAAACAACCCACCTGACTCCCGACTCTTGTTTTGTAAGGTTAGAGAGAGGAAACTACAGAATCATACTCTCCCCATATATCCATCACCCTTTCTCCATATACCCATGTGTGCAAAGCTCTTAAGACCACGCCAAACATGTTGTCACTGTCATGTTTCTCCCCAGAAACACTTCAAAAGGGATCTATTTACTCTCCTGCCCTAAGGGAAAACTATTCCTAAGTGTTCCAACACAGACAGAAATGTGCTAGCACTTTGGACTCTTATTGCTCTCACCACCAGTGGGATGCTGGATGCCTCGATGCTGGGATATGATTGGTTTCTAAATCCCAGTTTCATAGGATTTTAATTACTGGTCTGGCATGGTGGGGAGTGGAACTGGCTGCGGTCAGACGAAGGATCGATACGCCGGCCCAGAACATATTGAGCCTCGGCACTCGCAGATGCTATTGCACTATTTAATCATCTTTTGCAAAATTTACAGTGCAACACAAGGAATCAATACGGAATTTATCACATTCCCTTGTAAATATGAGCATGGAGAGGGAGAGAGGATGTCAGGCACTCTGGCATGACAGCTGGCCTGGGCAGCAAACCTTCACCACAAACCACCCAGGACAGCTACCATGCATGTGACTCGCCAAAAAGGGCTCAGCATTCCTGGGGACAGCTGCATCCACAGTGGCTGCATTTGCATGCTCTGACCTGCCTCCAAGTTAAACCTTGTCCCAGTTACACTAAAGGAGACACGGGAGGAAACCATACAGGTTGTGCAAAGCCTTACTCTGCACAGCGTGGTTTACAGAGCCCGTTATACAGTCATCAAACAGTTTCATGGAATTTTTGGGCTGGAAAAGGCCCACCAGACCATGAAGTCCAACCACTCCCTCAGCACTCACCCATATTCCCAAGTGCCACACCCACAAGGCTTTTAAATCCCTCCATGGATGGGGACTCCAACACCTGGGCAGCCTGTGCCGAGGTTGAACCACCTTTTTGGGGAAGAATTTTTCCCCACACCCAACCTAAACCTCCCTTGGGGCAATTTCCTCTCATCCTGTTGCTTGTTACCTGGCAGAAGAGCCCGACCCCCACTTAGCTCCACCCTCCTTTCAGGGAGCTGTAGAGAGGGAGGAGTTCTGCCCTGAGCTCTTGTTTACTGTGGTAATTGCTGACTGCAGCAAAATGTTACTTTCCCAGGATGTGTTCAAACGAAAGGTACCTCCTCTGTGGAACTGGCTGCTGGGGACCTGAGAGCCTACTCCCTAGGCATATCCTTTACTCTCCCTCTGGAAGAATGAACACTTTGAATCTGGGATGCAACAGAAAACACTCCAAGACATATTATGCAGTAGTTAATAATAAATTAATCGGGTTAGAAAAACCCAATTAATTAGAACCTGATTTTCCCAGAGAATACCATAAGCACTTTTGCTTTCTGATGTCCAAAGCCCATCCCTTGCAATGCCAGCTCCATAATCTGTTTACCCATCACTCACCCTACTCACAAGATCTGCAATTACACTGGACTGAGGAGAGGAGTGCACAATATTACGAACAAATGCACTGGTCTAAATTTACCAGCAAATCGAGTTCAGCAGACCAGGTTATTGCAGCTTCAGCTAAAATGTTTTCACAAATGTATGTTCATTTCTTCCTCTCTCTCTTTCACATCTAATTAGAGATTAGAGACTCCAAGATTGCTGAAGAGGACCTTTGGACAAGGGCAAGGAGTGACAGGACAGGGGGAATGGCTTTCCATTGACAGAGAGCAAGGTTAGATTGGGTATTCGGAAGAAATTCTTCCCTGTGAGGTTGGTGATGCCCTGGCACAGGTTGCCCAGAGAAGCTGCGGCTGCCCCATCCCTAGAAATGTTCAAAGTCAGGTTGGATGGGGTTGGAGCAACCTGAACTAGTGGAAGGTGTACCTGCCCATAGTAGTGGGGTGGAATGAGAAGAGCTTAAAGGTGCCTTCCAACCCAAACCATTTTGCAATCCTGTGATTCTGCTGAGGATGTATTGCAGGAGGCATTTCCAATGCAATGACAGCCTGGTCAGCCTGTGTGCTGGCTCTAGGAGGAGCTGGGAGCAGAGGGATGATTTATGAAGGTGGGAAATAGCAGGACAGTCAGGGAAGAGGAGAGTACTGGGGAGAATGGGACACATACGGAACCTGCTCAGGTTTGGCAGGAGGGCAGGTGTCAGTTTCTGCAGTGGGGATAGAGACAGGGGAGGTCCCACAAACTGGCATGGGTCAATCTCTGAAGGAAGGAACTGCTCTACTTTTGGGCAAAGATAGGAAATACAAGCCTCTACCCACCTATATGCAGCAGCAGAGTAGTGCACTGCCCTCAACTGTGTGAAAACAACACTTACGTGTGTCAAAAGATGACAGTTCAGACAACCCCTTGCTACATGGACACACACACACATTCCAAACACACCTTGGAAAAGCACTTGGAAATTAATTTTGAGATACTAGAAAAACATTAGCTGAGCTGCTACACACCAGGCAAACCTTGCTTCTATGCTTCTTCCTGTGCCTAGTTTCTCAGGTGCATACCTAAGCAAGTGCTCACAATATTCTGATTTTGCATTTTATAAGCTCCAACCTAAGACACTTCCTGCAGCATCTTCTGTGCTTTGTCTAGTGTAACTTCAATTTTCTGAAAGGTTACCACAGCCATGGCAACTCTTCCCAGCACAAGGCTGTGAAAGGGGAACAGTTTCTCACGCTGGGAGAAGGGTCATTTACCTGCAGGGCAAATCCCTGAGCAGCAGCAGTGCTGTCCCTAGCTCTGAATCACAGAATCTCAAGATTGTTTGGGCTGAACAGACCTAAAGCCCACCTCATTCCACTTCCCTGCAATGGGCAGGGACACCTTCCAAAAAACCTGGTTGCTGCAAGCCTCATCTAACCTGGTCTTGAACACTTCCAGGGATGGTGCAGCCACAGCTGCTCTGGGCAACCCGTGCCAGGGCCTTGCCACTCTCACAGGCAAGAATTTCTTCTCAATATTTAATCTCACCTTGCCCTCTGTCAGTGGGGAGCCCTGGCTTGTCCTGTGACTCCATGTATGTGTCCAGAGGCCCTCTCCAGCTCTCTTGGAACCCCTGTAGGTACTGGCAGGTGCTCTAAGGTCTCCCTGGAGTCTTCCTTTCTCCAGGGTGAACAACCCCAGCTCTCCCAACCTGTCACCAGAGCAGAGGGGCTCCAGCCCTCGAACAATCTCCATGACTTGCTCTGGACACATGAATCACGTGCCTGCCTGATCTCTGGCTCCCTGCATTTCAGCAACAGGTTCTGGAGCAGAACCATTTGTAGAAGGGTGGTTAGTGTTGGCTATGCTTCATGTCATGGTTATGCCATTGCCAGAAAGCTGCACCTTTTAATACTGGCTATTTCACTTAAATACTGACATAATAAAAGCTCCCTCTAAAACAAAGGAGCTGGTGACCCTGCCTGCCTTCCTCCGAGCCAAACACAAAGTCCCTGGAATCAATTGTGCCTGCAGTAGCAACTGGTGCAGTCTGTAGATACGAGTGCTCACCCACCCCTTCCCCAAACACTGATATTTATGGTGTCGCCTCAGGTCAGGGGACTGTGAAATGTCACCAACAACTGCCAGAAAGGACAACAGAGCCGCCACTTTCGTCTCGCGGTCTGCTGGGCACACACATGCTGACCACAGGGCTATAAGGTCCTGGAGGGGTCAAGCGAGTCACTGAATGAGCCACAAAAGGCTAGGGATGTGGGGTGAGGGGCAAGTGCAGGGGGCTTCCCTTAAAAAACAACAGGGGGGTAGGGAAGTGGTTGGAGCAGAGAGGGGCTGGGCGGTTAATGGCTTTGGCCTGAGGGCAGGGCACCATCGAGGGAAGTTAGAGGGAGAGTAAATGGAGAGTTAGTAAAAGGCAGGTGTAGGGAGAGATCAAGGGGAGCCTGTTACTTGTCAGCAACCAGAAGCCACCCTGTGTGCGAAGTCAATGGCAGCACACGGGCATTACCCTCACAAAGGGCTGAACGGTGTTCGATCTCCACACCAAGACCCTTGGCCATGTATTCATCCCAGATTACGCTGACGAGGAGGCAGGGATCCCCTGCTTTGTTATCACATGGAACTGTGAGGAGGGGAAGGCCCCCAGTGAATGCCCTGAAATCCTCCTATCATGCACCCGTCAGGAAATCCAACTCCAGCACCCAAAACTTGCTGAAAGGGCAGGGGAAGGGTCTGCTGTCAGCCTGCAGCTGAGAGTCCACCTGACAGAAAGGTGAAGCTTATTACATTCAGCAAATAATCCTCATAAATCTGCATCCAAACCATGACTGCAAAGGGTAAGTGGACATTATGGATGGTAAACAGGGATTAATCTGAGGAGCACTGTGAACTCAGATCAATCAGCCTTGGGATTCTACCAGGGCTCCAATGGGATCTTTCACACCATCACCAAATGGAGATTACAATCGGTGCGTTGCTGTCTCCAGGATCTGAGCACTGGGACATGCTCTGCAAGACCAGGATTTCCGCTTGGAAATGAACTCTTAGTGCAGGCTCTTGAGCAGGATCCAGAAGGATTTCTGTGGGGCTGGACTAAGAATGGAATAGTGATGAGTGACCGTCACATTTTCTGGCTAAGTTTTGAATTTTCACTTTGATTTCACACACTCTTCCCATTTGTACCCAAACAAACACAGTCCCACAGATTGTTAAATGCTTTTTTTTTTTCTGAGATCTAAGTGAGTTCTTTCAAGCTGAGACACTTTGCTACAAACAAAGAACTCTCTGTGGGCACCAGTCAGAGAAAGGGCCATTCACAGGGATGGCAGTGGCTCCAGGACAGACACAGAAACATCTCTGGAACAAAAAGCACAGTTGCCTCTGTGAAGTGAGCCCTGGATTAGAACAGTACTCAGAGAGCTAAGCAGGGCACAAATGGAGAAATAAGGTGGACTTACTGCTTACAGTGATTTATTCAGAATGGAAAAAATGTTTAGTGCCAACTTCACTGATTTGCACCCATCTTTTACCTGTACTTAGGGTAACCAAGGATCTGCTTTGGTACTTTCAATCAACTGAAAAATACATATTATGCAAGAAGACTTTCCAAGGCAGAAACAAGAAGCAGTTATCTTTGTAGAAAATGCTATTCCAGGTGATTCTGCCACTCTGCCCCACTCAGGTGAGTGCTGCAGTGCTGCCTCCAGCTCCAGGATCCAACAACAGAAGGACCTAGAACTACCAGAGTGAGTCCAGAAGTGGACTCACAGAAGTGCTTTGAGGGCTGAAGTCCTTCTGCTCTGGAGACAGGCTGGGAGAGCTGGGAGTGGTCAGTTCAAACCACTCTGTGATCTTATGATTCACACCATGACATATGTGAAACACTCTCCAGCCTCAAATACAGCCTCTCTCTGCACAGATCTGTTCCCAATACTGCTTTGACAAGAACTTTTCCAGCACTTCAACCTCAGTATCACTCTTTGTAACAGCCCCTAAGCAACAACCTGTTGCTTAAGCAGGTAAAGCCCACTCTGCTCCACTCCTCCTGTGGGCATCCCTGCCCACAACTGTGGGATCCCAGAGCAGTTGCTTCTGATTGCCAGTGCCCATGGCCAAGTGACCACAGCTGGCCCATGCAGCAGGCATGCAGTAAGTCATATGCTCTGGGACTATGCCACATTCTGTGTTCACACAATGCTCACATGTGCTGCAAACAGAAAGGGGAGCTTCTATGTCAGAAAAATGCGATGGACCCCACTTAGGCCAGTATTTTTGTCTGAAGACTTCCCAGCCACCATGTCCACGCAGCTTCCTGAGCAGCTGCCTGCTTTTTCAGCTCTCTTCCTTGCAAGGAACACTGCCTTTGCAATAAAATGTCTTTGTTCCTTTAATTCTTTTGTTTCTTTAACTTATGGCCAGGAGCTGGGGTTCTGGTACCTGTAAGGCTCCCAGAGAAACCCTGACTTGGAGTTTAGTGCTACAGAATCTCACCCTTTCACTCTAACATTTCTATTTGTGAAAGATAATAAGGGTACAGTACAGATGAGTATCAAGGTTCAATGTTGCCACAATTAATTTTCCTCATCCCATCTGGGGATGTTAAGCCATCACAGAGACTTCTTTCTATTATCTTTTCAGCTGCTTTCTTAAGGAGTGAGCCTTATGAGACCACATCATACCATTACATATTTGTCTGCTTCCCTAGAATCAACTTCTGAGATGCCCACACCATGAAGACTACAACATTCCTCAAATCTTTGCAAAAATCAGCATCTGGCCAGCCAGGCCCTGGTGAACCTGTCTCTGGTAGGGCCAGGCTGGGACAGGTGGCCACTTTATGTTCCACCTGGCAGAGGCTGCTGGCAGCATACACCTGAGGCAGGCACAGCATTGCTATGGCTGGCTCATCTCCAGCTGACCTTGGGGACATCACAGGAGGAGAGCTGCTGAAACTGCTGGAGGAGAAGGAATGCTGGGGAAGAAGGACATCACATCTGGAGGAAAGCAGAACTATGAACTAGCTTGGTGGACTGAGAAAGAAGGTAAAAGCACTGTGCAAGTGCAGGTACACACTAAGTAGATGCCAGCTCTGGAGAACAGCTTAACAGTCACAAATATCTCAGGAGGAACAGCAGGAAGGCACATATAACAACCAGTGTCATGGCAGCACATTCCTGTTCTGTTGGCTAAATGCATCTTCTCATTCTACTCCACTAGTGCTGATAAGCTTTTCCCTCATGAAGACAGCTGAGCACTGAACAGGTTGCCCAATGTTAGTAGGGTGTGGAGCTGCAGGAGCGAGGACAGAGGAGGTCACAGAAGCTCTCCAAGGGCTGAAGTCCCTCTGCTCTGGAGACAGGCTGGGAGAGTGGGGGGTGCTCAGCCTGGAGAAGAGAAGGCTCCAGGGAGACTTTAGAGCCCCTGCCAGTGTCTAAAGAGGCTCCAAGATATCTGGAGAGGGACTTTGGACAAGGGCCTGGAGTGACAGGACAAGGGGGAGTGGATTCCCATTGACAGAAGGCAGGGCTAGATGGGATATTTGGGAAGAAATTCTTCCTTGTGAGGGTGGCAAGGCCCTGGCTCAGGCTGCCCACAGAAGCTGTGACTGCCCCATCCCTGGAAGCATTCAAGGCCAGGTTAGATGCAGTTTGGAGCAACCAGGTCTAGTGTAAGGTGTCCCTGCTGATGGCAGAGGGTTAGAATTGGATGATTCTTGAGGTTCCTTCCAACCCAAACCATTACAGGGTTCTGTGGTTCTCTGGCTGCTGAACTGCAGGAGGAAAGGGAAAACTCAGTGACTAAGGCAAGAAGACCCATCAAAAGCACATGGGAAAAAAACACTGGAAATGAATGGGAACACAGAAACAAAAAAGTAAAGAGACGAAAGCAAACAGCAAATCACACCCAATTGTGACAGTGACAGAGTGTGGTCTGTGTCTGAACCTGACAGTTCTGTGGGATGGGCTGACTCAGAAGTGCTCCTGGCCCATGAGCTGGGTAGAAATACAAAACTCACCTGCATCCAGCAGCAGTTTGACTGTCAGGTAGTCATCGGCCAGAACTGCGTAGTGTAGAGCTGTGCAGCCCTTGAAGTTGGCTCGGATGTTGAGACGGTTGCTGAAGTCATCCTCCCGGGTGACAAGGACTGCAGGGGACAAAGAGTGAAAGCTCAGCTCACTGAGATAACTACAGAACTGCTTGTCTGGATGTGCAGCAGCAGCATGGACACACCACTGCTCACCAGGCAGGAAGCTCCTTAAGGGCTTTTCTGGGACCATCAGTGGGGATTTCTGGTGGCCATTGTCCCCACTCTACTGAGCAGCAGTAGAGATAAGGAGAACATGGTTTCCATCTATCCCGGACTGCCTACACAGCACCCAGGCAGGGGAGGAGGTGGGTGGAGAACACCTGAGCAAAGACCTCAGCCTTCTTCCAACCATTTATTGTAGGGTAACAGGATGGCTTGGAAGGGACCTTAAAGTCCATCTGGTTCTGTCTCCCTGCCATGGGCAGGGACACCTTCCACTAGACCAGGCTGTTCCAAGCTGCATCCAGCCTTGCCTTGAACACTTCCAAGGACAGGGCAGTCACAGCTTCTCTGGGCAACCAGTGACAGAGCCTTGCCACCCTCACAGGGCAGAATTTCTTCCCAATATCCAACCTAAATAATGATTTTAGCAAACAGAAGGGAAGCTGCAACAGGAAAGAATGCTGCCCAATGTGGCTTGATTATCAAGCAAATTCCTGATTTTGGGAGTCTCCAGCACTAAGTCCATGCATCTCAGCAGGGCATGGCTCTGCAGGAACAGTCTGCAGCACCCCTGCTCTCCTGCGGCTAGTCTAAGGATCAGGCTTTAGAAAAACTGCATTTTAAACTCTTTGCTTTAGTCATCAGCAAAAAAGTAAGAGTGACTTTTTACAGGGTCACTCTCCTGTCACTACAGATAGTGACAGGACAAGTAGGAAAGTCTTCAAACTGACAGTGGGCAGGGTAAGATTGAATATTGGGAAGAAATTCTTTCCTGTGAGGGTGGTGAGGCAATGGCACAGGTTGCCCAGAGGAAGCCCCATAAATACCATGGAGCATGAGTAATGGTGGGACTGGCATGTGCTGTCTCCATTCAAATGAACAGCACCCACCTTGTGGGCCAAATTCTGCTCCTGGAGGTGTGTCCAGCTCCTTGGTGAAAGGGTCTGTACCCAAAACTCAGCATACTCAGATTCAGGGACAGGGAAAGCTTCAAAGTGCTCTGAGTACCTTATACTGTGCTATGGCAAAGCAAGCAGAGCTGGAAAGCAGGTGGGCCACAGGGACTTCTTCACGGTCCCTCCTAAAAGCCATCAAAAGATTTCCAAGGGATTCAAAAAGTTCAGAAGAGAGAAATGCTGTGATGAATACCTGATGCTGTCCAAGCCCAGCATCTCCACTAATGAACCACAGTCCCTCCAGGAAGATCAATTAATGCCCTGGCTCCTTTCCTTCCCTGGGTCCTTTCTTCAAGCACACAGGGTGAGTATGTATATTTATTTATTTGTCGTCATTTCCTACCCAGGGAGGAGCAGGATAATGAACTGCGTGCGTCAGGGAAGATGAATCTGAGATACTAGGGAGCAGCGCAGTAAAGAGATTAAAGTGTTATTATTGTTGGTTTTTTTCCCCCATGGTCCGTTGTGACAGCTCGGCCGTCATCTGTAAAAAATGTCTCTGAGAGAGATAATCATCGGAAACTCAATAAAGCGTCAGGGGAAGCCTCGTGCACCATCCATCACTGGGTGCCTGGAAATTTTCAGCCCTCTGTCTCCCTTCCTGCCATCCATATAAATGTCTGTAATATATTTTGTGCAGTGGTTGTGGAGCACACCCTCTCGATTTGGATGTTTTTATGAAAAAATATTTATACACGAAATATGTAAATGTCTAAAAAAAAAGGAAAAAACAAAGGCAGTTTCTCTCTCTCTTTTTAAAAACGCAACTGAATTTATTCTTTTTAATAAAACATGTCAACCAAAGAATTAATGCAACTTCTCATGGAGTGGCCTTATCTTTTCTTCACCCCAAAATATATAACATTACCGAGGAATGAATGCAGACAAAAACAATTAACTTTCTTGGTTGATATACTTTATCTTAAATAAAGTCTATGTACATGCATTATGTATTGGCATTCTATTGCTCATTTTTTAATGTAGTTTCATACATTTTACATTCCCTGCTATAGGGATGTGATCTATGCATGCTCTCTTTCCCATCAAGAAGTAGGTCTGCTGCACGGGTGGGTCAGTGAGGGATGAGAGCAGGGAGCTTTCAAAAATACAGAATAACGCCCTGTCAAAGCTGTCACTTCACTGTTCCATCTTCTTAACTCAACCTGTGCTTTATGAAAGGTTCAAATATTACACCTTCATTAGCACTGAGTCAAAAGCACAGACAGGCCTGTGGATAATGTCACTGTGCCTCAACAGCATCCATGGCTGCAGGATGAGGGAACTGACCCTGTGCTGGGCGTTGCTGAGGCCACACCTGGGCTCAGTTCTGGGTCCCTCACTTCAAGAAGGACACTGAGACTGGAGCATGTCCAGAGAAGGGCAACAGAGCTGTGGAATGGTGTGGAGCACCAGTCTGGTGAGGAGTGGCTGAGGAAGCTGCAGGGGCTCAGCCTGGAGAAAAGGAGGCTCATGGGGGACTTTCTCACTCTCCTCAACTCCCTGACAGGAGAGTCAAGCCAGGTGGAGGTAAGGATCATCTCCCAAGGAACAAGGAACAGGACAAGAGGAAATGTCATCAAGCTGTGCCAGGGGAGGTTCAGGATGGATACTGGGAAACATTTCTTCATGGAAAGGGTTATTAAGCCCTGGCACCATTGGCCCATCCCTGGAGGGCTTTAAAAGTCATGTGGATGTGACACTTGGAGACATGGTTTAGTGGTGGCCTCAGCTGTGCTGGTAGAATGGTTGGACTCTATGGTCTGGAAGGGCTTTTCCAACTGAAATGATTCCATGATTCTATTCTATGATTCTATGACCCTATGACTCAGGCTCTGCAAACCACGCTGTGCTGACTGAGGCTCTGGACAAACTACGTGGCTTCCCCCAGTTTTCCACTCAGAGCAGCTGGGACAAGGTTTAACTTCCAAGTAAGTGAGAGCACACAAAAGCAGCCACTGTGGATGCAGTCATACCTGGGAATGCAAGTCCCAGCAGTGGCTAGGCTCTGGTAGGGCAAGGGGGATGTCTGGGAAACATCCTGTGATCTGCCAGCTCAGAGGTGAGGCTGGTAGGCCAGCACAGTGCTTGGGTGGAGAAAAGGCTTCTGGAATGGGGAAGGATATTTTAGGGGAGTTTTGAGTCCTACTATCATTTCTGTCAATGTGGGGAACAGAAGAATCTCTGAACATGCAGCTGGCTGCTCCAAAGCACAGCTGGGACCAAGAATTAAGGCATATTCTCATCATCACAAATCCAAGAAAATTTTATCACAATTTATTCTCATAAAAAATGGCAACAGTCTGGGCAATTTAAATAGGCTTGAATAAACAAAGCCTATTGAAACCTGGCCTAGTGGAAGGTATCCATGCCATGGCAGGGGGTTGGACTGGATGGGAGCTTTAAAGGTCCCTTCCCACCCAAACCATCCCATGATTCTATGATTCTGAGTCTGCATCAACATCCCAGTGATGAGGATAATGAAGGGGTGAGAGTGGAAACTGAGATCTGCCAAGAATATCCATAATGAGAGGACGTGACTCTGCAGAAAATGACCTTGTTTCCATGGAAAGCTATCTAGGGCTGAGAGCTGGTCCGGATGCCTGCCCAAACCCAACAGTAGTCACTGCAATCACTTACATCATTCAGTTTTATTTCCATTGGCCAAGTCTGTCTGCATTTCACAGCTCCTGATAAGATCTGGATTAAGGCTGCTGGTGGAATACACTGCCCTGAACCCTTCTCCTTCCCCAAGATGTGGCTGCATGCAAGTCAATGGAATGGTGTTCCTATCTATGACTTTGCATTATGCTCTGGCTATATAAAAACAGTTTATCTCTGGTAAATTGAAGGATTGCTTCTATATAATATCTATGTAAGGCTTCTTTCCTCTTCAGACACACATTTACCCAAGTACCATCAATTACTTTGCATTTAAATGGAAGAAGATGAAACAAGCTCTAAAAAAACCACATGAGGTTAGATCAGGAAACAAAATTTTGGGACCTGAAAAGCAAATGTCGGTAGCTACACACAAACCATCTTACCTTCCAAGGAATGGAGGCCTCTTTCTTTGGCAATCTCATACACACTGCTGAAATCATCCCCAAGGTTTGGATCTGCATTAGCTGTGAGCAGAGCCTTTACCACACTGTCACAAAACAGAAGGAAAGTAAGGCAGACGTAGATGAGGAATTGAAGCCCTTCAGAGACTGAGAAGTGCTCAGAAAGCCCTCTTCAAATATTCATGGGAATGTTAACATTCTAGGGAAGTTAACCCACAACATAACTGAACATTTCAACAAACAGAGCTCCACCAGTATATGCTAAAATGAATGAGATGGGGGAGGCACTGGAGGAAGGTTTGATGCTGTAGAGGTATGCAATCCTTCTGAGGAGACATGCACAGAACATGCTTCTAGCACAAGACGTATTCCTAGATACAGACCTTGGCCCTAAGGCCACCCCTGTCCATGCAAAAAGGAAGATTATTGTAACACTCTGCAGATTAAGGGAAGCAAAAAGACAGAAGCAAAATTTCTTTTGGGAGGCAATTGTACAGCACCTGCACCTCTGATACTAAAGGTGCCATCCTACCACAAGAAGCGCAAACAGCTTCCACGGCAAGCAGTTCAGAGGAGGCTCTGAAGATAATCAGATGCTCCAAGGTCTGGAGCACCTCTGCTGCGGAAGACAGGTTGAGAGTGTTGGGGGTGTTCAGCCTGGAGAAGAGAAGGCTCCAGGGAGACCTTAGAGCCCCTCAGGGCCTAAAGGGTCTCCAAAAGTCTTGGAGAGAGACTTTGGACAAGGGCAAGGAGTGACAGGACAATGGGAATGGCTTCCCACTGGAAGAGGGTAAGGTTAGATTGGATAGTGGGAAGAAATTCTTGTCTGTGATGGTGGTGGTGCTCTGACACAGGTGTCCCAGAGAAGCTGTGGCTGTCCCATCCCTGGGAGAGTTCCAGGTCAGACTGAGGCTTGGAGCAAACTGATCTAGCGGCAGGTGTCCCTGCCAATGGCGGGGGATGGAATGACATGGGCTTTAAGTCCCATTCAACCCAAATAATCCTTCACTTGAACTTTAAAGCCCTTTTAGAAACTGGAAGGGGCCCTAAGATCTCCCTGAAGCCTTCCCTTCTCTAGGCTGAACAAGTCCAGCTCTCCCAATCCACCTTCAGAGCAGAGGTACTCCAGACTTTGAAGCATCTCCTCGGCATATGTTGACTCACTCCAGCAGCTTCCCATACTAGTGATGTTGGACCCCAGAGCCAGACGCAGCTCTGCAGGTTGGGTCTCATAAAGTGGAGCAGAGGGTCAGAAGCTTCTCCCTTCCCCAGCTGCCCATGGAGCTGGGGATCAGTCCAGAACACGCTGGATTTTGGGCTGCCAGCAAATGTTGCACATTATGAACATCCTGCAGCAGGACAGAACGCATGGGATGCACTGCCCAGACAGTTTTGGTGAGGAAGTTCTCACTCTCTGCTTCTGAATCCAAACAATCATCAGGCCAGAATTAGATTTCTCCCTCCTCCTGAAAGCAGCTTGAAGCCAGTTAATTCTTAATTTTTTTCCAGTGTGCAGGCTTCCCATGACAACTAGACAGTAACTCATTTGTTAGCATTCATCACCAGTGACATGGCTCACAGGCTGACAGCGATGTGTGCCGCAGCCTGACATGTACCTGCAGGCTGTGGCTTGTCAAGTCACATCTGGAATTTAACTTAAGCTCCTCTTCCATTTACCCTATAATTGCATTAGCAGAATCAAAGGTGGTTATTTTATTATTTGAGCATGGTATAACAGAGGCCGGCTCCTTATCAGCACTGGTGTGCTCCTCACTGTGTGCAGAGTCGCCACTAGTGAGCACAGCACCAGGACTGGGGGCAGGAGATACAACCATGGAATTGTTTAGGTTGGAAAAGCCCTCTAAGACCGAGTCTAACAGTTCCCCCAGAATTGTCAAGCTCACTGATATCTGGAAAATAGAACAGATCTTTCCAACAATGTTAGAGTGAATATAGAAGCAAATCCTGAAAGTTTTCAGGTACACAGTATGGTGAAAATTGCACATGGTATAGTAATTCTACAATTTTTATAAAGTTAGTTGATTAGTATACTTATCATATACTGTCCAATTAAAAGGTTAATTGGTTAAGTAATAATTCCTGGGGTCTTGTCTCACTGGAAGCAGTCCAGAGGTTTCTTTTGCCCCACTTTTGTTGTGTCTGGTCCAGATTCTGGTTGGAAAAGAGAATGCCCTTGTAGCTGCTTCTCTTCTTGGAATAAGACTAAACAGTACTTAGGAATGCGTTTATAAGGTTAGCTTACTGTTCCTAAATGTAGAGAGGAAAACCAGGAAAAGTACTAGAAGCTACAGCTATGCTTTAGCAATCTACAAAGCTACAAATAAATGAAAAATATAAAAATCTTAGGCATCATTTCCCCCAAAACTACATCCCCATGTCAAACATGAAAATGTTTTTAAACCCTCCAGGAATGGGAACTCCACCACTCCCCTGGGCAGACTGTACCAGAGCTGGACAACCCTTTTGGGGAAGAAATTTTCCCAATATCCAACCTAAACTTCCTTTGGTGTGACTCGAGGCTGTTTCCTCTTGTCCTGTCACTTTTTGCCTGGGAGAGGAGACTGACCCCCACCTGGCTCCATTTTCTTTTCAGGCAATCCCTGTGAGCATATGGAGCTCACTTACATCTGTAAATACATTTATATCCATATTTCATTTATATCCATATTTCAACAATATTCTATAATATTTAGGTTGAGAGGTTCTGGCTCTTGTTCTGCAAACAGCAATTTGAATTAAGACCCTTCCCCTTTTCCATCATCGAAAGCATGCTGCAATGCACAAGTTCTTGAGTGGATTGAGTTGCACAGCCATGATCATATTACATACCTGATGCCTTAGAACAGGCACTAAGGATGGGCATCACAAAAACCTGGAATGCTTTGGGTTAGATAGGGACCTTAAAGTTCATCTCATTTCAACCCCCTGCCAGGGCAGGGACACCTTTCACTAGACCTGGTTGCTCCAAACTCCAACCAATCAAGCCTGGAACATTTTCAAAAATGGGGCAGTCACAGCTTCTCTGGGCAACCTGTGCTGGGGCCTTGCCATACTCACAAGGATGAATTTCTTCCCAATATCCCATCTAACCTTGCCCTCTGCCAGTGGGAAGCCACTCCCCTTGTCCTGTCACTCCAGGTCCTTGTCCAAAGTCCCTTTCCAAGTCTCTTGGAGCCTCTTTAGACACTGGCAGGGGCTCTAAAATCTCCCTGGAGCCTGCCTTTCTCCAGGCTGAACAGCCCCACATCTCCCAGTCTCTCTCCAGCCCCTGGAGCATCTCCACGTCCTCCTGAGTACTTGCTCCAACAGGTTGACATGTTTCTTTCCCCTCCCCTGCTTTCAGACATCAGCAGTGGAAGCCATGAAGCCTAGAGCAGCTTCCCATCACAGACATGCTCATTCTCTACCATACAAATCTCTTCAATGAGCCTCACTTTTCTCTCAGTTCATTAAGTAGTTTTGATCTTGTTTGAAGGGTCAGTGTGTGAGATAACCCATGATCTTCAGTACAGTTCCAGTGAGACATAACCTCACTGTCTCATCCTCAGGCCTCTATGGTGGTGCATCCCCTGCTCCATCCCCAGGCCACACTATGATCTGAGAACAGACAATGTGATGCCAGGGAAAAGACACTGATCCAAATATCTGCTCCATGTTCAGAAGAGACATGTCTACACTGTCTTGCTACACTGCTCCTTAAGGCCCTATCAGCGAGGACATCCCATGTAGGAGAGACACAACAAGCCTATAGAGCCCTCTGGACTACCTTAGGAGCACTGATAAGGCACAGGGCACAAAGCATATCCTGCAATTCCTTCAGCACCTCTAGGAAGGGCTGCTCAGCATATACCTAGTTCCACTCCCACCTCTGCTTCAGAACTCAGACCTTTACCGCTGCCCTCTATGGGTGCAGCAAAATGCAAAGCAAGGAAGTTGTCTGGCTGCAAGAACAGCCCTGTGAGGCCAAGAGTGTGGCCTTGGACATCCAGAATAGATGTAGGCAAAGGCCATCAGCCAGGCTTTCCCACCTCTGGTCACTAGGTAGGTCAGACCTACTCTCAGCATCTGTCTGGCACTATGCCATCTGTCAAAGACTGTGGAACAGAGGGAGATGTGCCACATCCAGTCTTTCTGCCTGGGAAAGCTCTAGCACAGGTCACTGATCTGTGCAAAGTTATTCTGGAAGATCCAGTGCTGGATTCTTCTGGAAACATCTTGCCTTTCCAGTACATGGTGCTACTGTGGTGAACCCAGTCATCAAGAGAACTGCATCAAGAACCTTGAAGAGGAGGTCCTCATGAAAGCAGCATGTACAGGATGGAAGAAGGTAGAGCAGGTTCTGTCCTGTTGTTTTATGGGAACCTCCATAAAATTGACAACCCCCATGCTGTTTAGAGATGGATATCCACCTACTGAACAGAAATGATCATAGAATCATGGAATCACAGCTTTTAAATCCCTCCAGGGATGGAGATTTCACCACCGCCCTGGGCAGCCTGTGACAGGGCTGGACAACTCCTTCAGGCAAAAAATTACGTGCTCCAATTAAGCCTTTGATGATCTTGCCCTAGCAGTTGACTTACTGTGATCCTTGCAATCAGGGCTTCCAGCATCCCCACCAGGAAGCTGAGCCTCATGGATCACTCAAGTTTTTGGAAGCACAGGTTCTGATATGGTCAAACCACCCTTCTGGGACCCCATTCTCATGGCTATCACCACCAAAGAGATCCCTCTACTTCATTATTAGCTCACAGGCTACGATATACCTTCAGGTCCCTGAATCTGCTTCATTTTAAGGGAAATGATCCCAAGTCCTAGTGTAGGACTTTAATCCACAACATTGTGCCTCATGAGTGAGCTATAGGTACTGAGTCATATGGTAAAACAGGACTTGTCATTTTCTTGATAACTCCATCCATCTGCCCCTCCTGCCCTCAGTGACTACATTGAAATAAGCGTTCTTCCCAGGCACAGATACTACCTCCATGTGCTGCTGGATACTCAGGACACCCTGTCCTTTTCATCCATTCCCTATACATTCACCATTCTTCTCTGGGAAGTGACCTTGTTTAAGAAGTTGAGCAGAGGACCACAAGTGCTAGATGCAAGGTGGTCCAAGAGTGATGCAGCAGGTGATGGTGGCAAACTGCTCTGCTCTCCCTGTGAATTACCCTCTGCACCATATTCCCTGTGGTAAGAAACATTTCCATAGCTCTCATGATGGCCAGGAGGCTCAAGTTTAATAATAAGCACTAAGATCATCATTTGCTGGCAAAACTGTGCCAAAATACTGGCACTGGTCTAATAACAACACATCACACATCCAGCCTTCCTTTCCAATCATCTTTCAATCTCATCTCCTGCTTCTGGGATGTGCCGACCCCTCCAGGCACATGTCCATCAGCTAGACTCCTGGAATCACAGCTATTGATTGTAACTATTCAATTTGCAGGTAATGGGACATTCAAGCAAATTACCCTGTAGGAAAAGTAACAGCACCATGAAAATGCAGAGGAACTGTACTCAGTGATAAGAAGCATATGAATATCCCTGGAAAAAAAGGAAGGGACTTGCAAAATTAGGTGATTAAAGGGGCTCCAAGGGAGCTGGAGGCAGACTTTGGACAAGGGCCTGGAGTGACAGGACAAGGAGGAATGACTTCAAAGTGACAGAGGGCAGAGTTAGGTGAGATACTGGGAAGAAATTGTTCCCTGTGAGGGTAGTGAGGCCTTGGTACAGGCTGCCTACAGAAGCTGTGACTGCCCCATCCCTGAAAGTATTCAAGGCCTGGTTGGATAGATCTTGGAGCAACCAGGTCTAGTGGCAGGTGAACCTGGCAATAGCAGGGGGATTGGAACGAGATGAGCTCTAAGGCCCTTTCAAACTCAAACCATCCCATGATGAGTGAGTTTCAAATGAGGGATTCTCTGGCCCACACACTTTTTGTGTTCCTCCTCTTACTGTGAGGCACTGGGGCAGAACAACACCTTACACCAGATCCTAGAAGGAGTGGGATGCCACTGTCCAGCTGGGCTGCTCCAGCTTCCCTCCATAACTCACCTGTGCTCAACAGCCTCAACAAGCTGAGTTTTAATTTGCTGATCAAGTTCTGATTGGATTAGACACAGAGCCTATTCATCAGCACGAATATAAATCTAAATTGACCCTGGTGATGACTCAGAGGGCAATGCTGAGCTAGAGTTGGCTGGGCAGTTCAATCGATTGGGGAAAGTGCTTTCTGCTTGTAATGGCTGGACTAACATATTGTTCAATAAATAAATACATATATACAATACAGGGGGTGGGGAAATCAATGGTGACATGGTAGGAGGTGACTGGGGCTGAGTCAAGAGAGATGTTGTGCCTGGACTAAGGCAGCTGGGGTTGGTGAACCAAGAAGCCTGGTGATCCCCATGACCGTGTGTTATCAGCACAATGCAAACGCCTGCGTGGGTTTTGATATGCGGCTGCCCTGAGCTCTGGCAGGAGCCACATGTCCTGCCTGGACACAAAGAAGATCCTTGTGTGGTTATATCTTAACTGTGTAAAACTCAGCACAGCAGGAGGGCTGGGAGGAGCTATTGCTCAGATGAGGCTAAATGTGGATGTGTGCCTTCCCAGGAGCATGTTTATATCTACCTATGGCACAGAAAAACAGGCAGCTGCAGCAATCCCTCGTGCTGTGATGTGTTATTATTAACCCAGATGAAAATGACTGACTCCTCAAAAAGGGATAAAAAGGTATTATGGAATCCAAAAAGTGGAAAAAAATAAATCTTGAAGGGTGGTAATTGTTATATTGTTCAGTTTTCTTTAAGAGTGTGACATGGGTGAATCATTTTTCAGAGGCATAGTGAAGACACACAAGGGAGTTGAGGAGTGTTAGAAGTCCTGCTCCCTGCCTGGAGCAGTAAGAAAATGTGAAGAGAAGCCATTTCTGTGGGTTGAAGAGGTGCAGGAACCTGCTAAACTGACAGTATCACATTGTGCCTGAGTTGCAAGACATCAGGTGGTGTTCATCCCTGAAAAGAGGGATGCTCATGCCCAGGGGTCTGAGATGGGGGCGCTGCCAAGGCAGAGGCATGAATAACAGCTGCAGGAACAGCCAAGTGGTCACTGTTCATCAAAAACACCCAGAAACGGAGTAGTTCAAAGTCAAGGCCCCAGTTTGTAGGATCAGGCTCCCCAAGTGTTCTGTCATCACAGCTGAAACCCACTCCACTCCTGAGCTCTCTGACAGGTGACACATTGGGCCATATCTTCTTCCAAAGGTACTCAGATATTTCTCCAGCTCCACTGCAGACAGCTCTGAATGACTTGCCTAAAGTGAAAGGAGTGAAAAAAACCCCATGGAACAGATGTATGTACCTAATATAGGTGACAAGACTGCACCACTTCATCATGTCACTGTCTGTAGACAGGGAACAGCTCCAGCTCTGTCACCCTTCACCAATCTCAGAACAAACCCACTAGAATACCACTGTGCATGAGGAATTGTCATTACCAATATAAAACAGCCACACAGCATCTTTTGTGCACATGTGGATGAGGCACAGCTCCCAGCAATGCACATGAAGGCAAGGAACAAACTACTCCCTGTCTCCTCTCCCTAAGGATGGTTGGAGGAGGGCGAGGGATGGGACGAGGCCATGTTGGCCCCTGCTGGTTCTGGTTCCATGGGACAACCCTTGACCACAGCCCCTTTGATCTACATAGAAAGGCAAGAAGGAAAAGGAGAGCCAAGGCTCAGGGAGGAGTCACTTGACATTCGTCATTCCCAGAAGAAAGTTGAAAAGCAAAAGTGAAGAAACACAAAGAGATCCAGAGCTGAAAAGGAGAGCAAAGAGGAAAGGGTGTGCAGGAAGCCAAAGCTGCAAAAAGAAAATGAAGATGAGTAGATGATGTGGGGAAGAGTCAAGAGGAATTTGGAGGCCGAAACCCCCAGTGAAACAGGAAGACAAAGCTCAACATGACCAGACAGTGTGCTGTCAGAAACCCATGCCCTGGGCTGATCCCACAGCATGGGCAGCAGAGGAGGGGGCAATTCTGACCCTCTCAGATGAGACCTCACCTGCAGTGCTGCCTCCAGCTCTGGGCCACCCAAAATCAGAAGAATGTGGAGCTGAAGTGAGTCCAGAGGGAGACAAAATGATGCTCTGAGGGCTAGAGCACTTCTGTCCAATTAAAACATGAGTATTGCTGCTGCTGCTACTACGAAAGCCATTATGGATCTTGCACAGACTTGAACTGTGCTTGAACTGGATTCTGAGAAAGGAATCCCTATGAGTGCACCCAGGTGCTCCTCCCCACCACCTGAGCCATGCAGAGAACTTTGGAGGCCCTAAAATCACAGAATCACAGAACCATTTAGGTTGGAAAACCCCTCTGAGATCACTGAATCCAACTGTTCCCCCATCGCTACCAAGGCCACCATTAAACTTTGTCTCTAAGTGCCACATCCATATGACTTTTAAATCCCTCCAGGGATGGTGACCCCACCACTGCCCTGGGCAGTCTCTTCCAGGGCTTGGTAATATTTTCAGGCTTGGAATTTTCCTAATAGCCCACCTCAAGCTCCCATGGCATGATTTGAGGCTGTTTCCTTTTTTCCCTGTCCCTTGTCACCTGGAAGAAGAGACTGACCCCCTCCTGTCAGGCTCCACCCTCCTGTCAGGGAGTTTTACAGAGTAATGAAATCACTCCTGTACCTCCTTTTCTCCAAGCTGAGGCTCCCAGCTCCCTCAGCTGCTCCTCAGCAGACTTGTGCTCATGCTCCAGCCCCCTCCTTCAGAACTGCTGCCCAGGGGTTGTGCCAATGCAGTTGAATGGGAGCAGAAGCAGGTTCCGGTGTTTGTTAGAACTACTCAAACTTATCCCAGATTTTCCATGCTGTTCTGTGCCTTAGTTTCCCCTACTACACAAGTAGTTTTCTGCCTCAGAGGAGCCTGAGAAGATGACTTGATATTTCACTGTCACTCTATTTCTGTGGAAATGAGAAAAACCGGAGTAGCTGATAACTGGATACAGAAAAGGTCACTATGCTACAAAATACAGACATACAGCTAAAGTCCTACCTTTGGGGTTTCATTCATGATAGCTTTATTGCATATTTTAACAAATGCACAAAACCCACAAAGCTCTGAGCATGCATTTAATTAAAGCTTGAATACTAAAAATATGCCAATGCTCCGGTAATTTCCGCAGCAATGGGAATTACAGTATAAAACTTTGCTGCTGTAAACATGGTCACAGTTGATATGTCTGTAGCCCACGACCCAGTTACAACCTGTATAATCATGGAGCCAAAGAATTTGGACGTTGACTCTGTCTCATGTGAAAAAGGAACCCTGAATGTCCATCTCCATTAGATCCACTGCTGCATCTCCCCTCCTAGGCAGACACCAGCCTCCTCTTGGAGACCTATCCATGGCAATATTGCAGAATGCTTATTAATGCCTCCCCACATTTTGGATATAAGACATTTCCAAGAGGAAGAAGATGATGATTGTTTTGCTGTAAAGAGAAAAGATGGACCCCAAACTTGCCTTCCAGCACACTGGATTTCATCTTGTAGCTGATGGCAACTGACAGAAATCATTAAAGCAGTGCCTCTGGAATTAAATTAAACAGATGGACTGAGGCTGTCTAATTGGAAGAGTGAGGGCTGTGGAAATTGGGAAACATGACAAAGCTAAAGGACAGGTCACAGAAATCTCCAATGCACAGCAGAGACTGAAAACGCCATTCTTCTCAGAAAAACACCTTTGGAAAGCCAGTAATCTGAGGGTGAAGGCTTCTTTTTTCTTAGCTGAAAACTCGTCTCATTTCCCAGTTCCTTACTGAACTCATCTCAGTTCCCAGTATCCCAGCCCTTCAGAACCATGCTGAGGAACCTGTGCAGGTATCAGCAGCCGTAAAAGAGGAAGTGGTGAGAGAGCCGTTAAGTTAAACATTTCAATGACCTTGATCTTTTCGCAGGCAAACAGTACCTGTAGGTCCTGTGAGCTGGACCTGGAGCTCAGCTGGCTGCACCTCAGCCATCTCTTGAGCCAGGAATAGCCCAACTCACCTCTCCAGAGGCTGCTGGCCTGAGGGGTTAAGGACCAAAAGCCCTAACAACTTCAAATCCATCACACTGTGTGGATGACACAGGCAATTGGACAAGGAGGGGATGGCTTCACACTGCCAGAGGGTTAGAAGTTAGATAGAATATAGGGAAGCAATTCTACCTTGAGAACATGGTAAGGACCAGGCACAGGTTGCCCAGAGAAGCTGTGGCAGCCCCATCCCTGAAAGCCAGGGATTCAAGCAACCTGGAGCAACCTGGTCTAATGGGAGGTGTTCCTGCTCAGGGCAAAGGGGTGGAAGTAGATGATCTTCCAGGGCCCTTCCAACCCGTGGTTCTGATTCTGAGATCAGCTGCAGTGGCTGGAGAAAGCAGATTTAGAGCATGACCTTTTACAGAGGGACCACACTCTACAAACAAAACCAACCTGCATCCTTGTGCCTCTGACTCTTCCCTTCCACAGTACACCCTGACCAGAGCATCTAGTTTCAGTTACACAGTTCACCTTGTGGACTAGGTCCATTAGCAAACCCTTTCAAACTCTCTGTGGGTCATGTTCCAGCTCAATGCATTTCCCACTTTGCACTGTGGACATTACAATTCTATAAACAGGACCAAGGTCCAAAATGTTGTCTGGCACAATGCTGGAGCTGGTACATACAGAGTAAGTCTGGTTTGCATTTATATTTGCTTCCAAGAAGGACAGAATCAGAATCACAAAGATGGGAAAAGACCTTCAAGTCCAACAGTATTTAATTATGCTTCTGCTATATAGAGACAAGTTCTACTGAGCTTCAGGTATTCCAGGTTTTCTTAATTTTCACTTTAAGTCAGTATTAATCTAAAATGTGGGAAAATTAAACAGAATTTACAAAACAGCCAAACCTTTTTTTCTTTTGGCCAGGTACACAACAAACAAGGATGTGGCAATCGCTCTGTCCTCTCAGCAGGGACCAGCCTGGGGTCCACAAATTTTTTACTGTCAAGATGTTTTCATTAGCATTTCCACTTGATTTTAGGCCTGATTTTAGGTAATTATTGTCCCATGAACAGCCTTTCTCCCTGTCTCCCCTTAGCCTTTGCAACTCGGGAAGTCCTGTTCTGCTTCACCAGTCACTCGGAATGGTCAACAGTCGTCACACTCTGCTGCTGACCATTGTCCACTGGGAAAGGTGGGAGGCTCCCAAGCCCATCCCTTCGTGGACAGGCAAATAAGAGGGCCCGTTGCTGCTTGGACATCAAAGTTAAACAAACATTAGCAAGCCCCCACCTCTGGGCCTGTTTTAAGGAGCTCCCTGAGGAGGTCACGACTTTCAGCTTGTCATAGCACACATCAAAGTTTGCACCACACACGAACTCAGCACATGGATTGGAATAGTGTCACCCGAGAGCGGATATTCAGCCTTTGTGCACTGCTTTAATCCTGTGTTTTCCCAAGTAATTAAGCTTTTTTGCTTATGAACTTGTGACTAAGTAAAGCATCCCTGAGAGGTTGTAACATCAAAGCTCATTCTCCCGTCTGTCCCACATTTTCCAAAATTGGATTTCTTTTTCTCTTTTTTTTTCCCTAAATAAAAAAAACCCTAATTGAATTTAGTTGTAGACTGAATATATTTAGGAGTGTCTTTAAAAGGTTACAAGAAGCCAGAGTGATCATCATGGGAACTGTGGAGCAAAGGCACAGTATTCAGCCCCAGCTACAGCCTCACCAGTGAGAAGGGATGGGACAGTTCTTACAGGAGCAATTTTGCCTGGTGGGGTACCCACGGCAACGACACCACGAGCCACACAGGTATGGGCTCATCCATGGCCAAAACCTGAGAGCTGCTGTGGAAGGGCACCATCAGCTCAGCTGTCACATCTGTGGGACTGGGGAGCAGCCTGACCTGATCTGTCACACCACATACTGGGCATAAGGAGAGTGACAAGCTCCTTTGGGTTAAGCTCCACAATACATCCCAAATTTTATGGAAAACCTCTACAGAGCTCAATATGACTTCAGGAAAAGGTTGAAGTGAGTCACCACAATGTGAGATGCACATACCTGGAGTTCCTGCTGATGGCTGCCACCATGAGAGCTGTCCAGCCAAGTTTGTGCCTTGTGTTCACATCTGCACCTTCTTCCAACAACCTGGAAAGAGGAGAGATGTGGTCAGGAAACAGATATGAAGAGAGCACCCCAAGCATCCTGGAGCTAATGAGGGAAAGCAGAATGTTTTACTGTGCAGGCACCTGCTCTAGCACAGCCCAGAAGACCCAGCATGAAGTTGATTCAATGCAGTTCTCAAAGGTGACCAAACTTAAACAAACATCCAGGTGATGGCAATAATTTCTCTGCCCCTTGGTTTATTCTTCTCCCTTTTCACAAGGGCTTTTCCATCTTATTTTCTGTCTGAGGCTGTCCCTGCACAGTGCATTCTCCACACAAGTATAACAGGGAAGCACTATCATTAAATTCCCTGCTGGGAGAGACACAAGTGAACACAACAGCCATGTTCCACCTGTGCAAGCACCACACTTGAAGTCTTGAAATTCCACCCAGAATCCCAGGCAAGGAAATCAAAGTCAGGCGTGACTGCTTGCATGCACTGATCAGGTCAGATCACCTCTTTAAGGACTTGGAGAGGTACACATCTGAACTCAGCCTTTCCAAATGTTTTGGTCTGCTCTGGTGGCAACACTGTCAGCTGGTTAAGAGTGCTGGGATGGAATGAGTGAAAAGGAGATAAATGATACAGCTGAGAAAAAAAATAACGAAAGCAGGAATGCTGGTTCAGGGAACACTAACAGCTACACCCAGGGTGTCTTGCCAACCTTCCTCCACCTCACTGGAAACTTTCATAGTGGTTTCACTAGAAATTTATCCCAAGGAACAGACACTCATACACTGAGACACCCGGGGTGTCCAACCTGAGTAAGAGAAGGTTCCAGGGAAAACTTAAGAGCCCCTGCCAGTGCCTACAGGGGCTCCAAAAGACCTGGAGTGGACTTTGGACAAGGGCCTGGAGTGACAGGACAAGGGGGAATGGCTTCCCACTGAGAGAGGGCAGGGTTAGATGGGATATCAGGATGAAATTCTTGGATGTGAGGGTGTAGAGGCTCTGGCAAAGGTTGCCCAAAGAAGCTGTGGCTGTCTGATCCCTGGGAGAGTCCAATACCAGGTTGGCCAGGGCTTCTGGCACCCTGGTCTAGTGGAAGGTATCCCTGCCCATGGCAGAAGAGTTGGAACTAGATAGTCCTGAAGCTCCCTCCCAACCAAACCCTTCAATGCTATGATATATGGTATGATAATCCTAAAGTTATTTCCAACTAGCAATTCCACTGCCTGAACTTTGGCTGGTATCTTGAACACAGCTGAATGCAGTTCACCCCACTGACTGGAGAAACCAGCCAGACAAACATAATTTGAATAAAAAGCCTGTATTCTAGTGCTGTGGTTCTGGATGCTCTGAACTGTTCATCACACACTTGGACAGAAACCTAATAGTTGAAAGACTAGACTCATAACTGGCAGCCTTCATTTGTTGCTCCCAACTGTGATTCAGGAGGCTGTGACCACTGTAAATGATCACAGCACCAACAGAAGGTTTATGCTCTCTTTACCATGGTTACAATTTAAAGTTTAATGGTAATGAACTACCTGGTTGGTCAACAACAGGACCTTGGTCCAAAGAAGTTTGATATTTGAGCAACAAATTTTCACACAGAATCCATACCAGATCCAATTTTTATTTCTTTTTTCTATGCAGTTTAATACCTGAAGAAGCACCCAGCAGCATGATGGAGAGCAGGGATGATTCACCCACAGTCTTATGGGGGTTTGGATCTACACAGCCCTGCACAAGGCTAACACTGTAACTCCTGCACTATGCAGTGCCCCAGTAAACTCATCTGGGGAGTTATACAAGAGCAGCTTTGGTCCTCACGCAGCGTATGGAATAGAATTATGGAATCATTTGGGTTGGAAAAGCCCCTCTGAGACCATTGAGACCAACCCCAACACTGGCAAGCTCACCACTAATCCATGCACCCAAGTGCTACATCCACACGTCTATTAAATCCCTCCAGGGATGGAGATTCCACCACTGCCCTGGGTAGCCTGTGCCAGGGCTGGACAACCCTTTCTATGAAGAATTTGTGAAAATATCCTTATGGTTTCTCCTTCTGCCAGCACCACATTCCTGCAAGTGAATGCTAAGAGCTGGTGCTGCCAGTTCTGCTGCCTGAAGAGCACTCTCAGACAACAGAATGCTGAAAGGAGAAATATCCCTGTGCAGCAGCCACAAAGCTTTCTGCCCTGGTGAGGCCGGATGTGCCCAGCCACACAAGCGATAGCAGATTGCTATCTGCAGAGATCAGCTCTCTTTGCAGCTCCACTTACAGAGGTGTTTGCACTCACAACAGAGATAAGGTAGCCTGACTCAGACCTATGGCCACTGCTGGTCACACCATCACCTGCTCCAGCTGGAAGGACACTGCCTGCGGGAGAAATCTACACCACAGCTCCATCTGTGTCACCATGTGTGCCGTGTTCTCTGCACAGGCACACGGAGTTGCTCCCTCAGTTGCAAAACTGCTCGCTGCCACTGCAGGAACTAACTCCATACCCAGCTCCCCCACACCCTACAGAGCCATTCCCACCAGCACCAGAGCTCAGGATGCTGGTCAGGATGCTGCAACGGCAGAGATCTTACTGTCTCCCCCTGACTCACCCAACTGCTTCCAAAAATCCTTTCCCACTGTGACCCCCTTCCACTTGTCTCTCAGAGTGGTGTGGACTAACATGCCCAGGTTATTTCTGCATTTCATTTACTTGGCCATTTGGAAGTCCTTTGAAAGCAGTAACATTCACATCACTCCCTTCCTACAGTATGTCACTGTGACAGCCTAATAGCCACAGAAAATCCAGGAAATAAAGGTATCTTGATGACAAGGGAGAGGGAGCCTGAAAGAGGAACCCAGAAGGGGCAAGGTAATCCCAACATCAAAACTGCAGGTAAGAATGCATCAGCTATGCCAGGATGGAGGCACACAAACCCCTCCAGGCTGGGAATTTTTGCCAGGCAATAAATACCTTAAAGCCCAACACCAACCACTGATCAACATCCTCAGTAGAGTTTAATTAATGTAGTTTTGCAAAGTATCAGGCCCATTTGCACCTGACCATGGTATTTACATAATTTTACATTAAAGGGGCAGAGAGACCATCCTGGTCACCTTCTGTCAGCCACTGGGCTGCTGTGCTGCAAAGGGCCAGTCTTAATTTATTCTGTCATGAGTTTTAACATTTCATGGGAGGGTTTCGACTGGAAGTGACCTTGAAGATGATCCAGTTCCAACCTCACTGTCATGGCCCTCCCCTTTGCCATGGACAAGGACACCTCCCACAAGACCAGGTTGTTCCAAGCCCCATCCAACCTGTCCTTGAACACTTTCAGGGATGGGGCAGCCACATGGATGGACATTTCTTCTCAATATACAATCTAATCCTGCATCATGTTAGTATGAAGTCAACCCCCTTTTCCTGTTACATTTGTTTTCTCATAAATGGGACCTGCAGTGTAACTCCTCAGCATCTCCCTTTGAGACAAAGGGCAGGACATCAACCCTTATTTAAAATAAAAAGATGATGTTTTAAACTGAAAGATGAGAGATTTACATTGGATGTTGGGAAATTATTCCCTATGAAGTTGGTGACACCTTGGCACAGGTTGCCCAGAGAAACTGTGGCTGCCCCAACTCTGGAAGTGTCTAAAGCCAGGTTGGACAGGTCTTGGAGAAGCCTGGTCTAGTGGGAGGTCCATGGCAAAGGGGCTGGGACTAGATGATCTTTAAGGTCCCTTCCAACCAAAGCCATTCTACCATCCTGTGATTTTAGAATTCTCAAGGCACTTCAGAGCCACTGCAAAATACCTATGAACTCGCTGAAAATCTTTTGTCTCTACAGACTGTACTGGAAGAACATATGAATAATGATTTTTCTTCATTCTTTAAAAAAAATAAAAATTAAAAACATCCTAGTCCGGCAGTCAAACCAGTTTTATCATCGTGCATCCAACAGGAAGGATGCTGGAGCCTCTCCTGTGGGATCAGGTTGCAGGTTTGGAGCAAAGGTATTAGGATCAGTCAAGTAGTTTTCCGTTCAGGAATCTAGATCATCATAAGCATCTGGAATGCCACATCACTGAGCCCAGTGAGAGAATTACTTGTATCACATCATCTACCATAATATGCATTGACATTTCATTTAGGAGCTGGATTGCCTTTTTTTTCTTTTTTTTTTTTTGTTAAATCATTGCAAGATGCTCAGCAACTTAACAGATTTTCAGACAACTGAACTTTATGTTCAGGGTCTTCAGGCCCATCATTTATATTTTCTCCGCCTGATTTAATGATATGACAATCGATAAAGCCACGACCACTGCTCAGATCCCAGACAGCCAAATGTATTTACCAGCAGGAGTATTTTATTTTAATTAAATAAAATCCTCTGATCAATGTTTAGGATGTTTATCCACATTTTAACCAAGTAAGATCCAGGACACTCACCTCCTAAGGAGTTTCTCACATGGATACAGCTCTATTAGCGCCATTTCCAGGGTTTCTCAAATGACAAACTGTTCCTTGACTGCAGTGGTGCCACCAAGATGTCCCTGCCCATGGCAGGAGTTGGACTGGATGACCTTTAAAGGTCTCTTCCAACACAAACTCTTCTGGGATTCTGCTATATAAGACCCGGTCAGGAGAAGAGGCTTGAGTCAGAGCTGGTGCTATTTCTGATTGGGGAAGTACTCATATTTCAGGGATTTCAATTAAACTTTTCTTTCTATTTGTTTGTGGGTTTTTAAAAAATGGTTTTAGGGCAGAAAGCTGACAGATAGCAGGTTTAGATTGAATTATTAGGGAGATTTTTTCCCTGTGACAGTGGTGAGGCCCTGGCATAGGCTGCCCAGGGAAGCCACGTCTACTTCATCCCTGTATATGTTCAAGGACAAGTTGGATGGGGCTTGAAGCAACCTGGTCTAGTGAAAGGTGTTCTGTCCATGGCAGAGAGTTGGACCTGGGTGAACCTTAAAGTCTTTTCCAACCCAAACCACTTTGTGATTCCCTGATTCTATGAACATCACTGTCTGCTCTGGAATTTGCTGGAGGAATCTGGGCAGAGCAGCACCCACTGCTTTGTGCATATGCCCTATTTTACCTCGAGACAGCAGCTCCCAAGGCTCCAGCACTTTGATCCCCGCAGAGGAGATAAAGAGCCCACGTCGGCAGCGATGAGCCTTCTCCCCCCACTGCCCTCGGACAGATGTGCCTTCTATTCACCCCGCCACTGGGGTTCTGGGTGACTGACTCGGTGACACTGCTGAGCCCAGAGGGCATGTTTGAGTTTGTGCTCAGTGCCGGGAGCATGCCCAGCGCTCCCTCCTGACAGGTGGAGGAAGAGGAAGCTGGAAACTTGAACTTTTGCAACAACAATAGCTTCTGTTTCTCTCAGCCTCTTAAACACTTCCCCCAGCCCTGTCCCAATATGTCACTGTTTAACTGCGGAGTAGGGGACACTCTCAGATGTGCTCACCCTCTTGGGAACTGCCCTCTGCTTTGCAGAAGAAGGGGGAAAGAAAAACATCCCAACCGAACAATATCTTGGAACATGAAAGCACAATCCCTGCTAGAGGCCAGGGAAAGGATCTGCTTGGACGGGAGGACACAGCGAGCTGCTCAAAACCCTTTGATGCAGTTGCTGCCTTCTTGGAGAGAGCTCATGGCTGTTTGGCACTCCTTACCATCTTTGCATGGCCAGGAACACACCATGGTGCTCCATGAAAATTTATGGACCAGTACTTTGTGGGGAAGGGAAGGGAAGGGAAGGGAAGGGAAGGGAAGGGAAGGGAAGGGAAGGGAAGGGAAGGGAAGGGAAGGGAAGGGAAGGGAAGGGAAGGGAAGGGAAGGGAAGGGAAGGGAAGGGAAGGGAAGGGAAGGGAAGGGAAGGGAAGGGAAGGAAGGGAAGGGAAGGGAAGGGAAGGGAAGGGGGAGAGGAACAGAATTTTTCTGCAGCTCTCAAGGCAGGAAAGCTGCTCCCAGGACGTGGGGAATCCTGGAGGAATCCTAGTAACCCTAGCCCTGACAGCACAAACAGGCCATGCAGAGGGGCCAGTGGCCAAGGAGAAACTCCTGGAAATAAATTTTCAAAATCAAAGGGAAGGTCTTATAAATCCAAGTTTCAGGAAGTAAAGCAAACTCCTAGAGGAGAGCAGTCTGGGGGCACAAAGGGTGGGCAAAACCACCACGAGTGAGAGCACACAGAGTGGGGAAAGAAAAGGAGGTATAAGCCAAGCATGAAAAGGCTAATATAGACATGTGAGTAGCTGTAGCTGCCCCGTGTCTGTAAGTGTTCAAACCAGGCTGGACAGGGCTTTAGGAGCAACCTGGATTAGTGAAAGATGTCCCTGCCCATGGCAGGGGGCTGGAACTGGATGAGCCTCAAAGTCCCCTCCAATCCAAATCCTTCTGTGATTTGACAGTTGGCATCAGCAGGTTTGGAAGAGAATGTGAAACCTTACATGGAGCAGCCCCAATTCAGTCAGCCAAAGCAACAGCTGAGCTGTGTGCCAGAAAATTATCCTACCAGCCTGCTGGCCTGCTGTGGCAGAGGCCAGCAGTGTAGTGGGAGATGAGTCCTCGCTGTTTGCACAGGAATTTGAGCATAATACCCTAACTTCTGACAGTCCATTTCCACTGGAGGTGGCATGTGCTACCTGCTCGACTCACTCTGCGCAGGTCTGAACTCAAGTGTCACACTCCTTCACATCCACCAACATTCACGGTTCATGTGCTGTGCAAGCAAGCACTTGGCATGTTTTTAACCTGCTGCCTGACATCTTCCAAGGTGTCCCCTAACTCCTGAGCTGTGAGGAAAGTGGAATAATTGCTCCCCTGGTTGTACAGGCCACAGCTGGTGGACTGCTTCTCCTCCAAACCCAGAGCTGCTCAGGAGGCTGTCCTGCACTCAGCCCTGCTGATAAACATCTCCACTAACTGGAATTAACCCTGTGATGGTTCCCAGATGTATTCCAGACACACAGAAGCTCCCATGCATCCAGGTGTGTTGGTGTCTGCTTCCAGAGAGAGGGAACTGGGATTTAGGGGCTTTAAAGCTTTTTTGGAAAGAAGCACGAGATCGCCTGTCTCGGTGCCAACTGCAGAGACACTGCTCTATGACTCGGTGTGCAAACTCAAACAATCCTGGGAGGCCAAAATACACCAAGAAGCAAATAAAAAAGGGCAGATTTCCAACTATCTAGTACGGGAAAGCACAGCACACACAAATCTCCCCCAATACTTCATTGCCAACATGAAGAAATCTGGGCTGTTGTACCTGCTCTGAATTCCCAGACCCACTGGCCAAATCAAACTCAATAACCAGTAACAAAACTTCCACTGAAACCCAGTCCTGGGTTATGTGGTATTTAGGAGAAAAGACTAAAGGGGACACTTACATAAATAAATGTCTTTTTATTCTAAAAACTCTAGGACTCTGTAACTCAGATACACACAGACAAATGCAGGCTCAACTTTATATAAACACAGAGCAATGGAAATAAATGTAATTATAAATCATCTCCCAATCCTGTCTCCAACTTGCCCACACTACCACTGCTGAAGATGTGTCACAGCTGTTCAGCACTGAGATAAGGTACATGATGGCTAGTGGCCAGAGGCCATTATGCTCCAGGAGCCAACATGACTCTTCTGCTCACCCTGCAAAGCATTCAGGTATCCCTCAAGCCTCAGTCATGACACTCACAATTATCCTGTGAGAGAAAACGCTTCAACAGGTACAGCATGAGATACCAGGTCCCATAAAGGCCCACCTCCTCCATACAGTGCCTTTCAATGACCTGCATGCAAAGCCTGACTCACTACAGAGGGATTTTTTACCTATTCTCTGAATTCAAATGCAGTCTCTGAATTCTTTAACGAACCCTTGAGCCAGGAGCAAACAAAAGTACCCCCAGTCCACCCCTCAAACTGGAGAGAATTGGAAGGGTTACAGCTGGGAGAGATTTTAAAGACCATCTTGTTTCTACCCACTCCCGTGGGCAGGAACACCTTCCAATAGGTCATCTGCTCCAAGCCTGTCCAACCTGGCCTTGAACACTTCCAGAGACAGGGATGGGGGAAGTTGTGCTCAGTGAGCTGTGCTGCTTGCAAACAAAGGAGAAGAGACAAGCACAGTCTGGAGGAGGCAGAACTGCGATGACTCAGAGCCAAGATGAGTGATGCTGCTTGAAAATTGAGAGATCACTGTTTGGGGCAATCAAACCTAACTTAGCTGTTTCTGTATCACTTCCACCTAAAAAATCAGCTTGGGGAGAGCAGACTCAGCTGCAGCAACTGAGCAGCAGGAGCTTCCTGCCCCACTGCCATGTCTGACAGGATCCCTGTGAGAGTAGGAGAGCACCTGGTCAGCTCCAGATCTCACTGCACACAGATCTGAGTGGCTCCTGCTGTTAGGAATGAAGCTGGTAACACGCATCTGACACATGCTCTGTCTCCATGAGTCACAGTTGCACAGGGCTGAGGAAAACACTGTTCCATCATGGTTATCTGGTGAGAAAACTGCTGGAAGCCTGTGCTTTTGGGGTGGCTTTACTAAGAAACAAAACTGGAACACAAAGAATCAATATAAGTACTGAATATCAACACAAGTGGGATTGAGGTGGGCATTTTTTTCTGCCTTTGCTTCTTGCTTTCCCTCCAAATGCACAGAACAACTGAGGGTGAGAGAAATTAAACTATCTACATCAATTAGGCATTATCTTTTGTGTAGGCTAACAGCACGAACGGCTTGGAGGGAAGAGCTGGTTTGCCACATGCTCCAAAAGGGATGTTCTCAGAAGCTACCATGTTCTTTCAGCTCAGTGAAGAATTCAGCCTGGTTCCCTGCATTGAACAAGTGGTTAAAGATGAGAAAACTTGGCTGGAAGAGCAGAGAAGCCAGACAGTAGAGGGAAACCTACAGCAGAGGGGCTGATTCAGCCTGTGGGTATGCGTTCCTCCTGCAGCAATACACACTTGTATTCCAGTGAGTTGTGTCTGCTATGCCTAAAAGGCCTGTTCCTTCTGAGAGTTAAAAATCACTGCTTGGAATAATGACAGAATCATGGAATGGTTTGGGTTGGGAGAAACCTTAAAGTTCAGCTAGTTCTAACCCCCTCTGCCAAGGTAAGGGACACCTTCCACTTGACCCGGTTGCTCCAAGACCTGTCCAACCTGGGCTTGAACACTTCCAGGGATGGGGCAGCCACAGCCTCCTTAGCCAGCCTGTGCCAGGGCCTAACCACCCTCACAGCGAAGAATTTCTGCCCAGTATTTCATCTAACTCTGCCTTCCATCAGTTTGAAGCCATCCCCCCTTGTCCTGTCACTCCATGCCCTCGGAGTCAGTCGCTCTTCAGCTGTCATGGAGCCCCTTCAGGCACTGGCAGGGGCTTCAAGTTCTTTCCAGAACTTTCCCTTCTTCAGGTAAACAGCCCCAGCTCTCCCAGCCTGTCTCTAGAGCAGAGGGGCTCCAGCCCTTAGAGCATCTCCATGACCTCCTCTGGGCTCACTCCAGCAGCTCTACAGCGTTCATATGATGAGGGCCCCAGAGCTAGAATAAGTACTTCAGGTAGGATCTCATGATTTTCTTGGTACATGTCACCCTCTCTCACATGGCCATTTTCTACACTTCAGACTAAAAGATTGTAAATGTATTCTGATGTTCTCATGTGCAGAGGGCCATGACCAGCTGTCAGCTGAAGAAGGCACTTGGAAAAGGTCAGTATTCCACTTCAAACCAGCCTGAAGCTGTACAAGAAATACCAGCACAGCCTCCCCTCTCCTGACACCCCAGGGGACAGCAGTATGGCGGGAGGACAGGTCATGTTCCATGGATGGATGCCCAGCTGGATTGTCACACTCCTGCCCCATCAAGGCTCAGTTTGGACTTTACCTCGTGCAGGTGGACAGAGCATTGAAGGCAAGACTGTTTGTGTCTTCTCTGTCAGCCTGCAGTAGCTCTGGCAATCCTGAGCTGTGGAAGCTTGTTGCAAAGCGATTCATGGAATTAGGGAGTGGCTGGAGTGGGAAGCAACTTCTGGAGATCACCTTGTCCAACTTTCTCCTTCAGCAAGTTCACCCAGAGCAGGCTGGACAGGATTGTGTCCAGGTGGGATTTGAATATCCCCAAGGAAGAAGATTCCACAGACTCTCTGGGCAGGCTGTTCCAGTCCTCTGACAAACTCACAGTACAAAGTTCTTTCTCATACTGAGATGGAACTTCCTGTGCACCAGTTACTCCTGATGCCTCTTGTCTCACTGCTGGGCACTATCGAGCAGAACCTGGTCAATCCTCTGACAACCTCCCTGCAGACACTGGCAGGCAAAGATGAGTTCCCCTCTCAAATCATCTCTTCTGCAGGCTGAACAGCCTCATCTCCCTCAGCCTTTCCTTGTAAGAGGGATGCTCCAGTCCCTTCACCATGTTTGAGGCTGAAACTGCCTGCAGCAGGGCGAGTCAGTAGCTTTCACCACTGATGGTTTTTGCACAAGCAAAGAGCACGTGCCAAGCAGAGTTAGGCACAAAGCTTCAAACAGTGGGAGGGCTGCCTGCCCCACAGGGAACAGGATGGGAAGGAAGGCCCTGGAGAGCCTTTGCAGAGGGATCTGGACAGGCTGGCTCCATGGGTTGAGGCCACTGTATGAGGTTCAGTAAGGTCAAGTGCTGGGTCCTGTACCTGGGTCACCATAACCCTGTGCAGACACACAGGCTGGGAGCAGAGTGGCTGAAAGTGCACAGCAGGAAAGGCCCTGGGGATGGCTGAACATAAGCCAGGTGTGCCCAAGTGGGCAAGAATGCAAATGGTACCCTGACTTGTATCAGCTACAGTGTGGCCAGCAAGCCCAAGGCAGATCCTTATTCCTTTGCACTGAGCATGGATTAAGTATCTCCAATCCTGTATGCAGTGCAGAAAGACTTTGAGGTCCTGGAGTGTGTCCAGAGAAGGACAGTGGAGCTGCTGAACGGTCTGGACAAAAGGGGCTGATGAGGAGTGGCTGAGGGAGCTGGGGTAACTCAGCCTGGAGAAATGGAGGCTCGGAGGGACCCTTCTCACTCTGTACAACTCTCTGAAAGAAGGGTGTAGCCAGGTGGGGGTCAGGCTATTCTCACAGGTAACAATGACAGGATGAGATGAAACAGCCTCAAGTTGTGCTATGGGAGGTGCAGGCTGGATGTTTGGGAAAATTTGTTCATGGAAAAGGTCACCAAGCCCTGGCACAAGCTGTTCAGGGCAGTGGTGGAGTTCTCATCCCTGGAGGGGTTTAACAGACATGAAGACGTTGCACTTGGAGACAGGTTTAGTGGTGGGCTTGGCAGTGCTGGGGGAATGGTTGGACTAAATTATCTCAGAGGGCTTTTCCAACCCAAATGATTCTGTGATTCCGTGGCAGAGCACAAAAAAAACCGGGAGAAGCAGTAGACGTGCAGCCCAGCAGGATGGTGTACAGCCACCAGCCCTGCCCTGACCAGCTGGAACACAGAGCATCCCTCTTGCTGTTCTGCCTGACCAGGCCCACAAATCACCCAGACATCCCTAAACAGCAGCTTCCTGCAATTACAAGCAGCAGAACACATGTGCCAATTAGCTGCACACCAATATCCTCTTTGGCCCTTGATCTAGGCCAGATCTCAGCCCTGGGGTACAGCAGAGCCAGGCTGCTTCATCCAAGATCCTGGAAACTGGATGGAACATCCCCTGGCTGCAGGCAAGAGTCTCCTCCCCCTCTCCTCTTCCTCACTTATCCTTTTCTTCCCTTTTCTTCTCCACAGGGACAGCAGCTCCTGCCTCCCCAGGTGCCTCTGCTGGGTGGGTGATCTCAGCCAGAGACAGAAACACGTGTGTGGTGTACACAGAACAGCAGCACTACCTCTTCCCATCCTACACAGGCTGCCAGGCTGCCAAAAAGTCTGAATTCCATACTGGCTGAGGGCAGCACTTGGGACCTGGGAGAATTGTGGCATTCTGAGAGAGAACAGGTAGGAGTGCCAGGATCATGTTCAAGAAGCAGCTCCAAGGTTCTCACACTTCTCTTCCCAGTTTAGGGGAGAATTGCTTTCTTCCCACGGTCTCAGACCTTGTCCCCAGCATTGGGTGCAGCAATTGGTCAGAGACATGGTACTGCTGCTCACAAACCATCCTGGGAACCTTTGAGTCCCCCCTGGAGTTTTGGCTGCAGAAAGAACATGCCTTCTGGGGACTAATCACATGTTGAGCCTGAGAAACTGGCTCTTTGGTACCACCTCAGGGAATGTAATGCTGCCACATGCACCTGAAAGGTGCCCTGGCACCACCCCAACGGGGCAGGCACAACCAACTGTGACAAAAAGCCTGCTGCCATGGGACACAGGCTCTGGAGATGCTCCACTCCCTAACAGCTGTATCTTTGGTCACACAACCATTCACTTCCCTGACTTCCCTGGGTGGGTGGAGCTCTCTCCTGTGCTCCTTGTGGGAAAAAGGCCTTGGAGAACCCCTGGCTCAGGTTGAGTAACCCACAAGGGCTGTTTGTTCAGAGACAGATCCCAACAATTGAGCCTCTGCAGGGTGTCACTTATGGGGGTACATCCACATCTGCACAGTACGGCCTTGCACTGTCCTCTCTCAGCACAAGGATCTGCAATCCACCTCCTACTCAACAAGTAACAGTGCTCCCCATCTCTCCCCACCCATTCTGGATCTGAGAGGGTGAGGGGAGCACCCTATGGGGGCTGGGAGCAGCCAGTCCCTTTCTTCTCCATGTGCTGATGGGGTTTTCCTGCCTTCCCAGCCCTTGGCACACTTCTCTCACGTCTCAGAACCCTGCTCACCTCTTGACTTCTGAAACGTTGTTAATCCTTGCAGCTTCCAGAAGGGCATCCTCTGAAATGCAGAAAGAAGGGAGAGGGAGTTAGCATGGAGGACATACATGGCCATCCCAACCTGGAATGTGCAGGGGCTGCTGCTGCTCAGAGCTCTCACTGCCCACCCCAGTGAGCAAGAGCCTGTTCCTGTGAGCAGGTTACCTAAAAACTCCTTGCTGTCTTGGTGACTGACTCCAGCCCCCCATCACACACCCTGAGAACAGGGGGCTGTGGGATGCAGCAGGCATCCCAAGGCAGTGGACACTGTCACCCCAAGGCGTCAGCCTCAGCCAGAGGTTTCCAGACAACACAGCAGCGTTCCTACCACAGAGCCAGAATGACACCCCCTGGCTAGAGAAGGGAAGAGCAGCACTCGGCTCTGGGAGATGGGATAAGGGACTGTTTGGGTTGGGAGGGACTTTACAGCTTATCTCATTCCACCTCTCTGCCATGAGGAGGGACTCCTTCTATCAGACCACGTTGCTCCCAGCCTTGTCGAACACGTCCAAGGGACAGAGGAGCCACAGCTTCTCTGGGCAACCTGTGCCAGGGCCTCACCAAACCTCACAGGCAAGAATTCCTTCCCAGTATTCCATCAAGCATGCCCTCAGGGTTAAAAGAAGCCAGTGAGTGGGCAACCATTCCCCCTTATCCTGTCTCTCCAGACCCATGTCCAAAGTCCCTCTAGCTCTCTTGGAGTCCCTTTATGCACTGAAGCATTAAGGATAACCCTTTCCCTGGAGAGCAGTCAGCAGGCAGGTTCCATCCCCAACGAGGGACCCCACATCCCCTCCCAAAGCGCACAGCACTCTCTGTCCTGCATCCCACTCCTCCCGCCCCAGGGGCGGCCCAGCAGCGATAATCACCCTTGGACAGGCGGTCCTGCAGGTAGCAGTAAGCCAGCGCAGCGATGAGGGCAGGCAGCCCTGCTCCCGGGGAGCAGCTCCCAGCTCCGCTCTGATGCCCGCCGGGGTCTCCCGCATGACAGCAGCGCTGCTCTGCACCTGAGGGCCATGGCGTCGGCTCTCTGAGGGATGCCATGAGGCTGGACGGTGTTCCTGGCACAAGGCAGCCAGTGCCGGCCACACCGGTGGCAGGTGCCCGGGAGGGCTGCATTGGGACCAGGTCTGGAACAGGCAGCCCCGGCCTCTCCGCTGTGGTGGCCGCCTTTAGGCCTGGCCTGTTAACCACGGGAGAGCGCCCTGGGCCTGGCCCCACAGGTAAAGCGGGGCCTGGCGGAGCAGCTACCGGAGAGCCCCCGGGGACCGGCCCCCCCACCGGGGCTCTCCCCCCCAGGCCCTGCTGTCGCCCCCTGCAGGCAGCGATCCGCCATGGCAGCCTCGCTCTTGGCGGCGGCGCGAGCTCACGGCGCCCCCTGGCGGCAAATACCGGGAGCAGCCGCGGTCGGGCGGCCCCGGCCCCCTCAGCCGCAGCCGCCGCCGCAGTCCCGTAGGTCGCACGTGACGGCGACCACCATGGCCGCGCTCGGAGGAGCCGCGCTAGCCCCTGTGGCAGCGGACGGAACGCCAGAGAGGCCAGCATAGTCCTCTCGCTCCTCCCGCTGCGCCGCTCGCACCTTACCCCCCCCCGTCGCTGAGGCCGGTGGACCAAGATGGCGGTTGCCGGCCGGCGGAGTGTGATGCGGGGGCGCGCAAGGCATGCCGGGAGATATAGTCCCCACAGCGCCCTGCGGCCCGCTTTTTCTCCGCTGCGGACTACAACCCCCAGGAGGCACCGGCGGCGCGGCCTTCCCGGAGCATGCCGGGAAACCAGCGTCGGCTGCGGGACATGCAGGGAAGTGGGTGGCGGGCCGGCAGGGGGCGGGCAGGGGCGCGCACGCACATCAAACACCACACACATCAAACACACACATCAAACACCACACGCACACATCAGACACCAAACACCACGCACACACCAAACAAACATCGCACGTCACACATAGACACACCTGCACATGCATGGATGCGCACGGGCACACACATGTACTCACACATGTACTCGCACGCACACACAGCTCTTTGCCCAGTGCCATACCACCATCACTCCTGTGCTTCCACATGGTCCCACAAACTCCGGGATTAAACAGAGCTGCCAAGAAGATGCATTTTAAGATTTTTTTTTTTTAAGAAGACTTAGGTGTATTGCCTGAATTACTGATTCCTGGATTTAGCTCGGCACACTGCTGGCAGGTGTGGGATGGTGGAGCAGAAATAAGGATTGGGAGCCAGGGAGCTGGGAAAGACCCAGGAGTGTGGGGGAGGGTGTCAGAAATGGGCATTTCTGCACGCAGACTGGGGCCCGCACAGTACTCCCAGTTCCCCAGTCCACTTCCCCAAGCTCTATCAGCTCAGTGCTCCCACTTCCCCAGCTCAGCTCGCTCAGCTCCATCAGCTCAGTGTGCCCAGTTTCCCAGCCCAGCTCCATCAGCTCAGTGTGCCCAGTTTCCCAGCCCAGCTTGCCCAGCTCCATCAGCTCAGTGCTCCCAGTTTCCCAGGCCAGTTTCCCAGTTCCATAAGCCCAGTGCTTCTAGTTCCCCAGCCTAGTTCTTCCAGCTCGATCAGCCCAGTGCTTCCCTTTGCCCAGCCCAGCTTTCCCAGACTGACTGCTGGCTCCCCTTGCTCAGTTGCTCAGTCCAGTTCTTCCAGCTCTAACAGCCCAGTTTCCCAGCACAGTTTCCCCAGCTACCCAGCCCAGATATCCCATTTCCCCAGCCTGTCCTCCCTACCCCATTTCCAGTGTTCCAGACTGGAAATGGCATGTGGTGCCACATGGCTGGACTGGCTGGGAATGTGGGTGCTCCTGCTTCAAGCACAGGACTGCTGGGGGCTGGGAAGGGCTGTAGTGTGATGGTTTTCACCTTTCCACTTTCCCTGGACACAGGGTGGGAACAGTCCAGGCTACCACACCAAAGCTGCCAGAAAGGGCAGAGAAGAAGGATGAGGGGACAGGGCCCCCCCTGCACCAGCCACAGCACTCTGTCCCCAGCCATCCACTGCAGATGTCCACTTCCAGTGGGACAGGATGCCAGAGATTCCCTTGGCTCCTTTTCCCAGGTGAGGGTGCTGGGAGCAGTGGTGTGGCATGGTGAGCCCTGTAATGCCAGGTCCCTGTCTCCTCACAAGTGCTGAGCATGGTGACATGCCTGTGCCCTCCTATCCCTCTGGCTATTGCATCCCTGGAAGAGCCTCATCCTGGAAAAGGGACTTGGTCCCACATTCCTGCTGCTGAGACAGGCTTTGCTTTGCTTGTCTAGGTACACGCCACACTGCTCTGTCATCATTTACACAGTTATTCATGGGAGCTGGAAGAGGGTTCCTCAGTGTTCCCAAGTGGAAAGAAAGAAATCCTGAGTCGGCAGCATTTTCAGAGCTGGATGGGAGCCAGAGCCTGGGCTTTTCCAAAAATAACATCCTAGTCAGCACTGCCAATGGCAGCATGCCCACCTGCTCCTGGCCACGGTACTGTGGGGATGTCATGGCAAGGCCCAGCACTGGCACAAAAGATTTGGATAATGCTTATGTGCTGCACGGGTACAGAGCAGGGGCTCACAGTGACAGTGTCACACCAGGGTGACCTGCAGGCTGGACAGAGGCCGTGAATCTCTGTCTTGCACTTGTAACCCCTCCTATCCCAACTGGAATAATGGAATCATTTGGGTTGGAAAAGCCCGCTGAAACCATTGAGTCCACCCACTCTCCCAGAACTGCCAAGGCCACTACTAACCCAAGTCCTCATGCGCCACATCTACATGATTTTTTACACCCTCCAGAGACGGGGACCCCACCAGTGCCAGGGCTGGACAACACTTTCACAGAAGAAATTTTCCCAATATCCAACCTAAACCTTCCCTGGCGCGCAGTGCAAGCGCCACAACTCTACACCTGTGTCCTTCAGCTGCTCCCGGTACCCCGCCAACCTGGGCTGCTCCCCTCTGCCACGGGCTGCCCTTCCTCCCAGAGCTCTCGGTTCCCGCCTGCTCCTCCCGGTTTCAGCTTCGACGTTCCCGTTTTCCCCTCGGCTCCTCCCCATTATTTCTCCCAGGGCTAGTGCTAGTACTGGTGCCAGTGCCGGTGCCCCCTCCTCCTCCCTCCCTCTCGGTGCTCCCGGTCCCCCCCAGTTTTCCCCCAGGTCTCCCCCCCGGTCCCGCCCCCCGGTGCTCCCGCCCCGGTCCCGCCCCGTCCCCGCCCCCGCCGGTCCCATCGCGCCCCGCGCCCCGCAATGCCGCCGTAGGGGCTGGCGCCTCCCGCGGCACCGGCACCGGCGGGGCGGGGGCGTTCCGGGGCCATGTCGGGTCACGACGGCGGCATGTCGGGTCGCGACAGCGTGCAGATCCCCGACGACCGGGACTTCGGGGCGTTCCGGGCAGAGTGCGAGTCGGAGCGCGGCTGGAGCCTCACCTACAGCAAGGGCGGGGTGGGGGTCTGGGTGCAGCTGCTGGAGCCCGAGCGCGCCCTCCACAAGATCAAGGTGAGCCCTCCCGCCCGGCACACCCTGGTGCACGGTGAGACATCCCCACCCACGCTGGGCACCCCCGGTGCGCGGTGAGACCGCCCCGGCATCCCCCGGGATTGGGGTACCCAGCGGGAAGGGGGTGGCGCGGGTGAGTCCTGGAGGCAGGAGGGACCCTGGGGCGATGCTGCCCCTTGGGCTTGGGGGGAAGGAGCGGGGACCCCACAGGGAGCGGGACTGGGGACCCCATAGTGAGTGGGAACTCAGGGGTTCAACCACCACCCAGAGGTGAGTGGGAATCCCAGGGAATAGTGGGGTCCCTCAGGTGATGCAGCACCTTGGGGCAAGTGGGGACTTGGCCGAGCTGGCCCCCGATGGCCAGCAGGGATGCAGGACAGGTGGGGTTAACTGGTACACCCGGACAAATGGGCAGTCTCCGGGGGGAATGGGGACCTCAGGATAAACACAGCTCCAGGGGTGAGCCAGGGACAAGTGGGTACCCCTGAGGGCTGTGCAGGGGGCACTGGGGACTCAGCCAGCGACAAACAGGAACCCCCACGGTGTGTGGGGCCACGACTCCTGCATGCTACTTCTCCCCACTTCACCCATTGGGAACACACCTCCCGTGCTTGCTGGGCTAGGGGACACCTTGGAGCTGCAGCCACTGGCCTGCTGTCAGTGGGGTTGTCCCCCTTGCCCAGAGCTCCCTATGTCCCCACTGCGTTTCCCCGTGGGTCCCTTCCCTCTTGGTGCCAGTGTGCTGGCACAGGCAGGTGCACGCTCACCCTGGCTCTTCCCTCTGGCAAAGCAGGGACACTGGGGTTCCAAGAGGACAACTTGAGACAGGAGCAGTGTCCAGATGGGGTTACACTGGAGTTTCTGGCCTGTGTTCCTGTCCCTGGTGGCACCCTCATTAAGCTGTCCTGGTGTGGTGGTGGCATCGCCCTTGCTGTGGTGTCGAGCTCGGGTGGTGGCAGGGTTGGTGACGGTGGCAGCAGTGACGACGCGGCCTGCTCACACACTGCTCTGCAGCACTTGGCACCGGCGCTGCTGGGGAAACCTGTCCCTGGGGCACTGGCACTGGCTGTGCCCAGCTCCCGCCGTGGAACCACTGCGTTGCTGCCGCCATAGCATGTTGGAGGAGTTTGGGCTGCTGTGACCCAGGAACGGGTCCCTGTTGTGCCCTGGTGGCAGCAGTGAACCCTGGAGGGGGGATGGTGTTCTCTGGGGTGTAGGGAGTCACTGGTCCCACTTGCGCCCTACCCCATCGCCACAGAGATGGGGACCCGCTGTGGGTGGGATGCAGAGTGTCCATCACTGTGGCATCCAGGCATGATGGCATGAGCATGGCTCTGTGGGACAGTGCATCCTGACTCCCACCCCCCAAACTCCTTGTGTTCCCCAGCCCTGCTGCTTGCCCTTGGGGGTTGCATACCAAAACATCCCCCAGACTGAGATGGCGCTTGGGTGCGTCCCCTGCCTGTCCCACAATCCCAGTGTGCCACGTTGGCGGTGCAGGGACCCAGCCCACTCCAGGATGTCCTGGCACAGCTGCTCCACCACCTGGAGCTGTCTTTTGCCTGCGGGGGTCCCTGAGCCAGGTCCTGCCTCTTTCCACACCCTCCTGGACAAATCCTGCTTGGAAAGGTTCTGCTAGTTGTTAATGTGTTGATTCCACGTGTGTGCCACTGGATATTGGAGACCCTGTGAGCTAACAGTCCTTGTCCCCTCCCCATGGCCCCCAGCAGCACCCAGACCCACCCAGGATGAGATGGTCCTGCTGGATTTTGAAGGGATGGACTTCATCTGGCATTGCTGACATGGCACGGCAAGGTGCCCCTCATGCTGGGGGTCTCTGTGGCTACTGGGGATTCTCTGCAGGTTCCCTGCAGCTTCCCAGGAGCTGTTTTCCCCCTGAGTTCATCCTGGATTCCTCCTGGATTCCTCCTGGATTCCTTGCCTAATTAAGTGGAACCTGAAGGTCTCGCCCTGCTCTGAGGCTGCCGCCCCCTCCTCCCCACCCCCCTCCATTAGGGATGCAGCTCCCGTCTAACCTGTTTTCTGGAGTCTGGGAACAAGTTGGTGCCATGGCTGATTTCTCAGTGGGACATTTGGTGGCCTTGGGACTGGCTACAGCTTGCGGGAACCCATCCAGGACACCCCATCCTACCCGGTGGGGCAGTGAGTTGGTGCCCTGGGTATCTGAGATCTCCCAGGGACGATGGTTTCCCCTCTAAATGGGCTGTTCCCAAAGGATGGCCATCCTGTAGGATGCAGCCAAAGGATTTGGGGTGTTGGTGAAGCCACCAGTGAGGCTGAGCTTGGGGACCCCCTTGGTGCAGCCTTCACCACTCTGCCAGGCAGGGGTGGTGGATCTCGCCTTTGGATCTGCTCCCGTCCCACAGTCTGCCGCCTATTCTGTGTTCCCTCGGGCACAGCATAACCCCAGCCCTGGGGACTTCATCTCTTCCTCCTCCACGTCCTCTTCCTCCTCCTTCTCACCCCATTAGTCAATATTGACTCAGGGCTGGGGCGTGCGTTTCCAGACGCTTCCCAGGTGGCACCATCTCCTCTCCTGCCGCGACCCCCCTAGCACCCCCCCGGGCTGTGAGTCACCTGCAGGGCAGGTCCTGCACTACTGGCTTGACCAGCCTCGCTGCTCTGGGAATAATCCACCTGAGCATGGTGCCGGGCTGGCCTGGGTGCAGGTGGGAGCAGGGGTTCTTCAAGGAAGTAATCCAGGCAGGCTCTCCCCAAAACTGCCCTGCAGGGGTGGGTGTTCCCAGACAAGTTTTTGGGTGGATGGAGGAGCTGGAGATGGGCTCTGTGGAGCAGGGATGGGTCTCTGAGATTGAGGATAAGCACTGTGGGGTTAGGAGCAGGTTCCATGGGGCAGGGATGGATCTGTGGGGTTGAGCACTGTGGGGGTGAGGATGGGCTCTGTCCAGCAAGGATGGGATTGAGGACGGATGCTGTAGGGGAGCAGGCTCCATGGCTGTGTCCCACCAAGGGGCGTTGTGAGGCTGTGCTCCATTTCTGGGTGCTTCTGTGCCCCTTCCCAGGACTGGGGCATCTCTAGTACTGTGTGCTGGAGTGACAGGGCCACCCCTAAATCCTGAACCACAGGGTCTGGGGGGCAGGAAGAGCTGGTGCCATCCCTGGGGATAAACAGTGGCATTCCCAGGGACAGGCTGCTGGCTGCTCTCCCTGCCCCACACTTGGCTCCAGTGCCCTTGACCTTGGCAGATGGCATCCCTGCTACAGGGGTAGCTGCCCTGACCTTCTCTGTTCTCCTTGTCTCCTTGCCTTCCCTGGCAAGGAGAACCTGCTGTGGTTACAAACATGTCCCCACTCTGCACCCCCCAACCCCTTCTGTGTGATTCATGCTGCCCCAAGGCACCAGGCACAGCCCCACATACTGGCTCCCCTGTGCAGGAATGCCACTTTGTGGGGAGCACATCTATAGTGATAAGGGGGCAGGTGGGAAACAGGGTCCTAGTACCCAGGACTCAGCTCCACAATGCCTTGAGGCCCTGAGTGTCTGTGCTATGGGGCGGCTCTGGATGGCAAACTGAGCTGCTGGTTGAGTTCCAGATCTTCTTGGAGGAGGTTGAATTGATTTTTCTAAAAAAAAGTCTGAGAGAAGACACTTCCCCCACTGCTTGCTGAAGCTTTCCATAACTGCCTTCCCGCTTGGGGGTCCCCATGGCCGTCCTCTTGCCCAGGGTCCCCACTGCCACTCTCACACTTTGGGGTCCCCACTGCCACTCTCACACTTTGGGGTCCCCACTGCCTCCCTCCTGCTTGAGGGTCCCCAGTGCTGTCCTTTTATGAGTTCCCCACAGACACCTTCCCACTTGGGGGTCCCAATGACCATCTTCCCACCATGAGGTCCTACTGCCATCCTATTGGGGGTGCCCACAGCTGACCTCCTGCCCAGGGGTCCCCATGGGCGCTCTCCCAGCCTGGGGCCTGTGGTAGGTCTCTCATGCCCCCTGCCTTGCAGTGCAGGATGGAGTGCAGGGACGTGCCAGCAGAGACGCTGTACGACGTGCTCCATGACATCGAGTACCGCAAGAAGTGGGACACCAATGTCATCGAGACCTTTGACATCGGGAGGCTGACGGCCAACTCCGATGTGGGCTACTACGCCTGTGAGGAGGGGGCTGGCGGGATCTGGGCGGTCCTAGGGGAGGGCTGAACCCCAGGGCTGCTACCACTCCACCCCTGGGTTTGGCATCTGGGGTATCCACCGGGGTATCCATGGTGTCTGGCATTGAAGGGAGGAGCCTGGATACTGGTTTGGGGGAATGTGGAGGGCAGGAGGGGACGCCATACTTGAAGGTGGGTGTCTCACTCTGGAATATCCTACCCGGTGCTGTCCCTAGGGAGGTGTCCCAAGCCCCTGAAGAATCGGGACGTGGTCACACTCCGCTCCTGGCTGCCCATGGGCTCTGACTACATCATCATGAACTACTCTGTCAAGCATCCCGTGAGTTCATTGGGGCACCGGGGGTCCTGTGGTGGTGGGTGGGGTTGGGGCTCACTCAGAGCTTGGAGAGGTTGGAGAGTTGAGGGGTCAAGACAGCTCTGATTGTGGCTGGGGCCTGCTGTACTCCACCTGCCCTACCACTGACTCATGTTCCCTCCTTGTTCCCCACCACAGAAGTACCCTCCCCGCAAGGACATGGTGCGGGCGGTCTCCATCCAGACAGGCTACCTGATCGAGGGGACGGGTGCCAAGAGCTGCACCATCACCTACCTGGCACAGGTGGACCCCAAAGGTAAGAGAGGGACCCCCAGCTCTGTGCCTGGGGGCTCAGCACCCTCAAGTCCTTCCCTCATGTCAGTGTGTGCTTGGGGGGGGGTCCCAGTGGGTTCTTGGGGGAACTCAGGGGGGGCTTAGTGGAGGTCTCAGTGTAGGCTCATTGAGAGTTCAGGGTGGCCTCTGTTGGGGCTTAATGGGGGCTTTGGGCTCAGTGGGGGCTCAGGAGTAGCTTGGGGGGCTCAGTGGGGGCTCAGGGTGGTTGGTGGGAGGGCTGAATGGGCACTCACTTGGACTTAATGGGGGCTCACTGGGAGCTCAGGTTGGGCTGGAGGTGGCTCAGTGGGGATTCAGTTGGGGCTCTGGGACTTCAGTACAGCTTCAAGAAGTCTCAGGTTGAGCTCAAGGGGACTCAGGGTGAGTTCAGGAGGATCTGTGGATATGCTCGAGGTGGGCACAGGATGCAGCCAGAGCCAGACACAGAGCATGGAGCAGTGTCAGGAGGAAACATCTTGGGCTTGTACTCTTAAAATCTTTCATTTTGGGGCGTTGAGAACGGACCCAAAATGCTGAAATCACTGTTTTTGACCTCCGCAAGAGCAGACAGCAGTATGGACTGACCCCTGTTCCCTCTCTCCAGCCACATGTCCACATTGAGAGTGCTGTGGGGGGTCCCATGTGTGGGGGTCCTGATTTTCAGGCACCTGGGGGGGGATGCTGGGGGTCCCACTCCCAGCCACCCCTCCCTTCTCTCCAGGTTCTTTACCAAAGTGGGTGGTGAACAAATCCTCCCAGTTCCTGGCTCCCAAGGTGAGTTTGTGGCGCTGGGGTGGGTCTGGTGCGGGGGTAAGGGATCTCTTTGCCCATCTCACTCTTCCTCCCAGGCAATGAAGAAGATGTACAAGGCATGCCTCAAGTACCCTGAGTGGAAGCAGAAGCATGACCCTCACTTCAAGCCCTGGCTGTTCCCGGAGCAGAGCCGACTCCCACCCCTGGCACTCTCCGAGCTCTCCCTCCAGCATGCGGATTCCCTGGAAAACATTGATGAAAGCTCCCTGGCCGAGAGCAAGGAGGACCGTGGCGAGGGCAGCGACGAGGACAGCCTGACCTGATTCCCCTGGGAGCTCCTCTTCTTGTTCTCCTGGCTAGGACAGCCTGACATGACCCCCCCGGGGGCTCCTCTCCCTGTCCCCCTACTTCCAACATGGTTTGTGTCTCTATCTCACACACCTGCACACATGCACCCCCACTTTGGGTTCAGGGGGACCCCCCGTTGTTGTACTCCTGTCTGGGGACAGCAGGGACATCGTGGGTCCCCCGGGGTGGCAAGTTGGGGGTTGTCTGGTCGCTTAGCCCTTGTGGGACACCAGTGTTGTCCCTGTTGGTGGCAAACCCAAAGTGCCCTTCAGCTTTTGAGGGAGCAGAGGAAAAGGGGGACCCTGTTCCTGCTCCTCAGCCCTGGACACCTTTACACTGCGCTCCCCCTCTACCCTCCATCCTTGCTTCCCATCTCTGTTTTGGTCCAACAGAACTGCCTTCATCCCATGGGATCCCCACCCCCAGCAGAGCCCCAGGAGGTGCTTGGGCACCTGCCTGCACCTCTGGGCATGCAGAGGGGTTTTGGGGGGCTCCTGGCACCTCCTGGCATGTTGGGAAAGGAGGGCCTTTGGGGTTTTTTGGCATCCCCAAGCATGTAGAGGGGAAGCTTCTAGGCTCCTGGCACCTCCAGCATGTTGGAGGGGATATTGGGGTCTTACCTTCAGGCATGTGGGAGGAGTTGAGGGGCTCATGGCACCTCCAGATGTGCTGCAGTGGGTGATTTGGGGGCTTGTGGGATCTCCATTCATGTTCAGGGGGATCTTATGGGCTCTCAGCATTTTCAGGTTTGTTTGGGGGAGGCTTGGGGTAAGCTCACACCTCCAGGTGTGCTGAGTGTCTCTGGGGGCTCCCAGCATCTTCAGGCACGTTGAGAGGACTTGGGGGGGCTCCTGGCACCTCCAGATGTTCTGCAGGTCCCTGAAGGCTCCTGTCCCCTCCCCCACCTTTCCAGGATGGGGACCCTTTCCAAGCTGGGTGCCTGGACCCTTCCTCCACTGGAATTTGAGGCCTTGACTGGGGGTTTGGGAGCTGGTCTTTGGCCATGCTCCTGCCCCCTCCTTTTCTGGGGGTGCACAGGGACATGGGAGATTTTGTACCTTGTACTGGAGCTGATTATTTAGGAATAAAATAATTAAATCTGGCATGGGAAGGACTCTGCCTCTGTCCCACCTCGGTCCTTTGGGAGCCATCCCTGTCCCCACAGTGTGCTCAGGCAAGGGGTCCCTGCTCATGGTAGGTGCTGGTGAGACCCTCAGGGGTTGTGGGCACCTCCAGGTGGACTCTGGGTGATGGTGATACCACCAGAGGGTGACAAAGAAACCCCTAAACTGAATTTGTGCTGGGCATTAATTAGGGATGAGGCTACACGCCCTTGTAGCCAGTTTTCCCACAGCCTCAGCCAAGCCAGTACTGCCAGTACATTTCCCCCAGAAGCCCCTCTGGGAGAGGAGACATGGGGTGCTGAACTTTCCCCCATTCTGTGGGGATACATCCTGGCTTCTCCTGGAGGAGAATCCTGCGGAGCAGAGCTGACATTCCCAGGGACTGTGAACCCTTTGTGGAGCTCTGGGACTCCTGTCTCCTGGGGCAAAGCTGCTTGTGCACCCTACTTCTGCCCTCCTAGTGCTCTGGCACCCCAACACCTCAGCAGACCCCAGCTCTTCTCTGCACCCCAGCAGGGGCTTGGTGAGAGGGATTGGTGTGGGCACTAGGGACATGCTTCCCATTTCTCCTGTTAATTTCCACCCACCATGCCCTCCTACCCCTCCCACCCTCCTGCGCCGATCCCAATTAAAAATAGAACCCAATTAAAAAGGAACCTGGCCACCATCCCCCTGCAGGGTGAAAATGGAGCTGGACTGGATACAGGACGTACTGCAGCAGCTCTGGAGCCAGGGGGACACATAGCAGGGCAGCTGATGGGGTAAAGCCCCTTGTGGGGAGGGTTTAGGTCTGTCAGCTCTGGGAAGTACAGCTGGACACCCAAAATTGCCAGCACCGGGGAGAGAAGAGGCTCCAAAGGGAAGTGGAATATGCTCTGGCACACGTCTGGTGCCAGGGGGTTTGAGAAGAGCTGGAGCTCAGGTAGGATATGTGGAAGGGGGCAGTGATCTCAAGGCTGTGCTGGGGATATCCTTGGGTACTGACATGAGTGATCCCTGAAATGCTGCTGGGAAGGACTACAAGGCTTCAGGGCTGAGGTTTCGGCATTGCCACTGGCCCCTGGGGTCTCAGACAGCACTTTGTTGTGTGACACCCCCAAACTGGGCAAGGCCATGGCACCCTTATCCTCTGCCAAAGGCTCTGGGAGGGTATCCCCCCGGATGGATCTGAGGGTCCAGGATCGGATGTGATGCGATAGGCTGTGATGGATGGGGCAGTGGGAATCCTGGGAGTAGGGGGGATGCAGGCAGCAGAGGAGTATTTTTGGGGTATTTCACACTGTCCCCCTGGCTGAGCCCCACCGAGCACCGAACCCCAAGTGTGGGGCCGAGCCATGGCCCCTCCTGCCCTGGCCTGGCGTGGGCGAGGGGCCGAGCGGGGGGGCCCTCCCACCCCCGGAGCAGGCAGCCAGCGTGTCCCGCTCCCTGGGCGCCGCGATGAAAGGACCATTGTCCCAGGCTGGGCAGCCGTGAGGGCTGGCCATGGACACCCCACATCCCCTCTGCGTCCCCAAGCCCTCCCACTCTCCTCCTTACCCCCCACCAAGGCCTTGGGAATTGTGTGGGGAGGCGAGAACGCCCCACACAACCCGTTTATTATTTTTTTGGGGAAAGTCCTGGCAGCCTTCCCCTTGAATCCTGTTTCCATGAGGCAGCCAAAGCTCCGTGCGGGAACAAGCCTGGGCCTGGCAAGGGGGGCCCTGAGTGCCCCCGCCCCGGGAAGCGCCCCGGCATCCTCCGGGAGCCGCCGCTGCCACCAGACTGAGGTACTGGGTGCTCCAGGGGGGCTGAGGGGCAGCCCAGCTTGGGTGGGGGGCGGCAGGGGGGCACTCCACCTCCTCAGCCGTGGTTTCTCTCCTGGGGGAGGCTGCCTTTCTTTCCACGTGCTTCTGTGGGTCCCTGGGCACACAGTGCTGGGGGGGGCGCTGGGAGCTGCTGGGGTGGTGGGGGGAGTACGGATTGTTCCCTGCTCAGCTGCAGCAGCCGTGTGCCCTCCCCATCCCCCCCCCCCCGCTCCAATTTGGGCACTCATGCCCCAGATTAACCCCAGCTCAGCCCCAGTACTCCCCAGCCAAATTCCAGTATGCCCCAGCTCTCTCTCAGCGTTCCTTAGCTCGACTGCAGTATGTTCTAGTTCACCCCCAGAGCACCCCACCGCAGTCCCAGCACATCCCAGCTCAACCCTGGTTCAATTCCAGTGTGTGCCAGCTTCCCTCCAGCAGACCCCAGTTCACTCCCGGCAGACTCCAGCTCACCCCCAGGACACTTGAGTTCAATCCCTGCTGAACCCCAGTACACTCCAGCTGAACCATGGTATTCCCCACCTGCCCCTGAGCAGACCCCAGCTCATTCCCAGCACACCCCCACTGAACCTCAGTTTACCTCAGCACATCCCAGCTCAAACCCAGTTCATCCCAGTACTCCCCAGCATATTCCAATTCACCCCAACACTTCCCAGCTGAGTACCAGCACATCTCATCTTAACCCCAGTTTAACCCCAGCCTTCCCAGTTCACTTCCAGTATATCCCAGCTCCCCTAAGCCCACCCCAGCTCAACCCCAGTATAACCCAGTTCAGTCCCAGTCTCCAGGGAGCCCTGGCATTGCTGATAGCCCTCATTCCTGTGCCACTGCAGGGGTCCCACTGCCTGTTTGGAGCGAGGGATATGTTGAGGGACACTGGGTGGTTTGTGCTGCCGATGCTGGGGGTGAAGCTGGGGAAAGGGGACCCTGAGGGCCCAGCTGGCAGATTTGTTTTCTGCTGGGGATCTGGCATGTCCCTGTTCACAGCCAAGAAATGGTGTCAGCTGCGGCTGTGCCAGGGCGCCTGCCGGCAGTGCCCGTGCCATACCAACCACCCCCAACAGCACCCGGATGCTGGGTGATGCTGGTAGTGGGCTTCCCTTGCTTTTCTTCTCCTCTTCCTCACTTCTTCCCAGTCTGTCTGGTGAGGCCTTGAGCTTTATCAGTGCTGTGCAGCTGGAGCTGGGACGGTGGTTGCTTTGTCCTCCTGTAATGGCAGGCTGGTTCCATGGGATACCTTCACACTGCTGGGGCCGTCAGGTTGGTGTTTGGGGTGCCCAGGGGCTGCACCTGCAGGGGAGGCTCCTAGGTCTAGCACCATTGCAGGGGCAGCAATTTTAATTTGTAGGTTCAGCCCCAAAAGCCAATTTTTGGAGGCACGGTGCTGAGTGCTGGGGGGATGTAGGTGGCTGTTCTGGAGTGCTGGAAGGAAGGGAGCAAGGAAAGCTCGTCCAAGAGCTGATAATGGTTTTCTGGGGGTGCTCCAGCAGCTACTGGGGATGAGTTATTATGGGCCACAGCCAGGACATCAGGGATAGGGATATTTAGAGCAATATTGAGGATGTGTTTGCTGTCAGAACTGAGCCTCAGAACTGAGCACTTGAGATTTTGGGGATGTCTCGTGGGAGGCAGGGAGTGATGTTCCCCCATGCAGGGAGTGATGCAGCTCCTGTGGCAGGACTCTGTGGCTGTGGGCGGAGGGTGGGTTGATACTTGGGGAAGTTTTGCAGATAGGCCCCCTGAATCTACAGGTGAGGGAGACCCTGGCTGTGTAGAACGGCTTTTGCAAAGTAGGGGGTGGTGCATGTGGTTGGCAGTCCCTGTACTTCCGTCCCTGTTGCAGCATCCCCTGGCTTGGCTTGTCTGCAGTGGTGTGGTGGCCAGGGGGATGCAGGGGGTGGCCCTGGTATGGTGTGACCCTGCTGTTGGGGACAGGGACTGTGCATGGTGTCGACTTGCACCCCAACGAGCATGAGGAGGAGGTGGGAGGGCATCAGGGCTGGAAAAGGGGACACCTCATCCACAGCTGGAGGGGTCACCCCTTCCCTATGACACTTTCACTTCTCACTTATGGGAAAGTGAAAGAGGGACCCGCATGGTTTCAGTGCTGGATGTTGGGTGATGGGGCTGATTCCTCACAGAGGAAGGAGGTGCCATGGTTCCCAGGGGGACCCATCAGAGACCCATCTTCTGCAGCCAGGCTGTTGGCACAGCCTTCCCCCAGCATAGCCAGACCCTGGGACACTGGGGCTCCTCTGGGATGGCTGTGCACGTGGGGTTTGGCTTCCTGACCTAGTTTGCTGGCAGCTTCCATAAATTGTGTCAGGAGCTGAGGGCGTTCCAGTGGGACTCAGTGGGTAACAACAGCATTGCCAGATGTATTTACCCCCTTTCTGGCTGGACTTGCCCATTTCTGGTTGGATTTACCACTTCTTTGACTGGATTTGCTCATTTCTGGCTGTATTTACCCCTTTTCTGGCTCACATTTGTGAGGCAAGCAGCAACGCTGTGGAAGGGAATGCCGGGAAACTTATCTGTTTGTTGGTGCCACAGCCTGGGACGTTTCACCTTCCCAGGTTTTACTTCTATGGGGGAAGGGGAACGCAGGTGGAACCTTGGGGAAATGAGGAAGCCCTAGTTTTCCCGCCCCTTTGTCCCTGACTTCTTACCCACCTCATCACTGGCCGCCTTCCACCTCTATGCACACCCTCTATCTGCACGTGGAGCCAGCTCGGGGCAATTCCCATGTTGGGGCACATCCTGGTGTGTGTGTGAGCCCTCAGGCTCCCGCGCAGGGGCCAGGCACCCTCTGGCTTCTTCACATGAACCACCTGGAAATGGCAACTCATGGCAGAGGGAGGAGGCTCCAGAGAAGCAATTCCACCTCTGGATTGTGATTCTGCAAGCCTGAACTTGATCCCTGAACAGCGCCTGGGGGGTGTGAATATCATTTGCAATTTCTTTGGCTGAGAAGATCTTGAAAATGAAAAAGCTTCACTCTGCCAGGAAAGATCTTGGGCACTGCTGAGCAGATGGATACCCACTGAGGTGGAGTGTGGAGGGTTTGGGTGGGAAAGGGTCTGTGGAGTGCTGGGTGCTGTCCTGGGACCCTTTGTTTGCTTTGGGGTATTCGCTGCTTGCTGAGGATTCTGCTTGGGCAGTTTCGGGGTGAGGATGTGGTGCTTTCAATTCCCAGCTGGGAAGGGAATCTGCGGTAGCCCTGGCAGGTCTGTTGGGGACATCACATTCACCCCCTGGATCCAGCAGGGACACTGGTGACATTGGCTTCATTCTGGCTGGCCATGGCCAGCCATGGCCTGAGGATCTTTCCTTAATTTAGGCAGGAAAAGGGTAAAAATCACTGTGGTGTGATACTGGTTGCCCAGTGCTGCTGGAGCCTGGTGGCTGAGGAACGCCCTACCCTCTGGTGGCCAGCCCTGTTCCCACAGGTCCTTCTGCCACTTGGCTTTGTCCCCTGTGCCCACAGGAACCCACCGGTGGGTAACAGCTTCCCAGGTACTACCCTCCTAGGAATCCATAGGGCTCCTGGGACATGGTGGTGGGGCATGGCAGCCCCCTGCCTGCTTGTCCTTTTCTATCCAGTGGCCAGAGCTCGGCTTGTCCTGCTGCCCCTCAACGCCCCATCCTTGGTACCTGGTTCCTGCCGCAGTACTGGTGAGCTCCCACTTCCCGGAGATCACCCTGCCTGGCTCTTCCTTCCTTTCCTGAAAGCCCTGCCCCATCCTTCTGTCACCCAGGGTTCACACGGCCTCAGGATCCGGCCCTCTTGCTCCCCATGGCAGCTGTGGTCGCTGCATCACCACACTGAGGCCTCACGTTCTGCTGGGGCCTGGGGTGGCTATTGCACCACATCCCGGCGCAGCACTTTGCTCGGCGTTCCGGAAAGTTCCCATTGCTGAGGTGGCGTTTGAGGAAGTACCGGGGCAGGCAGAGACCCCTTGGCAAGGCTCCACTGCGCCAGCTGGACCACGGGCAGGCTTGCCACCTTCTGCTGAGCCGAGGGACCGTGTGCTGGTAATTAGCTCTCCTTGATTAAAGAGCCCACAGACCTGGGGAAGGGGAACTTGGGGTGCAGGCAGGGTTTGCCTACATAGGAGGAGGATTTGCAGTGGGAACTAGATCATTTGAGTGGGTGCCAGACACCCAACAGGGCTCCTATGCTGGATTTTCTTGGCTCTTGGCCACTATCCTGGTTGCCATCAAAGGGACAGGCAGGGAAGAGCTGTGGGATAGCCACCACTTTATTCTCGGTGCTTGGGTGCTGAGTGCAGCTCTGTCAGTGACATACTGGTCACACTACTCGATCCCTGGCACCTCCTTAGGGGTAACATTGATTACCTGGGGGAAGCTGGAGCCTGCTCACCTGTCACTCCCAGTCAGAGCCCATAGCCTCCATGGCATACACAACTCCTTAACTGAGCAAGCCTAACCCTCATTGGTGCCCCACCAGGGCTCTGAGAGCAGTGGTGGGATGCAGTGGGTAAAGGGTGGGCACACCCCTGCGTCATGAGGGGCTCCTCCCACGGCCAGGATGCTCAGCCCTGCTGGGGGAAGAGGTGCATCCCAAACGCTCTGTTGAGTTTAGGGCATCCGAGGTGGGCTGGGGTAGCTGCAGGAGCCCCCAGAAAAGCAGCCAGTGCCCAAGTTTGGTTGTAGAGGGACTTGCTGAGCCCCTTGGTCCAGACACCCCTAGATCCTTCATCCTGAGCACTGGGAGTGTGAGGGCTTTGTGGGTTTGGGATGGGGCTGAGGGTCCTCATGTATTTTGGCGTCCTGACTTATGCTGGCAGCCCTCACCATTCCCTCCTCACGCCATTTGTCCGGCCTTTAAGTCTCTTACAAAACAGCCCCTGTGGTGTTGACTAATCCCGGGGAGGAATGCAGTGGGTCAGCACTGGGAGGATTTGGGCTTGTCAGGGGGCCACAGCCAGGGTTGCCCCCTGATCCCCAGCAGCCAGCTGGGTTACGGCACATCTCCCTGTGCTGGTTTCACTTCTGGAACATCCTCATCTTGTTTAGCACAGAGGTTAAATTATTAATGACTGAAGGAGGGAACCTTAGCAAGGTCCTGATTAATTATTTACTTGGTGAGGGCCCAGCTGCCAGACTGGCACACTGGGGACCCTGTGCTTCTCTCGCTGGAGTTTTGTCCCTGATGAGCAGCAAGGAGAGCCCTCAGCCACCCCAGCTAGTGCTGGGACAGTGCCAATGGTGAGTGCTAGTGCAGCTGTCCCTTCCTGATAGGTCTGTCCCACCACTGCGTTCATGTCTTGGCACAGCACTGGGGATCTTGGCACTGGTGTCAATGGGTGACACTGGTGGTGACTCCTTGGCTCTAGCCAGAAGGGAGGATTTTGTGGGAGTTCCATACTGGTGTCACTGTGTTTCCTTCTGCCCCTCCAGAGCCAGTGCCTAGCTGGGGTTGAGCCTGCCTGTGCTAGTGTCACTGGGATCTGGTGACAGCAATGTCACCTAGCACCATCCCTTATCCGTTTTCAATAATAGATGAGGGCTTTCTAGGTGTGGAGGTGGGAGAGAGAATTTTATTCTTACTCTGGGATTTTTGTGGTGCTGGTTGGGGATGCTAGAACCAGTCGGTGCAGCTGATTGCTCTGGTGCTGCTGATTGCTCTGGTGCTACCAGCAAGGAGGCACAGGGGGTCAGTCAGCCCTGGGTTCCTGTTGCTCCTTCCTTGGACACTTGGTCCCTGGAGCTTGAAGTAAAACCAAACTGTGCCACGAAGTGCCAGGGAGGTGGCACTGTGGCCACATCCCAGCATCACCACTGGGATGATGGTGTCTCAAGGGTAGGGGTCACTGGCTGTGGGGTGCCTCAGGCTCAGCAGCATTCAGTTAGTGCTGGGTCAAGAATGAGCCTTGCTCAGCTGTGCACTTTGCACCGAAACCGCAAGTGCTGCAGAGTGCTGGGACCTGCCTGAGTCACACAGAAAATGTGACTCTGAACAGCAGATCAGACTGGCCTATTTACGGCTCCAGGAAATCCTCAAGCTCCTTCTCAGCAGGTCTAAAAAAACCTCCAGCAAACCCAAAATAAGATGGTGCCGGAGTCACTAGCAGTGCTGTGTGTGCCAGCATGACGGGATCTGCCTCCTGCCTGGAGCCTGCTGAGGCCATGATGCTGGTGGGTGGGAAGGGCAGGGTATCCCATCTGCTACTTTTGGGGATAACAGGGATTTGCCCTGCCAACAGCTACGGTGTGGGATGGGTGTTCTGCTCCAGGATGTGGGATACCAAGTGAACCCCCATGTCCCAAGCTCTGGATGCCACAAGGGCATTCTGCTGGCACTCCAGGGTGCCATGCTAGAGCAATGACAAGGACAGATAGGGCTCTGGAGTTGGGAGCAATGCCATGGTGGGCACATGGTCTGTGAGGTGGGGTTTGGTGTGGTTTGAGCTGGGGGCTCCAGTGGCAGCACTTTGCCACTGGCTGTGGTGGGGACGGCCTGGGAGAGGGGACAGCATTCTGGATCCAACTGTCCATGTCACTCCATCCTGGCTTGCTGCTGTAAACCAGGGGAGCTGCATCCTGGAGGGTGACAGCCCTGAGGTGCAGCCAACAGCATATTCAGGCATATTCCCTGATTATCCACAATGTGGATAATCCCCCACTGCTCTGTCCCACAGCCCAAATGTCACCCCCTGACACCATGCTGGGGCCCCATGGTGTCTTCACCTCTAAAGGGATGGCACCTATGTTTCATTGCCTAAACTGGGACCCTCCAGCATTTCCCTGCAGCCCCCAAGGACTGGAGAATCCTGGGGACACAGTGTGGTTGGAGGCCATAGGAAAACCAGGATGCTTCACTGGGAATGTTGGTTTTGGGACTCAAGGCTTCACTTGGTTCGTGTTTGGGGACTGATCCTGATGTCTCCATTTCCAGGTCCTGATGTCATCCTGAGCCTCGCTGGCAACGGAAGATGCACTGAGTGGTGCGGGTTTCTGTGGCCAGCCCCCTGCCATGGAGGAGGAGGGATCTCTGCCGGTGGCCGCCTGGCTGTCTGCCCTCCACCTCGACCAGTATGTGGAGAACTTCCAGCAAAGTGACCTGTGGTCAGTGTGGGACTGCCGGGCTCTGACGGACGAGAGGCTCACCCGCCTCGGGGTGCTGCTGCCCGGCCACCGCCGCCGCATCCTCCTGGGGTTGCAGAAAGCCTTTGCTGAGGCCTCGCTGCCCGCCGGGACTCAGCAGCCCCCTGCCAGTAAACCTGTCCCCATGAAGCGCCACATCTTCCGTGTGAGCGCTGCAACAGGGCAGGAGCAGCCGGAGCCCCGGTGCCCGCCGGTGGCCGGTGGGACCCCACTGCTGGAGCCAGAGCGGGGTGCAAGCCTCACCCAGCTGCCCCCACCCATTCCACCCAGGGTGGGCTGCCGTCCCCCCCTCAAATTCTCATCATCGCTATCTGGGGGCAGCCCCGAGCCCCCTCCTGCATCCTGCAGCCATCTCCCAGCCCTAGAGGAGCCCTCTCCACCGGTGCTTGGGGAGAAGCCCCCTGCTGACAGCAGGGCGAGACCCCCATTGCCACCGCTGCCAGCCAAGCGACACCAACTGGAAACCAAGTGCCAGAGCCTGAAGGGCCCCCCACTGCCTGACCGCCCTCCCGAGCTCCCCCCAAGGGCTGTGTCCCAGAGGAGGTAAGGGGGTGGCAGGGGTGGGGGCATGCCCCAAGGCAGCAGGGTCTATGTGGGGGGTACTGTGATGTGGGTGGGACCCTTGAGGTCAAGGGAACCTACACCCTCTCCAGACCTTAGCACATTTCCTGGGAGTACCTCCACCCCAGAGCTCAGCACATTTGGGAGTACCCCCAGCCCCAGCACATCCCATGACGGTACTAACCCACCCCCCAACCCCAGCATAACTCCTCGGGGTACCCCTGCCCCACATTTCCCCGGGCTACCAGCATGGGTGGGAGGTGATGGGGAGGTGGTGCTGAGATATTTATTTTGGCTGTGGCTGGATATATCCATCCTGATCATCCCAGTCACCCAGGTCACCCCAGCCTGGCATGGGCTGGGGTGCAGTCTCCACAACAATGTCTTACCCCCTGCCTTACCCCCACCTGCAAATGTAGGCAGTGCTGAAGCCCGCGGAACTCTTGACACCAGTGGGTGCAAGACAGTGAACTGCAGAGCACAGGGAACATGGAGCAAAGCTGTTGCCAGCTGCTGTGGCCAGATGACATTGGGAGCCGGCTGGAATTTTGGGACAGCAGTGCTTGCAACCCTACCTTTGATGTCCCAACTCCCCACTCCCAAATCCTGCAGAACGCAGGCAGATGTGGAGTGAGAACTAGGACTGCAGTTTGGAGGGGGCAGATGAGCTCCTGGGTGCCATCACCCTGCCAGGGTGAGGTGGGGGAATGTCAGCAAGCCTATGTGGCCCCCCTGCCCTGGGAGTCTCCTCCCCTGCAATCTCCCCAACACACACAGACCCTAAGGGATATGTTCCTGGAGCTGGGGTGTCTAGCTGGTCCCCTGAGGGTATCCTGGGAGTGGGCTGGGTTTGTCCTGACTGATGGTGCTGGATGGGACCCTGTGTGTAGTCAGGATGAGAATGGGAGGGCCGGTGGCTGGGCTCTCCCTCCAGCTTCCCATCCTTGTGTCCCAGTGGGTTTTTTGTGGTAAGGTGGATGGAGGTGATCCCTCTGCTCGTGGAGGGAGTGGGCTGGGATGCTGAGCTGGGGAGGGGGCTCAGGCAGCTGATGTGGGGGACTGGCATGCCATGGGATGGGCAGCATCTTGGGGCTCCTTGGACTCCAGATCGAGTGTCCATCCTGGCACCCCAGGAACTGTTCCCACCACTGCGTTTCTGCACCGAGATAGTCACCCAAATCCTCCTGGAGCCACTCTCCATCCCGCCCTGGCCAGGAGGGTACCCGGGCATGACGAAGCCAATAGCCGCCACTTCGGTGCAAGCTGTGCTGGTTTAGTGCTGGACGTGCCGTGGGTTTGGTACTTGCCCTGCTGGTTCGGTGCCAGCTGTGCCGTGGGTTTAGTACCGTCCTTGCTGGGTGTTCGGTGCCAGCCATGCCCGAGTTCTGGCACTGCCGTGCCGTGGGTTCCCACTGGCAGTACCGAGGATTTGGTGCCGGACACGCCGCTGCTCCGGCCAGCTCAGGAAGTTTTGCTGCGGGGCAGGAAGTGCCGGTGCCGGGGGTGAGAAGCTGCGCTCCCCGCCGGCCTCCCCCAGCCCTGCCGTGCTGCAGCTCGGTGCCACCAATTCCTGTCGCCCGCCCAGGTAGGAGGGCACGGCTGGCACCGTGCCGGGCGTGCCGTGCAGCAGCAGCGGCGGGGGCCGCGGCGGAGGGATTTTTGGGATGGGATCGAGCGCTGCCGGCGCTACTGGGTGCGAGTTTCGCTTTGGCTCCAGGGTGTTTCCTGCCTGGCCCGTGTGTCCCCGGGCATTGTTGGTCGCTCCGTTCCTGTCCCCCGGGACGGGCGCTCTTGCCGCGGAACAGGCGCTGCCCAACCTGGCACGGCATCCCGAAGGCGGTGCGCTTGGACTCGGGATTCCCCCCTGGAGCTGCCCCGCGGGATCTGGGGGTGCTGCAGGGGATTCAGGACGGGATGAGCCTATGGCCTCGCCAGGCTGAACAGCACCCTCAGGACACAAAGGTGCTCCAGTGGCTTGGGGGACTCTGGGGTCACTGTGGCAGAGCCCTGGGGGCTGTGCCAGCCCGGGACAGGGGGTGGCCACAGGGCTCTGGCACCTGGTGTGCTGTGATGCACTCGTAACATACAGATTACACCTATGTGTTGGAGCTTGATAGCGTCAAAAGGGAATATGTATGGGTGTATGTGTCTATATATATTTCTCACATAGATCTTGATGCTGTAGTGAATATATACAGGAGTACATCTGTGCATCCATATATATGTTATATGTATATTATATGGATATATTGGGGAGTTCGGAACTAACCAGTTGAACCCCAAAACTCTGATTTTAAAAGTCACTTTAATTGTATGACCAGAAATATATTGGCTATAGGTGGGTTCTTGTTTTGAGAACATTTTAAAAATAAAGAGCTATAATTTCCTAAGAAATTCTTACCTCTGAGGGTGGTGAGGCCCTGGCACAGGCTGCCCAGAGAAGCTGTGGCTACCCCATCCCTGGAAATGTTCAAAGCTAGGTTGGATAGGCTTGGAGTAATCTGGGATTGTAGGTGTCCCTGCCCAAGATGAGCTTTAAAGTCCTTTCCCAACCAAACCATTCCATGGTTCTATGACTCTGGCCATGGTGCCTGGCTATGCCTGTGGGTGGAGGAGATGCCGTGGTGCAGGACAGCTGGCATGGACAAGGGCTGCATTCAGGAGGGTGAGGGTGAGTCACCCTGTGGCGGGTGTTGGGTCCTGGCTCTACGTGTGGGGCAGCAACTGCTGGGAGCTTGGGAAGTTATCCACACTGGGGCTCCCCAGAGCGATGGGTGACCGGCTAAAGTGCCCTGTGCTGGGTCAGAGGGAGCTCCACAGCCCTAGGGTGCTGCTGTTGGCTCCAAACCCTTCTCCTGCCTCCTAGCTGGGTGCCTGCAGCCAGTGAACAAGAAAGGCCTGGGGTTGGAGGGGATACTGCTGGGCTGCCCAAGGACCAACAACAGTGGGGGATGCTTTGCCCGTGTTGGGATTGATGGTTTCTCATGTCTGGATGATCCTTGCCCATGCTGAGTTGATGCCCACATCAGGGTGATGTTTGCCCAGGTCTGGATGGTACTTGCCCACATCAGGGTGATGCTCACCATCCAGGACAGGGCTGGAGCTCTTTGCCAGCAGCTGTGAGGCAGCTGCGTTGGTCTGGCCATGTCTGGGTGGCAATGAGACCCCACCATAACCTCTTGTGGAGGTGGGAGTGCCCATGGGGGAGGGACCTCTGAGAACGAGGGCTGAGGAAGAGCCGGAGCACCCCTATGTATGCAGACAGCCTGGCAGCAGAGCAAGTGACCTGGGAATTTCTTGGGGTGACACCACCCACCCATCTCCCCTCACTTCCGGCTGTGCTGCCGTGGTCCCTGCGCTTCCTCCTAGCTGCTTGCAGAGCCATATTGTGGTTTCCTCCAGGCCATGTTCACCTCCGGGTTCTCACCATCCCCCCAAACCCTGGGCCACTCCAGGCACTCCTGTGCATCGAGGTGATCGGATCACCCCAGCCCTGCTGGGTGTGGGATGTGTGAGATACTACCTCCAACTGTGTTTGACATTGGGAGCTCTCTCTCACCAGTTCCAGACTTGGCACCCTCCCAGTGCCAGCAGCGGGGATGTGAGCCCCCCAGTTTTGGCCACTGATGGCTCAGACCTAGACACCCCACAGAGGATCCCATGAACAGTGGGTGCTCATGTCTTGTCATTGAGGGGCACACCTTCTCCATGCCCAGGGGACGGTCTAGGGATTATAGCAGCCCTCCAAGCAGCTGGGGGGGGGGCGTTTGTAGAAAATGATGTCCAAGGAAGTGATGACAGAAAACTCATTTTCAGAGGGCTGGGTGAGCTGGGCAGGGGTGGTGGCCTGGGCAGAGGTTTGGCTTTGGGGTGGTGCCTGTGGGAGAGCAGCCCTCTCTTCCCCCCTCAGAAGAGAGGCTGTCCTAGATAAAGAACAGCAGATAAGGTGCTGCTCAGATAAAGGGCAGTACATAAGGCACTGGTTTGCCACTTCTCTAATGGCAGAGGTGGAACCAGCCAGCCTGGACCAGGTCTGGCATCCTTTGGGCATGGTTGCATGGGAGTCCAGGGGGTGATAGGGCACCCACGCTACCCCATGAAGCCCAGAGATGCTACAGCAGCAGATGATGACATGGAGAGCAGGCAGACCAGTGGAGAGGGTGTTTTGGGGAACTGGGGTGTTACTTGCTATTTGTTATGTTATGAGCTCTGTGGGTGCTCATCCTGCTGGTTCCTGGGATGGTGGGGCTAGGGGCTGGACAGAACAGGGGCTGAGCCAGAAACCCTCCTGAGAAGTCCCCATCCAGGACATGGGGGTTGTCCTGGCCTGGGGCTTGTCGTCTCACTGCTGGCCATGGAGCTTGTGCCCCCCAACCACACCCCAGGGGCAAACACCATCCTGGGTGGCTGCACAGATGCAGACCCCAGCCAGGCTCTTGCTGAAGGCTCTGTGACTTGTGCAGTGTCACCTCCATGTCTCTGGGTCTCTGCACACTGGGGTGCTCCAGCAGCTCCTGCCTGGTGGTGTTGGGAGCAGTGTTGCTCCACTGCCCACACTCCCCTGCCCATGCTCCCCTCCTTCCCTGCCAGCATTCCATAATGTATGGATGGTTGTGGCTGGTTCCCATGGAAATAGCTGCTGAGAAATGAGGTCAGGCTGACCCAGGGAGAGCCAGCCCTCCCATCTCCCCTGCTTCCTGCTCCAGCCAGGGAGAAATTTCTTCTCCAGCTCACCCCAAGCTAAGGGAAACTCCTGTGCATGAGCCATGGTGCTGGGAGGCACATCCCCAGAAACCATGGGGTGCTGATGGCATCCTTGGCCATAGAATTGTGAGATTGGATGGGACCTTAAAGCTCATTTAATTCCACCCCCTGCCAAGGGCAGGGACACCTCCGACTAGACCAGGTTGCTCTGAGCCCCATCCCACCTGGCCTCGAACATTTGCAGGCAGGAGGCAGTCACAGATTGTCTGGGCAACCTGTGCCAGGGCCTCACCACCCACAGAGGGAGGAACTTCTTCCCAGTATCCAGTCTAACCAGGTGTTCTTCTTGTGGCTGCAGTGGGAGGTAGCTGGGGCAAGGATGGGGATGGTGCCAGCATGCAACTCCCCTGGGGCTCACCTACCTGGGGCTTGGTGTTGAAATTCTGCCCACTGCCTCTGCCCTCTCCCTGGATTCAGGGATGCTCCAAATGTACCTTGTATTTTTATACCCTGGAGAAACTTCTTAATTTCCTGTCCTTGAAAACACCATTACCCCAGAGGTTTCTGTGGATTGCCTGTCACCTTTGAGTCTCAGGAAGGCAGGAGGCAAGGAACAGGAGGTGGGAGTGGCTGAGCCCAGCTGCTCAGGGGCTTTGTGGAGAGGACAGTCCCCATGGTCCCTCTCCCCACTGGTCAAGGTTTTGGGGCTGGGAGCATGGCTCACTGAGTCAGGAGAAGCTCCATTTCCAGGATTTCTTGCTGCTATCATAGCAGCCACCCTGGATCTCCAGAGTCCACCCCACCATAAGGAAGCTGGTGGAACAGAGCATCCCTAGGACCCCTATCCTGCTCAAGGAACCCTGCGGCCACCTGCAAACCAGAGAAGGAAGCGGCTCTGCCATTGTTTAGACTAGAGGAAAGAAAACAACCTGCTCTGGGATGTGGCTTCAAGGCTGTGGGTGGCTTGGGGTGTCCCAGAGTCAGATAAGGATCCTGAGTTGTGGAGGACACACGGGGGAGTGAGGTTGGATGCCAGGAAAATATTTCTGGGCTAGAAGAGTAGTCATATAGCCCAAGCACAGGAAAGGCTTTGCCATGGAGTCTTAGGAATTGGTTTGTGGGTTTGGATCTGCTGGGGTTTGGTCCCTTTTGGGGGTCCTCTGTGACCCCCCTGCAGGTGTATCAGGTTGGGAAGTGAGGCAGGGGCTGGCATAAGGCAGTGCTTGCTCCTCTCTCCCACAGCACCCCTGCCAAAGAGGAGGTCCCCATCACTGAAAGAGCACCCGGTGTCACCCTGTCCTCCCTGCCTTGCACGAAGGCGCCAGCCCCGACGCCACCAGCGCTGCCCTCCAAGGCCACCCTTCCCTTTGTGCCAGAGTTTGGTGAGTACAAGGGGGGGGCCCTCCAGTCTTCCCCTGTCACAGATCTTCCCTTGGCATATCTAGCTGCCAATCCATCAGCATCCATTCCATCCCACGGGTGCTGTGCCTTCCTTCTTGTCAGTTTGTTCCTCTGTCCTTTCTGCAGTCTCTTTCTTCTCTATCCCCTTTCTTGCCTTCTGGGCTGGGGGTGTCAGGGGTGCAAGACCTGAGCTGGGGGACTTAGGGTGTGTGAGGTCTGAGCTGGGGGCTTCAAGGAAGGAGTGCAAGACCTGAGTTGGGAGTTTCAGGTGATGCAAGATGTGGACTGGGGGTTTGGGTGTAGCCTCTCCTGGGGCAGAGCGAAGGTTTCTGTGGGTGCTGGAAGTACCCACACACATTCACACAGGAAAAGTGAACATATCAGGAGGGTGAAATGCAGATGTCCCTGATTCTGGGGTCCCAGGACTGTGCCTTTCCATCCCCCAGCCCCATCCTCAGGGTGTCCCTGGGGCTCAGCCCACTGCAGGGAGGCAGTTCTGAGCTGGGGACCGCCATGGAAGGGTGAAGGTTTGGTCTCAGGATGCAGCCTTGGTTGGACTATATTTCAGCTGGAATAGCTCTGCTAGAAGGAAGAAGAAGGGCTGACTTGTGTGGGGTGCTGGGTGCCTCTCAAGGCCAGCAGCCCTGCAGGAAGCACCACTGGTTTAACTGGGAACTGGGGTGTGTTTCAGGAGCTGGGAAAAGCCATGGACAGGGAGTTTATCTGTCTGTTGGGGGGTACAGCGGGGAAAGCTGCTCACACCCTGATGAGTTTGGGATGCAGAGTCTGCAGGGGGTTTCTGTGGTGCCAAGGTGAGCATCTACCTGCACCCCTCAATCCCCTGCAGCCTGGGAGCATCCTTGCCTGCTGCCAGGGCCCAAACACCATAATCTGGGTTAGGGTTTTTGGAGGAATCTGCTCCAGATATTCAGTGGGATTTGGGAGTGTGTGTCTGCCAGGGCCAAGCTGTCTGGGGCCACTTGTTCCCTATGGGGTTACGGTCCTGACCAGGATTCCTGCTGGGTGCTGGTTGAAGATGAACCATCTCTTGCTCCCATCATCCTCTGGGATCTCATTTCCATGGTGCACAAGCTCGGGAGCTGATAAGTAATGGGAGAGGAGGAAAGGGAATCCACCCTGGAAAACAAGCTGTGGAAAAAGCCCCTGGGAACCCCCAGCAGCAGGAGCTTCCAGGCAGAGACATGAGAGCCTGGACAGGGCTGGGGCTGGTGTCACAAGTCCCCTTCTGGCAAGGCCAGGAGTGTCACGACAGTGGTGGGAGGTGCTACTAGCTGGACTTTGCCCTTTCCCTGCTCTTCCCCAAACTCTTTGATAAATCCCTTGTTGTCACAGGGATGGGGTGGTTATTTGCCAAGGGCAAAGCAAGAGGAAGGCAGCCATGCCTGCATCATCCTCCCCAAGGGCTGCAGGGTAGCAGGGGGAATTTGGACCCCTTGCTCCAAGCCAGCTGATTCCCAGCATCTTCCTTCTCCTTTGTCAGATGACTCAGACTACGAGGACTCGGCGTGGGAGGAGGAATTAGCCAGACCGGCGGGGGAGATGGCCAAGGTTGGTCCCACTGTGGGGCTGGAGGTGGGCAAGAGCTAGCAGAATGACTGGCCCTAAGGACAGGTACCAGCCTTGGGATGCTCCAGAGATACTGGTTAGGGCTGGAGGAGCATGTTGGCAGTGGCCAGAGAGGGGGTTCTGCCTCACTGAGCAACCACTGAGTCTCCCATGGGGGTTGGAACTCCAGGGTTTTCAAGGGAGCACCCACTGAATCTCCTATGGAGGTTGGAACTCCAGAGCTGGAACTGAGTTCTTCAGTGTCCTTGGGACATATCATCAGGTCTTTCAGTGGTACTGGAACACAAGGATCCTTAAGGTCTCACCCCAGTGTCCCAGGAAGCATTTACTGGATCCTCTGGGGCCTCTGGGGAGCACTCAGAGCTGTGCAGCGCCCTGCCACACTCATGTGCCCAGAGTGTGTGCAGGTAGACATCTCCAGCACTGCATCTTGAATGTCATCCCTGGATTGTGAATTTCCATCTGCCTCCCTCGCTCTCTGAGGTGGGAATGGATGGATGTGAGGAGTTTCAGAAGCTGCAGATCCCCCTGAGCACCTGAAGCCCCCATCTGCCTTTGCTTGGGAACACCAGGGCCAAGGAGGCAATGCCAGATTTCTCATGAAGCTCCAACATTTTTAACTGCTATAAATAACCATCCTGGTGTTCAGCTCCTCCTTTGACTGCACTGCCCTCTCTCTGTGAGCCTCAGCATGCCTCTCCTTGGGCACCCTGGCACCGTGGGCACCTGTTGAGCTGGGGATGGGCTGGTGACATGGCATTGTGCCACGTGCATTGTGTCTCCTTCCATCCACCCTGCACCCGCACGGTGCAGTGGGGGCACTAAGGAGACCCCATGTGTCACCCATGTGTGTCTCTGCAGGAGGATGCTGAGCCTAGGACGAGGAGACCACGATCCATGCGTTGCAGCCTCTTCAGTGAAGATGAGTTCGGCGAGGACCACCCCAGTGCATCCCCTGCCAAGTACGAGCTTGGCTGCCGTGCTGTGTGCAGGGGACGTGTGTGTGAGGCTGGTGACATGCTGTGTGTGTATAGGCAAGGGTTGTGTGTGCATGTACCAGGGAGTGTTTTTGTTTGTGTGTGGGGGTGTGAGCAAAGGTACAGAGCTCTTGTGCATGGCAGGGCAGGTGAGTGAACAGGTTCAGGGCTTCTAGTGTATGCACAGCTCCACAGTGTGTACACGCATGGGCACATGCAGGACCTGTGTGTGGGAGCATATGTGAGCAGAGAGCAGCTCTGTGGGTCATTGGGTTGGGGCTGCAGTCTTGGGGATGCCCCTGTTCTCCCTCCCAGAGCTGGGACTCAGGCCTGGGCTGTCCCTGGGACTGGGGGAATGCCGGGATCCCACTGAGGGACTGTCCCCAGTGTCCCCGCTTGCATACAGCTGGCCTGCATTGCCTGTGCCTCAGGGAAGGTCACAGGGAGGCTGAAGCATGCTGGGGAGCCTCAGCCCCTCCCGGGACCCACCAGCTCTTAACCCCCTCCCTCGGCTCCTCATCCCCAGTGGTGGCAGCAGCTGGAGTGACAGGGACCCCAGCCTGCACCCGTCTGCACCCGACACCTTCCCTGGCAGCAGCTCCGACACATTCAGTGACAGCATGGAGGGCACCAGTGCCACCGCCTCGCTGTCACCCACCATCAGAGCAGGGTGGCTGGACAAGAACCCACCACAGGGGTGAGTGATGTACTGGGGGTCCCTGTGTGACACGGAAGGGTGATTGTCCCCTCCTTTTCTCGCCTGCATTTCCTGCTCATGGGGGTGTACTTTTGCTTTGGTGAAAATCCATTGCTAGGGGTTCCTTCCACTCCTTTCTAGCCTGTGATTTAGGTTAAAACCACCCATTTTTTGTGAAAGACCCTTTCTCAGAGCAGGTGCCACCAGTTGTACTGACTTTGCTGAGAAGGGGAGGCTGCAGCTCGAGCTTCCTCTCTGACCCTGCATCACTGGGAAAAGAGCTGCTTTTCCTCTGGGGGAGCCCTGGTCACAAGAAAAACTGTCAGGGATGAGGTGGGGTGTTTGGGCTGAGCTGTGCATTTGGGATTGTTGGGTTTGCCGCAGGAGGAGGTGGTGATAGCCCCTATTGCATGGGATGGCAGCCCCAAATCTCGGGCTCATGGTGGAAAATCAGAGTGATGCAGCAGTAAAACAGGGGAAGTGCTGGGCTCGTGTCTGTGTGCTCCAGGGTGAGCAAGCCAGAGAGTCATGGGGAGGCCAGTGATCCCCTACGGAGTCCAGTGAACCCAGTGAGCACAACCAGCACAGTGTGCACAGAGAGCCCACTCAAAGAGCCCCTGCACTAGCTGGGACGCAACAATCAAGCAGGAGATGTGACAGATGTTTGGGGGCTTCTTAATCTGGGCTCAGGGGAAGCCCTGAGGCAGCAGTTCCACTGAGGAGGAAGCTCAGCTATTTGCAGCAGAGCAGCCGTGCTGTGGGGAAGTGAGAGCAGCTGGAAGTTCCCTGGGAAGCTGCTCCAACAAACCTTTCCTGAGTAAACAAGCGCTTGAGCAACTGTGTCCCTGCCACCACACCAGCCCCCAGCCCCACCAGCATTGGGGGTTCAGCCCCACTGACCTGGGGGTTCAGTGCTGGTAGGGGGAGCTTGCATGGCAGGGCTTGCTGTGTTGGAAAAGGCTTGGCTCCTCCTGCAGCCCTAATTCTAAAGAGATGGGTTGAAAAGTGTCTTGCCTTTCCCTGTAGTGTGTGGTTGGTCGGTCTGCACCCTCAGCTGGGGAGGGCAAAAGGGTCTCTGGTGGGCTCTCTTCCTGCCCCCAGAGGGTCCTGCTTCTCATCTGTATCCCTGTCCTGATACTGAAGCAGAGGGTTTCTCGCTGTGCTCTGGTGTCACTGACCCCTCCTGGAATGTGTCTCCTGGACTGAATCCTCCTGCCTGGCTGTTAGGGGCAGCCCTTGTTCTCAGCTCTGTGTTTTAATTGGTGCCTAGAGGAAAGCATGAAGTCCCCATTGCTATCCCCACCAGCAACATGAGGGCACAGGATCAAGGGCTGGGGACTTCAAGGGCTGGCTGGGACAGGCCTCTTATCCCTGTGCAGGATAGAGGAGTGGGGATATAGCACCAGATCAAGGGTTGGGGACACAGGGCAGAATGCAGGGCTGGGGATATCCTGGGGTGGGGACACGGCACATGATGGAGGGCTGGGGACATTGAGGGCTGGGGACACAGGATAGGATCAATGCTGAGGTGGCCCCAGGCTTTTGGCAACTGGGGCGTGAACACGCAAGCAGAATCATCCTGAGTTCAAGGGCATCCCCTCCAACGGGTCCCTCTGGTCCCCTCCCAGGTCCTACATCTACCAGAAGCGCTGGGTGAAGCTTGACGCTGACTACCTCCGCTATTTTGACAGTGAAAAGGTGGGTGGAGAAGGTGGATCTGGGGGTTTGGGATGAGAAGGTGGCAGAGGAGCTGCCCCAGCAGGGCCACCTCCCTCTGGGCATCCCAACTCGGAGATGTGGCTGTGCCAAGGGTCAATATCCCAGGGAGCAGCCATGGCTGGGTGGTGGGGATGAGATATGGAAGGCTCAGAGCCTCCTGAACATTGGAGCTGGAGCATTGGGAAGCCGGGGCATTAACCGCCCTGTTTCCCTGAGGCCACAGACATGAGCAGCGTGTCTCCCCACTCCCTGACCCAGGATACCTACTCCAAGGGGCTCATTCCCGTCTCCTCCATCTCCCGCGTCTCCAGCATTGGGGACCAGAAATTTGAGGTTGTCACCAACAACCGCAACTTCGTGTTCCGGGCCGAGAATGATGGTGAGTGACAGGGGTCCCTGTTCCCTAGCTGCTCTCCCTTCCCAGCCCAAGGGATGAGTCCCATTGGCTCCTGGCCCCAGGCTGAGCCTGACCCATCTCGCCTCTGCCCCTACAGCAGACCGCAACCAGTGGATAAGGACCCTGCAGCAGATTGCAGAGGAGCGGAAGAGCAAAGCTCCAGAGAGGACATCGATGTCCTTTGCCACCGACAGTGCCACTGAGCCAGCTGATAAGAGTGGCTTCCTGGAGCTGCGGGGCTTTAAGCACAAGCTCTTTGTGGTGGTGGTTGGGGACAAAGTGTTCCTTTACAAGAATGCAGAGGTGGGTTGCTGGGGGGGCTGTGGCACTATGGGGGACTCTGATGACATTTCAAGGGGGACCCCTTCCTTTTGCACTCTCAGCCTGAGCAGAGCAGCAGTGAGCCAGGGCACCCAGGCCCCTGCCATCCCTTAAATGGGACAGCATAGAAACCAATGGGTGCTGCCCTCTGAGCCCTTCTCTGCTGGCTCTGAGCCTTAGGATCTCCCAGGAGCATCACACCCACTGTAGCTGCTTCCAGAGTCTGTGGTGCCCTAGGTACTCCCAGGATGAGAGTTGGGCAGGGAAGGGACAGAGCTGTCCCAGCTCCCAGGCACTGGATCCCATCGTCCATCCCCCTTCTCATCCCTTGCCTACCCCAGGATTATCGGCTGGGGATTGGCATCACCTACATTGAGATGAATGTGGGGAACGTCAAGGAGGTGGATCGCCGGGGCTTTGACCTCACCACACCTTACAGGATCTTCAGGTGAGCCCAGGGTGGGGAGGGGGTGCTGAGGGTGCTGCCCACCCTGAGCCATGGTATGTCTCACCCCCATCCCTCCTGGCAGCTTCTCTGCTGACACGGAGCAGGAGAAGGAGGAATGGGTGGAGGCCATGCAGCAGTCCATCGCTGAGGCACTCTCCAACTCGGAGGTGGCCGAGAGGATCTGGGCAGCGGAGTCCAACCGCTTCTGTGCCGACTGCGGCTCCCCCAAACCCGACTGGGCCTCCATCAACCTCTGTGTTGTCATCTGCAAGAGATGTGCAGGTACCCATATCCAGAGGGGCACAAATGGGGATCCCTGGGGACCCCCAGATCTTTCCCTAATGGCTCATCTCACTGGCAGGGGAACACCGGGGATTGGGCCCGGGCATCACCAAAGTCCGGAGCCTGAAGATGGACAGGAAGGTGTGGACTGAGGAGCTGATCGAGGTAGTGGCACAGACCAGTCCCAAAAAGCCCTTTTGGGAGGTGACACCCTGTTCCCTGAGCATTATGGAGCAGCTGGCTGTGGGCTGGGGGGTGCTGGAGCCCCGCAGGGCTCTTCCAGGCTGATTCCAGCCCCTTGGGGGGACACCATGGGAGAGGACCCCCAGCAGCCTTTCCTTCTGTCCCTGCGGACCCCTGGCAGCCAGTTCAGCACGCCGGCTGAACAAGGACAAGCGGCCCTGGATGTGCCACGGACAGGCGGTGTCTCTGGCCGTGGGGACACGGCTGTGGGGCCGTGGCCGTGGGTTTGGAGCGGGGCCAGGGGCAGAGCACTCTGCCGGAGCGCCATGGCCGCCGGCGCGCTGGAATGTGCCGGCGCAGCCAGCGCCGGGAGTGAGTGGGCGGGGGGAGCTGGGATTCGTTTCAAGACCTAACCTGGCAGCCATTTCCCGCCGGCAGAGCCCGGCTGGTTCCGTTCTTCTTCCCATCCATCCTGCTCCGATCCTGCATTCCTGCTCGGCGTCCCACCCGCGCAGCCCCCGCCTCCAGCACTGCCTGCTCCCCGAGCTCCCAAACGCTTCCAGCTGCTGCCTGCGGCTGCTCCCTTTCCCCTCCCCTCTCTGGGAACGCTGCCTGAAACCACTCCAGCATCCCCAGGCCCCAGCTCGCCCCTCCTCGACTCCGGCATGTACCCATTCCACCCCTAAGAGCTGCGGGCTGCTGGCAGTCTCCCGTGGGTGTTGCGGTGATGTGGGTCTCCCTGACAAACCTCCTCAGCTGTGGGTAGCGGGGTGGCAAAGGGCCACCAAAAGCGCTTTGAATCTGTCCCCGTGGATACCGAGCACCACCCCACCTCTCACAGCTGGGTGCTGCTTTCCAGATGTGTTTTTCCGGGGCAGGAAGGGGAGTTGGCGGCTATGGGGGCTGTCAGATGCTGCATGCCTGCAGTGGGTCGGTACACCTGCACCCTGCCCACTCACACTCCCCATTCCCCTACACCACCCATGCTCTTCCTGCACCCCACTGTTCCTCCGGGGCAGCACCCTGCCCCCAGCAAAGTCCCCCACACATGCCCCAATAGTATTGTCACGCTGGTGTCTCCTTGTCCTTGTCCCCACAGCTCTTCCAGCAGTTTGGCAATGTGACGGCCAACCAGTTTTGGGCTGCAAATGTGCCTCCCAGTGAGGCCATCAGCCCCACCAGCAGCAGCCAGGAGAGGAGGCGCTTCCTCATCGCCAAATACCGGGAGGGCAAGTACCGCCACTACCACCCGCTCTTCGGCAACCAGGAGGAGCTTGACAGGGTCAGTGGCCCCCAGGGATGGGCACCCGCTTGGGGGTTCTGCCTGGGTGCAAAGTGGTGCTGAGCTGGTGTCTTGAACCTCTTTTGGGAGTGAAGTCTGTGTCCAAGCAGACTGCCCACCATCCCTCCCTGCCTGTATCCTCCTAGCCCCCACTGCACACCCTGTGTTCTCACTGTGCACCCCAAGCCAAAGCCTGGGGTCTGCAGGAGGGATGAGCCAGCTGTGGCGACAGGGTAACATCTCTGCCATGGGGCGTAACCAGCTTCATGCCCAGGCTGGAGAGCCTAGTCCAAGATGGGATCTCCCTACCACAGCCAGGCAGCCCAAGGGTTTATCTCTCCCTGGCTTGGAGATTGTTTTGGGGTCAAGCCCTTGGCTGGATTGGGCTTAGGGAAGCTGGTGCTGGGGGTACACCCCAGCTGAGGCAACTTGACATTCCTCTCCAGGAATACCTGGCCGGCACTCCTAATCACCAGCCAAGGCACCTATTCCCTGTGCTGCTGGCAGGGTGCCAGCAGAGTCACACAGGGAATATCACGCAAGGAATGCCATCCTGGCACTCTGACTGCTGACTTTCACCTCCTGCTCTGCCATGCAGGCTTTGCCCCTGCCATGGCTTCTCCAGTGTTTGCACAAGCGGTGGGGGTACACGGGGGGCCCAGGCAGCCAAGGGAATTCGCATGTGGGCTTGTTTGTTTTCCTACTCTGGCTCGGCCGGCCCGCCCTGCTGCCGTATGACTTCACTCTGGCTCCTTAAGGGAGGGATTCGCTGCCGGCTCCAAAGTTTTTCTCCCAGTTTGAGCCTCCTTTGTTCTGACCAGGCGGCCGGGGGGCCGGCAGCTCACTGCACTCACCCGGCTCCTTTTGCTGGGGGTCTCCTCCTCCTCCTTGGTGGGAGCCACTGGCTTCACCGCTGCCCTCCTGGCTCTGCGGCAGGCTCTGTGTGCGGCTGTCACCACCAGTGACCTGGCAGAGACGCAGGCTCTGCTCTTCTGTGGGGCATCGGTGACCTGTGACACCGGGGACCCTCAGTGCCCAACGCCCCTGGCCCTGGCTGAGAGAAGTGGGCAGCGGCTGCAGATGGAGTTCCTGCTCCACAACAAAACCTCAGGTAAGGGCTGACACCCTTGAAGCTCCACCACGGGCTCACACCCACTGACAACATTCCTGGAGTTGCTGCTGGGGTATTCGGAGGGACACAGCTATGTTTGGAGCTGATCCCAGCTCTGTGTTCTGCCCAGCAGCTTCCTGGTAGGAGGCTCTCCGTCTGCTGGCACTGTTGAGGGTCTGTGTTCCCCGTGAGAGGGAAGAGAGGCTTTGGGGAGCCCCTGTGCCCCTGGGGGCTCAATCCCAGCTGGGAACACAGGTCTGGAACCCAGCTGGGGACGCAGGCTGGTGTTGCACACACTGGAAGGGACAGGAGAGAGTATTCCCACACCATCCTGGCATGCTGTGGGCATTCCAGGCCGCTTCAAGGGACATTCCTCTGTCAGATCGGCACCTCCAGCATGTCCCTGGGGCGGGAGGGCTGACCCCCCCTAATGGCCAGTCCCATTCTGCTGGATGTGCACGCCTGCCCCTGAACTTGACTGCATGAGGGCTGACGGCTCCCATGGGATGTGCACCCTAATACAGGCCTTGGGTGGGTGGGCAGGAACACTTGGGCAGGTGGAACAGAGGTGTGGGGGGCTGACCAGCACCTGCCAAAGCTGTTACCTTCCTCCTCGCCTTGGCAGCCAAGTCTGTCCTGCAGAAGTTGGAATTTGCCCAGGACTGGGGCTGGCCAAGCTCTTCCTGATGTGTCAGCACTAAAAATGTCTGGGAGAGCTGCGAGGCCTCCCAGGCCACCCCAATGAGCCAGAGAAATCCAAAGCTTGGGCTCATACTGCTGGGGCTGGGAGAGCAGGGATCCGCCTCATCCTGGATTCCACATCTCCAGAGCTCCAGGCACCCTGCACTCTGACCTGGGTGTGATTTAGGGGTGTACCTGCATCCTATCTCTGCTTCATCCTGGAGGAAGTGAGGGTTGCGTCTTGCTGGCAAGGTAGGGAAATCGAGGCAGGGGACATGACTGTGAATAGATGATGAGGCAGTGACAGAGCCCTGGGCTGTTATTTCAGCTGCAGGACTGTGATGCTCTGCCCCGCACCTCCTACAAAGCAGCAGGATCCTGGGACAGCCTGGGAGGGACCTCAGTGGTGGAGGAGCCTGGACCCCACCTCCCCCCATTGTTCCCACCCAGTCCCAGCTCAGTGCTTAGGGAGGGGCTTTGGGAAGGACTCAGGATGTGGGATGACTCCCAGGCAGCTCTGGGTTTGGATACCAGCACTGTTCCTTGCACCCCAGCTGTGCTGTGGTGGCAGCTCGGGATGCAGCCTGTGAGATGCTCCTTGTGCTGAGATGGGGGAAGCCCAGCTGCCTTGTGGGGCTGGGGGAGGAGGGCAGATCTCCATGACAGACTGATCTCCCTGCTTGCAGAGCCGCCACGCCTGGAGATGGTGTGCAGTGAGGAGAAGCACTACTCTGTGCACCTACCCTCCATTACCCACAATGGCTTCCTCTACAAGACCCCCTCCATGGTCAAGCCCATCACTGAGCGGAAGGGCCCAGAAGGTACATGTGTGAGACAGGGAAAAGGGAGCTGGGAGATTCACAGGGGAGATTTCCCCTCTCAGGGGAAATTGCACCCTCTCCCATTATCTCAGGCATTGAAAAGGTGGCGGGGAAGTGAGCATCACCTGGTAGCCTGCCTGGTTTGAGGGGTGGTCACATCGGGTGGGCACCCAGTGGGTGCTGCTGGAGTGCTCAGGCTGTGGAGTGGGCCAGAGCTCAGGGAGGCTGCTCAGTGCTCTCCTGTGCCCTGCAGAGTTCAGCCGGCGGTGGTGCACGCTGCAGGATGGTGTGCTCAGCTACTATGAGAACGACCGTAACACTGTGCCCAATGGCGAGATCAGGGTGGAGGAAATTGTCTGCCTGGTGAACAACCCACTCCATGCCCATGGGTAAGGCTGCACTCCCCTGGAGCATCCCAATAGCCCCTCGGTTCCTGCAGGGCCTGGCACAGCTGCAGTGGCCCCCATGAGGGGTGGCAAGAGGGGACTGTAGTCCCCAACCCCACCAATGGCCCCTGAGCCTATGGCTTTGTGAGGATACTGTGTAAATAATTTGCAGCCCCTTTGGAACATCTTTCCAATACTTTTGTTATACCTTTGTGACTTCTTTGCAGCTGCTTTGTAATTCCTCTGGGACCCTGGTCCAACTCCCTTGTAACAATTTTGTGGCCCCTGTGCAGTCCCTTTGTCCCATGTTGGAATGCATCTGGCAGCACAGGGATCCTGGAGTGCCTGGGGCCATGATTGGGGTGGATCAGCCATTATCAGAGCCATCAGCAGCCATGTAGCAGGATGCACCCCTGGAATAGCCCTATCACCCACCCAGCTCTATCCCACCCCTGTGGACACCCAGAATCCCCTTTTCCTCCCTCCTGAAGGTTCGAGAGCACGTTTGAGGTGTACACCGAGGCAGATCGACTCTACCTCTTCGGGCTGGAGAGCCCTGACTCCGCTCGAGAATGGCTCAAGTCTATTGCCAAGGTGGGGTGTGGGGTGCAGGGGTGGCCCTGGGTGCTGTGGCAACTGAACACAGTGGTGCTGATGGATTCCTCCTCTACCTGGCTCAGTCCTTTGTCCACCCCTGTGCCGAGGAGCTGGTGGCACTAGACTTTGAGCGGCTTGGCCGACTGCATTACAAAGGGGGTCTCACCCTGGAGCGTGCCCAGGAGGGCTGGTTTGCCCTGGTCGGCTCCACGCTCCATGTCTGCTCCGAGGATGGCCGTCGGCAGGAGCCTCTCCAGCTGCGCAAGCTGCAGGAGCTCTGTGAGTACCCCAGCCCTGCTGACAGGACCCCCTGGCTGGGAGGGAGGGTGTGTCCCCCAGATCCTACCCTAGGGTGCACCTAGCTTTTAGTGGGAGTCTGATGGGTATTGCTCCTGTGGAGCTCAGTCCCTTGAAGGAGAGGGAATGCAGCTGCTCTTTTTCCTCTTCATGCTCTTCTCCCTCTCCGTCCTCTTCTCCCTCTCTGCTTGTCCCATTTGACTGGAGCTGGACCTGTTGGCAGAGCCTCCCACAGCGTGTGGGTCTAGGGGAGCTGTGGCACCCCATGTTCCCATAGGTGCTGGACTCCCTGCCTTCCTTTCCAGCCATCCAGGGGGACCATGAGGTTCTGGTGCTGGTGGAGAGGCGGAGGTAAGAGGGTGGGGGAGAGGGAGGGCCCCCCAACCAAATACCCCTTCTTGTTCTGGAGTGTCTTTACCCTCCCTGCCATGTCTCTAGACCCCCAAAACTGAGGTGGGATCACCTGAAGGCCTCCAGGGCCAGCCTTCCTGGGGGCTGCAGACATGCAGTGGGGTGTGGGGGAGCACCCAGCCCCCTGCTGAGCCCAGGCATGCTGGCAGGACACTGTACATCCAAGGGGAGCGGAAGCTAGATTTCCTGGGCTGGGTCCACGCCATCCAGAAGGCTGCGGGCAGCGCGGGGGACACCTTGTCGGAGCAACAGCTGACGGAGTCGGACGTCCCACTGCTGGTGGACCGCTGCATTGACTACATCACCCAGTGCGGTACGGCTCAAGTCTTGGGGTGCTGGAGGGACCAGAGTGTGGCATTCAGCTCATCCCATTGGTGTGGAGTGGCAGGCTGAGAACCCTTCATGCTTGTGGTGCATGTTTCCCTCCCTCCCTGAACATCTACTCAGCTGTGTGGGAGGGCTCCATCTCTAACAGGGCTTTGGCTCCAGTCACAGGAGCACCTGTGGGATGGGACACTCTGTGGTGCCTGGCAGTGTTTGATGGGGAGCTGGTGGGCCAGGAATGGGGTCTGTCTCCTGCAGAGGGGGTCTCATTCCCACTGGCTCCATCACAGGGCTGACGTCTGAGGGAATCTACCGCAAGAGCGGGCAGAACTCCAAGACCACCAGCCTCCTGGAGGTGCTGCAGCGGGATGCGCGCCGTGTCTGCCTGAAAGAGGGCGAGCACCAGGTGGACGATGTGGCCAACACCCTCAAACGCTTCTTCCGTGACCTTGGGGATGGGCTCTTCACTCGGCGGTGGGCCCCGGACTGGCTGTGGGCAACGGGTGAGCCCTGGGGCTGCTTGGGGGTGGCAGGAGGAGAGGCGTGGGCTACTCAGTTCTGTGCAGTCTCTTTGTCCCCTTCATGGGTTGGAGAAACATGTCTGGGCTCCACATGTTCCCCTGGGCTGGGATCTCAAGTGGTGGGTGGGGAGTGGAGTGTGTTCATGCTGCCCTTGTACAGACTTATGCTCTGGCAAGGGTGGGGCTGAGCCAGGGAAAACAGCCAGATCCCCCTTCCCTTCTGGATCTGCTCAGTGAACACTGGGGATAGATGCACCCAGCAGAAAAACAGACACAAGCTATGGCCCCATAGAGCTGGAATGCTCTGGCTTCACAGAGCTGGGATGCTCCAGCCTTGTGGTGCTTCAGCTCTGTGGAGCTGGGATGTCCTGGCCCCATGATGCTGGGATGCTGCAGTCCCATTATGCTGAGATACTCTGTTCCCATGAATCTGGGGTGATCTAGTGCTGCAGAGCTGGGATGCTGTGGCCCCATGGAGCTAGGGTACCTTGGCCTCACAGGTCGGAGATGATTCAGCCCCATAAAGCAGGTGTGCTGTCACCCCATGGACCTGGGATTCTCCAGTCCTAGGATGCTCTGGCACCTTGGAACTGGCAGGTTCTGGTCCTGTGGTGCTGAGATGCTCCTTCCCCATTCAGCTAGGGTGCTCCTACCCCATGGAGCTGGGATACTCTGGTCTCATGATTCTGGGATGCTTCAGCTCTGGCATGCTCTGGCTCTGCAGACCTGGGATAGTCTCTGGCCTAATGGATTTGGGATGCTCCATCCCCATGTTGGGACGGGAGAGGGGAAGTGGAGTCTGTAGAGGGGATGGTGTGGCCCTGAGCCTAAAGCTCTGCTTTGTGCTCCTCCACGTTCATTCTCTCCCTCTGGCAGCGCTGGAGGATGAGGAGGCAAAGATTGGCAAGTACCGGCAGCTGCTGGCTGCCCTCCCTCCAGTGAACCGGGCCACGCTGAAGGCGCTCATCAATCACCTCTTCCGGTATGGCATGGACCCCCTGGGCGTCAGCCTCTCCACTGCGGGTCCTTGGGGGCTCTGGGGTGTGGGAGAGCCCTCATCCCCATGTCCCTGCAAGGAAAGGGGAGGAGTTTGGGTCAAACTGGGCCTGATGCCAAGCATCATGTCCTGCATGGGGGTTGAAGGGAGGGGTCCGGGGGTGGTTCTGGGGCAGGAATATTGACAGAGTTCCCCACAGGGTCCAGTGCTTCTCTGGGGAGAACCAGATGAACACACACAACCTGGCCATTGTCTTTGGGCCCACACTCTTCCAGACGGATGGGAAGGACTACAAGGCAGGACGTGTGGTGGAGGACCTCATCAGTCACTATGTGGAGATCTTTAACGTAGGTTCAACCCTGGGTCCCGGTGTGTGGACATTCATAGGGAATGGAGAGGTGGAAGGAGGAGGAAGTCAAGTCTGCTTTGTCTGTAGACATCTTGCTTTGGAGACAAGGGGAGAGAGGGCCATGTCTTCTCAAACCTTGGAAACCTGAAGCCTGGAGCCGGGATGGTCTGGTCTGCCCTGATGGCTTCTCTTCTCTGGCAGGTCAATGACCAAGAGATGAAGAAGCAGCAGGATGAAATCACAGCCATCATGAAGATGCGGGAGGCATCATCCAGTGGAACACAGGTGGGTCCTGAACATGGGGACATCTTCTCTTGGGGCCCCCAATGTTTACTGTAGCATCTTCTGGACATGCCCTGGGCAAGGGATGTCCACACTGGTGGGGAGGATTTCACCCACACATGGGAAGCTGCAGGTTGAAGCACTTTACTGTTTCCCTCCAGCAAGCTGGGGACTTCATCTGCACTGTCTACCTGGAGGAGAAAAAGACAGAGACAGAGCAGCATGTCAAGGTGAGCAACTGGGCAGAGGGTGCAGAGGGTGAAGAGAGGACAGGGGTCCCCTCGTTGTGTGTCCAAGCATGAGCACTCATGCTGAGCTGGCACCTCTGTGGTGTGAGGATGGAAGGGCCCTGAGCACTGACTGTTGGAGACTTGTCCCCTCCCTCTCAGATCCCAGCCACAATGACAGCTGAGGAGCTCACCTTTGAGATCCTGGACCGGCGGAAAATTGTCATGAAGGAGAAAGACTACTGGAGCTGCTTTGAAGTGAATGAGAGGGAAGAGGCAGGTTGGTGCAGGGGCATGAATGAGGGTGGTGATGAGGGGGAGAGAGATGGAGATGAAAGTGGGGATGATGTCAGAGGTGGAGATGGGGATGCAGATGGGGATGAAGTTAGAGATGAGGATGAAGTGGGGATGAGGATGGAAAAGATGATGGACATGGTGATGCAGATGGAGCAAGGATGGATATGGGATAGAGATGCAGATGGAGATGGGAATAGATATAAGGATCGGTATGAAAGAATCTCCCCTTGTGAATGCACCATGGAGCAATCTGGGATGGGCTCCAGGTGCTCAGAGGAGGACAGTGGCTTATGTCATCCAACTTGCACATGGCCGAGTACTACAGATGGGCTGGAGTTTGGGCCAGCACTTCTGTCTGTATCCTTAGGAGTTCAAGTGCCTTTGAAGCTTGATATGGGCAGGTGTCCAGGTTCTGCAGCCACCAAAGTAACCAGCCCTACATTGCAGAAGCAAGGGAGAGATCAACAGAAGCAGGATGAGACCCTGGTCCTGCCTGCTGGTGCCTTGAGCTCTTGCTGCCAATGGGCCGGGGTCGTCTTTTCTCAGTAACAAGTGACAGGACAAGAGGAAATAGCCTCAAGTTATGCCAGGGGAGGTTTAGGCTGGATGTTTGAGAAAATTCCTTCAACCAAAGAGTTGTCCAGCCCTGGCACAGGCTGCCCAGGGCAGTGGTGAGTCACTATCCCTGGAGAAATTGAAAAGACCTGTAGATGGGGCACTTGGGGACATATTTTAGTGGCAAGACCATGCCAGACCATCAGGACACAAGTGTGATACTCTCTGGATGGGAGCTGGCCCTGGGTACACTTCCTGAGACCTGCCTGTCCCCTGACTGACAGAGCGGCCCTTGCACTACTCGGAGAAAGTTCTGCCCATCCTGCACTGCCTGGGGACAGACAGTTACCTGGTGGTGAAGAAGCAGATGTCCATGGAGAACATGCTCATCTACCTTGGTGAGAGGCAGGGGCCATGGTCTGGGATGGGATGGGGATTGGATGCAGATGGGGACGCAGAGTGGAGGGGATGGAGAAGGGGTTGGGATTTCAAAAGAGGATGGTATAGGATCCATGCAAGGCACCAGCTCAGTTAGCATGTGACTTGGAGCCCCATGATGTGGTGTCATGGCCAAATGCTGTGCCCAGAGCAGTAGGGAATCTGCTCCTGCCTGGCCTGCCTGGCCAGGGGGGCAGGCAGGAGTTGGGGGGCAGTCTCAGGGTTCTGCAGCAGCTGGAGGGCTGCGTTTTTGGGGGGTGAGCGTCTGGCTGTGCCCTCCTTGGGGGGCCTGAGCCACTCAGGCATGTGCCTCCAGCCAGCAGAGTGGGTGACTGCAAGCATGGCATGATGAAATTCCGGGAGGAAAGGAACCTGCTGGGACTTGGGCTGAGCACTGGCTTCCATGATCGCTACTTCATCCTCAACCACTCCTGGCTGCGCCTCTACAAAGAAGTGCGGGTGAGCCATGCCTTCCCCTTCTCCTTTCCCTTCCCTGGCCCTTCCCTGGCCCTGCCCTGCCTTGCCCTGCCACACACAGACTTTGTAGGGATTCCCTGAGGACAGGAGACCCGTGTGGGCTGGCATTGGCTCAGGCAGTGCAGGCAGCAATGGGGTTGCCATGGCACAGGCAGTGCAGGCAGCCATGGGCAGTGTGGGCAGTGCCAGAGCTGGCCCCAGAAGTGCTGTCACCCAGACCTGGAGCAGATCCCAGAGATCCTGGTCAGTGCCAGGGCTGAGGGGGGAACATGCTGGCATAATGGCTGTGCAGGGACAGCCACTCCTTGTCCCCATTTCCTGGTCACCCTGATCTGACCCTGCACACAAGCACATTACCACTCCATCCCTATGCCCTGCCTGTGGGCACAGAGGGGCTGCAGGGAGGGGTCCCCCAGCTCTGCTTTAACCCCTGTCCTCTGTTGAACAGAGCCTGAGGCAGCGGAGCCCCCCCTTGGAGAGCGTGAGTAGGGAGGGGAACGGGGGCTTGGCTGGGGTGCAGGGGCTCCCATGCCCTCTGCCCTTACAAGTCTGCCCAGGGTTGACCTCAGATCCAATCCAGGGTCAGTCCCAAATCCAATCCCGCAGCACACGTGTGCCAATCACTGTAGTGTCCTCTGTGCTACCATCTCTCCCCATATGGCCTTTCTGGCTTGAAGGTCCTGCTGTCCTTCACTCCAGGCAGCCAGAGCTGGGTCTGGGGGAGGGACCAGAGAGGATGGGGATGGGCTGAGTTGCTTCCCCATCCCGCGGGCATTGGATCGGGCTCTTGTAAGTCAACGCTGCTTGCATGTGAACACGGATGAAGGGTGCCTGGGTTTCCCAGTGTGGCACCTGCTTCTGGGTCATGGCAAGGCACAGCCAGCATTGGAAGGGTCCTCATGCTGTGCCATGATGGCGGTGGGATGTTTAGGAAAGTGCTCTGGGCAGAGTGGATCCAGGTCCACCACTGCCATGGCTGTGGCCATGATGCTGAGGAGGGGTATGAGGTGGGATCCCATGGGGAATGTCTAGTGTCTCGAGAACCTGTCACAATGTGATGTCTAGTGTCTCGAGAACCTGTCACCATGTGCCAGTGCTGGTCCCAGCTCTGAAGGCAACTGGCACTGTCTAGGGGGGGACAGGCCACCTGTGTCCCTTTCCTGCTACCTGTGGCTCCTGCCGTGGGTGACAGACACATGCTCTGCTCCATGCTGGGCTTCACCCTCTTCTCACATCACCACATCCTTCCTGCTGAGGGGTGGACTCTATCCCAACAACAGTGGGGACTGTGGTGGGTGGGACAGGTTAGCAGCCACCAACTCAGTGCCGGTTCCCTGTTCCCCCAGAGTCACAAGCCAGAGAAGGAATGGCCTGTCCGAAACCTGAAGGTCTACCTGGGTGTTAAAAAGAAGCTTCGACCCCCGACGTGGTGAGCAGCAAAGGGGTTGCCTGTCGGGCCAAAGGATGGGGACAAGGCTGCTGGACCCGTCCCCTGCTGGCCAGGCCTCCTGCCACCAGGTGTCAGAGCAGCCCTGTAGGACGCTGCTGCAGCAGGGTCCAACAGCAGGGACTGGGCTGTCCCAGGCACTGTCCCTAGCCCTGTCCAGTATTCCGCGCTGTCCCTGCCCTGTCTTTGTCCCGAGCCCTGTTCCTGGTGCTGTCCCCGGGGATGTTTGTGGGGCTGGGGGGACCTGTAGAACTGGGGGAGGGTTTGTGGGGCTGGAGGGGGCAGTTGCAGGGACAGTGGGGGTTTTGCAGGGATGGGGATTTGCAGGGATGAGAGGGGTTTGTGGGGTGCTTGGCCAGCACAGGAGGGCAGTGTAGACTGTTCTCATGGATTAATGTTCTCACTGCTCTCTTCCAGCTGGGGCTTTACAGTATTCTACGAAAACGAGAAGCACGAGAAGCAGCAATGGTGAGGGAAGGCAGCATGGGATACTAAACTTATCCCTGGGACAGAGGGATGTGTGGCAGCTCTTTGGAGTCTTTGCCATGGCAGGGGGAGGTGGGGTATCATAAAAATCATTAAATGATTTGGATGGGAAGTGACCTTGAAGATCATCCAGTTGCACCCTCCTGGCATTGGCAGGGCCATTATATGTGTGGGCACTGCCTGGCTGAGCACTCATGGCCCCATACAGGTTCCCCCTGGGGCCTGCAGCTCTCCCCCAGTCCCCTGGGGTCTCATGCAGAGCAGCAGCTGAGATCTCTGGAGCAGCCAGGTGTCCCTGGAGTGGGCAGAAGGGATACCCTGCTTGCCTCCACCACCTCCTCTGGCTGCTGACACTGTTTCCACAGGTACCTGTGCTGTGACACCCAGGCCGATCTGCGGGAGTGGTTTGCCACCTTCCTCCAGGTGCAGGTAGAGAGTGGGCAGGATGATCACTCCCTGTAAAAGTGGGACAGTCCCAGAGGGATGCTTGGCCAGCAGAAACCCTTTGGGGTATCCAAGCATCCCTAAACACCAGCACCCCAGGGCAAAAGAGAGGTCCTGGGGTGGATGAGTCTCTGGTCTCCATCACTGTCCCCTCTGTCTGCAGAATGGGGGTGCCCTGTGGCCCTCGGAGCGTCCCAAGATGCGGGTGGCACGGCCGCAGCAGGATGCCAGGTTGGGTAACATCTCCCTCATCCCGCTGCGGGGCAATGAGAGCGAGATGAGGAACAGTGTGGCTGCTTTTGCTACTGACCCTCTAACTGTGAGTGATCCAGGGACACTGGGTGACCCTCCATGCGGGGCTGCATCCCTCCTGCATCACATGATGGGGGGGTCCTGGTCTCCAAACCTGGGTGGGGGGTATCCTGGGCTCTCATTCCTGCTCCCATTAGTTGTGTACTGCATCATCTCCAGTGATGGATCTGGGGGGGCTAGCTGATCCTTTGGGGGCTGGTGGGATCTCCTGGATTCAGAGGGGTCCCAAACCATGTGATGCAAAAAGAGGGGATGCTGCCATGCTCCTGATTTTTCTCTAACAGGGGTGAGTTTTCTGTCTTGGTCACAGATCAGCTCCCCATCCTGCTGTCTTGTCTGTCTGCAACAGCTGTCCTGCCTGGGGACTGTCACCCATCAAGTGTCCCTCAACCATGCGGGTGCTGGTGCTGGACTTTTGCCCAGCCACGAGGCTGGTGGTGGGACAGAGATGGTCCCACCACCTCCAAGACAATCACTTGGGCCCTCGTTGCTGTTATAAACCAGGAAACAGGGCTGTGCCAGGGGAATCCCCCACCAGCATCAGTTGGGCATCACCCAGTGGGTGCTCAGGGATGCTCCAAGGGCAGACAGTAGCATATTTGCTGTCTTGGAACCCCTGCACAGACTCAGGTTTATAACTGAGGGCAGTGGAGAAGCCTCCAGGGGCTTTGCTGTGGGCTATGCTTCACAGTGTGCTTGTAGTGGTGTGGTCTGGTACAGGCTACCAGCACACCAGGGCTCCCAGGGGACAGTGGGTGAGTGTCCCCTGCCACAGGGCCAGCATGGGAAGGGGTGCTGGGACCGCAGTGACCCTGGGGCGACCATGGTTTCTCTTGCTGGGGGTTTTCCCTGTGTCCCCCTGGGTGCTATGCTGCCAGTGATGCCCAGACACAGAGGAGGAGGAGGCTGAGGATGAAAAGTGATCTGTCTGCTCTTTGTCCCCAGCTTCTGCGGAACGTCTGAGCTGGAAAACTGACATGCCAGTGAGTTTCCCCCCCTGCCTGCACCCTCTGTCCTGATCTGGTGACAGTGGGACCCAATGGCTCTGCCTGTCCTATTGCCATCCTGCCTTGGGGACATGGCATATGTCCCCTAAGGTAGAAAGAGGTGGGAAGTGCTTGCTCTGTCCACTTCACTGACACTTTGCTCTCCCCTTGTGCCGCAGGTTCATCTCCAAGTGGGGCAGCCCTCGGGGTACCGCACAAGCCCCGCACCCTGGCATCTGCCAGGGGTCCTGTTGCCTCCAGAGCCTCCACTGGGCCCTCTCACCTTCCACTGTGGGGACCACAGGCAGCCAGGAGGGGAGATGGCAGCGAGGCCACCCCCCCTGCCTCAGCAGAGCTGGGCTTGGGAGCCATTGCCAGACAGCCCACAGGATGTCAGCCCCCCAGTTCTGTGCCCCAGCCATCTTTGGCCACCACTTCTTTTCCCAGCTCCAGGAGGAAAAGCAGAGCCTGGCTGGGAGCTGCTGTCAAGGGCTTTTACGTTTCCTTTATCATCCCCTATTTTTAAATCTTTCTCCTCCAAAATGATAAGGCTGGTGGGAGCTGCCCTTCCTGTGGGATGCAGGACTAGCCCTTCCCATGGGATGCATGCCTGGCCGCAGGCACTGGCATCATCATACTCCCATCACTCCTGGGGAAGAGTCCCCTCTATGCCGGGTAGGGCAGGGTGACAAGAGCCTCAGTATTCACCCAGCACTGGGAAGGGGGTGCCCCTGGTCTCTGTCCCCCATCTGTCAGGATGGAGACAGCAGGAGCAGCTCCTGCGTCCCACTGCCGCCTCCTGACGATATTAAAGGTCTTAAGAAACGAAGTGAGAGTGTTCAGGTCTCTGCCAGCCACACAGGGCAGGGGGCACCGGGAGATGGCAACCTGGAAGTGCAGAGGGATGGTCCTGGATGCACCTGCTGGGTTGTTGCCAGAGAATGGATGCCGTGAAGAAGGCAGTGAGCTGCCCTTTTGGGGACAGAGGAGTGGCACCACAGTCCAGCAATCCTCTGCTGGGATTGCTGAGCCTTGCCAGTGCAGTGTGCCAGTGCCAGAGTTGGTGTCTGTGCTGGACTGCCACTGTAGGTCTCCATCACTGGGTGGGAGCTACCAAGAAACACGTGTGCAGGTGTGTTTCAAGGCCTGGGCCCCTGCAGTGTGAGTCATAATGAGCATTTCAAAGCCAGAGGTTGGAAGCTGTCTCTTTGAATTGTGGCAGCCATAGGAGCTCTTCCCTTCGGCCCATGGCTGATGCTGTGTGCTGCTGCTGCCTGCCAGCGCTTGTGACCTTGGACTTGCCATGGAAACCCTTTGAGTTTCATCTCACAGCCATCGTGGTGGGGAACATCCTTGGAGCTCAGCCTGAGTGGCAGAAGGTAGCTGGAGCTCTGCTTTCCCTGTTTTGCAGAGATGTGGGGATACTAATCCCCACAGATGTGGGGTGCAGGGGTGATGGGAGGCAGGGACGCTTGTCCCCAGGGATGGAGGGATGCAGGGTGTAACTGCAGGGCTGGGAGCATCACTCCCTGCTGAGTTGTCTGTGGCAGCCCTGGGTGGGGGTGTCCCACCACCCCCTCCTTGTGCTGAGCCGCCACAGGGGCTGTTGGTGAGTCATGCGTGGGAGCAGAGGGCTGTCAATCACCTGCAGGCGCTGCCAGGGTGCAGGATGGTGGCAACGGTGCTGGCAGTGTCACCTGCAGCACTGGGAGGGGCGAGGAGCCACCAAGAGGGAGACAGAGGGGAGGCACCTGTGTTGCCACCTCCCCCTGAAAACAGCACCCCACAAGCCTCAACTACACCAATGTGTGGCTCAGGCCCCTCAGTGTTGTTTCAGGGTGAGAATCCAGGGGTTGGGAAGAAGGGGAGAGCTTTCACCACCAGGTGTCATGACATCTCTCCCCTTCTGCTGTGCCAGGCTGCCCCATGGGGTTTCTAGTGCCCAGGACTCTGTGGGTCAGGAACAGATGCCTGGCACCAAACCCCAGGGATGTGCCAAGAAATACTGTTAGTGCTCAGCTTTGTTAGATACCCATCCATCCCTCCCATTCCTCCCTTTCTCCCTCCTTCCTTCCCCACCTCTATCTCTCCCTGCCCCACCACCATTCCCTCAATCCACCCCCTCCTTCAGCAGCCTACCTGTCTCTCTGGCCATGCAACTGTCCCTCTTGTCCTCCTTCCCACTCTTTTACCACAAGGACATCCAACCTCTTCATCTTGCCCTGCTCCAGGAGCCGAACAAACTCTTTGCAGCTCCCAACCAGCCCAGCTTGCAGCCAGGGCTGGGTCTGTCCTCCTGCACCCCTCGACAGAGGAGGGGCAGAGTGTGGGTGCAGCAGGGGGATACTGGGGCCCCTTCAGATCCCATGAATGTGAGATTTGGGGTTTACTTCATCTCTAACCATATTCTTTGGGGAAGAGAACTGCTGGTGACCCACTTGAGGGAATCTGGGAGTGAGCAGGAGGGATGCAGTGGTGGTGCTGGGAACTCCTGGATCCTGTACCCATAAGCATGAGGTTTGGGGTTCCCCTCACCTTCATACTGTTTTTCTGGGGAAAGAGATGGGCAGTGAGCTCCTGACAGCCCCTCTGAAAGTAGCCAGGATGCAGTTATGATATGGGGGACCCATTGTCCTGATGTCCTCGAGCCCAGTGAAGACAGCAGGGGCCAGGACACTCTGCAGCACCACTGCTGCACTGAGCTGGTACAGCACTGCCCAATGGAGAGCTGGATCCATCCAGGAGCCTGTCACTCCAGAGCAGGATGGATCAGGCCCCTCTCCAGCTCTCACTATTCATAGTGCTGCGGAGGCGAGCGCCATGTGACACCCCGCATCGGCAAGTGATTAATTGCAGAGACATTTACAAACAACTTAATAAACTGACATCGGTGGGGGTTGTGCATGTGAGGGTGTCTTCTGGCTTCTCCACAGGCTGGGACTCAGCTGGGGCCTGGCTGAGACCCACAGCCTCTTCCTGGAGTGCTGGAGCCCTTGGCACTGTCCCTGGCCTTGACCATGGTCTGGTGGTGGTGGGAGCATCAGTGTCCTTGTGTGCCAGACACTTAGATTAGCTGAATGCCAGGCTGGAGTCAGGGTCATGGTGCCACCAAGGACGATGCTGCCATTCCTGAGGTGCTGCCTGCCCTGAGTGCTGCCATCCCTGGGTATTGTGTCTTGTGGTGGGGACACCCTGCTTTCACTGTCCTCACCTTGTGTACCCTGAGGAGGAGCCAGCAATAGCTGGACAGTCCAGCACGATGCCACAATCACCCCATGGCACCAGTCTGGATGGGCTCCAGGGCTTCTCCCCTGCATCCTGCCCCCACAGCAGCTCAGCCCACCCCTCTGCGTCCTACTGAGTGGCTTCTACCCCTGCATTCCCCCTCCCCGCTCAGTAATGAACTCAGCAGATTATCAGGTCCTGGGTTATTATAGAGCAGCCACACTCCAGCAGACTTTAAACCAGTCATTATTTCATCAACAGGCCCATTAAACTGTCACTGGCTTTTTCCAGCCTTTTCCCCCATTATTTTTCCCTTTTCTTTGCCTCCTGCCTTTTCTCCACTTATGCTTTTTTTTATCAGAGCATGTGGCTGCCAACATACTCAGGATGCTCCCAAGGGGTTCACCACATCCTTCAGCTATCAGTTTACCCATCCAGAAAATGGGATCAGGATAGTGAAGGATTTGTGGAAATCTACCGCTCCCCAAACTGACACAGGAGCCCTCCTCCCCACGCTCCATTCCACTTTCAGCCTGGCTTAGTGATGGAAAGGGGCTCTGGAAGTGAGAGACAAGCCAATGGGAGGGTTTTAAAAGCAGAAAGTGAAGGGGCAGAGGAAAGGCACAGCTGCTTGAAGCATTTTATCCTTCACAGTGCTCTCTCCCCCTCCCCCTGCTTTGTCCACTCCCAACTTCCTCCTTGGCAGCCACCCACTCACCAGTAGGCTTAGCAAGAAAAATGAAGAAAGTTTAAATAGCTAGATAAATGTTGGGCAGGTATGGGGGGGAGAAAAGGCTGCTGAGGTGGGTTGGACCTAGGAGGGTCTCATGGGATGGGGGATCTGCCTCTCCCAACTCCAATGGGATGCTGGCAGTGCCAGGGACTCCATGCCCCATTGCAGGTGATAGATGTTGGGAGCTTGGTGCCTTGGGAGAATGGAGAAGGTATTTAGGAATTGCTTTGCATGGTCAGAGCTGGTCAAGGAGACAGAACTGAAGCAGGTGGCAGAGGTGAGAGCCAGACTGGGATTTTCCCTGTCAGGGGGATGTTCCCAGTGGGCACAGGGACCAGTGGGCACAGCCAACTGCCAATCCTCTTCCCAGCAGACTCCAATGGTGTCATTCCATCTCAGAGCATGAGGGTCCGGCACTTGAACAAGGATGCTCTGGCTGATGGCTGTTTATCCATCACTGTCACAGCACTGGCTCTGATGAGGAGCTGGGTTTTCTTTCTCCATTTAGTAGACGTTAATTTGCATTTATTTAAAAATAACAGAGCTTTCAATCTCTTTGTTAACATCGGAGCAGCAATGCTTCTGGGTTGTCAGCCCAGAGACATCCCTGATGCGTCCCTGTCCAGGGCTGGGCACAGAGCCCAGCTAGGATCCCTGGGGCTAGAATCCCCAGGGAGATGTGTGCAATGTGGGACAGGCAGATATAGATAATTGCTGAGTTGTCAGCAATCCTGGCTGCTGCATGTCCCCTGGGTGACAGCCCGGCTCCCCTCTGTCCTCCAAGACTTCCAGGGGTGGGGAGAAACAGGGATGAGATTTTCAGGGATAGTGGGGGAACTCGGTGTCCCCATGGGCTGTAGAAGGATCACAGAAGGGATCTGAAGCATCTCTGGAGCATCCCTGGAGCATTCTTTCCCAAGTGGAGGCTCAGAGCTGCTCCCTGAGTTACAGACAAGACCCCAGCAGGTTCTGCAGGTTAAGGCAGTGAAATCCCTATGGAATCAATCTTTTGGAGCCCCATGGCTTAATGACCACAATGCTCCAAGTAGTGACATGGATGTGCCACCTGTCCTGCAGGCTGGGCACCCATCCCCTATGCAGCCCTGCACCCAGATGCACCAGACATGGATAGAGCTGCAGAGCTCTCCCCATCCACTCATGGATGACATCTGTCTCTGCTTCACCAGAAGTCCAAAATCTCTGTTTGCCCTTTTTCCACCTGCTGGGAGATTCCTGAGGAGCCCATGTTGGGCTGTGAATCCCAGATGTATGTATGAGCACCCCATATGCTTCCATGGCATGCCTGGACCTCCAATTCCATACACACCATGCATCCAAACACACTCATACATGCTCAGGTGCACACACATGTATTTATCCCACCTAAATACGTACCCATGCAGCAGCAGCTCCATGGACATGTGGCCCTGAACCCCCTGAACAATGTCACCCCACTTCCCTACGGGCTGCCACTGAAATAGCAATGACCTTTGGCCTCTGTCTTGAGTGTTCATGGAGGCCAGGCCTTGAATCAAAGGAAAATTATAAAGAAAAAATAACACAAAATAAGGAAACAAATGACAAAATAATGAAAAAAATAATAAAAGAAAGGAAACAACAAAACAAGCAAAGGTAAACCTAACAAATCCCTGAGACTTCATATATAAAAAATACAGGAGGGAAAAAAAGCTCTTTGAGAAGAATCACTTCAAATTGGCTATTTATCGGTGCAGCATCCCGCTGGGAGGTTTCCATGGCTACCTGGCAGCCAGCAGCCGGGGCGGCAGCATGCCAGCCCCATGTGCCTCGCCGCGTGTCCCCGCGGCTCCCCCGGCCACGAACCTTTGTGCTGCACTGGCCGTGCCCGATGCTGCCGGTGTGGAGCCAGCACCACCCTCCTCAGCCCCGCCGAGAGCTGCTCCCCTTGAAGGACAGATCCTGGGGATTGGTACCCACCTGGGGGATGTCCGAGGGACTAGATGCTGGCATTGGAGGCACGGTGGGAAGGAGGTGTCCTTGTAGAGACCCCTGTGCAGGTCGGGAGCAGAGCTGAGCCCCCATCTGGGAGGGAGGGATGACTCAAGACGCTTCTGCTGCCCAGAGGAGCACTGAGTTCCCTCTTTACCCCTGGAAACCTCATTGCTGCTTCTTCCCACCCCAAGAAGCCCTGGAACATGGTGGGGAGCTGGGCTGTCATCCAGAAGACATGCTATCACCACCCTGGAGGAGCTGAGCCCTCCACTTCCCACTCACCAGCCGTGGTTTGAGGCAGGTGGTTGGGAAACCTTTGGGAAGAGTATTTTGAAGCCTTGTGCTGTCCCCTTGGGGATGCTGCTGCTGGGTTTGGAGGGATAATATGCAGGAGCTAGAGAGTTCCCAGGTCAGCACTCGCATGGATCCCTTCCATGACCCCGAAGGACCATCTCAAAGGCACCCTCTCTCCATTCCTTCTTCTGGGTGCACCCATGGGCCATGATGAGGGGACACTGATTGACCCTGACCCCTACTGAAGGTGCAGGGAAACTTCTCATCTGCCCCAGAACTGTTGGAAGGCAGAACACTGAGACACCTCTTCCCAGGAACACGGTGCTCCATTCTGCTCTTCCTTTGTCACCAAGGCTGCCTGGTTCCTGCCCTGTCCCTGTCCCTCACCTCATCTGCCACCCACCCTGGGGGCATGGGGGTGTTGGGGAGGAAAACCCCTCCACTCCTCCTATCATCTCCAAAGTAGGGGTGAACCCCTGCCTCTGGATGATGGGAAGGGGGAAGAGGGGATTTGGGACTTCTGGGCTTAGTTGGCACCCCAGTGCCACCCCGGGACTGGATGCATGCCCTCTTCCACAGGCAGCAATGTGAGAGCTGGGAAGGGCTCAGGTGTGGCAAAAAGGATCTCAAAACCCTTGAGCATCTTTGGAATGAAGACTCAGTGGAGAGGATCAGCTCTGGGTCCTTGGTATGGGGGAGGACTACAGGGATGGTCCGTGGGCTTTGGTACCTGGTAGAGCCCTGGGAGCATCCTTATGACTCCTGACAGTTCCCAGTATCAGGGTCTGATCCTGCAGCCCTGCTTCAATCCTGTTTCCCACTGCCTGTGTGCTGAGTGTCCCCCCAGTACAGCCCAGGTACAGAAGCTGTTACCTGGAGAATGGCACCATAGGGATATTTTCCCATACTTTGGGCTCAGGGACACATCATGTTATGGGAGGACAGAAAAATCTGAGTGGCAATGAAAAGTGAGGTTGGAAAGTGGGGGCAGAGTGTCCCTCCATGCCCCCTAGTGTCCATCAGCACCTCATTCTCCTGGCTCAGCACTGGGGAAGGTCACCCGTGTGATGTCCGGAGTGCGATGGAGCCGGCGGGTCCCTGTCCCCTCCTGCACCCAGCTGACAGATGTGACCAGGCAGGGGACACTGGCAGAGGCTGCAGGGCAGGCTCAGTGGCAAGTGCTGGATGGGGCTGCAGGAGCTGGCACCAGCCCTGTCAATCCCGGGAGCCTGCAGGCTGAGGGAGCTGCGGGTGGGGGGGCTGTAGGCTGGGGGGGCTGCTGAGACCAGCTTATGATGGTGTGAAACAACCTTGGAGAATATGGCTGACTCAGATGTCTTCCTCTTTTTCCTTCCTTTCCCCTCTCCTTTTCCCTTCCTCTTCCTTTTCCTCCTTTTTTTCTCTTCCTCTTTCCTCTTCCCTATTGCTTTTCCTCTCTCCCCTTCACCTTCTCTTCCCTTCTTTGCTCTTTTTTCCCCTTCTCCCTTGCCCCTTTTCTCTTATTTCTTACCCTTTCCCTTTTTTCCTCTTCATCATCCTTTCTTTTCCTCTTCTTTCCCCTTCCCTCTCTAAATCCCGTTTCTAAAGCCAAGGAAAGCCCTTGCGTCTTCAGATTACCCAAGCCCCTTCCTGTGATGTTCAGAAGCTCCATCCCACTTCCAGCACCTTCCAAACCAGCAGCACCAAACCAGCATGGGATGGGTTGGCACTGGTGACAGCATTGCCCCACTGGGGGTGTGGGATGTAGTGTATACGTTGCACCCTAACAGACCCCAAATAACTCCCTTAAATACACATGGGGTGTTTCTCCCTGTTCTGCCCCCATCATGGGTGAGCTGTTGGACCTGTGGACACAGGGAATAATTTTCTGGTTCAATGTGAATTTATTTCCCCTTTTTTTTTTGTTTTTTCGTTGAGAACATCTTGTACTGACATTGCAATAAAAACAAGGCTTCAGGTTCCTCTGTGTGTTTTTTTCTGTTCTTTATCTGTTCCCAGGATAAATGTCAATGGGAATGGAAAAGCTTTTCTCTGTTTTGCTGTTTTCTTCCCTTCTTGAAAAACTCCTCAGGTTTGTGAGGGAAAATGGTGGAAAAATCAGAAAGGGGAATAAAATCCCCAAAACTTGTTGAAATTCAGCTTTCTCATGGATATGTCTATGTACATGGCAGGACCAGGAGGGATTAAACAGATATGTAGATGTGGCACTTGTGGATGTATTTTAGTGGGGGCTTGGCAGTGGTGGGGAACTGGTGGTCTTTGAGGGCTTTTCCAACCTTAATAATTCTGTGATTCCATGATTCAAAGTTAGGAAAGTGTACCGTGGCTGGGACCATCCCATGAAGCTGGACTGGGTGCCTTCAGAGAATGGAAAGTATCTCCTTCATGCACAGCAAGACAGCTCACAGCTCTGAGTATGATGTAGAGCCCATTTGTAGGGAAGGTATTCAAGGAGCAAATTGCTTTGTATCAGCAAATACATCTCCATTAGCGCTGGAATTGGTATCCTGCACAATGTGTGCTCGAGGACAAAGCCTGGCTATTCAGAGCTCACAGAATTCAATCCTGTTGCTGAGGAGTATCAGCAGAAAGCAAAGCAAGGCTCGTTTCATATTCATGCCACAAATATTGGTATGAAACCACGGAGATGGAACACTGCCTACGGAACATGGGCATCACTTCCCTTTCCCAGCAGTGAATAAAGACATGCAGCCCATGCTGGTGCCCGCTGCAGGATACCAGCTCCAGCAAAGAGAAACAAGAATTTTAGGAGACATTGTGTTAGGACTTCTGACTGTTGTCATGTCTCCCAGGACCCTCTCCCTCCAGCCAGGAAGTCAGGCTGAGGTGCACCTGAGGGAAATTTCTTGGCAGATCTCACTGGCCATCACTGCCACTGCTCCTGTGAGATGGATCAGTGAAGCTCTGGCTTGACCAGCTTTGCAGCAGGAGATTGGACCAGGAAAGTTCATGCTCTATAGCAACCTAGCAAGGCAGGGAGGGGACAGCAGGCAGCACACCTTCCAGCAGGCACATTCCTTCTACTGCCCACAGGGTGGAGGGGGCTACCCAGAGATGTCTGCCCAGAGATGCCCATCCAACAATGCCCATCCAGCGATGCCCACCCAGCAGTATCCATGCAGCAGTGCCCCCCTAGAAATGCCTTGTGTGCTTCCAAGCAAGAATTAGCAGGCATTTATTTGGAAAAAAAAAAGCCCCACCCAACTCAAACTGAGTATTTTTAATGAAACACACCAAAACACTCCAGGAGCAGTAAAAGCATTCCATCAGGCTTTTTCAGATTCTCAGCCACTGTGACACTCCTGGGGCTTCACACACTTGCAGAAGGACTCTAAGATGCTTCTTGGATATGGGGCAGAGTTTTCTCTTGAGGAGAAAATAGTACAGAGAGGTGTGGAGCTGAGAAAAACACGTCTCTTAAATATCAGGAATGACATTTGGAGAGGGGAATAAGAATGGAGAGAGCAAGGCATGGCACTGACCACATGGAAGGAGTCCCAGGGGGTTTGGAGCAGGTGGGATGGTGAGGATACATGTGGATGTGGCACTTGGGTCCATAGTGTAGCAGAGGGCTTGGCAGTGGTGGAGGAATGGTTGGATTTGATGGTATCAGAGGGTTTTTCCCACACAAATTCCATGATTCCATGGTAATATGCAGACATGATGGTCCTTGATGGCAAGGCAGATGATGAAAACCCAAGTCATTCAACCTGAGACTCTGGGTGGGAATAGGGATCAGGTTAAAGTGATAGTCCTTAAAATAATCTCAAATTAGTCCCCGCTCTACTCTCAGCTCTTGGGGGGAAAATTTGGGCAAGTAATTGCAGGTCTGGGCCTCAGTTTCCCTTGCAGATAACAAAGGCAGAGGATCTTGTGTAACTGATACAATCCACTGCCTGTATCTGTAGACCATGGGAATATTAATCCTGGTGAATTTGACAGGAACTGATGCGATTTGAGTGCTAATCCCTTAATATCTATTGCTGCTGGTGGATTCACAATGGAACAGGGAAGCAGCAGCCCATCCTCTGTGATTTTAAAGCACATTCCTCCCTTCTCCCCACAGGCAAATGACGCTGAAGAGATGAAGGTCTGCAAGGCTAGTGAGGAGCAACCAAAATAGCTCTTTTTGGTGCAAAATCTTAATTCACCAAGCCAAGTTCCCAGTTTGGGCTGGGCCTGTGGTGCAGAGGATGCAAGTACCTGTGGAGGGATGCAGTGGAGCCTGCAGATCCCAGACATGCTCCTGGATTCACCTGTGTGGCTGTGCTGGCTCAAAACAAAGGTCCATGGCTCCATGTTCCAGTGGCCCAGAGATGCTGAGAGCAAGGGAAAGAGCAGGGCAGGGATATGCATCTTTGTTAGCAGCACAGGCAGCGGGACTCAGGGCACCCCTGGCATGTTCACTGGCAACACTGAGCTCTGTGGTGTGGTCACCATGCTGTAGGGAAGGGATGGCATCGAGGGAGACCTGAACAGGCTGAAGAAGGGCACCATGCCAGCCTCATGAAATTCAACAAGGTTAAGTGCAAGGGCTCTGCTCTGCTCTGCTTTGGTGAGACCTTTCCTGCAGTGCTGCTTCCAGCTTTGGGGCCCAAGAAGGACATGAAGCTGCTGGAGGGAGTCCAGAGGAGGCTGTGGAGATGCTCTGAGGACTGGAACACATCTGCTATGGGCATCCCTCCCATGGCAGAGAATTGGGAGTGTTAAGCCTGAAGAAAAGAAGGCTCTGGGGAAACATTAGAGCCCATTCCATTGCCTAAAGGGGCTTCAAGAGAGCTGGAGAGGGATGTTAGACAATGGCCTGGAGTGACAGGACAACAGGGAATGGCTTTAGTCTGACAGACAGCAGGGTTGGATTGGATATTGGGAAGAAATTCTTAGCTATGAGGGTGGTGAGACCCTGACACAGGTTGCCCAGAAAAGTGGTGGCTGCCTCATCCCTGGAAGCATTCAAGGCCAGATTGGCTGGGGCTTGGAGAAACCTGGTCTAATGGGAAACATCCCTGCTCATGGCAGCAGAGTGGAACTGGAGGAACTTCAAATGCCCCTTCCAACCCAAACTATTCTGTGGTTCTATGATCCTGAGTCAAGGCCTTCATCCACTGGATGATCTCCTTACAGTCTTTGTCCAAGGACCTGGTCCCTAGGAGCTTCACCTTTTGTCTCTAGTGCTTGCACTGGAAGAAGTTAAAATTCTTAAATATCTTTGAAAGCTCAGGTTGCTGCTGCTCCTTCTTTATTCCCTCCCCTTGTGCCAGGAGGTGTGGGGTTTCATAGAAACATCTGATTCAAATTCAGTGTAGGATTGGTGTCCTTCCCCAGGGTCCCTCTTGGGAGTGCAGCTCTGATGCATCGTGTTTTTGGCTGGAGAGCACAGGGCAGTGCTGGCACTGCAGCAACTTTTACACTTCTCCAGCCACTCTGTGACACTGTCCCACCCTGCTGACAGCTCACACTGCCAGACCTCAGCACATGGGGCCCAGGACAGGAGACCAGCAGGTTCAAGCTGGGGACCACCCATGTGGCTGAGACTGTTTACAGGGCGTCCACTTTCTGACAGGGATCTGTTTGCAGACCAGTGCTGTCCAATATCATAGAATCACAGAACCCTGATTTGGAAAAGCCCTCTGAGACCACTGAGTCCAACCATTTCCCAGCACTGCCAAGCCCACCACTAAACCATGTCCCCAAGTGTCACATTTATGTGCTTTTTTAATCCCCCCAAGCATCGTGCCTGCAGTGCTTGACAGCTGTATTGGGGAAGAAATTGTCCCTTATACGAAATCCAAACATCTCCCGAAAAACTTGAGGCCATTTCCTCTTACAGAAAAGGAAATATATTGCTCAGTGCTGCTCAGTGCCCTTAGGAAAGCAACCTGCCTGTGGATCGAGTATTGCCTAGTGCAGCTCAATACCCCAGGGAACCTGTGGGACCAGCGCTGCCGATGCCACTGGGGCAGTAGCAGCACACAGGGGACCCGACCTGCGGTCCCAGCAGGGCTGGAGGCGCCGGGTGGACGGCAGCCCCCGCGGGGAGAACGCGGAGGGCAGGGCCCGCGGCCAATCCCCAGACAAAGGCAGCTGCTCCCCGGCGCGGCGCGGCGCACGGGCGAGGCCGGGCGCGGCCCGGGGTGGGCGGCGGCGGGCGGCAGGTGCGGCCCCTTCGGCCCCTCCGCCGAGCGCCTCGGCCCCCGCCCAGCCCCGCGGAGCCGCAGCAGCGCCGTCAATCAGCGTCGCCCCCGCTCCGTCCTCCCCTCCCGCACGCCTCGGCGCGCTGCATCGGGCTCGGTGACAGCAGCGAGCTGAGCGCGGCGGGAGTCTCCGCTCCCAGCCAGCACCGAGAATCGGGCGCGGCGGCGGCGGGGCTGGGAGGGCTGCCGAAGCATGCAGAGCCATGGGCCAGGGCTGCGGACACTCCATCCTCTGCCGGAGCCAGCCGTACCAGGCGGCCGCATCTGACATGTGAGTTCCCTCCCGCCGGCACCGGGGATGGGGGACCACGCCGAGAGGGAGGGATGCTCTGGGAGTGATGCTGGGCAAAGGAACGAAGGAGACGTCAGGGACGCAGGGAAAAGTTGCACCTGCCTGACAGCTGTCAAGGAGGGGATGGCAGGGAAATGACAAGAGGCTGCGACCCCTCCCTGTTCCCCGCTTGCCACCTATGTTAGCCCTGGGGCAGGTCATCGCTGGTGTTTCTGTGCCAGAGGGCTGATGTGAACTGAGTCTCCCCGTTTCCCTATCACCCTCATCCCATGATGATTTCCTGCAAGGGTGGATGATTTCTGCTCCTGGCCCAGTGGTGGGCTGCATGGGGGTCCGGGTGACTTTGTGAAATTCAGGTCAGGCCTCTGAATTGTGGTTTCAGCAGCTTCACACAGGGCAAGAGAAGCTACCCCCTGCACATCCACCCACTCACCAAACTGATTTGGGGGTCCTGGTGTCACAGTGCCTCTCTCTATATGGCGAGGTGGGAATGGGGCCCCAGGGGTCGTGGTGGTCTCATGCTGCAGCAGACACGAGGGGCTTTGTGTGAGAGTGTGGGTGACCTTGCTGAGGGATGACAGTGCTCCCTGGAAGCAGGGAAGGGTGATGCTCTGAAGAGCCCACGTGGGAAGAGGGGCTGTGGCGGCTAATGGGAAGCTTGCAGTGTCTCAATTCCCACTGCCCACAGGCTTGGCTGGGGCTGGCAGAGACCCCCGTCTCTGTGCACACGCATGTGCAGCGCTCACGAGGCTCCACAGCTGCTGGGGAGCAGGCTATGCATGGACAGTTCACAGTATGTGGATGCTCTCATTCCTGGGTACCAAGAGATCTGGGGTGCTCCCGATCCCTTTTCCCCCTACTCCAGTGGGAGCAGATCCCACATGGCCAGACGGTGAGCTGAACCACAAGAAAGAGATACAGATCTAAGGCAAAAAGGAGGAAGGCTTCTCAGTGCTTGCATTCCTTTGTCTGGCAGTGCCAGCTCCACATGCTCAGGCTCTGGCCGAACTGCCTGGCTCAGCAGCCCACACCAGGACCACCAGAACCAGGAGGCATGTTGCTGCACTGGGGTGTGCCCAGGAGCAGTTTTGGGTCTCCTAGAGCAGGTGCTTTAGGTGATGACAGGACTATTGGGGTGTAGGGAAGCTTCCATACACTCCTGCCCCAGCGTTACACATTTCCCTCACCGGGTTTTCGCATCTTTGTGAGTTGACCTTCGGATGACAACTTTGTCCCTCTCCAGAGAAAATACCCTCCAGCATCTCTCTTGCCTGCATGCAATATGTGGCTTGGATCTGTCTTCTCAAGGCCCCAAGAGGTGCTGATCCTCCTACGCTTCCAGGGGTGCTGGGTCTGTCTCTGCAGGCAGCATCCTTCCCTCCGCTCTCCTGGCTCACTCCCTGGTGCTGTGTGTGCTTTGTTCCCTGCAGAGATCCTTCCCTGGTGCTGCCTGAACATGTGCACACGTCCTTTTCTCTAAGCAAAACACACAAAGGTCTTGAAATGCCATGCGGTCCCCATGTTCCCTCCTGCCTCTGCTGCTGTTTAAAGGCTTTTTTAGAAAGTAGATGACAGAAAAGATTGGTATAGATGGGTTGGCTGTGCCCCTCAAGCTGCCCCGGGCAGGCGAGGTAGGAATGGTGAGTCCAGCTGCTTTCCCCTTTTACCCAGGATATGCCCTTCATAGATATTTGTCCCCATTCCTATAAACCCCAAGGGGTGTACAGAGGTGGAAAAGCTTCCCAGGAGTTGTCAGAGGATGATGCCCTTGGCCCTGCAGTGCTCCCCAGAGGGGTTGCAGTGTCGAGGTTAGCGCTGTGGGGAGGGGTGCTGCCTGCTCCCTGCCTCCACTCCAGCCCTGCGGTGTTCGATGCTGGCTGACAATGCTGCGTGAGGCTGGCATCCAGTGGTGGCCCAGCTCTCCCATGTGCATGGTGCATTTTTTGCGAGGGGATGCAGGTGCAGCATTATCCAGGTCATGTTTTAACCCATTTCCTCCTTGTCTCCCGCCGGGAAGTGTGCTCCCGGGTGGGTGGACGCTGACCTGGTTAGAGATGGGTGGGGTGTCAGGGTGCTTGGAGCTGCTGTCACAGCATCTGACAGCAGCTGGGGCTGGGGAAGAAGCTACTGGGCTCTGCGGATGGAAAACACAGAGAAGGAGATGCAGCTCTGAGCGTCTCTGCGGGAAGGATCCAGCTCAGCCGAGGCTGGGAGGGGTCAGGGCTTCCTTCAGGGCACAACACTGTCTGGGATGCAGGGGGCATGAGCTGGACTCAGCCACCCTTTGGAAGCCTTGGAGCACCTGCAAAGGTGAGAGCAGGCTGTCAAATCCCCTGGAGAACCCCCCAGACCCTTCATGGTTATTGCTAGTCCCTGGGCTGCATGCGTAAAGTGCCATGGAAAATACCCACTCCATCACTCCATTGTCCTGTCTGACTGGGATGGCTCTGCCAGGCAAGTGGGTTCAGTGGAATGAGGATAACCTGGTCCCCCATTGTTGGGGCTCTTAGGTGATGTTCTCTGGGTTTCTCAGAACCTCAGGCTCTTCCTGCCATTGTAAATGGGGCTTTTCAGGATCACCCACCTGCCTGGGCACCCAGCCCTGGAGACTGGAGGTGCCTGGCAGGGAAAATAGAGGGGAAACTCCTGGTTGCAAGCTTCCTGCATTCTGCATATGCCAGGAGCTTCCCAGCACCCTGCACCTGTCCATGAGAGGTCTCCAGGGTGAGCGAGGAATTTTCCCTCCATCACTTGGGGGCATTTCTCTGAGCATCTTCAGCTTCAGAATAGCCAGGTGTTTGGAAGTGTTGGGAATAGGGCCAAATTCTGGCTCTGTTAGTGAGCCAAGTGTGCCCTGGCCATCATCTACAGTAGAGCCCTGCACATCCCCTGTGGGCTGTGCTGCTTTGGGGGCTCTGGGATGCTAAGCATCCATCTAGGGCTGAATGCAGGATTCCCAGGGGCAGCGGTGGATGCAGCTGCAATTTCTGGGAATCCCTCCTTCCTCCTGCTCCCCTCTGACCCTGGTCCTTGCTTTTGCTTTTGTCTCATTCCCAGCTCCCACGTGGCTCAGCAGGAGCTGCGCTGGGCTGCGGACAGAAATGCCAGGAGAGCCCGGAGCTGCCTGGGACTTTCTGCCTGTCCAGCTTTGTCCTGTCGTCCTTAATGCATCGGCCTGCCTGGAGGGGGGAGTGAGTTGCATAGTGAGTGTTGGGAGATGCTTTGTTTGCTACCATGGCTCCATCTGCACAGCAGCAGCAGCAGCACCGGGGTTAGGCAGTGGAGAGGTTGCTGATTTGATGTTTGAGGGGTTGGAGCCTGAACGGCAGGATGATTGGTTTGGGTTTGAAAGAGCCCAAAAGCCCATCCAGTTCCTATGTCCCTGCCATGGGTAGGGACACCTTCCTCTACACCAGGTTGCTCCTCATCCAATCTGGCTTTGTAGGAAGGTCTACAAAGGTGTAAGAAGGTGGAAACACCTTGTAGGAAGCTGTTCCCAAACCTTGTCATCTACACAACATCGTTGGGGAATGGACCAGTACAGCAGCCTATGGGACTTGCTGAGTGTTCACTCAGGAGTGTCCCTGAGGCTGGTTATTTGGCAGCAGCCACCCTTGGTCTGCTCCTGTCCCCAAATCCTGCTTCCAGTACCAAATCCTGCTCCTGGACCCAAGTTCTGAGCCCTGGCCGCCTCACTGGTGTGTGGAGTCAGAGGGAAAGAAAGGCATGGGAGAATCTTGGGTGGGTTCAAGCCTTTGTCAGTTTGTATTTTCTGTGACAAATCAAATAGAACAAAGACAGGGATTTGGAAGTGGGATGGGTTGCATTTCCCACTGAAAATATTAAACCCTGGCTTTTTTGGCTGGGGCTGGGGATAGGTTAGGGCGTAGCCTGAGCATTGTGGCCATCGAGGACAGCCTCACTATGTGTTTCAGCATCCCCAAAGCCCTCTGCTCTCCACCCAGGGAGGGAATAACAGACAGCAGCTGCCGGTGCAGCTCTGGGACAAAGTGCTGACTTAGCCAGAAGCCTCCCCTGGCTCCCAGTTGCTTCCCAGCCCCTTCTCAGGCTGTTAGTACTTGCACGTTTCAGCTGGGTGACTCAGAAGACAGTGAGAAGATATTTATAAGGAGCATTTAAAAGGCAGAGATGGGTGGAGGGTTTTCTTCCCCCTTCTCTTCTCTGAAGCTGGTGCCAGCTGAATGAGGCTGTGCTTCGCTTGGCTGTGGAGTGGGGTCTGGAGAGTGACCTGTCCATGTCCCCTGAAGTTCAGTGTCTGCTTGCTACGAGGATGCTGATGCTCCAATGAAATCTCCATGCAAACTCCTCGTTGTTGACAGCCACACTCAATGTCCCCCATTGCAACAGAGCCCTAATGGTACTGCCTGCTAGGGCAAAAGCAGGCAGGGCAGCCAGAATTTGGGAACACAGGGATTTTCAGCCCCTGCTGGTCCCCAGCCTGGCTCTGAGGCATGGAGCCCTGCCAAGCGGTGGCATCGATCAGCCTGGTGAGGATGTTGCTGCTTGGTGGTGATGCTCTGGGACGTCTGTGCAGCTTCTTGGTGGTTTGGGGTTTATCCTCACACCAGAGCTGCCTTGTGTACTTACTCCTGCAGCAGGATGTCTCCACAACCCTGTCCTCAAACCAATGCTTGGCTGGAGCCTGGCTGGAGGGACACAAGCTGTAAGTGTTACTGTGCTTTCTCTTGCTCTCCCCAAAATGGGGTCTTTCCCCTTGTTTTTTACTAGTGTGATCACAGGCAGGTGGATGGCAGCATTCTTCCAGCATGGAAAAAGCAGGTAGAAGCCATGAAGGCTTTAAGTTAGAAATTGGGATCCAGGAAGGTGGTACTAGTGATGGGGAGCAGTGCCAGTGTCAGATTCCCTAATCTCCTGACTCAAGCAGGGTGATGCCCATTTTCTAGAATTTGACTGTCAGCTGCTCAAGCCAGGAACTCCTGTGATGGGATGGAACTCCTGCAGATGCTGATAGGAGATTTAAGTGTTAGTTTAGCGTTAGGCTTATGGTTAGGTTTAGATTTAGAGCTAGGCTGGGTCTAAGTTTAGGGTTAGAGCTATGACTAGGTGTAGGTTTATGGTTAGGTCTGTGACTAGCACTGGGGTTAGTGCTAGACTAGACTTTGTGTTGGGTCTGCCAGGACAAAGGTGTCTCTCTCTCCCTCAGCAGAATATGCTCCATTTCCCCCATCAGCACAGCCTTGTGGCCCTCCCATCCATGATCTTCCCCCTCTGGCTGAGCCAGAGGCTCTCTGGGACCTGCCAGGTGGTTTGGTTTTGTCTTGCACCTGTCCTGGCTTCACTGGGGAGTGGGACAGATGCTGAGTCAGCAACACTGCTGGATGAAACCCCCAAAACTGGAGTGTTCTGCTACAGCTCAGGTGAGGAAAACCAGTGCTGGCTGTGGACAAAGCAGGTCTGGAGGCATGAGAAGTGTCCACATGGGAACGCTAGCCAAACTGCTGAGGGCCAAGCATTCCCCAAAATCAGCCCAAGGGCACTGAGGTGCGTTTTGGGTGCTGGTTTCCTTTGGTTGGACTGAGATGCAGGTGGATGCAGCAGCAGAGCTAGGTAAGCTCTGCTCCAGAGGGTGCCACAGGAAACAAGTAGCTCACTGTGGGAGCTGAGTATAATGAACCCCACGAGGCTTAGGAAGAGGTTGAGGAGACCTGCTGTTGGGTCTGACTGTCTCCAGGGAAATTAGGCTCCTGGGAATGGCTGTGGGTCCCTGTCAGGCACCTGCTGCTGATCCTGCACCTACCAGATCACCAGGACAGCCCTGGAAGTGCTTGAGGTAGGATTCCTGCTGTGTTGTGCCATGCTGTGGACTAGGCTGAAGGGCCACCAGTGCCAGTAGCTCCACATGTTTGGAAATCCAGAGTTCAGGGTAACATCCTTGGGGGCCCCATATCCAGTTGTGGCCATCTCCCCCACTTCAAGGAGATGAAGCAACCTGTCCCACTGTGCTGCTCCTGTGGGAATGCAGGGATGGGAAGAAAAGAAAGGAATAGCGTGGGAGCTGGCTCCTGGGGTACGTGGGTACGCTGCTTTGGTGAAGATGGAGGGCTCTGCGAAGGTGGGGACTTGGCACTGTTGGAGAAGCCCCTCTCCCCCGCTGCGGGGGCAGGGACAGGGACAGGGACAGCAGGTCCGTGGGCTGGTGAGAAGTGCAGAGTCAGGCACGGTGTGCTCAGAGCCTGGAGGGAGCTCCGTGTGCCAGCTGAGAGTGAGGAGAGCTCTAGCGTGGGCAGGGGGACCCCGGTTATGTCCCCCACTCTCCTCCCCCCTGCGACCCCAAATCTGCAGGCACAGCAGAGAACCCCTGTGCTCCCAGGAGAAGGGACCGTGGGGACACTCTGGGAGACCTGTTTCCATCCTTATCTGTGGATCCCAGCTCCTGAACCGGCCGTGTCGTGGGGACTGTGACACAGGGAAGAGGACAAGGCTGGGGACTCCTGTCAGATGGCACCTGGCTGCCAGCTGTCCCTCTGGACAGTGCTCTGTCCAGGCACAGTGTGGCAGGGAAGCTGGAGCCAGCAGTTCAACCACAGAAAAGCCATTAATTAATGGAAAGCATGATCGAGGATTAAAAGCCTGACATGCTCCGGCGTTTGTCCCAGCACTAGTGAGATCTTGGCTGTGCCAGGGGCCAACCCAGCAGGATGCACCAAGAAAGATTTAGTTTGGGTATTAGGGAGAACTCTTTTCCTGAAAGGGTGCAGCACAGGCTGCCCAGGGCAGTGGTGGAGTCCCCATTCCTGGAGGGATTTAAAGGTTTTGTGGATGTGGCACTTGGGGACATGGGTTACTGGTGAGCTTGGCAGTGCTGGGGGCATGGTTGGATTTGATGGTCTCAGAAGGCTTTTCCAACCTCAACAATTCTGTTTCCATATTCCATATGGCATGTCCATGCCTTTCCCAGGGCTGAGCTGAATCTCTCTGCCAGTTCCATCTCTCCCCCAGTACCCGCACCAGCCCCACCCCTGGAAGTCTGCACAGCCAGTTCCCATTCCAGTTGCCCCCTCCCTTCCTCTCAGGGAAAGCTGAGGCTTTGGAATTTAAAAACTCAACTCGGCTCTGGGAAATGGGTTGAAAGTGTCAGACAGAGCCACTCTCATTCTGATGAGCCCCCAAGGTATGAGTGGCTTTGAGCTGTGTCCTCTCTTGTCCCTCCACAGATGGTCCCCACTCCCTACACTAACTCTGGCTCATGGGAATATTTAGATCATTTGGGAAGAAGTCTTGGCCCAGTGAGTGGGTCCCACTTGTGCCATATTCACAGATGGAGAATCCAGTTAGAAATCTGTGATGTTGCTTGGGAGATAATCCCTGCTTCTGGGATCTGTGGTTTGTGGAAAGCATGGGATGTGGAAAGCACAGGCAGGATCCTGGCTCCTGCTCTATTCCCACTATTTTTAAGGGAAAAAAGTGCTGGAAAGGAAAAAAAAAAGAAACAAAGGGTAGTTGATGAACACATGCTGAACCACTGTCAACAGCAGCTTTTTTCCCCCCTCTAGTTATCAACTACATGAACTAATTGAAAGATGATTTGGCAGCATCTGTAGTGTTGCATTTATCCAAGGATAATTCCCCAGGGATTCAGAGTAACCCTGTTTTCTCTCTCATCTTGCTATGCTCCCGCCTGGTTTGGCTCCCTTGGGGTGCTGGTGGCTTTGCTTGGAGGTCCCCATGGTGGTGGGATTTGCAAGGATGCCAGGCAACACAGGGATGAATGGCATGCAGGGCTGCCATTGCAGTAGGGGCAGGGATTTGCAGCCTTGCAGGGCTGCCAGGCTTTCCAGCCCTATCACTGAGACCACCTGTGTTCCCGTGGCTCCTGGCAGCCCCAGGGATTTGCAGGGATGCTGCGGAGTGGGGATAGGGATTTGCGGGGATGCTGTACGACAGGAATGGGATTTACAGGCATGCCACACAACGGGCATTTGCAGGGCTGCCATTCCATGTGGACAGGCGTTTGCAGCCTTGCCAGGCTTTCCAGCTCCTTTCCAGGGCCAGCTGCATTCCTGCGGCTCCTGGCAGCCCCGGGAGCTGCTCCCCCAACCTGGCAGTGGGGGCAGCTGCTTGCATAGGACCTGATGCTCCAGGGCGGAGCACCCGGAGCAGAGTGTTTGCCGAGCAAACAGGGCTCAGCCTTCTGCAGCCGGATCAACAGCCTCCCCACGTTTGCTCAGCAAATAAATCCCACCCGGCAGAGCTTTGGTGCCGCCGGTCCCCTTCCCACCATGCTCCTGCCAGCTGCTCCGCCACTGCCCGGCTTCCTGCAGCACCTGCCCATTGCTATGCAGGTCTGGAATTGTGCAGGGCTCATGATGGCTTCAAATGAAACATGGCAGCTCAGCAGCCATTCCTGCTTTTTTTTTGCCTGTAGATGCCAGGGTTGTTTAACCGGGTGCCCGTGCTTACATCTGTCCTGTGGATGTGCAGGGTGAAATCCTTCGGCTGCAGTGAAATGTTCCTGCGCTGGACTGAGGAATTTCTGTCACTGCTGGAGGCTGGGGAAGATGGAAACTGCGTTGGCAGGTGTTGGCCCAGGAGGCTGGCTGCTCTGGTCATGGAGGAAAGGTGTCTGGGTGTGTGGGGATCCTGGAGCACCATGCCGGAGCACCATGCCCTGCCATTGCTGCTGCCTTTGCTCCAGGCTCTCCTGTGGCCCTCCTCTGCCCCAGACCAAGTTCCCTCTGGGGTCCTTGTCCCCTCACAACTGCCCACAATGAGGATACTATTGAGGTGGGGACAGATGCCACCCCCCCTTCCCTTTGCCTGGAGACTGTGGGGTGTGATCCCAGCCGTTTCACAGTTCTCTGCTTCCCTTTTATTTTCCCCTCACAGATACACTCTTTAGCCCCTGCTACCTGCAGAACTGGAAAAACTCCCTTTGCCCAGGCACTATTGTCCACCTCAGGGATCCATTTTCTTCCTGCTCCCTCACTCCTGAGGTGCTGGAGGCATATTCTTCCTTTTGCCTTCACTCCCAGAGCAGCAGGACTGTGGTCAGGATGTGACTGTGGGTCTCCCATCTTGCTGCACCCTCCCTGGCAGAGTGGACAGGCTCTGGAGTCACTACTGTCACCCCAAGGGGACACTGCTGCTTGCCCTGCCACCGAGCTCCTTGGCGCTGGGGCCAAGCCACCCGCCAGCCTTCCAGCTTCTCTGAAGTCACCAGAGTCACTTGTGCTCTTATAGGCCACTAAGTGCTGTAATTACAGATATGCTTTAATTAACATAATTGCGTTTCTACACAAATAAAACATTTGGCACAGTTAATTCCAAGGCTGCAGCTCCAAACACAAGGCTTCCTGGCCCCCCTGTGGAGATGGCAGGGGGGCTGGCAGAGAGTGGGCTTCTCACCTCCCAGCCAGAAGATTGTCCCAGTCCCAGCCAGAGCCTGGGCCAGCACCCCCGTGCCCCACTGGAGTGTCCTGCCCTGGTTTGGTGGGGACAGCTGTGCCGGCAGACACTTGGATTGCTGGGACATGGCACCAGGTTTACTGGGATATGGCACTGGGATTGCTGGGGCACTGTACTGGCCTTGTTGGGCCGCAGTTCTGGATTTAAACACAGCACTTGGTTTGTTGGCAAGTAGCACTGGAATTGCTGGAGCATCGTACTGGACTTCCTGGGATGCAGCAAGGGGTTTGCTGGCATTCAGTCCTAGGCTTGTTAGGCCGTGCCACTGGACTTGCTGGGCTCGATGGAACACTGCATTTGGCTCAGTGGAACAGAGCACTGGCATTTCTGGGATGCAGAAAACACAATGGTTTGCTGGGAGACAGAACTGGATTTTTTGGGATGCAGCCCCAGGATTGCTATGTCTTAGCACTGGGTTTGCTGAGCCATGGTGCTCCACGTTGGGCTTGCTGGGTTTGCTGGGACACAGCTGGAGCCCTGCTGTGCCCTTGCAGCTGTGCCAGGGGGTGTTCACCCTGGCTGGGCAATGGGCACAAGGGGTGGATCTGGCTCCCCCAATCGCATCGCATCCCATCCCATCGCATCCCATCGCATCCCATCGCATCCCATCGCATCCTATCCCATCCCATCCCATCGCATCGCATCGCATCCCATCCCATCCCATCCCATCCCATCCCATCCCATCCCATCCCATCCCATCCCATCCCATCCCATCCCATCCCATCCCATCCCATCCCATCCCATCCCATCCCATCCCATCCCATCCCATCCCATTGAGTTGCCTCCAGGGTACTCTGCCCTCCCAGCACCCAGAGGCCCCTCACTCCCCATTCCCTCTGTAGCAGACCCCAGAGCTCACCAAGCTCTTAGGAGTCTTTGGATGAAGGCTGGAGCCGTAGGCAGCATGCCAGCCCTTTGCCAGGAAGATGCCAGGAAGAACTGGGAAAATGGCTGGTGCTCATGTGCTAAAATGCCCTTTTCATTTGAAAAAACAGAAGAAAAAGGGAAAAAACATATTCCATTTTTCTCCAGCTGAAAATGAAAGTGATTATGTAACGAGCAATAAATTACAGAAAGGAATGAGTCATTGGAACAAATCCCAAGAAAGGCACAGTATTTTTAGCTCCAGCACCCTGTGCTGTATTGTGCATTAACCCTCACAGAACTTGGCCCCCCACTTCAACCTGCCTCTAGGGTGATCCCCCCAGAGGCATATATTAGTTTCTGTGAGGATTTTGTTCCTATGACATTCCCAAGGGAAGATGGAAATGATGTAAGCTGTGGGCCCCTCATCCCATGTCCCTCCTTTGTGTGGGATGCTTATGGGTGGTCCAGGGAATGCTGGGATCACCCCAGATCCATGTCCCCATCCTGGGCTAAGCCCCTGATTTGCTTCCCCTCTGTTTGTTCCCATTGGGATAATTAATCCTGATCCCTTCCTGAGACCCTGGGCACCACTGTTGTTTCCTTGCCAAAGAGCCTGAAGAATTAATTAGGAAATAAAAGCGAGGAACAAATTAATTGGAAGAGAACTAGCGAGGGAGCAAGTGAGCAATACTGCTTTAATCCAGGTTAAATTGGGGAGTGATTGCTTTGCTAACAGAAGAGATGATGAGGGAGAATTGGAGCAGGCAGGTGCCAGGTGAGACAATGGCAGCAAGCATCCAGATGCTCAGGGACGCCCATGGAGAGCTGTACTGAGTGGGGAGGAGAATCCTGGGGACACCAGTGGGAAGCTGGAAGAGGATTCTGGAGGAGAGGCTCAGAGCATCCTGGGGTCAGGGCTCAGAGTGTCCCAGGGTCACCACTCAGACCATCCTTGGGGGGCCAGAGCTTGGAACACCCCTAGGAAGAGGGCTCAGAACATTCTTAGGATTGAGGCATGGAGCATGGAGTGGGATCTGGGCTTGGAGCACCCATTGGAACAGGGCTTAGAGCATCCCTTTCTTAAGTGATGCTATCATTCACGCCTGCTTTTGAGAATTCTGTGGGATCAGGTACCAGCACAGGGACAGGCACCCTATTCCTTGTGTGCCACATTTCTTTGAGATCTGGGGGGAACCAGGCCTGCTTCTCTGTCTCTGAACAGATCCCTGGGTGCTCATGGTGGCACCACATACCATTGTCACCTGGCAGCAACCCCACTCCTAAATAAGGGGCCAAGGAGCGTGCAGGGATGAGTGAGAGCTGGTGGCCAAGTCCTCGTGTCCTGCAGCTGGAGTGGGGTCAGCTTGGAGTGACACAGGCAGTGCCAATGGACGTCATCTCCTCGTCTTTTATTTATTCTGGCAGTAAATTCCTGTCCTCCATATGCTTGGGCTGAGATCTTCCTTATTGCTGCTGGGCCACCTGGAATAGTGGCGTGGCACTGCGTGTCCAGGGGCTGCTGTACCCCCAGTACACGCTGTGCCACAGGCACCTGCTGTCCCTTCTGCTGCTGCATGCTCTCGTTCTGCACATGCTTTCCCCAAAATCCATGTGTCCCTCCAGAGACATCCTATCCCTCCAGGCAACCCCTGTCCTTATGGACACGTGCTGTCCCTTGCCAGACACGCTGTCCCTCCGCAAATGTGCTGTCCTTTCAGGCACCTGCTTGCCCTCAAGACACATGCTGTCCCCAGGTGTGCAGTGTCCTTCCAAACACAGTGTCCCCAAGATGTGTGCTGTCCTCGTGGATGTCACCTGTACCTCTGGATGTGTGCTGGTCCCATGAATGCAGGCTGTCCCTATGGATACATGCTGTCACCCTGGATGCAGGTTGTCCCTCTGGACACATGCTGTGCCTTTGGGTTCAGGCTGTCACCCACGGACACATGCTGTCCTCCGGGATTCAGGCTGTTTCCATGGACACGCTTGTCCCTGTGGATGCGTGCTGTCCCCATGGATACACGCTGCCCCGATGGATACATGCTGTCCCTTTGGACACATGCTGTCCCTCTGGATTCAGTTTGTCCCCATGGACACATGCTGTCCCCATGGACACATGCTGTCCCCATGGACACATGCTGTCCCCCTGGATTCAGTTTGTCCCCATGGACACATGCTGTCCCCGTGGATACATGCTCTCCCCATGGACACATGCTGTCCCCCTGGATTCAGTTTGTCGCCATGGACACATGCTGTCCCCCTGGATGCTTGCTCTCACCATGGCATATGCTAACCCCCTGGATGTAGGCTGTCCCCATGGATATCCCTCCTCCCTCACCCCTCTGAGGGGACAGTGGGGTTGTGCTCTGTCCCTGCCCATACAGCAGAATCTCATGGGACAGGCTGTGTGCGACTCAGGAGATGAAACCCCACTAGCCAGGCTGGAGATGCTGGTGGCCACCATGTGCAGAGCTTGTCCATGGGGACTGTCTGAGCCCGCTGGGAAAGCAGCCAAAGAATGGGGAGAGGTATGGGAACAGAGCCAGGAGCCATCTCAGCCCCACAGTGGGGCCTTACCACCACAGTGGGACCAGCAGGGCTCTGCTGTCCCATTTGTCCCTCTAATTAGCCCTGCCATGTCTGTGGGCTGCTAGTGGCCCCCCAGCCCCCACCGTGCTCTGAACTGTCTCCACAGAGACCCTCCAAGGGCTCTATCACTTATTCATCAGTGGTATCACTTCATCAGCTGGGCCTGTCCTTATCCTTCATCATCCCTCCACAGAATCTGCTCAGTGGGAAGGAACCCACAAGGACCATCAAGTCCAGCTCGTGGCCCTGCACAGCACCATCCCCAAGAGTCACATCACATACCCCAAAGTACTGTCCAAATGCTGCTTGAACTGTGTCAGGCTTGGTGCTGCCCTGGACAGACTGTTACGGTGTCCAATAACCCCTCTGGGTGAAGAATCTCTTCCTAATATCCAACCTTAACCTCCCCTGATGCAACTTCAGACCATTCCAGCATCACTGGTCACCACAGAGCAGAGATCAGTGCCTGCCCCTCCTCCTCCCCTCACAAGGAAGTTGTACCTGCAATGAAGTCTCCCCTCAGTCTCCTTCAGACTGAGCAGACCAAGTGACCTCAGCCCCTCGTCATACAGCTTCCCTCAAGGCCCTTCACCACCCTGGTTGCCCTCCTTCAGACTCTCTCTAGCGGCTTAATGTCTTTTTTATTTCGTGATGCCCACACCTGCCCCCAGCACTCGAGGTGAGGCTGCCCCAGCTCAGAGCAGAGCAGGACAATCCCCTCCCTCACTCAGCTGGTGATGCTGGGTCTGATGCCCCCCCAGGACATGGATGTGACTCATGTGATTCATGTTCAACTTGCCCCAGGTCCCTTTCCATGACACTGCTTTCCAGGAAATCATTTCCCAGTCTGTACATACATCGGGGTGCAGAATGCTTGTTGAACTTCACACACTTGGTGATTGTCCAACTCTCCAATTTGTCGGCAGCCCCTCCCGGTTTTTTATTGTCTGTGAACTTGCTTAGTCTGAACTTCCAGTCCTGTGTACAAGTCATTTATAAAGATGTCGAAGAGCACAGGATTTCCTCATCCCTTCCTCATCCCTTTGTTATCCTGCTTTGAATCCAATGATAGCCCAAGCCCCAGACCTGATGCAACCAGGTCCCTGCACCTCTGGGGGCCATCCTCAAAGAGGGGCTGGTGCCAGGACACCCCATCCCTGCCCAGCCTGAGATCATTCTGGGCTGTGGCTCCTGTGGTGGATCAAGGGATTCACCTAGATGCCACAGCATTATTCCCTGCCCCACAGCATTCCCTGCAGCATTCCCTGCCCCATTCAGGCACTGCAGCTGCATCCAGGGCACTGGGTGGGATTTATCCATGGGGAAACCACAGAGCAGCAAATGGGATATCGATCAGGTGCTGTTGTGGGGATTAGTGCAGAGCGGAAGAGCAGATGGATTGATTTCTGATGGGATTTAGAGCTGTCAGTGTACCTTGGATTAGCAGCTCTAGAGTAAAAGCACCCCAATTCATTCACTGATCCAGCAGATCCTCCGAGCTCAGCTGAGTCTCAGTCATCTCTGTTCTATGGGCAGGACCCCAGCCCTATGTGCCACCTGCACTGGCCACTGTGTCCCCTTCTTTCCTGAAGGACAGGGATGCTCCAGAAGGCTGCACAGTCCTGTGCCTCCCCAGAGCCAGCATCTGGCTGCCAGTGCCACAGTTTAATGGAGCACTGCTGATCCTACATGACTCACAGCAGTGCTGGCCCAGCTGGGAACAGCCAGCCATGCTGCCCTCCTGCCCTGCCCTTCTCCCATCCCAGTGCTCCCAGTATATCCAGTATGCCCACAGATGCTGCTCTAGGGCAGGCTACTGCAGTTGCTAGGGATGGGAAGAAATGGGATTTCAGGGTTACACAGGGTGTGAAGGCTCATCTTGGTGCCTTAACCCCCCAAAATCTTTAACTTTGGGAGTTTGATACCATTTGCTGCCAGCCCCTCCCAGGGAAAAGCTGGTGTGGGGTTCATCTCGGTGTCTTTGGTGTGGAATATTCCATGACCATAGAATAAAGGTTAATATTTACTCTCCTGCATGAACTTTATTCCCATTGATGCCATCAGACACCCTCCAGATGGGATGCGGGGTGGCTGCTCCCCAAGTTCCCAGGAAGAGACAGGAGGTGCAGCGTTGATTGATCCACTTCAGGCTGGGAACAAGGGAAAACTACAGAATGGATGGAAATGTGGGAAGCCCACACTGCTGCCTCTCCTCAGCACCTACAGTTATTACCCAGCAGCTCCAGGGCTGGGTTCTGAGGGTGTGTGTGCCCATCTCACTGCTCTGATGTTCTTGTCCAAGGGATGCCATTCCTGGGGCACACAGCCAGGGAGCAGCTCATAATTACCCTGGGACTGACTGGGAGACGAACAGTGATGCATGGATGCAACGGTGGTACTGCAGCACAAATCCCTGCACCCTTGTGTCCCTGGACCTGTGTCCCATTCTGCTGTCCCCAGGTGCTCCTGTGTCCCTCCACCCCCATGTCCCTGCACTCCTGTGTCCCATTTCCCTGTGTCCCTGTACCTGTGTCTCACTCTCTGTCCCCAGGCCTTTGTGTCTGTATCTCTGTCTCACCACCTGCCCCCGAGTCCTCTCCCATGTCCCTGCAGCTCCTGTGCCCCTGCACCCCTGTGTCCCACCCCATGCCCCCAGGTACCTCTGGGTGAGCACTGGGGACAGCTCCGTGCTGTGTCCTTGTTCCCAGCAATGGCTTTGTGTGTTCCTGGGCAGCTGTGCTGGCTGTGAGCTGCTCCGTGGTTGGCTCTGGTGACACGGTTGTGCCAGGAACAGCATGGATCCTGCCAGCTCCCAGCTCCTTGGGGTGTTCCCACTGCTGGCCCCACTGGGAATCTGCTTTATTTATGGATTTATTTATGGAGCTGCATCCATACCAGCAGGACCTGTGAGGCTGGGGTGATGCTTGGTACCTGCAGCTGGGTGAACCGATAGTGGGATTCCACCCCTTGATCTTGGGGATCTGGCAGCTCTGGTATATCCTAGACAGAAAGATGGGCACTGTGACACGCTGCCCTGGGTGGCTGCGTTGAGTTTAGGTATTCACGATCCTGTGGCACCCCTGGGGAGAGACGCCCGTCACGTTGTGTCACCCCCAGGGGCAGGACCACCTGGAGGCCGGGGTTTCTGCGGGAGGGTGTCCGGGATCGGCCGGGATCGGCGGGATCAGCCGCCCGGCAGCTCCCGGTGGCTCTGGCCACTAGATGGCCCCGCGGCTCCACTGGCCACCCCGAGCCTCCTCCGGGACCCCTGGCCCGGCATCCCGGGGGTCGGGGTGCAGGAAACGAGACGGAGGGTGCACCAGGCAGAGTGTCCCCAAACCCTCCCCTGCTTGGCCCATGCCTTGAGGTGGCATTTCCTTGTCACGACCTGTCCTAAGGAGGGATGAGAGACGATGCGAGAAGGTCGAGTCCTTTACGAGCCACCAGCGAAACCCAGAGCACCCTGTCCCTGAGGAGCACCCTGGGGACAGGGACACGAGGTGCAGGAACACGGTAGTGCCTGGGCAGGGAGTGGGACACGGGACCGCAGGGACATAGGGACGTGGAGGGGCAAGGATACAGGGGTGCAGGGACACGGGAGTGCCTGGGGACTGGGGAGTCCCGGGATGCGGAGAAGAGCAGGGCACCCTCCCCTCGACCAGAACTTTCTCTTCTGCCCAGAGGAGGAGGAGGAGGATGTGGGGAGGGATGGAAATTGTCGCGCTGCCGGTGTCCCTCTCACCGTGTGGCGTGTGGCCATCGTGTGACGGCTGAGCACGTCGACCCTCCATGCAGATTCCCTGGGGCCACTGGGGTAGGGCAGCATCCCGAAATCCTGGTCCTTGTCTCGGGGGCGGGTTGGGGGGAAAGATATCACAGAGAAGGTGTCACTGCTCGCTGAAGGAATGGGGGGTTCTACAGGAGGGTGGGGGCGAACAGACCCTGTGAGGGGTCCCCAAGATGGGGATCCCTTCCTATCCAAGAGAGGGGTGCCGGGTAGGACCCCTTCAGTATCCTATGGGATGCGGGGCAGGGAAGACTTTCTGATGGAGCCCTGAGCCCTGCATCAGAGTTACCCCAGGGCAAGGGATGGATGAGATTTCTGCCCCTCCATAAGAAACGAGGGGAAGACCGCCCCAGCCCAAACGTGGGGCGCATCCTTTAAGGGGGCAGGGGTCGCTTTATTAGGAAGTGAAACATGCCCCAGAAGGGAGAAGGGGCAAGGGGGGAGCTCCTGGCGCGATCCCCAGGAGAGGAGGGTTTAACAAGGAGGGGGATTGTTGCCCCCACCAGATACCAGACCCAGTACCTGCCCCACAAGGAAAGCACTGCCAGCCACCCAAACTGGGGAGCGATGCCCTGATCCTCTCCCAACATGGGCACCTCCGCCCCACCCCGGGTTCCCCCTTCACCACCCCACGCTGGGACTCCCACCCCGACCCCCTCCCAATACCGGGGGGTGACATCCCGACCCACTCCCCACATCGGGGCCACCTTCTCGACCCCCACCACACACTGGAGAACGATGTCCGACCCCCCGCCCATCCTCAGAGCCCCGCGCAGCAGGTGCGGGGCGTGTCGTGATCGGCCGTATCGTGACGGGGCGTGTCGCGGCGGGGGCGTGCCCGCAGCCCGCGGGCGGTGCGGGGGTGCGCGGCACCGGGATGGTGCCGGCATGGTGCCGGGATGGTGCCACGGCTCCTCATCGCGCTCCTTCGCTTTTTCAGCCGCGGGTTCCTGCGGGCGGGGGACGCCGCTCCCGGCCCCGAGGCGCTACAGGTAGGGACGTCGGGACCTCCACCCCGAGGGGTCCCCCGCACCTCCCTCCCGCTCGGGACCCTTCTCAGCCCCCATTTCCATCCCCAACCGCGTCCCCTCCCATTCGGGACCCCAATCCCAACTATCTCCCGTTCTACCTGGGACCCTCAAACCGCACCCCCCCCTTCCTCCCAGACTCGCCAACCCGGGACCCCAACCCAGTGCCCCGACACCTGGGACACCGATTCACCTGCCCTGCTACTGGGGACCCCCACCCTCCTCCCCTCCCAAACCACGACACGACCCGCCCCCTCTCCCATTCCAGCCGGGACCCCCATTCCCACGGGCTCCCTTCCCGCTCGGTCCCGGGGGCGGTGGTGGGGGGTCCCCGTGTTCCTGCTGTGGGGCGGGGCTGGGAGCCGGGGCTCCCGGCTCGCCGTGAGGGGTAGGGGGCGATGGGAGCGGGGTTGCTGGACTCCCCATTCCTTCCCGCACCAGGGCTGGGGGGGCTTTCCCGAGCACGTTTCCACCCTCTTGTCTCCCCCCTTTTCGGTGGGGAGCTCGGAACCCCACGGGGAGAGCTCGACAGGGAAACTGAGGCACGAATGGGGCTGCCGAGGCGGGGGTGCCGTTTTGTGTCCCCCCCACCCCGAGGCTTGGGGACACGCTGGGCTTCACGTAGGAAGGAGGCAGCGGGTTGGAGGGGGGTGCGGATCCCGGCGGGATCCCGGGAGGAAATGGGCTGGACTGGGAGAGGGGGTGGGGGCGGCCCGGTCCCGGGGGGACCCCCACGCCCTCCCGCAGCCGCGCCAGGAGCCGGGCCGCGCCATGGGGACTCTCCAGGACACTGTGAGCAACCCTGGGGAAAGGGGTATCCGGGGGTCCCGGGGGATCTGTGGCGTCGGGCTGGGGGGGTCTATTCTGTCCTGGGGCGTTTGGGGGGCTGTCTGTCTAAGGGGGTTGGAATCCCCCCTTCCCTGTGTCCCCTGGCCCCGCTGGCAGTGGGAGCCTCAAGATACTGGCTGCGTATTCCATTCTGCGCCCAGACCTCGGGGTGGGTGTGCTGGGAAGGAGGGAGCCCCTCCTGCACCCCCAGCAGGACCCAGCTGCGAGTCCCCCACCCTCCTTGCACCAGCTGCACATTTTGGGGAGATGGAGGCTGCATCCCGGTATATGGGTGGGAAAACACTTGGTCCTTCCTGCTCCCGTGCCTTCGAGCACACCCAAATTTGGGGAGGGGTAACTTGATGGGGATTCTTCCCCTCTTGCGACTGTCTGTTCGCATGGATGGATCCCTGACCTGTGTGCCCATGGTTTTGGGTGTGAGAACCGTGGCCTGGGTCCCCCTGGGGGGTGCAGCCACTTGGGGGGCTCCAGGGGGGTCAAGACAGGAGCCAGGACCCGGAGATTCAAGCTGGGAAGCGAAGGGAAGGAAACGCTCTCTGCCGAAAGCTGCTGACGGAGAGAAAGAAGCTGAGCAGGGCCAGTGTGCCCCGGGCGGGGGGAAATGAGCCCCCCCTCCCCCTCCGGATGGGAAGGTGGCGGCTTGAGGACATCGGAGCTGTCAGCACGGGGGTGGGATGTGACACTCTGCACTGCCCAGTGCAGTGCCGTGGGGGGCCGTGTGATCCAGCTCGGTCTCAGCCCCCCAGAACCCCCCTGACCTGGGAGGGTGCTGGCAGCTGGGCAGGCTCTGAAACCCCACAGCTCCCCCAGGGGATCTGGGGTGGGGGTAAGGGAGACACAACTCCCAGCCTGGGGGGCACAGAACCCACCCAGCAGACTGGTGGGCAGACTGGTTTTAAACCAGACCACCAGTGCTGGGGTGGCAGCAAGGAGGAGGAGGAGTGGATCCCGTGGTGGGGCAGAGGTGCAGCCCCAGCTGTCCCTGGTGTGTGAGACCACAGTGGCGATGGTATGTGACCCAGGATGTATGAGGAGTGAGTGGTGGAGATGGATCCTGCTCCTTCCCCAGCATATCACAGCTCAGGGTGGGTGAGGAACAGCTCATCCCCCACGAAATACCACAGGACCCCTCTCCCCATTGGTATCCTGGGTACTGGCTGCATCTGGAGCTCCCATCCCCGATCCTGGGGGGGGTGTATAGGGGGTATCAAGGGCTTGGGGCGGTTATTACCCCCAAACACCCTGCAGTGGGGCGAGGCTGAGAATGTCTGTTCCTCCTCTCCTTCCCCGCCACCAGCTCCAATGCAATTACCTGCAGACTGCATCATGAATCAAGCCCTAATTGATACATGTTCACAGCCTGGAGAAGCAGGATGGGCTGGAGGGCCCCCCCGCTGTCTCCAGGGATTGGGAGGGGGCTGTGGGGGATTGCACTCGGGCACGTTCACTGACCTGCCAGGAATTGGGTGGCCTCAGCCAGCATTATGGGGGTCCTCCTGCCTCAGTTTCCCCCTGTGTGGGACCAGCATGTTCAGTGGGCTGAGGAGCTGCTGAGGGCAGTGAGGGGACATGCGTGTGCGGGCGTTTGTCCTTGCGTTTCCTCTGGCAGACACAAACACATCAGCAGGGCAATAAAGGGGAGGAAAGGGCCGTGGCGGCTTCTTTCCATTACATGCGGCAGGGCTGGCTTCCTCCCACACTCAGCAGGGCTGGGGGGTAGAGCTAGATCCCAAACTGGGATGGGTGGGTGCACCCCAATGTTCCCCAACCAGGTGGTCCCTACACCCAAAGGAGTGACTGCTTTGAGGTGTGGAATCAGCCTGTGCTGGTGCACTGGTGCTGATTTTTGAGGGGCAGTGGGGTTTGGGATATAGGTTCCAGTGCTCTCATGTCCCATGACATCACCCAGGAAGGGAGATCTGAGGTGGGAGTGCCCTGCTGCACCCCAGGCAGGGGAGTTGGGATGGGGGTATTCTGCTGCACCCCAAGCAGAGGGAGTTGGAGGGGATTAGTCCTGCTGCAGCCTGGGCAGTGAGAAGCTGGGATCAGGATGCTCCTGTTGCAGGATGACATGGTGGCATCTTCCCCCTGAGCGGAATAGGCCCCACGGGGGTCCTTGGCATTTTGGAGTCAAGCTGTGACATTTGGCAGGGAGGTGATGGGCTGGGATCCCCTGCAAGCCTGGGTCTGGAGGGTGGCACTCTGGGAGCTGAGTCCATGGATTTGGGGACTGGCCTGGGACCTTTGCAGCTGATATCCATTGCATACCCACGCTGGCCACTCCATGGATGTGGGGGAGAGGACAGTGGGGGGCTGCCCGAGGGAGCCATGGGGTGGAAAATGCCAGGGAATAGAGCAAGCTCCTGATTCTCCCTCCTCTTGGTGTAGGAGGGATCACTGCTCCTGGTCTGGCTCTGGCAGATGCAGGGTACCTGGCACCTTTGGATGCCCTGGCCACAGCTTTGGAACCCCCCCATAGACAAGGGGGGGCTGGAGGCCAGACCCCTGGCTGGGTGCTGACCCATTAAACACCAGCACTGAGATCCTTTCTGTCATGTAATGGGCTTTGTTCTTCTCTTGGCTGTGCCTCAATTTCACCATCTGAGTAGCGAGACCCTCCCCCCCCAATTCCTAGACCCCTTCATGGCAATTAAGACCTGCATCCCACCACCAAACCTTCTCAGGCATGGAAAATAAGAGCAGTCCCTGTATAGACAGAGTGGAACCCTCTGGGGGGGGCAGCTCTGCCAGCCCCCAGCCCCCCACACCCTGCTCCGGAGCACTGCCCAAATCGAATTCCTCCCCAGCTGCAGATGGCCAGGAATTCAATTTTCCCAGATCCCATCAGAGGCTGATAAATGAGGTCCCTAATCACTGTGCAGATCCCATTAGTGCCAGCCATACCAGGGGCTGCGTGGATGGATGTGGGAATGCTGCATTCTCATCCCACTGATCCTTATCCCTCCAAGGGACTTAGATGTCCCCCGAGCCCCTCTCTGGCTGCATCCCCAGAGCTTTGCCATGATGCTCCCAAGTAGAGCCAGGCACAGAGACCCCTGCATGGCTAATCCACCAGAAAATATCTAGGAAAGTCCTGGAAACCCATCCAGTGTGGATGGGAAGGGGACTGTGTGCCAGGGAAATTTTTCCAGCAGTGCCATGTCCCAGGAATGCACATCATGCCAGCTCTGTCCCAGCGCTGCCACTGCCAGTACCCAGAGCTTGGAGCCAGCTGGGTGCCAGGATGTCTCTGTCCTTTGGGGTGAAGGCACCCACATACCAGGGATTCTCCTAGCCATGGAGCAGTGTCCCTGCAGCTGCTGTAGGAGGGTCCATGTGCCCCTCCCTGACACGGGTTAGGGACAGGTGACACGCTGAGGGGGGTCCCTCTCCCCCTCTCTGACATGCTTGGAGACAAGTCACAGTGAGACCCCAGCCCTCACCGCCTTCTTTCTTAGAACAGTGAACTAATTAGTGACAAACGAGTGACAGATCATTAGGCTAGTGGCCGAGCCGGCTGTTCCAGAAGGCCACGATGTTCTGGGGACGGAAATCCTTGAGGAGTGTGGCTGCTGTCCCGATTTGTCCTGCCCGACAAAGGGACATCAACAGGAAGCAACCTTGACTCCAGCCCTGTTCTCTTGGCCCCGGGAGGCCAGGCCAGGATGTGGGGGGACAGACTAGGAGCACCCCAAGGGCTTGTGAGCTGCCAGAGGTTAGGAAATGTGCTTGGTTCAGCAAAATATCCCACTCAGAACGTGCGGGGTCCTCAGGGAGCGGCGTCTGCCTGGTTCCAGGCTATAGAAACTCCACGTGCAAATGGTCTGTGCAAATGTCCTGTGCAGTGTGAGTGTGCTAGGCTCCAGCCTGGCTGATGTATGGGGGGAGGGGGAGGAGGAGGATGGGGTGAGGGATGCACTGAGCTCTGGGGAGACACTGGGATCAGAATGGCTCATTCCACCTGGACCAAACTCTAGTGCCATCCTAATCAGGTCTTGCACAGCCAAGACCCTTTGCAGGTAGGGAAACTGAGGCAGGAAACCTCCACAGAAAGGGAAACTGAGGTAGGCACAGGCATGAAGGACTTTTTGGGGTGTGTGCTTTTTTTTTGGGATGGCTGATTGTACAGATTTGCATCCTTCAGCCCTTGGAAGCCTCATCCTGGATCACTGGGTCCCAGGGTGGCTCCATGTCAGGGTCCTGCACTTCAGCCCTTGCTTCCCATCCATACATTGCAACAGGACCCCAGGCAAATGACCATGAGGAGACAAGAGATATCCCAGAAGTGTTTCCTTCCTGTTTGCCCTCATTATCCCCCTGGAAAAGATGAGGTAATTAAGGAGCTACCGTGTTACAGGTTGTTGCTGCCTGATTAGATTAAAGCAATGTAATTTGGGACTAAGAGCAGTGCTGGGAGGAAATGGATGGATGGCTTCCCAGCTGGAGTTGGGCAGAGCTGCCAGCTCTACCTTCCATCCATCCCTCCATCCTCTGATGCCCTGGGCCTTGCTCCAGTGACACTGCTGGAGGGTTTTCAGGGGTGCTGCTTTGGGGGACTAGGGGTACTTCCTCTGTTTTCTCACCCCTATGGAGAGGATTTCCTGGGAAGTTGTGGCTGTGGGGCAGAGGGAAGGAGCCTGGAGCAGTGTGGGGGGTGACAGGGACAGGGTGCCAGGGTGTCAGCAGTGTCACTCAGCCTGTGGCAGAGCTGAAGGGTATCAGGGATGCTGCCAGGTGCATTTCCCCAGCTCTGTGGGGAGGATTCCCTGGGAAATGGTGCTTTTGAGCCTGGGTGAAGGAGCAGTGCAGGGGACAAGGTGCCAGGGTTTTAGCAGTGTCACTCTGCCCACAGTACAGCTGGTGACAGCAAAGCTGCAACCTGCTGCCTTCAGGAGCCGCTTCCCTGCTCCTCAGCTCCATTTCCCCACCCAGAGCCCAGTGTCAGAAGCTGGTGTTCTCCTGCCTGGCCCTGCCCTGCTTGTTGCCAGCCCAGTGTTGCCAACACACAGAGCTTGGCTATATTTAACCACCGTGGCCAGGGCACGAGGCTGAGCGGCCAGGGGAAAGCAGCCCCACAGGATTGCAGTGGGGCTGGGGCGGCTCAGCATTGCTGGAGGTGGGAGAGGAGGATGAATCACGGCTCAGGGATATTTTGGGATCTTTTTAATGCCGCCAGATTTCTCAGCAAATGCTTGGGCAGGGCGGCGCGAGCGCAGGCTGGGTGTTTGCTGGCAGCTGTGGCTCAGCTTGGGGGGCCTAGGGGGATCAGCTGCTCCCCGTGGAGCTGTCACCCTGCAGCCAGGCATTGGAGAGGTGACAAAGGCAGGGACATCTGTCCCCATGCACTTGGAAACAACTCTGGGTGTGATGGGTGGGGGCAAAAGGGGTCCTGAAGCAGCAGCTTCTTCCTTGAGGGGGAGGCAGGAGGGGAGAAAGTTTCCCCATCACTTTTCCTGGAAAGGGGAAAGGGCTGGGAAAAGGCAGAGCTGGGGCATGGGAGAGGGTGGGTGTTTCTGCCTGAAAGGTTGAGGTGGGTGGGAAACCCTTGGACAGGGACAGGTACCCAGGCACCCCATGGATGGGACACAGGGAGTGGTGAGGGGCTGTGCGAGTGGAGGCAAGCTGCCTCCCAGGAATCCAAAGGGAATTTTGCTTTTCACCTGTCAAATGTAACAAGATCCAGAGGCTGGTGGCTAAAAATGCATCCTATCTGAAGGGACCGCAGTGGGAGGAAGCCCTAAGCCCCAGCCCTGCCTCTCAGCCTTGCAATGAGGTGACCACATGGTCATGCTCCTCATCCAGGGCTCTACTCGGTAGGGAATTCCCTGAGGAGCAGCTTCTCTGTCCTTGAAGTCTGCAAACCCCCTGTGAGAGACATTGGGGCTGCAGGGGAATCCTTTGCTCTGCCCCAGACCCCTCCTTGCTGGGTTCTGCACTCCCAAGCATCCCAATCCCTTGCAACCTGAGCCTGTAAAATCCATTGGGAAGCATCTGCATGGGATGTGGGTACTGGGATGTGCTGCCCACAGGCAGCTGCACACTCAGCATCTTGGATGCTCTAATTTGATTTGGGGCCCACAATTGGGGGTGAAGTTGTCCAGACAGAGCGATGTCCAGCTCCATCCCAAAGGTGATTGCTCAGGCAGGGGCTAATAGACTAATCTGCTGCTGAAATTAATTGGGCTCATTTTCCTTGCGTTCACAGATGGATAAAGTCCCATTGGAGGGCAGGAGCCGAGTGAGCTCTGAGGGCTCACGGTGTCATGGATGCCTCAATCTCAAGCAGTCACCTCTGGCAGATCATTTTCTTGGAATTTTTACAGCAAAGCTGGGCTGGAAGCTCGGCAGGGAGATGATTCATTTCCTCGAGGTTCCTTGGAGAGGGTTGTGGCAGGAGTCTGCCACAGAAGCCTGGGCTGCTGCCAGCATCCCCCTGTAGAATCAGCACCCAAGGGTGCTCTGGCAGCGATGGCAGATCCATCTGGGGCCTCCCCAGCCCAGCATCCCCTTGCAAGGCAGGGTGGGGTACTGCAGCCCTGCTCAGCACTCCTCCACCAGCAGGATGCTCCCAGGGACACAGAATTGCTGCCTGGCTCTCTGTGCCTGTTTTCCCATGGTTAAAGAGGAATCCAGTGGGTGGCAGGTCCCAGTTTTGAGCTCTGCCTCATGCAAAATCTACTCACTGAGTGCTCAGGTGTGTCCCCCCCTCAGAGAAAGACTCCAAATTCCAGGTACTCTCAACAGGGCTGAACATTCCAGTGGGTGCCTCACTGCACTGGATCCAGCCTCTGCCTGTTGCCAGGGGGCTCCTGCTCACCCTTGGGGACCTCCATTCATCTCCCAGGAGCGAGGCCAGGAGAAGGGGTGCAAGCTCAGAGACCTGGGACCCTGTGAGGTCAGTGTCCTCCTCCTCCCCATGGCAGGTGTGAAATGCACCTTTCTGGAGAGGAAGCTGGCCAGCATGGCATTTCTTCTATTTCATACACATCCAGAGAAGCTGGGGTTGGCAGGGGGGACAAACCAAGTTTCCACAGCTGGTGGTGGGGCTAGGGGACAGACGTGGCTGAGAAAAAAGTGAATTCCCTCTCCTGGTGAATTCCCTCTCCTGAAAAAAGCTGCTTTTAAATCCCAGCAGTATCTGTGGAAGCCTGTGCTGGGGGTCCCCATCACCACATGCATGGGGACAGGATGCTGCTGCAGCTATCCAGAGGGAAGAAGAGCCCCCTCTTAAAAATAGCAAAAATAGCAGGGGAGAAAAAGGGCCATTTTGCATGAGAGAGAGAGCAGGCAGTGCTCTGGGGCTGGTCTGTGCAGGATTTGGCTTTGCTGGAATGGGAGGGTCATGTTGGAGCAGAGACAAACCCTTACTCTGAGGAGATGAATGGTGACATTAATCTTCCACCAGCTCCAGTGGGAATATTGAGGCAGATACGGCTCTGGTGTTGCACCACACCATGGGATGCTGGCCAAGGAGAGCTGGCAAAATTCCTGCCATGGGTCACCCTGTCAGCTCAGCGGTCTGGCAGAGTGAGACCAGTATCCTTGTCCCCTCAGGCCAGAGAGAAGGTGACAGCAGTCCTGGGGTGGGGGCCCCACAGGGCCACGTGTGTGCACATGGGGACAGGACAGGGACAGGGTGCTGCTCACCTGCTCTGCAGGAGCAGCACCCTCAGCTCCTGGGGCTGTCAGTGATGCTATGCTGTGTCCCCTGCCCACACCCTGTCCTTGGATCTGTTCCCAAAAAGATCCCCTTGGATCTCTCCATGCCCATTTCCAGACAGTGTTTCCCTCCAGAGCTGCTGGGTGTGGAGCACCTGGGATGAGGGTGTTGAACTCTGCTCCAGCAGCTAGGAATTGCAATCTCTCTGTTCTTTCTCCTGTTTTAGTGAAGTTAATTATCCCCCTGTGCCCACTTGGGAAGTTACCGTAGCTCTACCCTCCAAGGAAGCTGGGATGCAGAGCAGGTGCTGGGAGCTCTCCCTGGGAGAACTTTGGTCCCCTGTCCCGCTGGGTGCAGGTACAGGGCTGTGTGAGTCTGGCTCAGTGGGTCCCAGTGACATTCCTGGTGACAGGCATGGGGTGGTTGATGGTTTCATCTCTCCACTGGTGCTGGGGATGCATGTGCCAATGCATCCTCATCCAAACAGCCCAACATCTGTGGAGTAGTGATGGATCTGGAGGAGCCCCCACCCAAACTGGAGAAGTGCCTGGATGGTGTGGATTGCTGAAAGTGAATCCACAGCAAAGGGAAAGGCTGCTTATGGCAATAACTGGGATGTGGCTGTGGTGGTGGCTCTGGCTGTGCTGGCTCTGGGCCCAGGCTGTGTCCTAGCAGAGCCCCCAGAGTGGATCTGCAGCATCCTTAGGGCCGAGGGACATGGGGTGGCAGGGGGTGAGGATGTTGGGGTAAACCTCTGCTCTGGGCTGGAGGATGTGGAGTGGGAGTGGGATGAGTGGGACAAATTGAATTAGTGGGATGAGCAAGTGGGATATGCAGGACAAGTGGGACAAGTGGAAGGAGTGGGATGAGCCATTGAGTGGGATGAGTGGGTTGAGCTGGATGAATGGAACAAGCAGGATGAGTGGGATGGGCAGGACGAGTGGGACAAGCAGTTGAGTGGGATGAGCCATCAAACAGGATGAGTTTGATGAACTGGATTAATATAGTGAATAAGCTTAGTGGAAAGAGCAGGATGAGTGTGAGAAGCAGGTCAGCAGGATGAGTGGGATAAGTGGAATGAGTGTGATGTCCTACCCAGCCCACCCTCACTTTTTCTACCTTCTTGCTAGGCTGCAAACCCTCCTGTGAGCCTCTGCTGCTGTCTCTTTGTCTTGGGAATATCTTCTTTTAGCCCCTGCAGCTTTCCCCTCACTGTTTCAGGGATGGACCTCTATTCCCAGCCCTAATAAAGCCACCACCCATGTCCAGCTGCCACCTGTCCATCCCCACACCAAGAACGCCACCAGCATTTGATGCCCCAAGCAGACCCAAGGGACCCGCTCAGGCTCTGCCCCATCTTCCCTGCCCCAGGGGGGCTACTGTGGAGGATCCAGTGGGACAGAGGGATGGCAGGACAGCCACCTGCTGAGGCCTGGCTGTATTCTACAGTGCATGTGTCTCCAGTGTGAGTAAGTGACTGGAGATGCGGCCCTGTTGGAATAACATCCAGTGCCGATGTCTTCAGCTGGAAGCACCCTCACCGCCGGCCGCGCTCCCAGTGCCGCTTGGATCTGGCCCCATGGCTGAGTGTGCTCTCTGGGTGGGTGGGTGGTATGGCCCTGTGTGGGGCTGCTGTCCTGGGTGGGGTCATGGGCGACATGACAGTCCCCAGGTCTGGTTATCAGGAATGGAGCCTGGAGCCATCTGGCAAAGCTGGGACCAGAGGAAGAGCAAACCCCAACACAATTATCCAGTGTCTGACTCGAAGCATCTACTCTTTCCATCATAACATCTTCTTTGTCCCAGTCCCCCAGACAAGGGCTGCAGGCAAGAGTGGAGCTGGGAAGGTTGCACCACAGAGCCCCCTGTGCCCCCCAACTTTTCCACGTGTCTGTCCCAACACCTCTGTCCCTCTATGGGGTTGTAATCCCCAGATGAGCTTTAATCCATCTCCTTGCCCCAATGGTGCTTTATGGCATGGCTAGCACTGAGGGCAGTGTGGCTCAGTGCCAAAGCCTGCTCTCCCTTTTTGGGGACCTCCCACCACCCCACATGATGGACATCAGTCAACACAGGAGGGTTTGGCTCCAAAAAAGGCACCAGGCAGACTGGAGGCCACTGCAAGGGGTCTGGGGGCAGAAGGACCCGTGCCATGGCAGGGTTGAGAGGGGGTGGGTGCCTCAGTGCCCTTCCCCATGGCATCAACCCCCAGTAACCCCTGCTGTGCTCTTGTCCCTCTGCAGGATGCCCTGCTGAGCCTGGGCGCTGCGCTCGATGCCTCATCCCTGCGTGATGCCCTCCGCCATGCCCTTGTCACCCTGCTGCCCGCTGTGGTACGTGGGGGCTGGGAGGAATGGGGAGCAGAGCATCATTCCTTGGATGGGGATTGCTGAGGCCCCCTGGACTGGGGGGAGCCCTGGAGGGAGTAGAGAGTGGATTATCTGCTGGTTGGTGCTGGGGTTCAGCCTGGGGTGGGGTGTCTTTATTCCCAGCATTTGTGCATGTGTGCACATGCAGCTGTGTTCATGCACGCGTGCGGCTGTGCATGCATGTCTGCACACACACACCTGTGCTGCCTCCCTCTCCCCCAGGAGCATGTCTATATCTACCTGCTGGATGGGGACTCACGGCTGCTCTGCGATGATCCCCCCCACGAGCTGCCAGCCAACGGGAAGCTCAGGTGAGCTCGGCCACTTCCCCAGCCCTGGGCATGCACACACACGTGTGGCACAGCTGGTGTGCGTGCAAGGCAGGAGGGTTCCCATCCCTGTCCCCATCTTCATCCTCATTCCATCATCATCCTTGTGCCCATCCCCTTTCCCTTTGCATCCTCCTCTTCATCCTGGATGTGCACACACGTGCACAGGGGCTGTGTGTATATGTACAGGGACACACGTGTTGGCACAGGGGCTGTGTGTGTGCAGGAAGACACACATTTGTGTCCAGGGGCTGTGTGTATGTACAGGGACACACGTGTTGGCACAGGGGCTGTGTGTGTGCAGGAAGATGAACATTTGTGTCCAGGGGCTGTGCATGTGTGCAGGGATGCACGTGTTGCACAGTTCTTGAGCTTGTCCCTATCCCCTGGGTGTCTCTGCCCTCCTTCCTGGGGGTTTGCCTTCCCAGGTGCCCTTCCCAGGGAGTGCTCAAAGTATCTCTGTCCCCAGGGATGCTGTGCAGAAGCAGAAGCGGTTGGAATGTGCGGGGCTGCCCCCTGCCGAGCTCCCTGGCCAGCACCTGGGACCCTTGGCAGCCCCCCTGGCCTCTGGCACACAAGGTGGGAGCTGTGGGAAGGGTGGTAAGGACATACATGGGGGTGTGGGCATAGGGCTGGGTGGTGTGTAGGTACATGGAGGGACAGGGGGGGGATGGAGATGTGAGGAGATGGATGGATGGATGGATGGATGGATGGATGGATGGATGGATGGTCTACGGGTGGTCAGAGGCACTGGCTGAGACAACAGCGTGTGGGTGAGTGATGGATGCACAGACAGGATGGAGTCATGAAGGACAGGTGGGACTGAGGGATATTCTCAGGAACAAGTAAACGTGGAGGTGGGCAGATGGATAACGGATGGATGGGAAGATGGATAAATGGCTGGCTGGGTCATGACACATCAGGATGTAATAGGGACGTGCACCCAAGAGCTGAGCCCCTCAGCTCCAGGCTGCCCCTGGGGCTGACACTCTCTTGCTTGCAGTGCTCATCATCCCACTGGTGGACAAGAACAGCGGGGCCGTGGTCTGCGTCATCCTGGTGAGTGCAGGAACATGGGCAGGGCTCTGGGGACAGGGCTGGGCCATGATGATCCTGACATCACTCCTGATCCAGGTACACTGTGGCCAGCTGAGTGACTCAGACGAGCAGAACCTGCGTGTGCTAGAGAGACACGTGAGTGACTCCTCCTGAGCTGTGGGACCTGCCACCTGGGGACCTGCCACCCTTTCCCCCAGCCCTGCTGTCCTTGTCCCTTCTGCCCAACCTTGCAGGCCCTGGTGGCATTCCGGCGCCTGCAAGCCCTGCAGAAGTTGCAGCCCTGGCCCCAGGTCAGCCTCTCCACCAGCTCTTCCCAGACCTCTCTGGCCAAGCCTGAGAAGGCACCTGGCAGCAGCTACAGTGACCTGGACTGCAAAATCCTACAGCTCTGTGGTGAGTGGGGGGACACTGGGAAGGGGTTGGGATGTGTGGACAGGGTGAAACCTGCTCAGCCCCTCACGGCACTGTGACCCTCCTACAGGTGAGCTGTACGACCTGGATGCCGCCTCGCTGCAGCTCAAGGTCATCAACTACGTGAGTAGCTGCTCCTCCAGCCCCCTGTCCCCATCTGCCCCCAGCCCCAGGACACACCAGGGAGCCCCGTTTCATTTCAAAACAAGAGAATTCCCCAAAGCCAAGAAAAACCTCAAGTATCCACTGTGCAGTCATCAGTAGTGACCACAGTGAGCAGCTTTGTAACAACCATCAATGGCCTCCAGAGTTAACAGTGCCAGCTTCACCCCAAAAACTCCTTGAGAGAATGTACAGATTCCTCTCTTGTTCTCTGTCATTATGTACCTCAGTATGACCCTCAGGAGCATCCAGAGTGAGCAGCCTTCCCCTTGCTATCAGTAGTCTCCAGAGTGAACCTGCTCAGTCACGGAGAGGAGATTCTGGGGAGGGGCACCTGGTTCTCTGTGGCATGTGTGGGTGCCCTGGGCACACGGAGGCAGAGGAGGGGCTGGATTCTACCTGGGGAGTGCTTGGGGCAGGCTGGGGTGCTGACCCTCCCCTTACTCCCCAGCTGAAGCAGGAGACCCAGTCTCTGTGCTGCTGCCTCCTGCTCGTCTCTGAGGACAATCACCAACTCTTCTGCCAGGTGGGTGCCGCTGGGCCAGTCCCCCAGCCCTGATCCCCACAGAGGATTACATGACACCCCCTGGCATGGTGTCATGCTCATGGGCACCCCCTTCTTCCCATCTCTTCCAGGTCGTGGGGGACCGTGTCCTGGATGAGGAAATCAGCTTTTCAGTGAGCAGGGGGACGTGGTGAGGGGTTCAGAGGTCGGGGGGTGGGCAATGGGTTCCATGGGCTAAATGTCCCTTCTCCCCACAGCTCACCTTTGGGCGCCTGGGGCAGGTGGTGGAGGATAAGAAGCCCATCACCCTGAAGGACATCAGTGAGGTGGGCACCAGCTGTGTCCCCCCCACACCTGGAGGCATGGGTGTCACCCCAGTGTCCCATGGGGCTTCCTGGAGGGACGCTGGTTCCAGCCCCATCTCGCCTCTCCCTGCAGGAGGAGCACAAGCAGCTGAGCAGCATGTTGGGCTGTGAGGTCACCTCTATGCTCTGTGTCCCTGTCATCAGCCGGGCCACCTCCCAGGTGGTGGCACTGGCCTGCGCCTTCAACAAACTGAGCGGGGAGAGGTGAGCAGCATTTTGGCTGGCACTCTGTGGGGCTGCTCCCCCTCACTTTTGGGGTGCTGGAGCATTGCTGCCCTGGAGAAGGGGGGGAGCCAATGGGGATGGAGAACTGAGGTGTGCCCCCGCCAGCTACACAGACACGGATGAGCACAAGATCCAGCACTGCTTCTGCTACACCTCCACGGTGCTCACTAGCACCCTGGCCTTCCAGAAGGAGCAGAAGCTCAAGTGTGAGTGCCAGGTGAGTGTGTGCAGGGCCACGCCACATACGTGTGTGTGCTCCATCTTGCACTCGTCACTGATGGTATCCTCTCTGCCCCCTCAGGCCCTGCTGCAGGTGGCCAAGAACCTCTTCACCCACTTGGGTAGGTGCTTTGGAGAGCAGTCATGCTGAGGGAGTGGAATGGGAGATGGATGACCAACCCCACACCCAGCCCTGGAGGGTGGTGGCACTGGGGTCTTTGTCCCCAGCTGGGGAGAAGCTTGTCCCTTTGTTGGGGAATGGTTACAGAAGGGTGATGCAAGCTGGCACAGAGCCTGGCACGCACTGATTCTGCATGGCTGCAGCATGTAGCGTGACCACAGAGCTGTCAGAAACGTGTATGCACATGTGCAGCTGCGTGTGTGCACTGCTGCACACAGGTATGTGCTGCTCACACGTGCCCCACACAGCCCCCATCCTTCTGTGCCCCCCAACTTCCTGCTGGGACCCTGAGCTAAACCCTCCCCCTGTTCTATTGCATGAGTGGGGAATGAGGGGGCAGTGCTGCCTGGCTGGGGGTCCCTGACCCTTCCCTGCTCCCCCTGCAGATGATGTCTCTGTCCTGCTGCAGGAGATCATTACCGAGGCCCGGAACCTCAGCAATGCTGAGATGTGAGTGGTGGTGGCGGGGCACATGGGTGAGGGGACACAGGGGGACACTGAGCTCCCCTGTGGGTGCGAATGGCAGCTCTGTGTCTTGCAGATGCTCTGTGTTCCTGCTGGACCGGCTCAGTCATGAGCTGGTGGCCAAGGTGTTTGATGGTGGAGTGGTGGATGACGAGGTGAGCACAGGATGGAGCTGGGGAGCCTGGGGTTGTGTCCCTCCCCTCAGGCCTTGCTGGTGATCCTCTTCCCCTGCCCACAGAGCTATGAGATCCGCATCCCAGCAGACCAGGGCATCGCTGGCCATGTGGCCACCACTGGCAAGATCCTGAACATCAAGGATGCCTACTCACACCCGCTGTTCTACCGTGGGGTGGATGACAGCACCGGCTTCCGCACCCGCAACATCCTTTGCTTCCCCATCAAGAATGAGAGCCAGGGTGAGGGAGGGATGGGCCACACTGGGAAGAGGGGGGGCACAGGTCTGGCCCAGCAGGTGTCTTAGTCAGCATGTGGTGATTTGGTCACTCATCACGTTGATGTGACACTGTTCCCAGCATACAGGCACAGCATCATCCCTAGCCTGAGGGCATGAATCATGTTCAAACACAAGGGCACAATCCTGGCTCAGCACTGTCCCCAGCATGTGAACACTGTCCTGTCCTCAGCCCATGGGCACCATTCTGTTCCCAGCCCATAGGCAGAGCACTGCCCCAGCACACGGGCATGACCCTGTCCAAATCCCATGGCCACAGTCCTGTCCCTAGCATCAGGGCACCATTCTTTCCCATGAATGTGGGCATGGTCCTGTGCCCATCCTTGGGCTCAGTGCAGTCTCCTGGCACAAGGGCACAGTTCCTGGGTGTGATCCTGTGCCCCTGCAGACAAGCACAGCACTGACCCCAGCACATGATCTTGTCCTAATCCATGGGCTCAGCATGGTCCCTGGGCATGATCCTGTCCCCTACAGACACTCAGCACTGTCCCCCAGCCCATGGCCATGATTCTGTCCCAGCCCATGGGCATAGCACTGTCCTTAAGCACATGGGCATGATCATGTGCCCTGCGTGTGGGAACGATCCTGTCTGCCAACACATGAGCACAGCACTGTCCCTGGGCATGGGCCCCTGGGCACTGCACTGTCCCCAGAATGTGGGTGTCATGCTGTCCCCAACCCACAGGCACTGTCCCTGTGCTGTGTACTGGGGCACAACCCTGCCCTAAACCCACGTACACAGTGCAGTCCCCAGCATACAGACATCACCACTGTACCCAGCACAAGGGCCTGATGCCCCTTCTGTCCTCCCTCTGCTCCAGAGGTCATTGGGGTGGCAGAGCTGGTCAACAAGATCAATGGCCCTTGGTTCAGCAAGTTCGACGAGGACCTGGCCACTGCCTTCTCCATCTACTGCGGGATCAGCATCGCCCATGTATGTGCTGGGGGGTCCTCCACTTGGAGGGGGTCACACACAGGGTGTGTCCCAGCTCTGCCACAGCACAGAGGGATGGGGGAATATGTGTGCATGGTCCCCATTCCTTGGGGACAAGTGGTGGTGGCCACGGGATGGGAAGAAAATTCGTGGGCACAAAGATGTGCTGTGGTACCAGGGTGGGCTTGGGGGTGCTGGAGGGCGTTTGCCCACCCCCAGCACTCCCATATCCTGATCCTGCCCCACAGTCCCTGCTGTACAAGAAGGTGAATGAGGCGCAGTACCGAAGCCACCTGGCCAATGAGATGATGATGTACCACATGAAGGTGAGGTGGCATGAGGACAGGGACAGGGATGGGACCCCCACTGCCAGCATGGTGCCCCACACTTTACCCCAAGGTGGTCACACAGTTGGGTGGTGGTGATACCCCGGGGCTCTCTGCTCTCACTGTGGTTCATGTGGCCTTTGGGACACCTGTAGCCCTGCTCATAGTGTGGACCACTGGTTATGGCTCCTACAGGTGTCTGATGATGAGTACACCAAACTGCTGAGTGAGGGCATCCAGCCTGTGTCCACCATTGACCCCAATTTTGCCAGCTTCACCTACACGCCACGCTCACTGCCTGAGGACGACACCTCCATGGTGAGGACCATGGGGACAACTCTCAACTGCCACCATCCCCTGCCTGGCCTCGGTCAGGTCATATATCCCAACCCTGGGTGCTGGGGTGGTGGGGTGAAGGGACGTGGCTGCACCCCTGAGCATCTTCCTGCTGAGCAGGGGCAGGGGTGGCTCACGGGGGACCTTGCTGGGCATTGTCATTCCCTGCGACCTACCCTATCCCCTCTGCAGGCCATCCTGAGCATGCTGCAGGACATGAATTTCATCAACAACTACAAGATGGACCGTCAGACGCTCACCAGGTGAGTCCCCATCCCTGTACACTTTCCTTGTGTCCACCCTCATTTCCATCCCCATCCACACCACCATCCACCTTCCCCATTCCCCTCCTCTTCTCCATCCCCTGTCTCCTTCCCCATCCCTGTCCACACCTGTGTCCCTGTCCCCATCCACATCCTCATCACTGTCCACCTTCTCTGTCCCCTGTCCATATCCTTATCCCTATGCCCATCCTCATCCAGATAACTGTCCCCATCCCCCTCCCATTGTTCGTCCCCAATCCTTTCCCATCCCATCCACATCTTCATCCCCATGCCTGTGCCTGCCTGGTGGACACCTGGCCAGGTGGAGGTCTCTGTGGGGTGAGACCCTCCCCACATGGCTTTGCCCCTGTCCAGGTTCTGCCTGATGGTGAAGAAGGGGTACCGTGACCCTCCCTACCATAACTGGATGCACGCATTCTCCGTCTCCCACTTCTGCTACCTGCTCTACAAGAACCTGGAGCTCGTTAACTACCTGGAGTAAGGCCAGGTGCTATCCCTGTCCCTGTTCTCCATTCCCTGGCCTGGCTGGGGTGCTCCCTGCTCTCCTGCCTGCCTCAGTTTCCCTCCTCCCCCTCCCCAGAGACATCGAGATCTTTGCCCTCTTCATCTCCTGCATGTGCCATGACCTGGACCACAGAGGCACAAATAACTCCTTCCAGGTGGCCTCGGTGAGCCGAGCCCAGAGCTGGGATGGGCAAGGGGGAAGTGGGGGTATGGGGACGGCTGTGGGGGTCTTCACCCCCACAGTTCCATCATTCTGGCTCCTCTACCTTGCAGAAATCGGTCCTGGCCGCGCTGTACAGTTCAGAGGGCTCTGTCATGGAGGTAAGATCACCCAAATCTCTCACTGCCCATCTCTCCTGGGTTCTGGCTGTGTGGCAGCATCCTTGCCTGCTCCCTGCCTGCTTTCATGATCCTGGCTTCTCCCACAGAGACATCACTTTGCCCAAGCCATTGCTATCCTCAACAGCCAAGGCTGCAACATCTTTGACCACTTCTCCCGAAAGGTGAGCCCCCCACCTTAACAGCTCTCTCAGGCCACCCCCTGCCCATGCTGAGCCCCTGTGTCCTCTCCAGACCTCCTACTCCCCATCCCTGGATCCTAGGGGATGTGGGAGCTAGCAGGGGCACAGAGCTGGTCATGGCAGCTGCCTTGCCCACAGGACTACCAGCGCATGCTGGACTTGATGCGGGACATCATCTTGGCCACTGACCTGGCCCACCACCTCCGCATCTTCAAGGATCTCCAGAAAATGGCAGAAGGTGAAGCTCCTGGGATGGGGATTGGGATTTGAGGGGTGGTAGGAACTCATCCCACCAGGACTGAGAAGTGGCACAGGAGGTTCTTATGTCGGAGGTGATAAGGGCTGGGACATGACACAGGAGGTTCTGGCTGTCCCTAAAGTCCTTGTGTGGTGTGATGGGGACTATGGAGCAATGTCCTGAGCCCCCATCCCAATCCCTGCCCCACACTCTTCTCACAGTGGGATATGACCCCAAGAACAAGCAGCACCGCAGCCTGCTGCTCTGCCTGCTCATGACCTCCTGTGACCTCTCTGACCAGACCAAGGGCTGGAAGACCACCAGGAAGATTGCAGTGAGTGCCACACCATGGAGCTAAACCCCCTGAATGCCACCTCACAACCCACCTAGGCCACCTGCATGTCCCCAGGCACACACCTGCCCCTCATGGAGGGGGTTCCTCCATGCAGAACTGTGCAGCAGTTCCCCCAAGCCAGACCTGCTCGATTCAGAGCTGTGGGGAGGGGTCTGGAGGGCAGGGGGGCTGGGGGATCATCCCAGGCTGCACCCCCTGTGCTGACACCTGTCTCTTGCAGGAGCTGATCTACAAGGAGTTCTTCTCCCAGGGTGACCTGGTAGGTACCACCTAGCAGGGTTGGGCTTGGCCAATGCTCCTAAAAAGCACCGATGGAATGGGGCTGTGGGCAGTGGGCAGAGAGGTCTTGCCTGGGAATGGGGGGAAAGTGCCACTGGCACTGACCCCCCCTTGCCATCCCTGCAGGAGAAGGCCATGGGGAACAGCCCACTGGAGATGATGGACCGGGAGAAAGCCTACATCCCTGAGCTGCAGATCAGCTTCATGGAGCACATTGCCATGCCCATCTACAAGTGAGCCCCGGCGCTGCCACCCCCACCTCCCTTAGGGTGGGATGGGGTGCTGTGTGGGGAGCCTTGCGGATGCTGGGGGGGTTTCAAGCAGTGGGGATGGGGTTGCACTCAGCTGAGGGGTTGCATCGACATAGGGGGGTGCAGTCCTGTGCTGATGGAATGCATCCCCCATTCCACAGATTGCTGCAGGATCTCTTCCCCAAGGCAGCGGAGCTCTACGAGCGAGTGGCCAGCAACCGGGAGCAGTGGACCAAGGTCTCCCACAAATTCACCATCCGGGGGTTGCCCAGTAACAACTCTCTGGACTTTCTGGATGAGGAATATGACCCACAGGCCCCTGACCCCCAGCTCAACGGCTGCCTGGAACCTGAGGCGGGGCAGCCCCCCGAGGTTGGGGCTGAGTGAGGGAGACCATGGAGGGGCCACAGCCATGGCTGGGCCAGGAGCGTCCCCAAGCCTCATCCCCCAGCCTATGGGGAGGAGGTTTGGGGGGATATCAGTGACTCTGGACTACCACGGCAAGGGCTGTGTGCTGCCAGCACCCACCACCAGCCCTTCCCCACCACTGGGTGACTATCTCCTCCCTCTGGGGCAGGTGTTCAGGTGTCCTGTCCACCCGGTGGTCCCTGGGACACTGCCTTGGTGGCTGGGAGCACCAAGGGACACAGTGGGGCTGGGGGATGGACGTGCTTTAAGCTGCCTTAAGACTGCAGGTCTGTCCCCATGGGATGACAGTAGGAATGATATCCTTGGTGGAAGCACCCACAGAGGGGTCGGTCACCATGACATGGTGTGCATGGGTTAGCAGGACAGAGGGGGATGGTGTGGGGCAGGATGGCAAGGGGCGGTAGGAGAGCTGTGGGGTGGCTGTAGAGCGTATGGGGGGTGTTGCCATGGACCATGGATCAGGTCCACGGAAGAAGGTTGGCTGCAGCTGGAGGGAAGAGACACCAGAGTGGGATAGCCATGTCCATGGGGGTTCCACACTAAAGAACCAGCCCCAGCCTCTTCCTAGCAGCATCCCTTGATGCTGAGCATCTGTTGGCTAAGAGCCCCACCTCTCTAGGACCCCTGAACCCACTCACCCGTGGAAGGGCTCATATATCTCACACAGCCCAGTCCCATGCAGCCACACAGCCACGTCCCCTACAAGGGCTACACACTTGCCAAGGCTGGGGGTCCTGCTGCTGGTTTGCATGCACAGGGGAGGCTGTGCTCCACAGGGGGTCCATCTGCTCCCATACATGTCCTTGCCGTGTCCCCACTACGTAGGTGTTCCTCTGAGGTGTCCACCCAGGAGCCTCCTCACTGCAAGCAGCTTCTCTGGTGACCGTGTTGTGAGCGTCCCTAGCTCACAGTGGCTTCACAACTCCTGCCATGCCAACCTCTGTGCATGGATCCTGCTGACATTTTGGGATCCCTCTGGTCTTGCAGACCACTGGGCATGAACCTCAGTGGTCTCCTGTGGTCCCTCTGGTCCTGCAGACCACCATGCATGGACCCTGCCATTTTCCTATGGTCCCTCCGGTCCTACTTGACCATGCATGGATTCTGTTGGTCTACCATGGTTGATCTGGTCATGCATGGACCCTACCCTGGTGTTTTCCCGTTAATCCTTTCTTGTCCTGACTGCCATGCATGCACCCCACCAACCTCCTGTGGTTTTTCTGGTCCTGCAGACCACCATGCATGGACCCCAATGCTCTCCTCGGTTCCTCCTGTCCTACAGACCACTGAGCATGGATCCTGCTGACCTTCCTGTGGTCTCCAGTCCCACAACCCAACCCCTATGGACCCTCTCAGTCCCAGGGGCTCCACCAGCCTCCAGAGTCTGACCAGCTGCATGTGACCCAGGGGTCTGTCACCCCAGCCAAAGCCACCTGAAACACCCATGAGCAGGGGAGCTGCAGTAAGCAGCTTGCCCTGCTGGGGCAGAGTTGAAGAGGGGGCTGGGGCTGGGTGGGGGGGGGGGGCAGGGTGCTCAGACTTGAGAGATGAGGATGCGCTGAGCCCCCAGGCTGCATCATCTGGCTTGTAGGAGCTGGGTGAGTCCACCACCACACCAGGGAAAGGCGATGGGAGCAGCATGGTAAAAAAATTCTGGCACCACTGGCATTGGTGTTGGTTGTGTTGGGATCAAAAGTGGACATGGGGCCATGTGCTGCCCCATCCCCACTCCTCTGCAGTATCCCATGGCACCATCCCAAGTGGTGGCACAGCAGGTCCCTCCTGGATTTGGGCTACACAGTGGCTGCTTCTCTCCTTGGCTTGTCTGTAAGCAATGGCTTGCCTGTGTTCTCGGGATACCTGGAGCGTGTGTCTGCAGGAGCAATGGGAGACCCCAACACTGAGCTGCTCCACGTGGATGAAGTGACCTGAATTCCTTTTGCCTTACCTACTCGGAGATGCCTTTAGTGAGATGCTTTGCCCAAACCCTGGTGGGACCCACCTGGTGACTGAGTCTGTCTGCTGGCCCATGGCTTTGCCTCCAAGACCCCCTTAAACCCTTCTCCCCCTCCCCACACTGCCATAGGGGGTGGGGATGGTCCCAGAATTCAGCAAACCCCAAAGCTGCAAGAGGAGGACAGCAGCTTCATCCCTGTCGTGATGCTGGCACAGCCCTGGTACCAACGTGCCAGTAGGTACAACTGTTCAAAGACAGTCCCTGCATCCCAGTGCTGATCCAGAGATGCCTGATGAATGGATCCCTCCATCCAATAGGTGTGGGGGTGTCCTGCACTTGGGTTCTGCATCCCGGGTACCACACCGTGGTGGGGGCACACAGGGATGCCCGTTTCCCAGCTGTATCCCACTTTTCCAGCCCCTGCTGCTGGTGTGTGTAGGTAGTCAATGCTTTCCCAGCTCCTGCCCCTGTATATACCCCTCTGGATACTGGGGAGTGCAGCCTGCACCCAGCCCAGCTCACTCACGAGTGTGCACAGGTGTGTGTGGGTGTGCAAACCTCCTCCAGCTTTTCTGTCCTTCTGTCTTGCGGCACTGGTTGTTCTGGACTCCAATGGAGCCTAAGGAGGAGATGACTACTCTTTCTTCCTCTCCTCCTTCTTTTCTTATTCTCCTTCTTGTCTTCCTCCTCCTCCTTCTCTTCCTCCTCCTCCCCCTACTGTCTCCTCCTCCTCCTCCTCCTTCTTTATTATTATTTCTCTTTTTTTGGTGGGTTTTGGTTTTCCTAAATAAATTTCATATGTCAACCTCCCCGTGACAGGTTGATGGGTGGCCTTGTTGGGGCCTGGGGAACTCCAATTAAGACTTAAGAACCCCCAAATCACCTTCAGGGGTAGAATTCAGCTTCGGCCATGTAACTCTGACACCCCCAGGAAGCTCCAGCCCCTCCCGGGATGTTCCACTCCTGTGGAATGCTCCAATGTCACAGGATTCACTGATCCCCTCTGAGTGCTCCAGGTGCTCTCATCCCTTCCCTGTGCCCTGTTCTCTCCTGAAATGTTCCAGAACCTCAGGATGCTCCAATCCCCTGGGATGCTGTGTCTATCCTCATATGCCGGGTTGGGACCCCTCCATGCCTGGACATGCTGCTCCTCTGGCTCCTGCAGCCATCCCTTCACGGCTCCAGAGGGGACCCTCTAGTCTGCCCATCATCCGTGCATCAAGGGCTGCTGCGGTTTTCATTCCTGCCGTCCAGCTAAGGAGCAATTTATTATCCAAGATCAATGCAGCACTTTCATCCCAGCCCAATCTGACAGCTTTATTCTGGGCATTTGACACCCAGGGGAAAAGTTCCCGGAGCTTTGGTGCTGGCATGCTCTGGCACCCCATGAGCTGCCAAAATTAGGGTGAAAATCTGCCCAAACTACCAAATGCTGCTCCAAGCGCCGTTTCAAATCCCGGGATTAAATCTTTTAATCCTCCGAATTAGTCCCAGAGCAGGGTTTATGATCCCCAGCCAGGAGCTGCCCCAATTCTGCCTCTGCCACCGATGGCTCCATGCCCTTGGGTGACATCCTTTCCTGGATGCTTCGGGGTATCACAGCCTTCCCTCCTTTTGTCCCGGCTGATCCCTATGGCGGGGTGCAGGGTTCTCCAAGGACGGGGTAAAGCTGTCCCGTGGGTGGGTTCAGGTGTCCCCACGGTGGGGCAGAGGAGACACCACGGTGGCCTTGGCGGGGGGATAGGGAGGGGATGCTCCAGCCGGGGATGGATGTACCACTGGAATCACCTGAAGCCCATTCCCACGGGCTGCTCTGCGCCAGGGCGGGAGGGGGGCGCAGCCGGTGGGGAGGCCGGGAGAGGAGAACGGACGTGTTCCTCCGGGGAAGGCGGATTCCATGGGAGGAGAGGAGGGGAGGGACACCTCGGGGGCGGGGTGCGCGCTAGTGCCTGTGTGTGTGTGTACATGGGTTGTGTGTGCATGTGTGTGGGTGTCTGTGCCCGTGCGAGTGCATGTGTGTGTCTGTACTCGTGGGTTGTGTGTGCATTCTGTGTTGTGTGCGCGTCTGTGAGTGCAGGTGTGTTTGTGTGTGCACAGGGGTGTGTACATGCATGTGCACACGTGGAGAAAGTGAGTCTGCATGTATGTGCAAGTCATGTCTGTGTTCACAGACATGGAACTCTGTGTTCATACTCAAGTATCTGTGTTCAGAAACGTGTCTCCATGCACACACACACGTGTCTCCGTGCACACACACGTGTGTCTCTATGCACACACACACACACACGTGTCCCTGTGCACACACACGTCTCTGTGTATACACACTTTACACAGTGCACGCACACACGTGTCACTGTGCACACACACGTGTCCCAGTGCACACACACGTGTCTCCGTGCACACACACGTGTCTCTGTGCACACACACGTGTCCCTGTGCACACACACGTGTCCCAGTGCACACACACACGTGTCTCTGTGCACACACACGTGTCTCTGTGCACACACACGTGTCTCCATGCACACACACGTGTCTCTGTGCACACACACGTGTCCCTGTGCACACACACGTGTCCCAGTGCACACACACACGTGTCTCTGTGCACACACACGTGTCTCCGTGCACACACACACGTGTCTCCGTGCACACACACACGTGTCTCCGTGCACACACACGTGTCCCAGTGCACACACACGTGTCCCAGTGCACACACACGTGTCTCTATGCACACACACGTGTCTCTATGCACACACACGTGTCTCAGTGCACACACACGTGTCTCCGTGCACACACACGTGTCCCAGTGCACACACACGTGTCTCCGTGCACACACACGTGTCTCCGTGCACACACACGTGTCCCAGTGCACACACACGTGTCTCCATGCACACACACGTGTCTCTGTGCACACACACGTGTCCCTGTGCACACACACGTGTCACTGTGCACACACACGTGTCCCTGTGCACACACACGTGTCTCAGTGCACACACACGTGTCTCTGTGCACACACACGTGTCTCCATGCACACACACGTGTCTCAGTGCACACACACGTGTCCCAGTGCACACACACGTGTTCCTGTGCACACACACGTGTCTCTATGCACACACACGTGTCTCAGTGCACACACACGTGTCTCCGTGCACACACACGTGTCCCAGTGCACACACACGTGTCTCCGTGCACACACACGTGTCTCCGTGCACACACACGTGTCCCAGTGCACACACACGTGTCTCCATGCACACACACGTGTCTCTGTGCACACACACGTGTCCCTGTGCACACACACGTGTCACTGTGCACACACACGTGTCCCTGTGCACACACACGTGTCTCAGTGCACACACACGTGTCTCCGTGCACACACACGTGTCTCCGTGCACACACACGTGTCTCCGTGCACACACACGTGTCCCAGTGCACACACACGTGTCTCCATGCACACACACGTGTCTCTGTGCACACACACGTGTCTCCAAGCACACACACGTGTCCCTGTGCACACACACGTGTCACTGTGCACACACACGTGTCCCTGTGCACACACACGTGTCTCCGTGCACACACACGTGTCTCTGTGCACACACTAGGGGCTCCCCCCGCCCGTCTCTTTCCCCGCGCAGCCGCTGGGGGGCGTCCCGAGCCGTGCGCGTGCTCCCGCGCTGCGCCCGTCTCCGTGTGTGTGTCTGTGTGTGTGTGCGCGCGCACTGCCCCACACTCTCCCACTCCCTCGCCGCCTTCCCGCCCACCTCCTGTCAGCCCCGTGCCCCCCCGCTCTCCGCATCCTCTCCCCGCGTCTTCTCCCCGCCTTGTGCGGCCCGCGCGCGCCGCCGCCCCCGGCCCCGGGGCCGCGCCGCTCAGGGGCGGGCGGAGGCGGCGGCGGCAGCGTCCGCACCGGAACCGGGACGGGCCGAGCCCTGACGAGCGCCTCCGAGCGTGTCCGAGCGCCTCCGAGCGGCTCCGAGCAGCTCCGAACCGCCTCCGAGCGGTTCCGAGCGGCTCCGAACCGGGCGGCGCGGCGTCCGCCCGGGCCGAGCCGAGCGGTTCCGAGTGTTTCCGAGCCTGCTCGAGCGTTTCGAGCGGTTCCGAGCGGGCCCGAGCAGGGCCGCACCGGGCCCGGCGCCCGCCCCGCCGCCGCTCCCTCCACCATCCAGCCAGTAATTTTCCAAGCCCAGCCGGCGCTTCCCGGCTGAGCCCGCAGGATCGGCGGGGCCATGGGAGACAAAGGCACCCGGTGAGTGAGGACCGGGACAGAGCGGAGCATCCCGGGGGGGCATGGCCCGGCATGGCGGGGGAGGGGTGGCACGGGCGCTGCCGGTGCCTGCGCTGGTGCTGGGGGTCCCCCGGGTGGCCCCGCTGCTGGGATGTGGTGCCCCCCCGAGGGGCAGCGAGGAGCCGGAGACTGGGAGTTGTAGGGAAATGTTTGGGGGTCCTGCCTGGGGTCCGTGGAGTTACCGGGAGCGTCGCTGCTCCCTCCCCGTCAGATTTGGAGCCTGGGTGGGTTTGGGATGGGGGAGGCTGTTGTCACCCCGGTGACGCCGGGGGACCCAGGCCCTGATGTCACTCCCGGCATGCGGCACAGCTGGGGGTGTCAGGGAGCACGTGCCAGCCCTGGAGCGCGGGGACACGAGGGCTTGCGACGCCTTCATCCCATGGGAATGCTGCCGTGGGGATGCTGCCTTTGGGGGGCTCCTGTGTAGAGGTGGATGGGTGCCCCCCTGTGCCCCCCAGGGCTCCAGGTGCAGACCGGGGCAGGACCCACTACGCATCCTGTGTGGGCTGCACATCCTGCAGAGGGCTGTTGGGATTTGAGGGAGAGCCTGATGGCCCCTGCCAGCCCTTGCAGGAAGGCCAGGGGGATCTCCTGTGACATCCGCTCACCAGATAGCTCTGGCAGAGTGGTCAAGGAGTTGACACTCCCATTCTTCACCCCAATCCCTTTCTGTCCCCATTAATCATGGAGGACCGGGGATTTCAGGGTGCTCCTGCTCACCCCTCAGCACCACAGCCCTCCCTTTGCTCATCTCCATGTCCCCTTGGCATCAGGATCACGGGGCTTCGGTGCAGCCACTGCCATGGCCACGGCAAGAGAGAAGGATGAGGGGTCTGTCCCTGCCTGGGCGGAACCTTCCGGAAACATTGCAGTGTTTTGGGGTGGCAGGATAGGAGTTGTGGGTTCCTGTTGAACTCATCCGGCGTTTTGGGAAGCGGCTGTTGCTGCTGCCAGCCTGCTGGGTGTTGGTGCCCCAGCCGTGGCTGCCAGCATCCGCTTCCTCCCTGCTCAGTATCCTGAATTCTGGAGAATTCATGTTGCACTCCTGGAGCAGGCGGACAGCCCCACAGATCAGGGGGCTGGAGCATTCCCTGGGTGTTGGGTTCCCTCCAGCATCTGGGTGCAAACCCCAGGATGCAGCTGGTTTGGCCTCCAGGGCTTTTCAGGTGCCAGGGGGAGCTTGGTGAGCGGCATTCCCATCAGCAGGCGTGCCGGCAGGAGAGACATGAGCTGATCTTCTCCCTGCCTACGCAGCGTGTACGGAGGGAGCTGGGAAGAAGTGGGGGGGCAAGAATTAGGCTGACAAATCCTTCTTCCTTTCCAGTTTGGATCTCCAAACCCAAATCCACTGAGTGTGATCAGGAGGTTCAGCTGTGGGAGCTGATTAACTGTGTGATTCCCCAAAAGCCCATTTCTACTGATTCCTGCTGTGGCACCCCACTTTTCTTGGGAGTCACCAAGCTCTGCAGTGGGAAGAACTGGAGGAAACAGCTGAGTTGGTGGCTGTTGGCATCATTGATCCCCTTTTCCTGCTCTACCCACTCAGCGCCCAGCCAGGGCAGCTGCAGCCCCACACAGGATGCCCAGCTACTGGAATTCCTGGCTGCTGGGATTCCTAGCCTATGGCTTGAACATGGTTTCCTGGTGGCTAGGAAGTGCTGCAGTGGTTCTAGTACACCAGAGCCCACCTTGGTTGCCATTAAGCAACCCTTGCACCTTTCCTCTGGCCCCATAGTCCCATCCAGCCCCTCCATAGCATTCCATCATAGCATCTTGCTGCCAGGGGGGTGACTCTTGCCTGCCACCAGACCTGCTGGTCAGTCCCTTTACAATCCCATTCATCCCCCTGGATTAAGCCATAGGATCTGAGAGCAGGACAGGGATCTCCATTGGGAAGAGAAAGAGCCCTAGAAGGTGGACCAGGACGGGAGACTTCTGCTTCCTGGATGTTGTTTGGAGAGCAAACTGGTAATAACAGCAGGATCCAGACACATCCCGGATCCCACAGCTGAGGTGTTTCCTCGCCAGGGAAGTTGGTGGAGCTCTGACCCAGCTGGGGGATGCTGCTGCTGAGCCTGGCGGAGGATAGATGGATTGATGCAGTAGGGATGCAAAATGCAGCATGGGGCCTGTGGGATGCTCTGGCTTTGGGATTGGCTGGCGTGGTTCTCCAGGCTCATCCCGGCACAGCTGGCACGGAGCTTCTGGCCGCCACCACGGGATTGTGCTGGTGTGTATGATGTGGTTGCTGGTGGTTCCGTTATCCCTGGAGATTCCTTTTAACGTGGCTCTAGCTAATTAGATCTGCCAGCCAACCTTGTTAGCATGAGAGCTGGCAAAACCCCTGGATTCTCTGCCCTGGGATCAAAGGCAGCCATTGGATCCTGTTCCAACGCCCAGAGGAATCAAATCCTCATAAATCTTCCCAACCAAGATCCAACAGACCCCACTCAACTATTGGCCACCCAATAAAGCCACATCGTAAGCCCTGGCTGGGTGCCTGACAAGCTCATTAAGGGATGAGATCCACGGCAGGGAGAGGGCAGGGGAGATGTGATCCGGCTATGTGGCAGCAGGACAGGCTCAAGGGGCACTGGGACTGCCAGCCCACGGCGTGAGGCCCCAAGCCCCTGATGGGCAGCGGCAGAGGCCACTTCCTGCCTCGTGTCTCGAGTGTTTCGACACCAGGAAGGGCTGGAGGGGGAGGGAAGGCTTCACACTTCCTCCTTTCCTCCCTCTAAATCCGGTAGCGGGCGAGGGTCACCCCGCTGGCAGCAAGAGGCCACTGTGTCCCCGTGTGCCCCTTCCCTTCTCCCAGTGGTGCTTCAGGGGAGATGTGAGCTCCTGCACTCATGGGGTGGGGCCAGGCAGGGCTGCCGCACCCACAGGATGAGGGCACCACACACTTCTGTACCCACAGCGTGGAGCCAACCTGGGCTCCTGCATGCACAGTGTGGAGCTGTGTGTGTCTTGAATTCTGTGGAGCTTCTGCACCCAAAACGTGGGGCCTCTGCACCTGCAGCGTGCGGCTGGGCAGGTCTCAGGCTCTCTGTGGGGCTCCTGATCCAGTGTGGGGCCAGCACAAGTGTGTGCCAGGCAGTGTGGTGAGGAGTGGCTTCCCGCAGCACCTGCCATCGATCTCACTTGCACTGGGTTCATTAGTGGCTCCAGTAGTGTCTCCAGGGCTGGTAGGAGCATCACCCGTGTCCCAGGGGGCTGGCAGTGGCACCCACTGAGCCTCCAGCCTTGGCTGCCTTTTCTGGGGCTTCCTAGCACACCTCAGGCTGTGACCAGCATGCTGGACCCTCTTTGGGGTTTCCCTTGGGAGCTGGTCTGCGGGGTGCGGGGTGATAAGGGGCTGACAGGCTGTCAGGGGATGCTTCTCATCCTGCTTTGAAGTAATGCCTCATTAATTACCCATGAAAATTTTGCTGTTAGTTGCTCTGGGCTCTCAGGAGGATGTGTTCATTGCTCCTCCATCCCTGTCTCTGGAGAGTGATGCCCCCATGGCTTTCAACCCCAAAAACTGTGGAGTGCTGATGACCTTCCATGGCAACTTGAGGTCTTTATTCCCCCAAGTTATTTAATTGCAGCAACATTCCCATTAATTCCATCTTTCCTTGCACCAGCACAGGATCACACCTTCACTAGCAAACCCTCATGACAAACATTCTACTGTGGAAGTGCTTTCCCATTTTGGCTGGGAAAAGTCAATCCCCCAACCCCCACAGGGAAAAATCATCCAGGAAGAGCCAGCAGGATGTCCCTGACATTCCCAGTGGCTTGGGACAGCCAGAAGGATGTCCCCAATATTTTATGTGTGTGGCAGAGGATTCCTGTAGCTTGTGTGGGGACAAGGGAATAAGGGCTCCCAGCCCCCACATTCCCTTATTGAGACTAGATCCTGCTTCTTGGGCAGAGCTGGGCCAGGCTGTGCTGGTCCTCATGGCTCTCAAGAGACTGGGATGTGGAGACTTGGCCATGCAGGAGTGCAGGGGCACAGGGAGGTGGGGACACAGGATTTCAGGGATGTGGGAGTGAGGGGTGTGCCCACTCATCTCCTGATACATCATACCCCATTGCCGAGGTGTAGTCACCCCCAAGCTGGCACCCACCAGCTGCTGCCTTCCCTGCCTGCCCCTTGGCTCAGTGTGGGCAGCTGCAGGCACTGGGGCAGCTGAGGGTTACTCCTGGTGTGGCTGAGAGTCCATCATCCAGTAGCAGCCTGGGCCATTTTGGCAGAGCCAAGCAGCTGCCCTGGGAAATTGTTTTTTTCCAGCCTAAAACCGCTACTAATCTTCCCGGATGGTTTTAATGGAATTTAAAGGCGAGGAGGGATTATCTGAGGAGAACCCATTATGGGTGGCTTTGTGCCAGGGCAGGCTCCGAAAAATCTGGCAGCGCCAGGCACCCTACCTGCCTCTGCCCGCTCCCTGCTTGCAGCAGACAGGCTGGGAATGCTCCGGCATTTTCCAGCAGCGGCATGTTGGACCCACAGCCTTTCTCCCATGTCTCTGTGGGGAGAGATTTGTGTCTGTCAAATCCAGAAGGATTTTGGGAGTTGAGAGGGGTGTCCAGGGGCTGGTCCAGTCCTTCGGAATGGGAATAAAGAGGCCTGGTTTGGAAAGGAGCACCCAGACTTTCCTTGCTTCTTCAGTGGGTTACATCCATGTGAGGTGATGGTGAGGTGGGTTCATTCCATGGGATGCTCCCATCCTGTGTGCCTGGACCCCATGGTCCCACACTCTGGTTCCAGGGCCAGGTGGGTGCTGGGGTGCTGCTGCCCTTCACAGTGGTCTCTGGGCACCATCCTCAGGTGAAGAGGTGGGCTGGGGTCCTGATGCCTCCATTATCCAAAGCTGGGTTCTGGCAGTGGGTGCTGTGTGTTGGATGCATCTGGCACCCAACAGGACTGTGCTGCTGGATGCTTCTTCCCCCAGGGACCCTACCTGAAGGGGAGAGCTGGACAGCTCCATGGGCAGGGAGCCAGGAGCAGAGAGGGGGGTTCGGGAGTGGAGGGTATCCCCTGCTCCAGCACTCACCCCCCGCTTTGCTGTTTTGCAGGGTGTTTAAGAAAGCCAGTCCTAACGGGAAGGTAAGGGGGACATGGTGAGGGAAACCATGGGCTCTACAAGCATGGCTGGGAGTGGGAGATGAGCATATCCCTGAACCCTAGATTCCATCCTTCACACTGCTGCCTGACTCAGAATCCTGCCAGGGCAGCAGGAAGGGAAGCTGCAGCACAGTGGGGCTGGGGGGAGGGAGGCTTTCCCAAGGTCAGGGGTCAAGCAGACAGGTTTTGGAGTGCTGGGGTGCAGGTGACCCTGCCTGTGGGGGTTTTGGGTCTGGCAGCAGGAGCTGATGCAGAAAACCTGCCTAGAAGCTGCCTGCTCATGCCTCAGTTTCCTCATTAGGAGAAAGGTGACCCTGGGGGGCTCATCCCTGCCTGACAGAGAAGCACAAACCCCTGGGGTGCCACCCCAGAGTCCCTAGATGCAAAGTGCCTGCGGCTCTGGAGACATCTGGAAAGGTTCCAGGCTTTGAATGGAGTGGGATGGGGTTGGCTTTTGGGTACCACAGGGACAGGGTGACACTGGGGATGATAAGGAATATAGACTCCAGTGGGTGGTGACAACATGGGGGGGACCCTGGGAGGTCTGCTCTGTGCACTCCTGACACCCTGTTCCCCCCTGCAGCTCACTGTCTACCTTGGGAAGAGGGATTTCGTGGATCACATTGACGTGGTCGACCCCGTGGGTAAGTGGTGGCAGGAAAGGGACCTCAGTTGCAGGGAGACATGACAGGGTGGGCTGTCGGGGAGGAAGGATTTTGGGGAGCAGGAAATAGCTGATTTGGGATAATATTCATGTCCTACTGTGGCTTTGCAAATGCTCTGGATGTGGTAGGTGCAGACTGTCCCTGCTGGCAGCCTGTTCCCCCCAAGCCCTGACTGGCACCTTTGAGGTGATGACTCTCTTTGTAAAGGGGGGACATGTCCTCCCTTAACTGTGCTGGTGTCCCCCCAAACCCTGCCTTGTACATTCCCCTCTAACCCTACCAGCATGTCCCCTGACCCTGACAGCATGTGTCCCCCTGACAGCAGTGTCCCCCCATCCCAGTGGCATGTCCCCTGACCCTGCCATCATGTCCCCTAACCCTGCCATTGCATTCCCTGACCCTGCCAGTGTGCCCCCCCCATCCCTGTGACACATTTCTGACCTGGCTGTTCTGTTGCAGATGGAGTAGTGCTGGTGGATCCTGAATATCTGAAGGAGAGAAAAGGTAATGTCTACCCCTGGGATCCCTGGGGCCACAGAAGTGGCACTGACACAGAGTGATGCAGTCCTACCCAGGCACTGGCATCTATGGGCCCTTTGGCGACGTTTTCCAGCCCCCTGTCCCCATGGCAGGTGCCCTGTCCTGTGGAGAATGGGAGTGCTGTGGTGGGCATCCCAAGGCACAGCTGACTGTTGAATCCTGATATTCTCAACATGGCATGTCCTCAGGCCACCACTGCTTCCCAGCGCTGGTGGGACTGGCATGAGCCAGGATGCCACCTTGCCTTGGTGCCGCCATACCATGATGGTCCCTTCCATGACCCACACCCTGCTACCAATCTCCCCTTTTCACCCTCTCCAGTCTTTGTGACACTGACCTGCGCCTTCCGCTATGGCCGTGAGGACCTGGATGTGCTGGGGCTGACCTTCCGCAAGGACCTGTTCGTGGCCAACTCCCAGGCTTTCCCCCCGGTCCCCGAGGACAAAAGGCCTCTGACACGGCTGCAGGAGCGGCTCATCAAGAAGCTGGGCGAACACGCCTACCCCTTCACCTTTGAGGTAGGGTGACAATAGGTGCTCTAGGGTGCTTGAGGGGACAGAGCCCTGCAATGGGGACATCAGGGTCCCATCTGGCCCTGTGGGGTCGTGGTTGGGGGTGAGATGCTGCTCTCTGTAATCAAGACACAGCATTTGGTGGTGGATCTTCAAACCTGTGAGCAGAAAGCAGAGACCAGTAGGGAAACTGCCAGGCCCTGTCAGCACCAGGGGGTCCACGCTGACACTGGGGATCCATGCCAGCAGTGGACAGCTCTGGCAGGGAATGGGGTGGGGGTAGACCCCCTGCTTTATGCACCTACTCCTACGATTTCTCCAGCACAGCTTTGGCAGTGGTGGCCACCCCCTCTGGAGCTCTGACATTTTAAGGCACTCAATCCTATGGCCTCAAAAATGGCCCTGATGCCCTGATTTCTCAGAATCGCCCTGATTAATTAAAACCCTCTAAACTAATGTATTTTTGTAATACTTTGGGATTTGAGAAATGCAATAGTAAAATTAGGAAATCCTTCCTGGATTTCTTTCTTTCCATTTTGGACAGGAAAGGGAAGTACTGGTAGCCCCCCAGAAAGCTCCTCACCGCTCTTTCCCTTCCAGATCCCCCCCAACTTGCCTTGCTCCGTCACACTGCAGCCAGGCCCAGAGGACACTGGGAAGGTAAGGCCCCCATGTTCCCATGCCACTAGGCTGTGGTGAGTGGCCACTGCTGGGGTCACCTCTTTGGGGACTGCAAAGGGGTTTCCCTACCTCCTTCTTTCCCCTCCTGGTTTTTCAGGCCTGTGGGGTGGACTATGAGGTCAAAGCTTTCTGTGCCGAGAACCTGGAGGAGAAGATCCACAAGAGGTAAGCAGAGAGGATCCATCCAGCCTGGGTGGAAGTGGAATCCTTCTGGTGCTGACAGCAGGGAGGGGGCACCGCAGCTTGTTGCCCACCTTGGGTGAGATTTTTTTCCAGAATGGGATAGAGTTGTCTCCCAGGATGGGGCTTGGATGGAGGTGTTTGCCCAGGTAGAGATGGATCAGAGAACGTCTTGTGGCTAGGATGTCCACCACTGTGCAAGGAGCCCAACACTTGCTGTGGGCAACCTGACCTGGCATGGGGCTTTCCCCTTGTAGCTCTGGTGGGCATCCAGACAAGACCTTCTGTGGCATCCTTCTGACCCAGCAGACAGAAGAAAAGAGGAATTTGACCCAGAATGGGCCAAGAAAGAGGGTAGCCTGTGGGCAGCCCGAGTTTTCCTCTCGCTGTCTTCCCCAGGAACTCGGTGCGCTTGGTGATACGTAAGGTCCAGTATGCACCAGAGAGACCCGGCCCTCAGCCCATGGCAGAGACCACCCGGCAGTTCCTCATGTCAGACAAGCCACTGCACCTTGAGGCATCCCTGGACAAGGAGGTGGGCAAGCACTGGGGAATGTACACTGATGGGGTGACCCTGGGGGTTTCACCATCCTCTCTGCTCTGCTCCTCTACAGATCTACTACCATGGGGAGCCCATCAGTGTCAACGTGCATGTCACCAACAACACCAACAAGACCGTGAAGAAAATCAAGATCTCAGGTGAGGAGTAGGGCTGCATCCCCATCCGCACTAGTGTCCCTGTCCCCATCCCCATGGGGGCCTACCCTGATCCCCATCTTGCTGTGTCTCACCCCAGTGCGCCAGTATGCCGACATCTGCCTCTTCAACACTGCCCAGTACAAGTGCCCAGTGGCTGTGGAGGATGCCGAGTGAGTTCTGGCACCTGGGGGACATCGTGAGGAGCCCTGGAGACCTCAGGGGGCGGATCTTGGAGGAACCTTGAAGGTTTCCTGCCCCATTGCAGCCCCCACTGGGATGTTGCACTTAGCAAGCACGGACCTGTGAGAGGAATAGGGAGATGGAGACCCTTTTTCTAGTGGCATCTTGGGGATGTCACTCTCTGCATCCTCTGGGAAGGAGATACTCATCAGGCTGGGGCAGGGATGGGAATATGTGGAGAAGTTCACCAGGCTAAGATGGAGATGTGGGGGGTGGCTTGTGGGGCTATGGGAGCTGTGGGAGGCTGGGGCTCTGCCTGATGATGGCAATCATCTCCAGTGACATGGTGGCCCCAAGCTCGACGTTCTGCAAAGTCTACACCCTAACCCCCTTCCTTGCCAACAACCGGGAGAAGCGGGGGCTGGCGCTGGATGGGAAGCTCAAGCACGAGGACACCAACCTGGCCTCCAGCACGCTGTGAGCCCCTCTACCCCCCAGGGCTCCTGTTTCCCCTGCAGGATGGGGGCAGGACCTGGCCCTGGTGGGCATCCAGCCCCTGCTCCAGGGGTGATGCTTGGGGTGGAGGAGATCCCATGGGGGAACCTTTAGGAGAGGGGGCTGGTTCCCATGGCCATTTCCTCACTGGTGCCCACCTGCCCCTTCCTCCAGGTTAAGAGATGGAGCCAACAAGGAGATCCTGGGCATCATTGTCTCCTACAAGGTGAAGGTGAAGCTGGTGGTGTCACGAGGAGGGTGAGTGTTGGGCAACCCCCCACTGTGCTGCACCTCCTCTCCAACCTTGGGACTGGTCTGTGCTGCAGGTGGGGCCCTATCATCCTTAAAGCTCCCCTGGGACTAAGCAGCACAGGGCGGGACAAAAGGTGTGTGGGGGTTGTGTGTCCTTGGGAGGGGACAGTGACTAATGTGTTTGTATCCTTTGACTCATGCCAGCCTGCTGGGAGACCTCGCCTCCAGGTAACACCCCACTCCCCCCAGTGCCCCCCAATCCTCACTGCAGCCCCCTATTGCACCCCCCAGCCCCTCAGGGTGTACCTGATCCCATACCTGTCCTTGGGATTCCACTGTGTTGGGATGCTGTCTCACCTAAAGCAAAAAGCCTGGCAGAGGTGGGGATGAAGTGGTGAGGCTGGGAATGCTGGCAGGGTTTGAATCCTGCATCCTTGTACCAGAGGGAGAGGCCTATGGGTGCTGCTGGGGAGAGTGAGCAGCACACAGAGGTGGCTCCATAGGGCCGAGCATCTCTGGATGTGGGGAGGCAAGTCTCTGGGGCTTCCCAGGTCTTCATACTCACATCACTTCCCTCCCCTCTGGGGATCATAGGACTACTCATCCTCTTTTGGGACACCTCTCTGTCTGAGCTCTGTCCTACCTGCCCCTGGGGCAGCTTAGGCTGTCATGCCCTGATGTCACCATGCCCACTGAGCACCGGGAAAACTTGGTGCACCTCCTGCCATTCCCACGGCACTGCTGGCTGCAGCCTAAGTCCAAGGGATTTGGATCCTCCCCCATAGCTGCTAAAGACAAATTTTTGCCATGCTGCTCTCCCTCCTGATGCCGCTCTACTTCCCAAGGGGCCTGTGCTGATCCCCCACCCTGGGGTCCAAGTGCAACCAAGAGTCATGAGAGCTGCTGAGGGAGCTCCATGGAGGATAACACAGGGGTTTGCCCAACTTTGTGGTCTACAGCAGCTGTGACGGGGGGTGCTATTCTGTTCCCTCTCTGCAAATTTGCCTCACTCTGCACATGAAGTGCAGGCAGGCCCGTGCTTTACCCTGGTGTCTCTTGCAGCGATGTTGCAGTGGAGCTGCCCTTCACGCTGATGCATCCCAAACCCAGGGAGGAACCAGTACACCGGGACAGTGAGTGTCTGTCCCTGGGTGACAGGGACGGCATCCCTGGGGGTGGGTGGGGGCAAAGGGGGCCAGTGAAGCTGTGTGGAGGGAGATTCTTGGCTCCTGTTGACCCTGTTCACAGGGCCTCAGTATTAAAATCGTGGGGGGGGTGCTCCCATCACCCCAGTGCAGCCAAACTCCAAGGGGGTTGCATCCACAAACTGGAACAGTGGTGACGACTGCAGGGGAATCTCAGCCACCCCAGTGGGATGGCAGTGATGACTGCAAGGGGGGGTCTCACCCACCCTGGTAGGAGGGCAGAGATGATCCTGGGGAAGGTGTCACCCACCTCGGTGGGATGGCAGTCACCACCCTGTGACTAATCCTGTGTCATCTCTTTGTTCAGTTCCAGAGAATGAAGCACCCATAGATACAAATCTGATAGAGCTCGATACAAAGTAAGAGACTAAAATACACCTCTCCCCCAATTCCCACATTTAGTGTGGGAATGTGAAACATGGTGGTTGCATGGCATCCTCCCCCAGTCCTTTAACACCATGCTGTGCCATGGGATTGGCACGTGTGATTAACCCCACACATGTCACCTGTAATGCATGACGTGTGCTGTTCCCCTCTCTCTTCTCTCCTCCTTCGCCCTTCCCTGCATGGCTTTCCAAAAAACAGGAGAAACTGCAGTAAGAGGCCGCCGGGATCGTGTTGGGGGTGCGGGAGGTTGTTGCCACAGCGTTCCCCGGGCTGGTGATATGTTTGGGAGGTTTTAGGATACTTAACCCACCCAGCTAATCTCTGCTGGTCTGCAGTTCCCCCAGAGTGGGGAAAATGCCAATGGCCCTGGTAAAGCTGCACATGCTGGAGAGCATGGAGGCTCTTTTTTGGGTGCATTGGGCAAGTATTAATAAGGCTTTGAAAACTGGGGCTGTTTGCTAGGGATTGGGGATTTTGGGGCCCCCTGAGCTGCGGTAACATTATGGTGGTGCAGGTTGAGCTCACTGGGCCAGCTGGGACAGCTTTTTGGGGCAGGGGGTGTTTAACCTTACACCCCACCTAAACCCCTCTCCCTTGTGTCCCCCCCAGCGATGATGACATTGTGTTTGAAGACTTCGCCCGCCAGCGACTGAAAGGCATGAAGGATGACAAGGAGGATGAGGAGGAGCGGACAAATTCCCCGCAGCTCAATGACAGATAAGCGAGCCCCCCCTGCTCGCCACCCTGCCCCAGGGACACCCCTACATTAGGCTGCTTCTCTTTTCTATAATTAATTAATTTTGTTTTCTACCTGTACTGGGAGCCTACGAATCGCCCGATGGCCACAGGACCTATAACCGTCCAGCTGTGCCGTGTTGTCTCTTCATCCAGCTGCCAGAGCTGCTGTTTCTTGTGCAGGGCATGGCCAGGGGGGTGCTGGAGGCAGTGGGACTCACTATAACCCCATCCCTGTCCAGCCTCTTGCCACTTACGAGAGCCCTTTCCTATGAGCTGCCTCTTTTATGAGTTTTCTACAAGCCCAGTCTCAACACCAGTTTGTTATGGAAAAGGGGATTGCAGCAGAAGGGGGGGGTGAATGGTGTGTGGTTTTTTTTAGGCAGCCTTCTCATGGGAAAAGGCACCTGTGCACCTTGGTGTCCCCTCCTTTCACCCATGGCCAGTCCCCCTCTGTCCGGCCCTGCTGCATGTGTTCCCTCCCTGGGATGCACGAGCCTGGCTTTGACTTTGGCCCCTGCCCCAGCTGCTCCAAACAAAGGGGGTGGGCAGCACCTGCCCTTCTCTTTCCCCAGGTCCCCCCAAAGTGGCCAGCACCAGGGGTCCTCCCAGCTACATCTGTTTTCACACCAGAATAATCTCCCTGGAGGAAACCAGCTCAGAGCTGGGAGCTGCTAGCGCCAGGTTAAGGCAGCAGAGGGGACCCTGTGGGTCTGTGCCCTTGGCCACACACTGCTTGCTCTGGGAGAGGCCTCAAATGCCTCTTCACAGCCATGGCAGTGTTGTGGCAGAATAGCCTTGTCCCCAGTGGGATGTTGCCAGGGATACTTTTGTCCTGCCAAGCCCTCTTGGTTGATGTTTCGCTCTGCCTGCATGGGATCTAGCACCTATTTGGGGGTAGGGGAGAAGCAGGGCGTTTGCCACCATAATCAGTGTTTCAACAGATGCTTGTACCTCCCAGATCAGTGGTGCCTGGACCTCCTCCCCACTCCAAGGGTCTCTGGTCTCCCACCACCCACTGAGAGGCAATTCCCACTATTTATTGTGCTGTTGCAGTTAGCATTGTCATCTGAGAGCATTCTGTGGGGATAGCTCCATCCCCCCCACCCGGTTTGTGGGGTGCTGAGCTGAGCCCACCCCCCTCCCCCCGTAATTTTTGGGTAAAGCTGATGGGCAGCGTGGTACTTCTTTTTGTAAAGTGGTTCCTTTGTACTGATCATTGATACCTGCTGCTTTGGTTTCTCCACCTTGTCTGTGATGTTTCTGTGTTCTGTCAAATAAATTATTCTAGTTTATTAAACTCAGAAAAAAAAAAAAAAAAAGAAAAAAAGGAAAAAAACAGTAAAATACAGTCCCAATGCCTGGACACTTCTATTGGCTAAAGATGAGGGAACTGGCAGCAACCATGGAATAGTTTGAGCTGGGAGGGACCTTGAAGCTTATCCAGTTCCATCCTCATTGCCATGGGCAGGGACACCTTCTGCTGGACCAGGCTGCTGAAAGATCCATCCAACCTGGCCTTGAACACTTCTAGGGATGGAGCAGTCACAGCTTCTATGGGCAACCTGAGCCAGGGCCTTGCCACCATCACAGGGAAATGTTTTCCCTCCTGTGCAAGGAGCAGTGAGCAGCAGCTACCTCCCCTGCTCATGCCACCCCATGCCTCCGCTGATGACAGCCTCCCTGGTGTGCAGACATGCAGAGAGGAGCCAAGGAAGAGATGAAGGATTCTGTATCCTGCAGCAGGGACTGGGCATTATTTTGGAAATGAAATGCATGGCCATGCAGTACCTCATGAGCACAGGGCACTAATGAGCTGTTTGTTTAACAAGCCATGTCTAGTCTGTATCCTGCTGAGGAATTGCTCAGAGCTGATGGTTTTAAGGATCATAGAATCATGAAAGTTGGAAAAAAACTCTCTAAGATCATAGAGTCCAGTGGTTCCTCTAGCCCTTGCCAAGGCCACTAAACTTTGTCTTCAAGAGCCATATCCAAACATCTGTTAATGCTGCAGGGAGCTTCTCATCCCCTTTGAGAGCAGCAGGAGCCAGGACTGGGGAACGAGTCAAGTAGCATCTCCATTTATGGGCCGGAATTCAGAGACAGTCCCTCATGGAAGGGCTGTTACTTGTCCCCTCACAGTCAAGAAAGGAGAAATCCTGCCTCAAGTTGTGCCAGAGGATGTTTAAATTCGATATTAGGGAAAATTCCTTCCCTGAAAGGACTGTTCAGCCTTGAGACAGACTGCCCAGGGCAGTGGTGGAGTCCCTCTCTCTGAAAGGATTTAACGGATGCGTAGATGTGGCAATTGAGGACATACATGGTTTAGTGGTGGGCTTAGCTGTGTGTGGGTAAAGATTGGACTCTTAAAGAGCTTTTCCAACATTAATGATTCCATGATTCTACGTCCCCAGCTGTGTTACCTTGCCCAGAGGTTACAACTCTGGCCTCAGTGAAGACAGGCCTTCTAGAGGACCTTTCCATGGTCCCAGAGAGAGCAGAGGTTGGACACATTCATGTCCCATGCAGCTTGAGCTCCCCTTGCCATGCTGATGCTGTGGGGAGGGAGAGACTGGCCTTAAGTTGGTTCACTTCATGGGTGCCAGCATTTTTGCCAGAGGCTGTCCCAACTTTCCTTGCTGAAGACCAGTCTGGCTCCACCAAAGCCAGTCTCCAAAGTCACACAACCAGACTCTGATCCCACATGGGCACTGCCAGGGGCTGCATGGGTGCATTCCTGGGAGCAATTGCCCAGCGCAACTCTCCAGATCCCTCCTGTGTGCATAATCCCTTCCCACAGCATCTGTGACTACTTAATATTTTTGACATCTCCAGTCCCTGTCAAATCTGGTTCAAGCTGGACAAGAAGGCTTAAGTTATTTTAGGAAAAAAAGGAAGTTTAGATGGGTACAAACTGAGCTATTGCTTAAGCCCCATTTTGAAAGCCAAGCAAATTTGGTTCCCTGTCCTCATTGCACTATCTGCATCACTGTGATGTGGGAGGGGATCAGCTCCTCCACAGGTCCCGGCAAAGGAGGCAGTGAGGAAGAGGTAGCTGGGGTACTGGGAAGGCTCCAGTGGTCTTCTCTCCACCTCAGAGCCCACCTCCTCCAAGGTGAGACCCTCCCTCTGTGGGTGTTTCGCCCAGGAAGGAGGAGCCGCACAATCTGAATCTGCACCTTCTGTTTGGCAAATCACCTGCTCCTAGTCGTGCTTGAGGAAAACCCATTGAGCTCCAAGATCCCTCTCTGAGAACCCTTCATGTCTGTGTACTACACGCTGCCCCTCCTGGGGCTGCTGTGGGTCCCAGTCATGGGGCAGAAAGGCACCTCCTAAACGCAGGAACCTGCAGGGCTTGGTGCAGGCAAAGCGCGCACTCGGCTCTACCACAGCCGGAAGGAACTGACTCGAGTAGATGGAGAGAGTAGAGAGTCAGGAGCTCTTCCTGCTGCCTGCACTGGGCAGAAATGCTCTCAGAACCCACTTCCCCCAGTTCAGCTCTGGCTCAGCTGGATTGGTTTTGCTGTTCACCCTTGGTAGTGGAAAGGATGCTCAGGCACTCCTGCAGGAGAGCTCAGCTCCTCTAGGATGGAAATAGGCTTTTCCCTTTGCTGATGGTGGTGACACAGATCCATGCCTTTAGTAAGTGACAAAACATCAACAACCTCAGCCTTGGGCAGGACATGTTGCACCCACTTCACATGCTGCCAGGCAGAGTTTTGGGACAAGTGGAAATGCCCAGATGGTTTGTCCTGGGAGAAGAATGGAGCAGGTTCCAGGCTCAGCCACCAGGCAGACAACTGTTGCCATGGCACAGAATGAGTCAGTACAGCACATTCCCAGCGTAAGGTTTCCCCAGGTGCTCTTGAAGTACAGCATTCACCTCACCTCAGCCGACACCCAGAGCAGAAGGGAACCTTTTGCAGACAGGTTGTTACTTCCCAATTAACATCTTCATAACAGTGTGGGTGTTGAAGGAGTTATCACCTGCTTCCTCAGCCCAGGAAATCACATCAGTTCCATCAAATCTAAACGTGCACTTGGTGGGAAAAGAGCCAAAGGACACCAATGCCTTATCTTAGTCCATGTGCTCTAGGATCTAGAGGGGGAGGGGCAGAGTCTGGAGTAGGCTAGGGTTAGAAAGGTTGTTCCTGTTCCTTTTGAAGGCTGCAAGCAGGAACACAAGTGGTTACACTGAAACTTCCTGAGCAGAGGTCAGTGCTTCTGAAATACGTTCACATGATAAATGTCAACACCCTTCAGGGGGTGCAGCTTCCCCTTGGTGCTCTGGGCCTGGAATACAGTGGGTAAATATCCCACAGAGGAGCCCTGTTTCCTCAAACTCCTGTTTTTTTCATGAAATAGAGAATGGTTTGGTTTGGAAGGGACCTCAAAGCTCATCCAGTTTCAGCTCCCTGCCATGGGCAGGGACACCTTCCACTAGACCAGGCTGCTGAAAGATCTATCCAGCCTGGCCTTGGACATCCAGGGATGAGGCAGCAGCAGCTTCTCTGAGCAAGCTGTGCCAGGGCCTCCTCACCCTCACAGGGAAGAATTTCTTCCCAATATCCATCTAACCCTGCCCTCTGGCAGTGTGAAGCCATTCCTTGTCCTCCAGACCCTTGTCAAGTCTCTCTCCTTTTTGTTCCTCTCCCTTTCTGCAGACATGACACAAGCCTATGATCAAACAACAGCAGGACGTTCTCTGCCAGCAGCTAAAGCCAGAACCACAGGCACAGCTCTCGTCTGAAGGCTGGTAGACAGGAGAACAAATAACATAGCCAAAAATTTTACTATTATTAAAATAGAAATTTTACAGTTGTTCTGCTCACTGCATCAGTCTCCAAACAGTATCTGCAGGCAAACACACACCCTGCAGCCCACGCAAACTACAGCAGAGGCAGGAAATGCCCCATCTCACCAAAACAACACCTACCCACACTTCCCACAGGGCTGAACCCAGTCCCAAACATGCAAGGAACCATCACTTGCTGCTGACAACAAAGTTCTGGGTTTCTGCAGATGCCATGTGTGCACAGTGACCAGGGGAGGGTCCCCGCTGCCACCTGCTCCGCCAAATGCGTGGCCTTTGTGAACGAAGATGGGCTCTGCTTCCCTGCCAGAGCTGTCCCAGCTCTGCGTGTCATACACGTGCACGGTGCCATCAAAACCTTGGATAAAAGGGAATTAGAAAGTGCAGGAATTAATTGCTTTGCTCTACTCCAGCTTGGCTCAGGATCACCTCCCAGCACGAACAAGGAAAAATGGCCCAGACTAGAAACCTGTGAGGAGAGCAACTCTGCCTCTGAGGGGAATGTCTCAAGGAAGTAGCTGCTGCAGAGAGCCCAGACTAGATCTCTAAAGTTTGTGGATTCGTGAGTGTGAACATGCAGGGATCTGGTCAAGAGGCAGCCTTGCTGCCCAGCTGTAGCATTATCAATGCTGTAGCTTGCAGCCAGGCTGTCACTGGCATTATCAGGGTAGTGCTTGTGGTCAGCTTGGGGCCTTTGATCTCACAGAAGGACAGCAGGCATCTTCCAGAACCCGCTCAGGCCCCTTCCGGAGTTGTTGGAAAGCAGCAGCTGCAGAGGACAATTAGCTGGCATCTCCACTGACTCCAGAGGCAGCTCTGAAAAGCCACCCTGTTACTGGTGGGTTTTAGGTGGAGTGAACTGGGCCTTGATAAAAATATAAATCAAAAAAGCACCCATAAAAGGAGACCTTTGCCCTAAGCACCTACCTGAAATGGCAAGGTAGCCTTCCAGAGCAGGAGCCCAGGAGACGCACAGGAACTCTGCACTTGAGCCAGGAGAGGGGACTGTGGCCTTTGCCAAGGCCAAGAGCTCAGAGGTTTTCCTGAAGTCTGTCAGGGTGAGGAGCCCCCTGCTCGAGAGGCGAGCCACAGGTTGGGAGCTTGGCTCCAAGTCCTGAGCTCCATGCCTGGTGCCCATGCACCACTGCTCACTGCACGGCGCCGAGGGCGCTGACATGGCCTCCACGAGGCTCTGCGGCTGCCGGATGTCGGCCAGGCACAGCCGGCCTGTGGAGCAGCACAGAAGCAGAGTGTTGCAGTCCAGGAAGGCCAGATTGCTGAGCTCCTCGCTGCCTCTGGAAGCTGGAAAAGAGAGGCAGGTCTCAGGTCCAATGAGGAGCATTTTCAGGATTTCTGTGCTGCAGTATTGCCTGAGAAAGGAAGCAGGATGTATGCTCAGAAGTAATGTGTCCAGCTCCAGGGCCCCCAGCATCAGAAAGATGTGGAGAGGGCTACAGCCCTTCTGCCCTGGTGACAGGATGGGAGAACTTGGGGTGTTCAGCCTAGGGAAGAGAAGGCTCCAGAGAGAAGGGAAGGGGCCCCTTCCAGCACTTTAACGGAGCTCCAAGAGAGCTGGAGAGGGACTTTGGGCCCGGAGTGACAGGATGGGGGTATGGGTTCACACTGACAGAAAGCAGGGTTAAATGGGACATTGGGCAGAAATTCTTGTCTGTGAGGGTGCTGAGGCCCTGACAAGGTTGTCCTTGGCTGTGGCTACCTCAAGCCTGCAAGTTGGTCAGGGCTTGGAGCAATCTTGTCTAGTGGAAGATGTCTCTGCTCATGGCAGGGAGTTGGAATGAGATGAGCTTTAAATGTCTCTTCCGAGCCAAACCACTCCAAGATTCTGTGAGTCCCTGTGGCACAGGGACAAACAGACCTTCCTTTTCCTCAGTGCTGTGATACTGCCACTGGACACACACATCCCCTCTTCTCTCCCCAGAAATGAGGTCTGTGAGGACTGGGTCTCACTGCACAGGTGAAGGCAGACAGTTCCCAAACCCCCAAGGAAACCAGACCTGCACCCACCAGCTGTTGTGATCAGGCTGTCACCTCCCTTGTTTGGGACAGCACACACAGCACCCCTCTGTGAACCCAGTTCTCCACACTGAAACTACCCACAGGATGCTGGTAGTGCCCAGATTTGGAGCAGAAATGTGAGAAATGAGTGTAATGAGAGTGGTAAGCAGCTGGAGATGGACCTGACTATTGTCACCTCTTTCCTCAAGACAATATACTTGTGGCAAATATCTTTATAACCACTTGCACATGTCCAAAAGTACCTGCTCAGTGAAATGTCTGCTAACTAAAGCAGTTAGCACTGATTTACCCACCTTTCCAAAAATAAGACATTAGGCTTGCCTTGAATACCTGTTGTGTAGACATTTTTCCTTGATTCAACCTCTGTAATTTGGACTCTGTCAAGTCTTGAGCCATGAAGAACCCATGGGGCTCTGGCTGAAATGGTGTCAATTTTAGCCCAGGATTGCCCAGTGTCATTTTCTGTTGCTATGGTGCTTACAGGTTTAATGACATCTATTAAGATGAGACAGAAGAGACAGAAGAGACAGGAGACAGAAACAGATGTAAAACATTGAGAACCAAGCAATCCATCTAATTAAGCTGCTTCACAATACCTCACAAAGGTAAAACTGACCTACAAAACCATTAAGAAACCTAATTATGCCTAAACCCCTCTTCAGGGTCAAACCCCTTTCCAACCCATCCAGGAAGCACAGACAAAATGCCAAGCTAAACGAATGAAAATTACTGAATTGAGATGTTTATGTTCAATGAAGAAGTTTTCTTCTTCTTTTGCACTTCCTTTCTGGTGAATTACAAGTATTTCCCAGTAGCAGCCTTAACAATGGTGATCCTTTATGAGACAAATAAGGTGGATCATGGTCTATCCCAAAAGACAATGGATGGACCTGTATTTCTAACCACTGGAGTTACTAAGGGGACACTGTGCCAACACCATGCAGTACAAGGCTACTGTGACAGGCCTAAACACACTAATTGTCTGATGAGGTATGAGCTGTTAAATTCAAACACCAAAACTGGTACAGACCCTTGTCTTGTACCCTTCTCCAGCCTGTGCCACACAAGGGTGGTAACTCAGGACATGGAAGTGGCACTCCTCTCCTCTTTTGACACACAGGAAGAAGGGAAAGTTAGAGATACGAGATGCAACAACCGCATTGAGAAACTGCTTGACCTCAGAAACCCTTACCAGAGTTCTCTGCTGACACCTGCCAGACCTGGAGGGAGCTGTCGGGTGGGCCGCTGGTTACCAGCAAGCTGAGGAAACAGAAAAGTCTCACAAAAGAGTCTCCTTAGGAGCAGAGAACAGCCTTGTGTTCAACAGCCTGGGACAAACGGGTCTGCTGCTCCTGTAAACAGGGATTCTGATAGAAGGACCATAATCCCAGAACTCCTCGTGCAGGGATGGTCCACACAGCCCATGCAAAATCATTTATGAGGATATTTTATGAGGGTCTAATGAGAAGTGGCTGAGGAAGCTGGGGAGGCTCAGCCTGAAGAAAAGAAGGCTCAGGGGGCATATTTTTGCTCTCTACAACTCCTGACAGGAGGGTGCAGCCAGATGGGGATTTGGCTCTGCTCCCAAGGAACAAGGGACAGGACAAGAGGAAATGACCTCAAGTTGCACCAGGGGATCTTTAGGTTGGATATTGGGAAAATTCCTTCCCTAAAAGTGTTGTCCAGCCTTGGCACAGACTGCCCAGGGCAGGAGTGGAGTCACCATCCCTCGAGGGATTTAGAATCTGTGTGTGGCACTTGGGGACATGGGTTAGAATCCATGGTCTCAGAGGACTTTTTCAGAGGACTTTTTTGATTTAATTATCACATTTTCCAGAAGGACTAGACTAAAAATGATGCAGACAGCCCCAAAGTAGTCAATGGGGACTTGTGTAGGAAAAGAGACTGAACAAGGGAAATTATCAGCCAGAGGTGTTTGTTTGGTCTAAATCCAGAGCAGGAAAAAAAGCTTTTGAACCCGCACACACAGGGTCTCAGGGTCTTGAAGAGCAGCAGCACCAGCCACCAGTGTCCTACTCTGCTGCTGAGCACCTCCAAACACTGTCAAATGCATAAGGAAGGGAAGGTAGAGCAGGAAAACTCTACAGATCGCTGCTGCTCAGAAGTGGGGTGGGGAGCAGCAACATCAGCAGTTCTTGGTATGTCACTGGTCCAGACTCACACTGGTCTCAGAGCTGGCAGGATTGACCAGCTGAGCTGGGAAGCAGGCAAGGAAAAGTCCCCTCTCCATCTCCAATACACCCTGGGAAGGACCCTGTGTGTGGAAGGACCGGCGTACCTGGTGTCCGGCACATATTTCAGGCTGTACACTGGGCGCTCTGAGAATCCACCACATTCTACCTTGAAATCTCTCTCTGGACACAGGCCCTAGAAATCAGAAGCAAAGCCATTTCTTCACACAAAGGTGAACAACTTGTGTTATCACAAAAAAAATGATAGAGACATGAGGCAAACTCTTGCTTGGTATAGCTCTTCCCTGTCCAGTGCTGCCTTTTTCATCAGGAGACAATGACTGAATGATCCCAAAATAGTCAGAGAGGACAAAAATCTGGAGAAAGCTGCTGCCAAGAGCTCTGCCTGTGTTTGTTGCCATCTGTGCACATCTGGTTCAGGAGCTTTCTACTTACCCAGTGACCAAACACCACCAAAAACCACTAACATGGAGATCATCCACCCAAGGGCAAACTTTGGTGCTCTGCAGCATGGTTCCCCAGGCCTGGGCTGCTCAGCAAGCCTCTTCTTCATTTGGCTTGCTGCCCTCATCTGTCCTCTTTCCCCATGAAATGCTTTCACTCACACACCTGGAGATGAAGCATCCACAACCCAAGGTGTCTGCAGAGCAGCTGCATGATAACATGACTGGACAACAAACAGTTGACTTATGTGTTACCTTTCAACCAAAGCTGCTCAGTCCCTGGCCATTGCCAGGTCCCTTGTCACAGCAACAGGTTACAGCTCATGAAGGCCACCAAGCCCTGGCTTGGTCTCTGAAAATATCAGGTCAAGGAAGTCACAGAGGTCTGGTGCCACTCTGACTGCAACACCCACCTGTGTCTCCTTTGTCAGCAGTGTTGGCGGTGGGATCAGCTGCAGGATCTCGTTCCCATCAGACTGTCCATACCCGGCTACACAGACACCTTGGTGGGGTGGGCATGAAGAGCCAGGAACAAGGTGAGGGCCGCCCCCCTGCCCAGCCCGCCCTCCCTGACACAAACCCGAGTTACCGCACAGTCCATGGACCCCAGACCCTGAGCTCGAGCCCAGCCTGAACCCGGAACAGCTCCAGCCACTTAGCTCCACTTTTGGGGTCCTGGCCCTGCACCCTGCCCCCTCCGAGCCCCCAGACTGGCCCAAACCCACAGCCTCCTTTCCTCCGGCTGGGCACAGCCACCCCACGCCGCCAGACCCCAGCCCGCTGCCTCTCCTCCCCTCAGCACTCCCCGCCTCGCACTCACGGTCCCCGCGGGCCCATTCGATGAGGCGGGTGGGCGCCTGGAGCTCGAAGGTGTGCAGGTCGCGGTACCTGCGGGGAGAGGCGGGTATGAGGCCGGCGGGGCCGGCTCGGTGCCGGGTGCCGGGGGTCCGGGGGTCCCTCACAGTCGCAGCGACTGCAGCAGCCACTCGTCCGCCGCCTCCATGGCAACGCTCGTCCGCCCGGCGCGCGCCTGACGTCACACGCCAGCGCGCCGTGGTGACGTCACCGGTGCTGAGGCGCCGCCATGATCGAAAGGGCGGCGTGTGGCAGCGCGGTGACCCGAGTGGCGGAGTGGGCTGGGATGGCAGTCAAAGCTTACCCAGTTCCATTCCCCTGCCATGGACACCTTCCACTAGACCATGTTGCTCCAAGTCCCAGCCAGCTTGGCCTTGAACACTTCCAGGGATGGGGCAGTCACAGCTTCTCAGGGCAGCCTGTGCCAGGGCCTTGCCACCCTCACAGCCAAGAATTTCGTCCCAATATCCCATCTAACTCTGCCCTCTGTCAGTGGGAAGCCATTGCCCTTTTCCCGTCCTTCAGGCCCTTGCCCAAGTCCCTCTGTTGCTCTCTTGGAGCCCTGCTAGCCACTAAAGGGCTCCACTCCCTGGAGCCTCCTCTTTTCCCCAGGCTCTCCCAGCCTGTCTCCAGAGCCGAGGGGCTCCAGCCCTTGAAGCATCACCATGGTTTTCCCTGGTCCCAGAGCTGGAGGTGTTACTCCTAAACATAAAACCCACTTTACCCCTTGTTCTGTTGCTCCAGGCACTTGTCAAGCCTCTCCCCTTTTTGTTCCTCTTCCTTTTGAGAAGAATGATGGATTTGTCTTTACAAACAAGCTGTGGGTCTGCTGGTAGATAAAACTAGCACTGAGAGATAAAAGAAACAATGGGAAGAAGAAGAAACTGATTGATGAATGGAAAAAGATATTTGCCTTTACAAACAAAGTGTAGGCTTGCTGATAAATGAAACTGGATATTGAAAGATGAAAGAAACAATGGGGGAAAACCATTAATTCCGTAAGAACTAAAAATTAAGAGAGAGGGTTGTACATTAGAGGGGAATCTTAGGTATCAGGCGTTCTGAGCAAGTGCCTCAGCAAATGAGGAGAGGGAAAAGCGGCTGGGAAATTAGGATAAAAAGAGAGACTTTGTCCTCCAAAAATTTGAGCGATCCCAGGGGAATGCCCCATGGCCTCTCCCTTTATTTGAATAAAGTAGAAAGACTCCTTTTTGGACATAAACCTCTGGTGTTTGTGGCTTAATTTTCCTGACAATTTTGGTATGTTTTCTTTTGCAGGCATGACAGCCAAACAACTGCAGGATGTTCTCTATCAGCAGCCACAGCCAGAAACACAGGAACAGTCACATCTCTCATTTGCCAGGTCATATCCAGCTTTTCATCCAGTAGAATCTTCAATGCTTCATGTTTGAAATTCTTTGCCCCTTCTATGGCATGGGTTTGGAATGAGATAAATTTTAAGGTTCCTTTCAACCCAAACCATTTGATGGTTCTGTGACTGTGTGGTAATGGCATCTTTCAAAAAACAAGTATTAGGTATCTTCAACTGAATGCAGATGAGTCACATGTTCTCTGACATAAATATGTAGAATTATAAGAAAATAGAAATAAGAAGTGAGTTAAATCTCTAATCTGAGATCCCATGGATCACTGTGTTAAGGGGAAAGCATGATTATATCTGTTCTGAAGCCTATAACATAGGGTAAAGAAATTGAAATTAGAGAGAGAAATATTCAGAAAGAGCAGGAAAAAAGACACAGATTGCCCAGAGAAACTGTGGCTGCCCCACCCCTGAAAGTGGCTTGGAGCAGCCTGGTCTAGTGGAAGGTGTCCCTGCCCATGGCAGGGAGTCTGGAATGAGATGATCTTTAAGGTCTGTTTCAACCCAAACCATCCTGTGATTCTGTGATTCTACTTCCTGAAGACCACAACAGAACCTTAAAGCATTTTCTAATTTACTTTTCTTTTTTTATAAATAGCAAAAGTATTTTCCATCCTGTGTGCAATAGTCTGGGGTCTTCCTTTGGAGTCACTGGATCCTGGCATATCTCTGAGTGGCTGCTCACCTTCCTCTGGCCTCAGGCTCCTGCCATTTCCCACCACACAGAACTTCACCTGCAGCTTGCACACTGAGCTACTTGTGCTAAATGTATTCTTTAACAGTTCATTTCCTAGTCTGGGATTTTGAACATTCTCCCAGTCTACAGCCAGATTTCCATATTCTTTCAGTTAAGCTTATAAACCAAATTGACCTGCAAAAAATGCATAAAATGGTAAGAGGATAAGAGAGAATTTATCCTCCACACACTGTTTAAAAGCTGTTTCTTTTTTTTAAACACTTGTTTACATGTTTTTAGTGAGCAGTAGAGTGGAAATGAAAGGAATGTCACTTGGGTTCCCTCCCAAGGGAACAGAGAGGTGAAGTGTCACCATGAGTTGATAATTGAAGAATGATTGATTTGATCTATAAACTGTTACCTGCACAAAATAGTTGTCATTGTGCAGTGCCACGGGGCCTCTTACTGCCTGAGCAACTGGCCATTTACCTGGCCAAATAAACAGCAGAAATGTCTAATAGTTTTTTGTCAGTAGACGAATTAATGAGCAGAGGGTTGAGGAAGAGGTGGAAGGATGTCAGCTGTTGTGTGTGGTGGGTTTGTGGAGCACTGCCGAGTGACTTAGAACACATAATGCATAGGAAGGTTGCAAAATATCTCTGTATGTCCTGTTCTCTCAGGGCTGGAGCTCAGCTGCATATCCATGTTAAGAGAAGAGGAGGATTTTCCCAAGAGGGTTTTGATGAGCTCAGAACAACACTCCTCATAAACATCTTAATGAGCTATTTTCTGGCTGCTTGGCCTATGTGCTTAATTGAATTGATCTGCAGCTGGGAGAGTAGTCTGATAGGCAAGAAAAGCACAACTGGAATGATAAAAACAGGCAAGAGAAGAGGAAATAAATAACCTGTCATGGCCAAATAGCAAGGGAACAAAGCCTGAAGTAGTCCAAAAGTATAGATGGGGAACTTGTTGGAAAAATGAAACTGAGACAGGCAGCTTGATGTGCAGAGAGGTCCCACCAAATTATGCTGACTCGGCAAAGGAGGAGGTACTCCACTCTCAACACTGGCTTCAAATTCTTCCAGCTTGTGGTCCAGAGGGGCCCATCCAAAACGGCAGTGACAATCCTTATGGTCACACATTTAAAACAAAAATAAATTGTAAGGTGAGCCTGTGTTCATCTGGGGAATTGCATGGCAGAGACAGGCTGGGTGAAATCCATCTCCTAATTTAAATTTGCTACTCTGCTTTAGCTGCCACTCTAGTAATATTCAACCTGTTGGGTGCAAAGGTGACAGTCTGATGCCCCTGGTCATGGGCTGCTGTGCGCTATGTGGCTTGTACTGATCTGTTGGTGTTTGCTTTGTTGGTGGAAATTCCCAACCCATCACCGAGGTCATGGTCATGTGTAAAAGTGCTACAAAGGCAGCAGGAGGAGGGGACAGCACATAGAAGGTGAAATATGATTGTAGTTGTCTTTTTGTCGCTTAATAGGAGTGCTTTTTGCATTTCTCAAACCATTTTCACCTCAGAATTGAAAAGCAACTTTGCTCTTGTAAATGTTCTGTTTCTGCCATTAAAACATTCACAAGTATGTTCAAAATGAAATTGTCACCTTTAGTTTCAAAATGACAGGTTTTCCTGCAAGATAGGCTCATTACTCCCTCAGTTGCACATTTATTTTCCCTGTCCAGGCTGGACTACTCAGCTCCTGCATTTCTTGGTTCTCAATCATGGTCTGTAACAGCTGAAAACTTCTCATGGGGTGCAGTGAGGGTGTGGTCCATAAAACCACTCTGTCACTCCCCTCCCCAGCATGGTAAGGGAGAGAAAATCTACCAAAAGGCTCATGGATCAAGGTAAGACCAGAGGGGGATCACTCACTCATTACCATCTTGGCAAAACAGACTTGATTTGGGGAAATTGGTTTCATTTATTATCAATCAAGTCAGAATGGGATAATGAGGAATAAAACCCAAATCTTAAAACACTTTCTCTGTATTCCTCTGTTCTTCCACTCTTTCTGAGTTCAGTCAAGGCTCAACTCGACTGCCATGGAGTCCTCCAGTTGCTGCAGGTGGATCTCTGCCCCTCCATGCCCTCCATGAGCTGCAGGGGCACAGGTGCCTTACCATGGGCTAAGCTATTGGCTGCCAGGGAATCTCAGCTCTGACACCTGGAGCACCTCTTACCTCTCCTTCTGCACTGACCTTGGACACTGCAGGGCTGTTGCACTCAGATATTCTCACTCCTCTGTCCAGCTGAAGTTGCCCAGTATTTTTTACTTTCTTGAATGCTTTGTTTGAGAGGTGCTCCCAGTGTTGCTAATGGGCTTGTGATGGATCTGCCTTGGAGCTACCTGGCATTGGCTCTCCCAGACATGGAGGAAGTTTCTGGTATCTTCTCTCAGAAGCACCCCCTGTGGCCTTCCTGTTACCAAAACCTGGCCACACAAACCCAATACAGAGGAGTTGTCAAAGAGTCTGAATATCCCCAGAGCAGAGGGAAGACTTCCCCCAAGACAACTGCCCTGATTTTGGGTTTTGCTGCTTTGTGGGTCTGCACTCAGCCTGTGCCTCTAGCGTGCCTTGAGGTGCTGCAGAAGTGAGCCTCTAACCCTCTTGCTGCATGTTAGTTTGGGGTTAGAACCCTTCTCTCCAGGAGAGAGCAAAAAGCCAGCATTACTCCAACAACTTTGAGAACACTGATGCCAAGAATGTAACTTCTGTTGATCAAGCAGAAGGAAAGCAGACCTCAGATCCTGCCAATTACAGCTTGATAGACTACCAGTGGCTGTTTTTACTGGCCCTTTGCAATAATAAAGGACAGATGGTTGCCAATCTTCCCACTATTCTGCCTTAGTATTCACACTAACAGCCAGACAGATCCTGTCATCTACAATAATACTTGTCTGGGAGGGGGCAGGTACCTTGGAAGTGATGTCAGAAAAAAAAAAAAATCCTATGAAACAGTTTTGCCAGTGTTAATGTCTGAAAAGTAGAGTTTATATAAGACTAAGTGCAGCCTGTGTTGTACAAAATGTGCCATTTCTGTCACATTTGTAAGGAAAGTGACAGACCTGAGCATGCATATTTATAAGATCTCTCTGACTCCACCTAATTTAAATTCAGTAGCAATGATGGACGCAAGGAAAGGTGAAGTGTTATGTTTTGGAAGTTGTTTTTCACCGTGTTTGAGAGAGCAAGGAAGAAAAACGGTACAACTTAGAAACAAACACTGCTATGAAGAGCTGAGGGTGGCCAGAGCAGGATATGTGAGGACAGTCATAGGTGAAAACCAAGATAATCCCTGTACTGCTGACCCAGGAATGGTTCTTGACTTCTGAGACTGCTTTATACACTCTGCTAGTCAAAGAATACTTAGGGTTTTTGACTTAGCCCTTTGACATCGAGCTTTTTTTCTCACTACAGTTGTTCATAAGAGCTTCCCTGATACACATCCTGTTCCTACAGATCTGCAGAAAGGGGCAGATTCATATAAATGAAATTATTCCATGATATATGCTATCGACTGGATAAAACTAGTACGAAACAGTGGGCTGAGTCTCTTCAGTCATTCATTTAATTATTTAATTTCATTCAAGACTTTTCTTTCTCCAAACAAGCATGTCTTGGTTTGAGAGACAGGTATCTGCCAAGGGAGGAGGGAAACCCTCTTGAAATGGAGGATATGACCCCCTTCCCTCCGAAGTATTATAACTTTGAAATTAAAGGGGTTTCAGGCAAAGATATGAGGAAAGGAATAACCATTTTTTACTAGTATGTGTATGTGTAACGAGGCAAACAAATAATAACAGCAGCAGCAACAACAAACAGGAACAGAAAATCCAATAACCAAACCAGTCTTGTCCTGCTCTGTAAGCACTTTCCCTGGGTGCAGTTCCAGGCACAGCCAGCAGGGGCGCTGGTGGCTCCTGGCCGGGCAGGGCCATGCGGTGATTCCTCCACGCCTGCAGGGGGCACTGTGGTGCAGGCCCGACCGTTTCTCTGCTCATGGACAGTGGGGACGGGGCTTCCTGTGCAAGCCCCCGGGACAGCCGATCCTAAACCCCTCTGAGAGCCAAGGGAGCTGGAGCGGGAGCCTGGGAAGCAGCGAGCTGGGACGGCAGGGCGAGCTCACCCAGGGCAGCAAGCAAGAGGCAGCAGAAATGTCACAGCTGTGGCTGGAACTGCAGGGTGTCCTGGCAGACAGGGGCTGCAGGGCTACAGTGTGGGAAAAACCCAGAGCAGTGACTGAGGAACTGAGGGGCCTGGGCAGCAGCAGCCCTGTTCTCGAACAAGGCAGGGAGAGTCTCCCTAGGAATGGAAAAGCACTCAGGATCCTGGGTTTTCCTCTGAGGCACCATAGCAGATGATGAAACTCCTTTTTTTAGTGGGGTAGGGTGTTAATGAGGTCCCAGTTCAGTGGCTGCTCTCATGAGCAAAGGCTCACCCATGGCAGGGGACAGGCAGGGCAGGGCTGGGCTCTGGTGGTGACAGCAAATTCTGCACTACTCTCCCCCCACAACAGTAGCTCGACTATCCTCCTCTGAAGCTGAGAGATAAAGAGCCAGCACTTCCCCAGCTCCCTTTTCCCCAGCCCAATTCCTGAGGTATCTCTGCTCCTCCAAGAGAAACCTTCAGATAAGAGAGTAGCCAGCCACACTGTTCCCGGGGCAACTCCTTTTGTCTCTCTCAGGTTGTTTATTGTCTCTTAGCAACAAAATGGGAGAAACCTAAGAAAACAAAATGAAAAACCCTAACCTCCAGCAAAGCATAAAATGGTGATCTTGTGTTCCAGGGGAACACAAAACCAAATGGGAGACTGAACTGGGTTACAAAATGCATAGAAACCACTTCTCCCTCAGGAACTGAGTAATTAAGAGTTGAAAATACTTGAAAACAGTGTCAGTGTTAGTAGAACACTGCTCTATTAATATTCTTCTCGAGACTTAGTATTCTTCTGAGACTGGTGGGGGACTAGGACTGGGTGGACTCTTGGAATGACCCTGCACAGCACCCATTTCTGTGCCATTCTCAGCTTGGTATAGAAGTGCAACACTGTTTGCCCAGCTCCCACCTGTGTGTGCCTTGGAAACTTCTTCTTGTTGTTGTTGTTATTATTACTATTATTATTATTATTATTATTACTACTATTATTATTATTATTATCCTACCCAGATCACAGACCTTGGAAGTACAGATATTTGAAGTGTGCAGTGAATAACTTGGGGTCTGGGAGATCCAAAATACATCTCCTCTGTGCCACAGGACAGTGAAGGAAAGAGACTTTAAACTTTTTGCCTTGCAGGTTAGTTATTTTTCAGAATTAATGTTTGCATTTGGTGCTGTGAAATCCCTGTCTCCTGAAAGGAGAACTCTACTAAAACCACTACTGATCAACTCCTTCCATTTTGGTGGAACTCAGCACCTCTGATTTCCTTAGAAATCTTTTCCCTGCCATATACAAGCAGGAAAGTCATCCTTAAATAGGTCACTGACTTGTCAGGAATTTGGTCTTCTGTGTGGATTAAAGGGAAGAAATTAGTCCTATTCCTGGGACTACAGCTCAAATTCATTTGAATGTACAGCAAATAAACTTCGACTTTGGTTGGTTGCCTGAAAAGAAGAGCACAACCTTTTCCTTTTCCCTTCTAATGAAAAAAAAAATTAGCAGCAGGAATATTTGAACATTAAATAAATGCAGAACAACTTCCTCTTAATAATGACCAAGTGTGCAAAGAGCAGCAATCCGTCTTGCTAGCAGGGATGTTGAGGGATATCACTGGCCTTCTTTCTACTTAGTGTCCTTATAGGAAATTCAGTAAAATAAAATTACTCTAAATTCTTTCCAAAAAGATTTTACTAATTCAATAAAATAGAATTATTCAAAGGTATTTTTAGAAGATTTGGCCATATAGTACATTGAATTTTTAAAAATTAATGTTTAATAAATTCTGAGTTATTTTAATATGCAGAACGATTCTTTCTCCCAGAATGAAGGAAAAAGGAACAGAAAAAAAAAAATCCCCAATCAGAAACAAGCTGCCAGGTCCTAAAAAAGCAAGTGAGTGAAATAAGTGATTGAACACAGAATCTTGGAAGGGTTAAGGTTGGAAGGGACTTTAAAAATCATCTCATTCTATCCATACTGCCATGGGCAGGGACACCTTCCAAGAGACTAGGTTGCTCCAAGCCCTGTCCAACCTGGCCTCATCCTCTCAAGAAGGTTTAATTGAAATCTCAGGTTGTAAACCATATATAAAAATTATTATATATTTAAAACAAACAAACAGACAAACAAACAAGCAACCCCAGTATGAATGAACCCAGTATATATATAAATGAATAAAGCTAAAAATGAGATGGAAATTATTCTGCTGCAGACAGCTGTATCAAAATCGGAAATGAGCTGTGCCCTCTGTGTGTGTTCATGAGTGGAAAAATACAAGAGAGGACTCTGAAAGGGAAAAATGAATTCTTGTAACAATTTACATGACAAATATGTGGTGATTAGTACATGGATTAATTAAACCGTTACATTTCCCCCCCACACATGATATCACTGGGACAAAAGACTTATTAGCATATACATGTAAAAATTAATAGAAGCAGCAGATGAAAATATTCTTGCTCCATGCTTATCTCCCCGTAGCTGGTGTGTGAGTTGAGTGATTATCAAGAAGGACTCTTACAGCAGGACCTGGACATGGTCACCATTAACATGGCTGACAGCAGTCTGGCACCTGGTGGCCAAGGCCAGTATGGTCCAGGCCAGGTGGGGAGCAGATGGCACCTGCCCTGTCCTGGTCCTTGTCTTGATGAGCTGACCACTGCAGCTTCATGCACTTGCACACCTGGAAGACCCCACCTTGCAGAGCTGCCTCCAGCTCCAGGGCTCCCAACACAAGAAGGACATGGAGCTGCTAGAGCAAGTTCAGAGGCCAGAGAGATGGTCTGAGGGCTGGGGCCCCTCTGCTCTGGAGCCAGGCTAGAATAGCCAAGGGTGTTCAGCCTGGAGAAGGCTCTAATGGCCTGCTAGGGCCTAAAGGGGCTGCAAGAGGGCTGGAGAGGGACTTGGGACAAAGGCTTTGAGTGGCAGGACAAGGAGAATGGCTTCACACTGCCAGAGGGCAGGGTTAGATGGGATATTGGAAAGAAATTCTTCCCTGTGAGGGTGGGGAGGCCCTGCACAAGTTGTCCATAGAAGCTGTGGCTGCCCCATCCCTGGAAATGTTCAAGGCAGGTTGGTCAGGGCTTGGGCTGGATAAGCTTTGAGGTCCCTTCCAACCCAAACCTTTCTGTTATTCTCTGATTTTATGAAGAGAGTGAGAGCTGGCAGCCCATGGGGTATGCAGCAACCCTGGGCTCCATGCTTATCCCTGCTTTGTTCATGCAAGAAACAGTTTCTTGCTTAAGCTGAAAGAGCTGGGCATGCCATTTATTTTCATGCATTCCAGTAATTTAATTGAGCTTTCTGTGTCAGTCATTTTTGAGTACTTTGTGGCTGATGCACCAGTACCTTATTGGTGCATTTAGCCAGAATCAGCAGAAGATGAAAAGTCCTGTGGTGCTTTGGAGGACTCAGAGCAACGGGGAGGTGAAGAGACAGGTCAGTCACAATTTAGTAGCATTTGCTATCAATAATGTGCATTCCCAAGCATTTTAAAGGTGTGGTGTCAAAATTATCTTTACGCTTACTTCTACCATGTTTGAAGTAATTGAACCATTGAAGTGGGTGTTTTATCAGTGAGGAACACATTGGTTCCTGGTGAAGTGGCTTCAGTCAGGCACAGATCATTCCCCCTTTCCCAGGGCAACGGCTTGGACAGCCAGCCAGTGGTGCAGAACAGTGATTTTTATTACCACTTCATTAAACTCACTGTGTTCAGGAGGTTTTTTATGGACATGAACTGCTGTAGCATCATGGTTTTTGTTGCAGGTATTTAAAATGCAAGGGAGTAGGGCTACATTAGGATAGTGTCCAGTGGGCACAGGCAAGATCTGGAGATCAGAAACCTCCTGGAAGTGAACAAATGATTCTGTAGTTATTGACGTAGGTTCAGGAGCTTTAAAGCTTACACCACATTGCAAAAGCCCAAAGTGGTGTTACTCAAACTAATCCGGAATTTCCCTTAAGTAGAAGAACACAGAGCAATTATGCATTAGAGAAGGATTAATGAACATAGTGGGTTAATCAGCATGAAAGCAGAGAGATCCAGAGACAGAACACAGTTTTAAGTGGAGTTTTCTTGGAAGCTGGGGGATTACCTGGCACTGCCCATGCTAAATCAGCTCACTGCTGCAAGCTCTTCAATGTACTTAGACCATTTTTTAATCATTACATTTGACACCACAAAAAACGTGTCAAAGGGAAAATTGAGTGGAGCCAAGTATTTTTTATTTGTGCCCTTTGCATATTTATCTGCTTATGGGCAGCTCCAAGGTCAAAATTTGCTCTTAAGTGTGACAGGCCTGGGCTGGGTACAGTTTGTACATCTGGCATGTTAAATGCTGGTAGCAATTGGTTAATGGGTAATCTGGGGAGGGTATCCCCAAAATCACAGAAGAGTTTGGGTTGGAAGAGGCCTTTAAAAGGTCATTCAGTCCAACACCCCTGCCATGGTGTCTTGGCTTAGAGACAAATTTTAGGAGAAAACTGCCCTAGAATGAGCATTTAGTCTGAAGAGAAGGGATTCAATAATCCCTTTTTGCTGATGAGAGGACTGAATACCTGTGGGTAAAAGTGAAAAAGTAAAACCGTTTATTAACAAAGCAAGATACTTGCAATGGACAGGAAAAAAAATTGAATCTTACACCTGTGAGAAATGGCCCTCACTTTTAAAAATTTTAGGTTTATTAAACCTTAATAAATACAACAAAGGACTGAATAAGGAAGAAAGGCACCTCCCTCCACATGACCCTGACAAGCAAGGTCCAGTGCCAACAGAACGGGGGAAAGGGGACTATGGGGAGAACAGAGGACATCCAAACAACAAATTCCAACATAATCATACATCAATAAAACTTCTCTTAACATACACACAATATTTATTCCCCAATTCCAATCATCATATTACCTATCCATAACACATCCCACCTCTATCTTGCCACATGGCTGGGAGGCAAAGGTGGTGGCTGCCCTTCTTTGTCTGTGGGAAGGGAGGAGAAAAAAGACTTCACGCAGCAGCTGGGAACCCGTCGCATTTCTGGCCTGGGTCTTCTCACAGCAGGCAAAGTTGGTGGAGTTTAATGTCTTCTTTTGCTGTGTCAGTCTTTCCCAGGGTTTGGACCATCCGTGGCTGCCCCCCGCAGGCTCCTTGGATTGAAGAAAAACAACGAACTGAGACAGTTCAAGGAAAAAAACCCAAAAGGCTGCTGAAAGGATTTGCCAGTGAAAAGCCTCCAGACCAGGGGAAGGAGAAACCAAAAAACGCAGAACCTTCTTGCCCAAATTGGTAAAATTGATCCAGCCAAGGCAACGAAATAACAATCTGTGTAGCCACCGACCACGGCAGAGAGAGAGATTGTACAGAGCCGGTGCCCAGCGTTCCCAGGCTCCAGCCCCACACCCTGCTTCATCTAAAAGATACCACAGCCCTTTCTGGGCATAAAGCAGATGATAAGGAAATAAAGTATCATCATAAAATCATCCCAAGACACGTGGGCAGAGACACCCTCCACTAGACCAGGTTGGTCCAAGATACATCCATCCTTGAACACTTCCAGGGATGGGGCAGCCACAGCTTCTCTGGACAACCCGTGCCAGTGCCTCTCCACCCTCACAAGGAAGAATTTCTGCTCAATATCCCATCTAACCCTGCTCTCAGGCAGTGTGAAGCCATTTTCCCTTGTCCTGTCACTTGAGCCCCTTGCCCAAAATCCCTCTGCACCTCTCTTGCAGCCTCTTTAGGCACTGGCAGGGACTCTAAGGTCCCTCTGGAGCATTCTCTTCTCCAGGCTGAGCACCCCTGGCTCTTCTAGCCTGGCTGCAGAGTAGAGGGGCTCCAGCCCTCAGAGCATCTCTCTGGCCTCCTCTGGACTTGCTCCAGCAGCTCCATGTCCGTCTTGTGTTGGGGGCTCTGGAGCTGGATTCTTTTCTTCCCAGCATGGTGCTGTTCAGTGGCAGCACTGTCCCCTCTCTGCAAGGGTGAGTGTACAGTAGGACTGTCCAGGTGGTATTTGTGATCTGAAGATTTGGTCAAGCAACGAGGAGAATAGGAAAATGACCCTACACATTTGTGGGTGGCTTCTTTGGCACAAGCTGGGAGATAGATGGAAATAAGGAAGACATGTTAGCATCCCTTTGAGTAGTTCCTAAGTGCTTTCGTGGTAGAAGAGAGGAGGAGGGTTTGCTTTCTCTCAGAAAGATAACTTTCTAAATGCTTTGGCTTTTGCATGGCTAAAAAGATGGTATTGCTGAAAGTCATTTTAAGCATGGGGACTTACCTGTCTGTTGAACAAATAGATTATTATTATTATTATTATTATTGTTATTATTGTTATTATTGTTATTATTATTAATTTTTCTCTTGCCCTGGTAGGTTCTTAGTAAATTCAGTGAAACTGTAGCAATTTATAAAACTGTGTGAATGTGTGAATGCTAAGTAATTTTTTTTCATCTGAGTGCTTCATACTGTTATCAGGAGGCAACATCTCTGAATGTCACTCCTTATTTTGTTCACCTAATGCAATCACAGTGCACTGGCATAGGCCAGGCTGTTGCTATAAATATTCCACACTCAAAGGTGCAAAAATAACATTTTATCTCAGCTCTGTTGAAAGCAGGAACAGCAATGACAAAAGTCCTCACGAACTTCAAAAGCATTCATATAAATCAAGGCAAATATTTTTTTAAACCAAGGTGTTTCTGAAAACAACCATGTCAGTCATATCCAATATGAAATGATGTCAGAGCAAACTAATTTCCTTTGAAAACATGGCAACTGAGTTTCTCAACAGAAAAGAAACAGCAGAGATGTGCATTTTGGCATTGCTAAAGCTGTTTTTTTGGTGTGTTATTGAAGCAAACTGTGGCAGTAGAATTTAGATTTGCCATAGAATTTAGATTCGCTGTAAGGTGAATACTAAACAGATAGAGAGAGGAGTTGTTGATCTTTTTTGCCAAGATGCAAAGATGCACTAAATGAAGTCCCAAGGGAGTCAGACCCAGAGCAGGACTGTGCAATGTCTATCCCAGCAGCCTGCAGCTAACACAGCCTGCTGGCAGATTTGCAGAGAGGTCCATCAGAGAAGCATGATGTGTGGAAAGGAGACTTGAAATTCTTTTGCTGTTCAACGAGGGAAAAGAAAAGAAGGACACAAAAGCAGGAGTTGCTGATGCCAGTAAGAGAAGCAGTGTAACCTTCCCCCACACTCCTTAATCACAGGATTTCAGAGCAGAGGCACCCAGCTGTAGTCCCAAAGACTGGCACCTCCCAGGTGCTTCAGAAGGGAAGGGAAAGTCAGAACACTGAAAGCTGTTCAGAAGTTTTTCTAAATGAGGGGAATTACATCCTCAGGACACCTATTTCTTACACACTAATAAGGAAGATTCAACTGCAGGAGGTTACCCTGAGGTGTTGTCTCCATCCTTGGAGGTCTTCAAGATCCAGATGGATAAAGCATTGAGTAATGTGGTTTGACCAGGTCAGACTGACTCTGTGTGGATGAGGTGGCTGAACTGGAATCCTCCTGAGACCCCTTCCACCTGGGTCAACCTATAAACCTGTGAGATGGAGCTCAAGATTGTCCTGTTTCAAGCTGCCACCATCCCTCCTCTACCTGCTACCTACCCTCTCCCATCTTGTCTTGTCCTATTGCACCTCCTCATACCAGCTGGGTCCTCTCCTCTGAACTCTCACTGGTTACCAGCTGCCCCCAGACCTCAGCTTGTGCCATTCCCAGCAGCACATAACTGAATTCTACAAATCAGGGTGTTGTTAATGCTGAAATCATCATTCTTCCCATCAGAGCATTTAAATGGAAATTGCTGCATCACTTGTGCTTGCCATCTCTTCTCACTCTTGGGGGCCTGGTGCTGGGCCAAGCTCAGCCCATCTTCTGCCCATGGCATGAGGCATCTCCCCCGGACAGACCACCTGGAAGGAAGGCTCTCAGTTTCCTGGGTCACCTGTGACTCCTCTGGTAACAGCCTTGAAGGAGCAATGTTGAGATCATGGTTGTGAAGCAAAGGGAAGACAAAAATTACAGGGTGACATCAGCCTTTTAGGAACCCTTCAGTGAACACCCAGCAGAAAAGATAAAGCACAATGGTCATGGCATGAGGCTGCAGGAGCAAAACTGGAGCAATCTGTGAAGGGTCAGAGCCAGCCAGGGCCAGAGAAAATCTTCTGTGGGTGGATTTGTAGCCGAGGGAACACCAAATAAGCACTTTTGAGGTGGACGAAGTGATAAAAAGCATTGGTGCAGTATTTGAGGATTCAGGGCACTGTGTGAGATGCTGATGCTTTTACTTCGGCTCTGTTTGCTTCCCAGTGCTGGTGATAGCCCTGCTCTGTTTAGGGGGCAGTTAATGGTGCTGGGCAGATGTTTTCAGAGAGCTCCCATGGTTGTCTTCATGCCTTTTCCCAGGCATTAACACTTAATTTCTAACTCATTAGTGTAAATCAAAGCCTGCACACAATTGCTGTATAGTACAGGACCACAGCAGCCCTTCCCAAATCAATTTTGTTACCCTTCATATTTGTGTCATGGGAAATCTTCCCCCTTTGCCATTTTCCTTCTTTGCAAGAAGCATGACAAACTGCATGGGATTCAAACCAGACCCCAACAGTCTTCCATTTACTTTCTATCCTTGTGAAAAATGTCTTTATTAACCAGGTACTGAGAGGAGACTTTTTTTAACCTATGGTATCTTTGTTCCTTTTTGTTGTTTTTTTTTTTTGTTTGTTTTTTTTTGTGTGGATAGTCAGAAAGTAAGGATTATTCAAGGTGGAATTGCATACAGAGATATCTGAAGTGGATGGAGTAAAGTTGACAGGCTTCTGTATACTCTCTGCGTTGGTTTAAAAGACAGGTGTCTGCCAAGAAAGGCAGGAACCTTCCTGGAATGGAAAATACGATCCATCTTATCTCCATATTATTATAACTTTGAAATTATGGGGCTTTCAGGCAAAGACATGGGAAAAGGAATAACAGTTCTTTATTAGAAGCTCACTCCCCAGCTAAGAGACTGCAGCAAATGCAACCTCTCCCCCCTTCTCCTCATCCTGGCTACATCTTTTTTCTCTTTAATGTTGTCATTCATAATCTCTTAGGCAACAAATGGGAGAAAATTTCCCTCAGAGACAGAAAAAAAAATTAGAAAAAGCCTAACCTTTAATACTCTCATAATAGAAATTCCAGGTAATTTGAAAAAGCATAACAGCCAAATATAGGTAGGCACTAGCCTAGGGGGATGGACCAGGAGAATGCTCTTAGCAGCAAGAAGGGAGAGGAGGGTCTCTGTTGATCAGGTCAGGTCAAAGGGGAGCCGTCTCGTCTCAGACACAGCATCATCCCTGCTCTGAAAAGTCAGGTCACCTTCCCCAGATATGGGAGAGGTGACATTTCAAATCAGAGGTAGGGAATACCCATGATTTCGTGACCTGGAAGGTCTGAACTGAGGGACTGACACTGCAAGACCCTGAAAGATGCCCAACTCTCCACAGGCTTTGCACGGATTTCTGAGGAAGAAATGGAGAAGAAAGCTATTAAGCCAGGAAGCTGCAGTAAAGCCTGGTTTGGGAATGGCTTCCCAGTTGTTCCTGGGCTCTCTGGATTCAAATCATAGGGTTTTTCTTCTCTGTACAAGAAAAAAGTCTTGCTCTCACTCCTCAACTATTTTCTGACTCTCATGGTGTGGTAAATGCACAGCAAACGTCACATAGCTCCCTGGGAGTGGTGGGAGGAAGTCAAAAGCAGAAGGAGCTATGCAGATAGCACAGGGTTAAAGACAGATGTCTGTGTCACCAAGTGGTGCACTGTTGGTGTTAAACCACCAAGAGAATGATGAGTTCATTCTCCATTCTCTGGGAGCTTTGCTATGGCACATCCCAGTGGAGCAGCTGCGGGACGAGGGCTCTGCTTGCAGGTACACCCACTTCACAAACTGCAGCTTTACTTTTTTAAAATTTAAAACCCCCAATAAATCAAAATGTGGATCACTCTACTGCAGATGTTATGACATTTCCAACCCAGATTTCCATGGCTCTTAAATTTAGAAACATCCCTGGAAACCGCATGACTTTGTATTTCCCTACTGGGATGCTGTAGCGTCACTGTGTGAGCTGAGCAGAACTGATCTGCTTTAAGAAGAGATGTGTGCAGCCCACTCATGCTGGTGACTCCAAATATTTCAGGTGCAGCCCCTCCTTCCTGGAAAAATACAAGAGGCAAGATGACTTAGTGTTGTGAATGGTTTTTTTCCTTGTTGGCTGTGGAGGAGCTCAGCTGGAGATGTTGGCTCTGAGGGATGAGAAGGGGGAACATCAAGTGAGGGGTATGTTGCTTGTGGCACTCTTCAGACTTCTGAATGACCCCAGTGAGAATTGTGTCTTTTTTGGAGGGAAGGAGGTGCATCAGGGTACCCTTGGGTGCATTCTCCATGGCCTGTGGTAGTAGGTGAGGAAAGCTTTCAACTCTTGCATTGCAAAACCAAACAAAAACAACAAAAGAAATGTGTTTTGGAGTTCTTGTGTTCAGATGTGAGCCTGAAGGAACCATGGAAAAAAGGTTGTCTACTTTTACAAGAAATTAATGCAGAAAAATTCTGATTGAAACGTAGATTATATTAATATTATAATTTTTAGCTATTGTTTGCCTTGGCTTGAAAGACAGCTGTCTGCCAAGGAAGGTGGGAAGCTCCCTTGGAATGAAAAATATGAACCCCTTCCCTCTGAATTTTAACTTTGAAATTATGGGGCTTTCAGGCAAAGATATGGGAAAAGGAATAACAGTTCTTTACTAGAATATATGTTACAAGGCAAACAAACAACAGCAGCAACAACAACAAACAGAACCAGAATCCCAAGCACAGCCTTCTCCTGGCCTCGGGCACTTTCCCCTTAGTTCCTGTGGGACCCCCGAGCAGATATGAGGGTGCTTTTCCAGTGAGGTTGGGTGTTCATAAGGTCCCAGTTCAACAGCTGGTCTTATGAGCCGAGGCTTACCCATGGTAGGAGAAGCACTGGGGGGACAAAAACCCCATAGTGGCAGCGAATCCTCAGGGCAGCAGTGGTCCAGCACCAAACCCCACCTGTCTCCGCTCCAATCCTGAGAGAGAGAGAGGAGCCAAGCCCAATCTTTCATCCCCCTAACCAAAACCTCGAGGTATCTCTGCTCTTCCCAAGAGAATGCCCCTCAGCTACAAGAGTGCAGCCAGCTGTGCTATTCCCCCTCCCTGGCTACATCTTATGTCTCTCTTAAGTACTGTCGTTATCATCTCTTAGGCAACAGATGAAAAGAAACATCCTAACCTCCAGCGTGTTACAAGGGCACAAAACAATCCGGCCTTTGCTTCACACCCCTGTATGCATAATTTGCATGATGTGGAAGCTTGTGACATAGGCAGGGAGTCTCAGGCATAAAGAAGCAGCAGCAAGCTGAGGGGGAGAGGGGTCTGTTACAGGCCCGGGGAAAAACCTTGAGGATTTTTCCAATCTGACTTTCTCAGGCTCAGCTAGGTTTTTCCCAAGCTAGAGACCTTTCTCTAGTGTAAACATAAGAGAAAGAATTATAACAAAAGATAAACACCTGCTGGATCCGTGAGAAAGCCTGGGACAAGGGGTTTTGCTTTCTCTGACCAATGATTCTTTTCTGCTTTGTTTTGCACTATTACAGTAACACTCATGATGGAAGGGGAGACCTTCAGATGAATGTGGACACTGATAAGGCCCTTGGTGTGCAAATGTTTTTATATGGATGCAAAACTAGACACACATTGATTTGATTTTTGGGTTTTCTCTCATTTTGAAATGAGAAGAGGGGAAAAAAAAAATCAAACCACTGTTTTCCTGCAAGATAATAATAGAATTACAGAATAGTTTGGGTTGTAAGGCACCTTCAAGATCATGAAGTCCATGCCCCTGCCACGGGCAGGAACACCTTCCACACTAGGTTGCTTCAAGCCCTGTCCAGCTTGGCCTTGAACACATCCAGGGATGGGGCTGATTTGCTCCAATGCTGAGCTAGAAGTCACCTGATTGAGTGAGGTGGGTATTTGCTTTATTCAGCGCCAGCTGCGTGGGGAATTGCTCCTCCTAAGACACACAGCCAGCACTTTTACAGAGTACAATAGATGGCTAAATTTCATGCATAATCCATTACCTTTCTTGGGATAGGAGTGATTACACAAATTACTTCTCAGAAATCATTAATATCATTAGAGCAGTGACTCTGTACTCTGTGATGTGCAGTGTACTCTGGTGGTCACACTGAGGAAGGCTCTGAATCTTCCTCAGGGGTCATTCTGATGAAGGCTGGCAGTCTTCCTCACTTTGCACTTTTCAACTTTCTTTCTCAAGCATGCACAGTCCTTTGCTGGCCGGTTCAGTGTTTTCTGTTGACAATAGGTTTTGTTCCTTTTCATTCTGTTTCCTCTCCATTCTGTTTCTCTTATCTTAACAAGGCTAAGGCACATCCTGCTTCTTAGGCTTGTGATTAATATTTGCTGTCTCTTAGTAGTTAACTCATGCTTACATGAGTTAGCCATTGATCAGCTCCTTTCAGGGCAGCCACAGCTTCTTTGGGCAACTTGTGCCAGGGCTTCCCCACCATCACAGGGAAGAATTCCTTCCCAATATCCCATCCAACCCTACCCTATGGCAGTGTGAGGCCATTCCCCCTTGTTCTGTCACTCCAATGCCTTGTAAATTGTCTTTCTTAATCTTTTTGTAGGCTCTGTTGAAGAAGCTTGAGCTTCTGTAATGGGGAGGGGCTGCAGAAGGAGGGCTAATGTCCCCAAAGATGAGGTGGAGTAATTTAAGGGCAGTAAGGAGTAATAGGTAAGAAAATTTGCTTCTTGAATAGAGAATAAGGTATTTAGCAGTCCTGTTCTGGATAACATGATATTTGGGTATTGTAAGTATTTGGGGGTTTATATTCATCAGCAGAGCGCCTCTCATGGTTCAATTATGACCTGGAAAAAAATGGTGCTCAGAGCCTGCAGCTTCTTCTGCTTGATTGAATTCTTATTATTTTTTGTGTCATATATAACTGAGATGAAGGTGTGAAGCAGAAAATGCATTATGGGAATACAATGTCTTGTACAAGGCATCTGCATGACCCTGTGGATATTAGGATAATGCTATTGCTGCAGATAACAAATAATATTAGTTGGAAATGGTTTCTAGCTGTTAGGCAAAGTTATTATACTGTCAGATGTGATGAATGAGGGAAATAGAAAAGTATTGAACATCCCATCTTGGGATTTATATTCTGTGATGTATTCTTCATCAGTTGCAGGCCTCTCAGCCCTCCCTGCTCTGACCTTCCCCTTGGACATAGGTCTTAGAAGCCAGCTGAGGTGTTTGCTTCCCTTTTGAACAGCCAACAGCACTTCAGGTGAAAAAGTCCAGTTCCTCAAAGTGAGGGAACAGGTCACACTGTAAAAGGGGAAAGCTATTTCAAAACTATGTAAAATCCTCTGTGTGGATATTCTTCTTTTGCATAATGGGGAGGTTTAAAACCAGCTGGAAATTAAAGTCCAAATAAGCTGTTCCTCCCTTCCCCTGCCCCCTCCTCCAGTTAGAGAGGGGCAAATGCAGACACTGTGGGTTCAGATAACAATTTACCAAAAGCAAACATCAATGAGATGAACAGTAAGAACAGAAACAGCAATATTAATAACAAGAGTATACAAGAGAGAAGGTACTTTACACATCAAAGTTGTTCACCTCCTTGACTCAGTCCATGTGGCTGCCAAGGCAAAGACAAAGTGCTGGGTGTTTCCACAGCCTAGCAGGGACATGCAGATTTTCCTGAGACAAAGACAAGAATATTGAGTGCAATTTTGGGCACCACAATATAAGAAAGACATTAATGATTAGAGAGATTCCAAAGGAGGGTAACGAAGAGAGTGAAGGGCCTTGAAGGGAAGCTGTGTGAGGAGTGGCTGAGGTCACTTGGTCTGTTCAGCCTGGAGAAGGGATGACTGAGGGGAGACTTCATTGCAGGTGCAACTTCCTTGTGAGGGGAAGAGGAGGGGTGGGCACTGATCTCTGCTTTGTGGTGACAGTGACACTCCTGAGGGAATGGTCTTAAGTTTGGTCAGGTATTAGGTTCGATATTAGGAAAATGTTCTACACACAGAGGGTGATTGATCACCGGAACGGGTTCCCAGGGAAGTGATCACAGCCCCAAGGGTGCTGGAGCTCAGGAAGTGTTTGGACAATGCTCTCAGGCACAGGGTTTGACTCTTGGGGGTGGTGCTGTGCAGGGCCAGGAGTCAGACTCGATGATCCTTAATGCTTCCTTCCAACTCAGAAAGTTTTGTGATTCTGTGAAGATGGCTGTTGTTTCCGCAGTTGGTGTTCCCCTTCCCCAAGCCTAAGACAAAGAAAAACAATGATGGACAAATCCTCCAAGCCATCTTGTCCTGGCTGCACTGCTCTGACTATTCTGCTGGGCTTGGCTGTGTCTGGCAATATTCAACTGAGCTTGGCTCAACTCAGCTCAGCTCCATTTGCTCCTGCTCTGTTCCCTGTGGCTGCTTCCAGCAGTGGTGCCCATGGCATGTGCACTCTGCTGGACCTGGCTGTGTTTACCATTTGGAGCTGTGTTCTCCTGAGGGATGAGAAGGGACAGGCAGCAGTGGGAGAAGGGTAGAACACACAGTGGCAACTGAGGCAACTTCTCCAAAGAAGAAAAGGAGGAGAATGGCACCACTTTTGGTGTGTGTTCACCTTTTCCTTCCCCCCAAAGCCACACCCTAGTGATGATTTGAGTGATGTAGAATAGCAGCCTTGCCATGCCCACATGGCTCTAGGCTTTGCCCATTCTCCCAACCTGTGAGAAAAATTAGGACATTATCCCCCCCAACTCTGTACCATCTACTCATGACCAGATCCTACACCTTTCAGCTATGTATATGGACATATAAATATACACAAGCACATTTCTGTAGTCATGACCAGTCCCAGATGTCTGTTGAGTTCATTCAGTCCATGATTGTGGGTTCTGTGCCTTCTAGATGTCTTGTAGGCAGGGCATGAAGGTTGTTGTGCTGTTGGCTGGTTGCTGCACCTGGAGCTCCTGGCTGCTGTATCCATCCTCACATGGCAGTTGTGACATACAGTATCATTCAACAACCAATATTATAGAATTCAACATAACAGACTGTTCTGAAAAATCAGATTCCCACCCAGGTACACGTTGTGTTTTGTGTTTCCCCATCCCCCTGCATTACCCATCAAGCCCTTGAGCAAAAACAATCCCAAGGGTGGGTTCACCTTTACTTGAGGCTTTGAGTCAGGATTAATCCAATCTGTCTTCCCTAACACATTTCTCATATGCACCATGAGGACTTTATCCCTTTCTGTGGTTCATTGAGATTCTGATTGGGCAGGGCCAGCTCGATTGGCGGAGCCTCAGTTGCTACTAACCACATGGCCTTCCCTAAATATCTATCCCAGTGTTTGAAGGTCCCACTACCCATTGCTTTCAATGTGGTTTTTAACAGTCCATTGTACCATTCAATTTTCCCAGAAATGGGTGCATGACAGGGAATATGATGCACCCACTCAATCCCATGGTCTCTGGCTCAGGTCTCTACAAGACTTTTTGAAATGAGTCCTGTTTTCCAACTCAGTTCCTTCTGGGGTGCTGTGTCTTGCTTTTCAAGGCCCAGGATGGTGTTCCAGGCAGTGGCGTTGGGCACAGGGTACATCTCCAGCCATCCAGAGGTTGCTTCTAAAACTCTAAGCACCCGAAACCCTTCCTAGATGGGTTTGAATGAGTGTGATGTAACCACTCTGCCACAGTCATGCTGCCAACGAGGCACTGCACTTGGGCTCTTCCCTTCACTTCAGGCTCCTCTCCTTCTCAGGAAGTCCCAGAAAGGTCCCCTCCTTTTCGAGGTGAAGTCCCAGTGATACTGCAATGTGCAAGGCAGGGCAGAAGGTCAAGCCATGGCTTTATGCTAATAATTTCAAGAGACAGATGTACTGGAATGATGCCTTCTGGTGTAGCTCCTGCAGACAGTCCCTGTGAGGCACCCAGAGGGGACACCTGCAGTTTGGGCGAGGTTTATTCCCTTAGAATCATAGAATCACAGAATCCTTAAGGTTGCAAAAGCCCTCTGGGAGGCCATTGAATCCAATTTTTCCCCCAGTACTGCCAAGCCCACCAGTGATCCCTTGTCCCCAAGTGCCACATGAACATGGCTTTTAAAATCCTCCAGGTGTGGGGACTCCACCACTGCCCTGGGCAGCCTTCTAAGATGTGCTGTGTCAGTGTTCATTTTTTTGGGAGCCTTTTTTTTTCCCCCTTTCACTCTATTTTGCCCATGAGTGTTGGAAGGGGAGGAGTGGTGCTGCTGAAGTGTCTTAGCATTTCACTCCTGTGGCTTCAGTGGCTGATTTCCCATTGTGCTTTGTGGTTCTGAGCCTTCCCTCGAGACCACCATGGGATTTTTATGGCAGCTGGGAACATCCTCCCTTGCTGGCACTGGGGGAAACCCAAATGTGTCTTCTCTCCTTGGTTTAGTTTTTCTTTCCTGGTGACTAGCCATGGGAAGAGCACAGCACTCCCCATTTCCTTACAGGCCATATTCTCTCTCCTTCTGGATTACAATGAATTTTTAATCCTTTTCCAGCATCCCATCCCAGAGTTTTTGGAGGAGTTTTCAAGCTGTGGGTGAAAAAGGCATATAAGCAAGATTGGATACTGGGGAAAATTTATTCCCTGAAAGGGTTGTTGGGTCCAAGGACAGGCTGACAGGGCAGTGGTGAAGTTCCTGTCCCTGAAGGGATTTAATAGATCTGTGGGTGACACTTGAGAACATGGTTTAGAGGTGGCTTGGCAGTGCTGGGGGAATGGTTGGACTCAGTGTTCTCAGAGGGTTTTTCAGTCTGAATGCTATGAATGTATGCCCTGATGGCTTGGAAGACACCCTCTGGGATAGGCACCTCGATGATGCTGGACTTTGCACAACTCCCTGTTTGATGTGCTGTCTGTTTCCCATCCTTGGGGCACTTGTAAACATCCACACAGTCCAAATAGTAGCTGAAATTCATATATTTAGGGCTTTTTCCTCAGGAACAATTGTCTCTGAGAAATGACTTGTTGAGAAGAGTCAAACTATCCTATGTATATCAGGAGGGAAATGCTGGAACCACTGGGTAAGGATAATCTCTGTTTTATGATGCTACAACCAATACAGGATTATTATATTGATTTTTTATGGTTATTCTTTAAAAAGGATATTAAACCATAAACAGGGTTGAAAGAAAAATCTAGAGAATTGTTAAAAGTCTGGAAAATGTGTCTTGCAGTCTGAGCCTCTGGCTACTCATTTCATAAGGAAGAGTTGGATCATCCTGTGTGAATTTACATGGACCAAGGGATCTGGTGTCAGGCAAAAAATAAAAAAAGGTCTTGTGGTGGGAAATGAATTACACCAAAGTGGAAATAAGGCCTAAATTTTTAACAGTGAAAGTAAAACAAAAAGAACATTTCGCTGGTCATTACGAACTGTTCTTCGTTGCTAAACACTTTGTTAGGAAAAGGATTTCAAGAGAAAACTGAAAACAATTGAACTAGATCAAACTATACTGTTGTGCTGCAAGGAGATGTCAGCTCTTCTGGACACAAAGGTCACAGTCTGCAGAAGTTGGGACCAAGGGAGAATTTATGATACATGGCATCTCTAACTCAGGTTAATCCTGGATTTCCTCAAAGCTCATTAGAGACTTCCTTGTCCCATGAAAGCCCTTCAGGCATCTCAGCGTGGTCTGCTTGTTAGTGTGTCAGCAAGATCCCTGGTGGTAATCTCTCATTTGACATTTGTGCAGATCTCTTCTTTTGCAAACAGGGGATCAGTGCTGAGTTTTCATGTGCTAACCAATACACGAGCCTCTTATGTTCCCTGACTGGATCCCATGGTGCCTCCCATGTGGAAGAAGCGCATCTGCCCCTGAGCATGGTAGCCACTTTTAGACAACCAAGATGATACCATGTGTCCTAGTTTGGAGGACAGGTGTCTGCTGAGAAAGGCAGGAGCTTCTCTTTGAAATGGAGAATGCAAACCCCCCTCCCTCCAAATTATTATAATTTTGAAATCAAGGGGCTCTCAGGCAAAGATATGGGAATTAGGAATAACAGTTCTTTACTAGGGAAATTAAAATAGAAATACAGTACTACAAAGAAACAAACCCCAAACCCTGACAAAGTCAGAGTACAACCTGACACCCCATTCAGGCAGGGTGTTGGCAGCAGTCCCATTCCATGGTGGCTGCATCCTCCTGCAGTGACAGATGTGATTCAGTTGGAGCAGTGCTCCTGTACAAGGTGCCGTTTCCCTCCGGAGGTCCAGTGGTGATGTGGAGAAATCCGGTTTTCCCTCTGGAGTCCAGTGGAGAAAGGGGCTCCCTTAGTGTCCCAAAACCTCTGTTTTTATCTTGGCAAGAAATGTTGGGCTCTTCCCCCTGGCTGGAGCAACTCCCAATGGGATGCAGTAATTTTATCAGTCACACAGTGGGACTCAATGGCCATTAGCAGAAAATGACTGGCTGGAGGAAGGATGGGTTGTGAAAAGATAAAGAACAATGCCCCGCCTGGTTTCAATGAATGGCTCATTAGCAGAATATCTGCCATTGAGATAAGGATCACTGTCCCCCACTCTCAACAGATGGTGATAGAATAGATAACTTTTATCACACTCTGTATTGTAACCCCAGACACCAAACCATTGCTTGTGGTGACTCTTACACCGCTCCTGCTCACATGCTTGTGATAGAGAAGATGCTCTGTTCATTGGGGGCTCTACAGGAAATTGAAAGTCTATAGGCATTTTAAAACCAACATCTTCCACCCAAATCAGCCACTATCTTTAGAATAATTCTTTCTCATCCCTTTTCTCAATGAATTCCAATCTCTGTGTACATTTTTGGTAATGGACAGTGCAGGAAAGACCATGTCATAGACAGCACATCTGGCTGTTCTCTTCTCCAGCACCCTTGGCTGGAAGTCCATTGCTTGGAGGCTGGAAGGGATTGATCACAGGAGGGTGGTATCACTGCATGGAGAACAAAGACCCTTCTAAGCTTACATGGACTTGAAACAATGGGTTGAATCTGGACTGAATCATCATCTCAAAAATATTAATGAATGAGTGAGGAAATAGCACAAGGCTACCCCCATTGCACACTCCAACACCTTTAATGAGCTTTAAAAGGTTGTGTTAAACAGATCCTGTGGGAAGGACATAAATTTCAGTCTGCTAATCTCAGACAAATCCAGGCATGTCTCAAAAGGGCAAAGATTTGCACTAGACTAATGGCCTGCTCTGGAAGAAAAAAGAACGGAATAAACTGTAGGTAAATAATCCCACTTCCTGATGCTTGATAGCATTGACAGTTGGTGGTTTATTGTCTGTTTTTCATGTTGGCTTCCCTAGAGTAGGAGCCTGTGAATCAGGCTGTTGGATGTAAGAAGTGGCTGACAGTACTGTATTGCACACAGACATAGTTTCATCCAGCTGTGCCTGCTCCCTTTTTAATTATCTTTTACTTTCCCCACAGTTCTGCAGTGCTGTGAAGTGATTTTGTAGTTTCCTTACCTGGGAACAATGAGGTCTGGGGTCACCTCTGTCATTTGTAAGGAAAATAACTTCTGTCACCCCAGAAAGTCTTAAATGGAGGAATTAAAAGAATGCATCCCTCATGGTGGAGAAAAGTGTAAAGAAACATGGTAATGCTCTAGTTCAGCTTTATTTAGTGCATTCATGGCTTTATTTAGTGCATGGGTGATTTAGTCACTGAGGGATAGAAGACAAACTAGAAAATTATAAATGCTGTAGCAAGTTGACTAAAAGAATCATGGAAATTGGTGAAATATATTAATGCATGTGCCCTAGTTCAGGGAAACCACACAGAATGCTGAAGGCAATGATGTCTTAATTAATCAGAGGAGTGAAGTAATAAATAAATAAAGCTTTCAGTCCTCCTTTGGAACTGATCTGTAGTATTGAGTGGATAATGTGGACAAAGGACTGTGTGATGAGGCCAGAGGGATACCAATGCTGTCACAGCAACAGGGAACCCCAATGTCTGGAAATGGGTACTGAAGTCCAAGCATGTGGCTTGTCCATCTGCCAGGTGGTCAGAAAAGCAGTGGTGACCCATGTTTTTGGGTCTATAACCTAGTGAAGAGGTCAGTGTGATGATGGGCCCAGGTGTTAGCAGTGCAGGGATCCAGGTGCACACTGCTAGCTGGATGCTCATTCTTACCTTGGCTGGGTAATGGGGGAGGTTGCAGGTGGCAGGGTAATGGTCACAAACCTTCCAGTGCTTGGAAGGGCTCTGAGAGAGCTGGAGAGGGGTTTTGGACAAAGGCCTGGAGTGACAGGACGAGGGGAATGGCTTCATGCTGACAGAGAGGAGGTTTAGATTGGACACTGCTAAGAACTCTTTTTGTGTGAGGGTGATCAGACCCTGGCACAGGTTGCCCAGAGCAGCTGTGGCTGCCCCATCCCTGAAAGTCTTCAAGGCCAGGCTGGATGGTAACTTAGTCTAGTGTATGGTATTCCTGTCCTTGGCACTGGGGTGGAATTGGATGGTCTTAAACCTCCCTCCCAAATCAAGTAATTCTGTGATTCAATGATGATTCCATAAAACAGGCTGATTTTCAAGGTATTTCCCTAAGGAAATTTGCAGAGCTTCTGTGAGGAAAACCCTTATTGGACCAAGGCTCATAGAGCTGAGCACTTTGCAAGATACAGCTTAGCCCGTCTTGTCTCTAACTCGTAATTAAGATGATTTGGATTCTCTGTTGGAGATGTGGATTTTGTCTGTAGATAGTATGTTCTTCGGCTTTGGGCACAAAAGTCAAGGATTTGACCCACCTTGCTTTGGGTGTTCTCCATGCAGAGTGTCCCTGTATGGACTGGTCATTTGGGATCCCTTTTCTGGTCTATGGGGAAAAGGCACATTTGGGGTGAGGTCCTTCACCCCATTCTGCACTGAGGAGAAGATCAGCCATATTATGGAAATGCCTGCTTCTCTAAGGGAATTCAGGGAATTGGCTCAGGAGTGGTCCATCAGCCTTCTTTTTTTTTTTTTTGCTAAATTACAATCTTTGCTACCCAAAGTCCCCCTCACTGTTTTTCATACTCAAACTGGCACTGGTTGGATACTTCCAGCATTTTCCATGGCCATTGCAGTCATGTTCTGCTGTTGTTGCTGAATTTCAGAGGAAAATGTAGAATTTCTTTTGACTTCCATGTTGTTTCCTGGTACATAAAACACTAATGATAACAATTTTCACTGATGGAGGTCATCATCATGTCTTTTACCATAGTAAGAAATGTTTCATGACATTCAAAGGCACTGTAACAAAAAGTAGGAATGAGCTAGTGACTTCATCTCAGATAGAGGGGGACACACCCTGGCTTACAGTTTACAGCCCTTACACATCTTTATTTTACATAATGTAGCTCTACAGTTGTATTATTCATATAAATACAAGTTTATTTATATAAACTTGCAATGCTTTCTGAATTTGTCCAGGAAAGTTAAGACAGTGTGTGCAACTTTTTCCCATTTATTTTACATTATGAGCTTTTAAAATTCTTGAGGTACAAAGATTTTCTTTTTTCTCAACAGAAATACTTTCTTTGTTGTTCATAAAGATTTCCTGCAGAAAGGACTATTCTACCAAAACCTATGGAATATGCTTATTTGCTGCAGAAAAAAAAAAATAGCAGCATTTTGGACAACTTCATTTCAAGCCAGAAAAGAGCTGTTGCCCTTTGTGGGCACACATTCCTAGGGGATTTATCTCTTTTCTCTAACAGTATGTAAATCATAACTAAGATAATGTTTGTAACTAAAAAATCCCCTTGTATTTGTTAGGTTTAAGCTAAAAAAAGAAGGAGAAATTAGGCTTAATTAAGTTTTTATGCCTTTCCTTGGTTTCCTTATCCCAGTTTAGAGAGGGGAAATAAAGATCAGTTGGAAACGTTTTGTGCATGGCCATGAGTAATTTAGAGTAATGGTTGATCTCATGCAATTTCCCAACTTTATTAAATCTCTGGTAATTTTCAGATAGTTTTACCTTTCACCTAGAAACTCCTCTCCATAACCATATAGGAGGTATCCATTAATATTACAAATAAATAGATTTTCTGCCACTCCAATATTTAAATATAATTGGTATTTTGTTTACTGTCTACCTCTCATCTCTTCTCCACTTCTCTTCCTTTTTTTTTTTTTTTTTTTTTTCCAAACTGGTAAGCTCTGAGTATGTAATTCATACAAAAAATTCTATGCTATTAAAGAAACCCAAGGTAATTTATTATACCGAAATAAAATTCCCAGCATGTAAAGTCTTTAAAATTAGCATTGATTTGAAGTTGTTTTCAGACGTATTAGATCAAAATCTCATCCCTTGGAGCCTGTTGACATGGATTACAATAATATTTTTCCATCCTGGACCCCAATAGAAAAAATAATCACAATAAAACACTTAATTAGTCTGCAAAATATTTTCCTATTAACTGAATAGTCTCAGCAATAACTCACTTGTACTTTGGAGTTAACATGGTTTTCTACTTCCTCAGTGTTATCCTTAGTGGGAAGTGCATAACTCCTGCAATAAATCAACGGGCACAGCTACTGCTGGTACTGATTATGCTTTGAACCTGCTGCCCTGCTTCCCAGAGATGCTCTCCAGGAGGTCTTCTTGGCTTGAGCCCACACATTTATTTAAGCCACGTGTCATTTTCCCAAAGGAGCATCTCAGCAGTTTTGAATCCCCCTCAGAGCAGATGGAGATGGTACAACCATATACTCAGGAGCACCAAAAGAGGAGTTTCCACTACCCAGCATTTGTCATGTAGTGGAATTGGGCTGTTGTGTCAAGGCCAGTGGGAAACTCTGAAGGAAGATTGGTCATTTCTTCCCACCTGGTATTTTTGATGTAATCCTGCCCTCTCACAGTGGGAAGTGATCTCTCCTTGTCCTGTCACTCCAGGCCCTTGTCCAAAATCCCTCTCCAGCTCTTTTGGAGCTCCTTTAGGCACTGGCAGGGGCTCTAAGGTCTCCTGAAGCTTTCTCCTTCTCCAGGCTGAGCACCTCCAGCTCTCCCAACCTGTCTCTGGAGCAGAGGTGCTCCAGCCCTCAGAATATCTTTGTGACCTCCTCTACACCTGATCCAATAGGTCCATCTTCTTCTGATGTTGTAGCCAGGTGGGGATCAGTCTTTTCTCCCAAGTAACAAGCAACAGGACAAGAGGAAAGAGCCTCAAGTTGTGCCAAAGCTTGGGTTGGATATTAGGGAAAATTTCTTCTTGGAAAGGGCTGTTCAGCCCTAGCACAGTCTACCCAGAGTACTGATGGAGTCCCCCATCCCTGGAGGATTTAAAAACCACATGATGTGGCATTTGGGGACATGGGTTAGTGGTAGGCTTAGCAGTGCTGGGGAACAGTTGGAACTGAGGATCTCAGAGGGCTTTTCCAACCTGAATAATTCTGTGATTTTATAATCCTATGATTGCCAGAAGCAATGTCCCACTTTAATTCTGATTGCATACAAGCAGACATGGTGCCCCTCATGGTGGAGTCTCTGGACACCCATATTAAAAATATTTCCTGCAAACATTTGAGAGAAGTTGTATTTCCAAGTATGGTTGTTTTTGAAATACTCGGGTGGCAATATCAGTAAAAACAGTGCAAATTGGTCTCTCAGTGGCTTGGAGATCTTTGGAGTCTTAGGAATGCTTTTCATAATAATTAATATCCAGGGACAAACACAATCAAGGCTTGCACAGCTAGGGCTGGAGCATGCTGAAGCCTCAGGCAGCCTGAGCATCAGATGGCCTGGGTCCTAGAGAGCACACAGTGGGACTTCTAATGAGATTAAATCCTTTCAACTCTATTTTATTTTGCAGCTCTGCCATGTGAAGGATCTCCAGGGGACTTGAGCTGTAGAAAAAGGTTACACTTCAGGCTGCTTTGCAGATGACGGGCATCATCCTAGAATCACTTTTTTTGTCCAGCTGTAACTAAACTCAGGGACACTGCTGTGTTCTGTGCATGTTCATTCTCCTAATTATGACTTACTGGGAAATACTTTCATTTTCACATAGATCCTGGAGTTAAAGAGAAAAGATTCAGTGAAGCATTAATTTATGTAAAAAAAAAATCTTACATTGATGCTACGTGAATTAACTTTTACTCTCTTTATTTATTTTTTTAAAAATTAAAATAACATACCTGCATGTCTGTTTTTAACTATTCATAGAATCACAGAATGGTCCAGATTTGAAAGGGCTATTAAATGTCATCTAGTCCAACCTGCTGCCATAAGCAGGGACATCTTGCACTAGACCAGGTTGCTCAGACCCCTATTCTCTCCTTCAGTAGATTCCTTTACTGGTTTTGTGGAGCATCCCCTTCTCCTACCTCAGTGGGAGGGGATGGGGGGTAGAGGGGGGTTCAGATGTCAGCTCTGCAGTTCACCTTATCTTCTTCCCCTCCACCCTGCCCCCTACTAGAGCTGGGCATCCCATATAGGGCCAAACAAATGCCTCAGGAATAACAATCCCAGCTTGCCCAGTTTAAAAAATTACTTACCACACCATTGATTGGAATTGCAAAAGTTCTGGGTAGGAAAATGCTAATTTCTTTTTATGGAGGTAAAACTCTTGGTATCACTCTTCAACTCTCCAGTTTTACCAAGCATGCACAATCAGTTCTTAATAAAATAGAGGAATAAAGGCAGATTAAGAAATGGATATGCTATGAATATGTGAGTGACATGGCTGGATCCAATCTGTATTTGGTTGTCATAAAAATGCATTTCCATACAGCATGTGAATTTCATATAAATCCCCCCCAGAGCTCACATTGCAAGAACAAGAACTGACGAGAGGTACAGGATCAGGGGACAATGACACCCTCCTACCCCTATTGTCTTTGTGTTTTTTCTGTGCACCAAACATGTGCCATCCTGTACACAGGGGTGAAGGACTTGGTGATTCTCAAACCCACAGTCAGTCTCATGCAGCTCATGCCACACAGCCTCCAGGATGCTGTTCAGGTGAGCAGCCCCAAATTTACAGGCAGAGATACTGAGTTTTCTGGGGAGTGGATGAAGAGGTTGGTATCAGTGAGTTGATTCATTGGGTCAACTGAACAGCCCAGACTGGGCAGGTGAGGAAACTGAGGCTTGCAAAAGCCATAGGACCCACTCAAGGTGCAGGTGTGGGCGATCCAGCTCATACAAATCTGTGGAATCCAGAACTTGCTGTTTGTTTTTCACTTTACTTAGCTAAAATTTTTCAGTTAAAGTAATTATTTTTAATTTCCTCACTTTGCCCAGAGATATGCATAGAAATAAAATTCAGCTGGAGGCAGCAGGACTCTCTGGAGAGCTGCTGGGCTGCAGGATATGGGATGTTCATATCTTCGGGCATTATAGCTCTGGACTTCACAGGCTCCCGACTGGCATGGAGGAGTCCTCCTCCTTCTGTGCTTTAACACTGCCACCCCCTGGCACATCCGACACTTCCAGGGATGGAAGCCACAGCATTCTCTGGCTTCTCTGGGCAACCTGTGCTGGCACCTCATCACCCTCATAGGGGGAGATTTCTTCCCACTATCTAATGTAAATCAGAGAATCACAGCATGGTTTGGGTTGGGAAGGGCTTTTAAAGCTCATCTCATTCCAGGACCCCTGCCATGAGCAGGAACACTTTCCATAGACAGGGACACCTTCCACTAGACCAAGGTGCTCCAAGTCCTGTGCAAACTGGCCTTGAGTATTTCCAGGGATGGGGTATCTACCACTCTGGGCAACCTAAATTCCAGAATTTTGCACTGTAACTCCGGGGACCTCCAATGAAGCCACCAGTGGGTGTATCAAAATGAACAAGACAAAGTGTCTCTTCATGTGGTGTCCTTGAGTTCTGCAGCACCCATGACCCTGAGGCCTTTGGCTGCCCTTGATCCCTGACTGCTCTGCCACCTCAGACTGCTGAATCCCCTAGCCTTGACCCCAGAGTCCCTTGGCCTCCTACAATTCCAGAGTCCTCAACTACCCTTGAACCATGAATTCTGCCATTGCTTTGACCCTGGTATACCCTCAGTTTAGAAAGGACATTGAGACACCCAGATGTGTCCAGAGAAGGACAACAAGGCTGGTGAGGGGCTTGGAACACAAACCCTGTGAAGAATGGCTGAGGTAGCTGGGTTGTTCAGCCTGGAGAAAAAGAGGCTCAGGGGAGACCTTATCACTTTCTACAGCTCCCTGAAAAGTGGTTGTAGTCAGGTGGGGATTGGTGTCTTCTCCCCAGGAAATCACTGACAAAATGAGAGGACACAACCTTAAGCTTCACAGGGAGAACTTTAGGCTGGACATCAGGAAAATTCTTCACTGAAAGAGTAATTGGAGCATTGGAATCATCTGACCAGGGAGGTGGTGGAGTCATCATCCCTGAACGTGTTTAAAGAAAGACTGGACCGTGGCACTCAGTGCCATTGGTTTAGTTGATGAGGAGAGTGTTAGATCATAGGTTGACTGGATGGGCTCAAAGGTCTTTTCCAACCTAGTTTGTTCTGTGATTCTGTGACTCTGCAGTGGAGATGACAGCCATGAAAATTGATGCTGGTTCCCTCTCCTAGGTGCTCCCCAGCCTGGGTGTGTGCCCTGGCTGCCCATCTTACTGTCAAAGACCCTCTGCTATTTTTCCCAGAGCCTGGGGATGGCATCACCACCTCATTGTCCTGGATGTGTGGCGAAGGAGCTGACGGCATGTGGCTTTCATGGATTCTCTGCATCTTGCTTAAAGAAGGATGAGGCACATTTTTTGTGGAAAACAGATGCCATGCTTGGAAACAGAAGCTCTCATTTTCAGCTTCAAGCCAGGGTTTGCCAGGGAAAAAGTACATGCCAAATTTCAGTGGGAAATGAAGCTGGAGCATGAGGATTCAAAAGACATTCTCTCCCTCTCCCTCCCAGGATTGGATTGGGTATTGAATCAGGAAAAGGAAGCCTTTTGTGTGTTGACATAAGAAGAGTTTAATAATTAAATAAGTAAAATATAATAGCTAACAATAATGATAATAGTGATAACAACAATAACAATAGTAATAATGAGAGCCCCAGAAGACAAGTGATACACACCTGAGGACAGTCACTCACCCCCTGCTGACTGATGCCAGCTTGTCCCCGAGCAGTGACCGTCCCCTCCTGGCTGACTGCCCACAGTTTATATACTGGATGTGATGTTCAGTGGTGTGTTGTATTGGTTTGCACAGCCTGGGTTTTTGGTAGCAGGGGAGCCACAGAGGTGGCTTCTGTGAGAAGCCTCTAGAAGCTTCCACAACATCAGGTAGAGCCAATCTCTGATGGCACCAAAGCTGGCCAAGACTGGCTCAATTAGAAATGGTGGTAATGGTGGTAATGGCCTCCGCAATAACATATTTAAAAGAAATAAATCAAAGGTTGGGGACACAGCTTTAATTCAAGTCAGAGAAGAGAAGAGTGAGAATATGTGAGACAAACAACTCTGCAGACACCAAGGTCAGTGGAGAAGGGTGGAAGGGGGTGCTGCAGGCATTGAAGTTGAGATTCCTCTGCGGGCCATGGTGCAGCCCATGGTGAAGCAGCTGTCCCCTTGCAGCCCATGGAGATCCACAGGGGATGCAGAGGTCCACCTGCAGATCATGGAGGAGACCCACACCAGAGTGGGTGGATGCCTGAGAGGAGGCTGTGATCCAGTGGGAGGCCCGTGGAGAGAGCGGCCCCGCTCCATGGCGGAAGCAGTCTGTCCTTGAAGGACTGCAGCCTGTGGAAGAGTGACCCATGGCACAGCAGCTTTGTGGGGAATGTTGCCTGTGGAATGAACTCTGGTTGCTCATGAGATGGAGCCACGTCAGAGAAGTTAAGGAGAGCTGTGTCCCATGGCAGGGATCCACAGTGCTCTCCCTGAGCAATGGAGAAGCCATGGTGATGAACTGACCATAACCCTCATTCCCTGTCCCCTGCACAGCTGGGGTAGGCAGCAGAGCTGGAAGGAGGGAAGACTGTGGGGAAGATGTTTTTGAGGGCTTATTTTACTTCTCATTATCCTGCTCATGATTTGTTAGCAATAAATTCACGCTATATCTCTAAGCTGTGAGCCTGTTTGCCCTTGATGGTATTTGGTGAGTGATTTCTCTAGTCCTCATCTCAATGGCCCTTCATTAAATTTTCTCTCCTCTGTTCAGCTGCAGCAGGGGAGTGAGAAAGTGGCTTTTTTGAGTTCCTGGCATCTGGCCAGTGTCAACCCATGACATGTGGAATATCACTCTGGCAAGTTTGGGTCAGCTGTCCTGGCCATGCTCCCTCCCAGCTCCTTGTGCAGTTCCTCACTGGCACAGCATGGGACAAGGAAAAGTCCTTGATTTAGAGTAAGCACTACTGAGCAAAAATGTCAGTGTGTTCTCAACCTTGTTCTCAGACTCAATCCAAACCCCAGCATGTTGCCAGGTACTGGGCGAAAATGAACTCTATCCCAGCTGAAATCAGGACAATGGAAAACGCTGGCAGCACAGAGAAACATGAGGCCTGCCAGGAGAGGGGTGGAGGGGCCTGCACAAATCCTTGATCACCAGAGCATCAGAGAGAAAGAATATGAGGAAGCTGAACTGGGAGGGGTAACACAAGGGAGCAGGATGTTGATGGAAAAGCAAGGCTGCTGAGTGCAGGGGAATCACAGACAGAATGGAGGGAGGTAGATGAAGAAGAGCTTCATTCACTGCTCAGCAGGGAGAAGAACAGACAGAGGAGGATGCAGGGAACGCAGAGGAGTTTGGCAATTCTTTTTTTAGCTTTACTCTTCATAAAAATGCAGATGTAACCAGATAGATTATGAAAGGGGAGTGAGAAACCAGGCCACAACAAGAGAGGTAGGGTAAAGGAGAATGTAGATGTATACCATGTGTTCAGTGTGGGGTGTCTGGGAGAGAGTCTGAATATACTGAAACTGAACAGGAAGAGGAACAAACCCAGTCAAAAAAGAGAGTTTATCAACTCATCTTCAGGGTGATCTTAAATAATTGTTCACTGGATACTTCTGTTTTTGAGACCATTTGTGCCACAGAAGATGAGCTCAGGTGGTTTTTGGCTTATGGGATGTCTCGGTGCCCCTTGTCAGATGAAAATTCAGAGTCCCAACAGAACTATTGCTAGAACCCAGACAGAAGAGAGATAGTAGAGGTGTGTGTGTTACAGCAGTACATTGCTATGATTGTTGTATGAACTCTGGCTGCTACCCCAGGGCCTCAACACTCCCACCAAGGAGCAGGTCTCCATTGGCTCCTGAAGAGGGTGATAAGCTGGAGGCAGGCCACGTTTTGGGCATCTGGCAGAGTTTGCTGAGGGCTGTCCCAAAACAGGGGGCTGGGTTAAATCACAGTGCTGAAACTGTGTGGACAGTTGCCTTCAGGAGCCAGCTCCATGCCCACAAGATTTCTGATGGCTTCATGGAAGGGGTCATTTTTTCAAGGCTAAGGAAGTGCAACTGCAGAATGGAATCTACTGTTGCTCCTTAGTGGAGCCAAAACAGGGAATCCTTCCCCACTGCAGCCCACAGCATCAGCCAGGCAGACTTCCTCTCCTCATCCTTAGACCTCTTGTTTGCAAGTCAGTCTCAGGGAGGAGTTGGGAGACTGGGCTCAGTCCAGTGATTCGGCAGGTCCCATGAAAATGAAGGGCTGCAGGGCCCCTCACTCTTGCACTTGGCAAGAGTGCTCAAGGTGGCTCAAGACTGGATGTGTGAACTGATGTGAGTGGTCGTGGCAGGTACCTTGAATGGTCCATGGGGAGAAGCAGGAGCTTCCATGAGTTCATTCAGTCAAAGCAGGGCCAGTGACCAATTCTGACATATTATATCCACAGAGGACATAAGAAGGACCTCAAGGTCCTTCTGCACAGAGCTATACTCCCTTGCATGTGAACTCTGCTTTGGTACATTATTGCTTGTAAGAACAAACCTGAAGACTTACTCTAAACAGTTCTGATTTTAAAAGAAAACATCAGGTTTGGCTCTGAATATGCATTTTGAGACTTGTGGCTGTTTGCAAAAAGAAGCATCACAGGAGCACAGCACTCCTTGTTTTGAGTTGTCTGTGAAATCTGGGCACCATGTCCCAAGAACACTGTATGGAAATAAAGCTTTTGTTTAACATACTTATATGGAGGTGATTGTCTACCTGGCCAAATCTTGTAACTCTGGCTGCCTGAACACCATCATCACATAGAAAGCACTGGGGGAAATAGCTGCAGGTTGTTATAATCCAAATAACGGTGCCAGAGTTTACTACATGGAGAGATGTCATTGAGGGTGCTCTGACCTGACTGCAGCACAGCCAGGACAAGAGGGAAATATGACCCCTTACTCATGTTGGGTTCAAAGCCTCAGGTCCTGTTTGTAGGCTGACCCCAGGAACTCCATTTCTCACACAATGGAGGGGAGAGATCAGCCTGAAAACCTTCTCCTCTTTACTCCTGCTGCTGTAGCTTTGTCCTTGTGGCTGATGTTATGAAGAGTGCAGACTGTGGACACTGGTGTCTGTGTTTGTGGAGAGGAACAGGAAACATGAGAATAATGCCCTGACCAGGTGAGGTTAGACACAAAAAGGTCTTCATTTAGTTAGAATGACTCTGCCTTGGTTCCCACCCAGGCAGTGTTCCCACATGTACCCAGCCAGCAGAGAATGGGTAGGTGGAAAGAAAATGAGTGAAGAATCTCTCCAGATAGGAGGTCCTCCAGCTGTGATGAGTAGGTTTCACATCCTGAGAGATCTCTAGCAGATCATTCCCTGTATCTGGAAAACAGGAGGCCCTAAGCAATGAAAGGAAGTAGTCCTGCATGTTGCTTCAGTGTACTCAGAAAAGAAAAGGCACAAATGAATTCTCCTCAGAAAGCATTGGAGATACTTTTTGTGATTAAATGGCATCTGCTTGATACTTTTCCCTGGCACTGGAGCCAGCTAATAAACTGCCTTCCCCTTCCCACATTACATGTTTGGAATATCTGTGGCCCCTGCACGGATCATCCCAAGAACTCCACCATGTGCCTGAGAGTGTCATCCAAACACTTCTGCAACTCTGGCAAGGTTTTGTGATTGTGACTCTGTCCCTGGGGAGCTGGGACTTTGGGCATAACCTCCATATTGCCTAAGACTATACAAGTCCAGAGAATAGTGTGCTGATCCCTGTACATGGTTTCAAAACAAAATCTCAAGTAAATATGTAGGCAGGATGATGATAAATTCACTGAGTGGTGAATTAAGGTATTGAGAAGTTACTCGTTGTTTACTTTCCTCTGGACATAGACAAGGCCCATGGATATCACCTTTGCTGTCCTTCTCACTGTAATAGATCATCTGAAGAGAAGAGGCTGGAACACCATGTTTAGACAATACTCTGATATTTATGTAAGTCATAGGAGATGCAGTGTTGAACACATTTCCCCTCAGTGCCTCACACCAGGTGCTCACACATTTCTAGGAGGTGTTACAGGCTACATGGCAAATTCCCTCTGCTCTTTGCACCTACAAGGGAAATGGGTTTAAAATGACTTGAAAATAAACCCACCAAAGGTCAATGAATAGATCTTCTCTAAACTTTCACCTTCTGGGCCCCTCTGCTATCCCATAACTGGCATTGTGTAGGAAAAGGCACATCCGTGCTGTTGCAGCTGTTTTTATGCTGCCCTGTATTTGCCATAAGAACTGGTCTTAGAAAAACATTTTGCTCTTGATTTTGTACAGCTCACCCAGTTTCAGCAGAGTTTATAGAGAGGAAAGGGACACATGGAGGCCTCTCCTGATCTCTCCAAGCTGGAAAAAAGATTTTATTATAGTTCCATTTGTTCATGCTGAATATTTTATCTGAACTAAATTTTAACCAATCACAGGTAAATCTTCAGCATTAGAAGACCACTACAGCCAAAGGAACAATTAACTACTGCTCACTTCTGTACACAAGATACAAATCTGATGAAATTGTTTTCTGCTGTATATGTCAGTGCATACATACATATGTACTTATACATTCATATGTGTTCATAGAAATAGATACATATGCATACACTGAATCAGCATCCATTCACCACGAGAGGGCAGACAAAGAATATGAAAATCAATAGTGCTGTGTGTTCCATGCACATACCGATGAGCAAATCATTCAGTAGCCAGAAAGATCATTACTGTTTTCTTTAATCATCTCCAATGACTTTCTTATTATAGAATCATTCGAATAGTTTGGTTTGAAAGACATCAAAAGTCATCTATTTCACTCTTCCTGAAATGAGCAGGGACATCTTCAACTAAGACCAGGTTGCTCAGAACCCTGTCCAGCCTGGCCATGAACAATTCCAGGGATATGACAACCACAGCTTCTCTGGGCAACCTGTGCCAGTGCCTCACCACCCTCATGGAAAACATTTTCTTAATATCTAAACTGAATAATCCATCTTTTAACTTAAAAACCATTACCCCTTGTTCTAGTGCAACAGACCCTTCTAAAAAAGTTCTTACCCTGAATCTCAAGCCTTACAACAACTTCATAAGGCACAGTTTGATGGCTGTTTTTTGTTTTGTTTATTTGTTTAGAAATTCTCTGCGTTTTTAAGGATGAATTGGTATGAGCTGAGAGTGGTTTATCATGTATATAACTCCAAGAATGTCACAAGTGAAAGGTAAAAAAACTTGCTGAGTGCTGTGGCCAAAACCTCTTTGGATGGCATGGGTGTTGGCATGTGTGTGTATGGAGAAAGGGAGAGATCAGTAGGAACTGTATGTCTACCCACTTTTTCATTGGGTGTAAGTGGGTATTCACTGATGTATGGTAAAAAGAATGGTCCCTTATCAAGAATGTCTTACCTGAGAGCTGAAATGACTGAGCTCTAAACCTAGCATGGATAGGTTTGTCCATTTCATAATCCTTAGTCCTGGGAACAGGATTGATGATTTCATCCATTAAGTTTTGAAGTGTGCTATCAGCAAGAGGGACCTTTTGAAAATGTCCAATGAGCAAAGAAGAGCTCTTCTTTTCACTCATTATGTGAGTGATATCAACATTACTCACTGAAGCAATCTTGGTGCTGGAGAGCAAATCCAAAGAAGCACACATAAGGAGATGCTTATAATATGGCATCTAGTAACATAGACATCTCTTCTTGATGAGCCATGAGATCTGTAGGGATCACTGTCTAATACACGGTGCCTTTGACCTGAGGAAGAGAAAGGGTGTACAGTCTAACCCCAGAAGCTGCATGCCAATTTCTTAATAAAGATCTTCACACTTTCATATGAGGAAAGCATATTCATGCTTTGTAGGGATACTGAGGCTCATCATGGAGGAATCCTTTGCTCAGTGGGATGATGGATGTCAGACCCTCAAAGCAACAACAGAATGGCAGAATCACTTATAACATTTGCAACACATCCAGAGATACCATCCTCAACTGGCTTCTCTCAAGGAAATCTGGGCATTATCTTAAGGAGTTGATATATCCAACCTGGGCTGAAAAGCTGGGATTTACACCAGCAAGAGGTACACCCACAACCAGCAAAAAAAGTCCCCAAATTCTCTCTTTCCTGGCTACAAGAGGCACTAATTTCCCTTAATTTTGAATCCCTGTCTGTGTTAGTCATTCACACTTTCTTGTTCACAGGAGAAGATTGGAGCTTCTTGGTGACTCATCTGCTGGAGAATCAGATGAATCACAAGCAAGAGAGCTTCTATTCCCTCCATGAGCTGTGGAGGTTATCAGAATGTGTCCTTTGATAGATACTAACCTTGTACATGTCTACATTTGATCAGAGATATCACATCTTTTTCAACTATGGCATCATTCTGGATTATAATTTTCTGTGAGGAAAAGGAGACCATGAGTTTACTCAGCTCTTCAAACCTGCTGCCATCACTTCTACGTGTCAGGGAGCTGGTGAAACATATTTGAGCATAATTATCTGTGCTTGTGTGTTGCCCATATTTCACCATTCCAGTGCACTAAACGTCCTAGTGGAAAAGTAGACTGTGCACTGTCTCTGAAGTTTTTGCTGAGTGCATCCCACCTCTGAAATCTAGAAGATGTTCATCAGCAAATTAGTTTTCAGTGTTTGGAAAAATCAGATAGATGAGCAGGATGTTTCCTTCGGATTGCTGCTCTGTGTCTGCTTTCTCAGTGCACTGAAATAACTCCAACATTCCCCTATGTCTCCAAGTGTATCCCCAGCTTCATTCTTTGGTCCAAATGTGCTGTTATGATGCCTTAGTATTTTAGCCTTTATATTTTTCAAATCCTGTATTGCGTTAGTGCGTAACTCTAAACTCCACATGAGGTGTTAGTTAACTGTCTTCACATTTTGGTCAGACAAAAAAGTCCTCTAGGCCTGAAATTCAAGAGCACCCTACAGCCTCAGGCCCCCAAAAATATAAAAAAATATACAAAATTGAGTTGAGGGAGAGCAAACTGGGGGTACATGACTCTTGACCTGAAGCTGTAATTGGGGGATTAACTCCTGTTTATGTAAATGGACCAAACTCAAAATTATCTGAAAAGCTCGTGAGTGTTGTTCATCTTGAGTGTAGCTTCTCTCAGAGGCTTTTTACTGCCCAAGGTGTACCTGTTTACACCCAAGGTGTGCCTTTAATAAATACCTACTTTTCATTCTCTTAATCTTGTCTAGCCTCTGTTCTAGGTAGCCCCGCCAGGGCATCAGTTGATGGTGATTTCTCCTCCTGCAGTATGTTCTACCTGAAGCAGTGCACACAGGTACTACCATTACAGACTGTCTGCACAGCAAGGACCATCCTCAGGGTTTAAGTCGGGGTTTCAATAATTTCCTTCATGGAAAAAAAATCCAAAGTATGTCACTGAGGGTGGAAGTTATATTATTTGAGAAAAGCTAGCTCACTGTGCAGGAAGCAGAGGCATTTTGGAAATAACACACCTGTGAGCTATAAAAAAAATGATGACATAGTGATGGAACAAGGGCTTGTTATGGGAAGGATCAAAGGGTTTAAGGAACATGACAAAAATAGAGCATTTCTAACCAATTTCTTCTCTCCCTAGGATTATGATTACAAATGTCTTTTCAGCACTTGGATAAAAAAACTGACATCAAAAAATCACACTCTCAAACAGTGTGGTGAAATAATTTTCTCCAGGATCTGAAAATTACCTGTGTCATCATCATCTTCAAGGCCTTGTACACAAAATGACAGTAATAATTTCATTATAGCGTCCCTGGAGTAAGACATCACCTAACCAAAATAAAGAGGTGGAAAGGTGGGGCAGCAAAAAGGGAACATTGATGGTGTTTGGTAGTTTAAACTGATTTTCATAATGTCTGAGTCAATAGCAGGGACTGAAAATGCCAGCCATGAATGACATTCATTCCCCCACCCAAAAGGAAACCTAGAGAAGGAAGAACATTTTACTCTTTAAATGGAGCAGGAGGTTTAGAGTGAAACATGATGTTTAACCCCATTAGCACAGACAACAGAGAAAACTCTTCTGCTGCTTGTTTGGCACCACCTGATTCATAGGTCCTCCTGCTATGGCAGTGGAAGAGCAGAGTTATGAGAAATATTTGCAATACAAACCATATCAGTCTCATCTGATGTGCATTTCAAGATAAACCAGGTTTGTCCTGTGGAGCACAGTTTCCAGAACCTGCTGATTAAGCTTTGGAATGCTCAAACAGGCTAGAAGATGTCCCTGGAGATAACAGCGGGCAGAAGAAGTGATGGGCAGATAGTAGTGGACAGAAACACCTGAAATCTGGGTTGGATGCAGGCTGCCTCCAACCATCTGAGCTGGCAGGCAAGTGCAAGTGAGACAGGAGCTCTCTGTCTTTATTTCCACCTTCTTGAGATACACACCTGGCAACTCTGCTTGCAAGCCATACCTCAAAGTCTTACTGGGCAGTGGTGTAAGTCTGAGGTCCACAGGGGATGGAAAATAAAACCAGAGGGCCCTGGAGACAGTTTTGGCCCCTCACAATTCACACGCAAATTCCATTTGCCCCATTTCAACTGCCCAAAAATGATGAGACTCAGAAACTCCTGTGGTATGAGTTTACTTGTCTGGAAGTTTTGCCCACATGTTTTTCCTCTCCCTTTTCCCTTACTGCCTTACTGCAGCATGGTCCAGCAACCCCCACATTTGGGGAGATGTTTCAGTCTCAATTTATTTGTATTATCTTCTGTGGTCTCTCAGACTGCAGAAGACCCTTATCACCAAAGCCACCTCATCCTTACCTTGCAGTGAAAACCAGGAGTTTTCACAATATGTGCTATTCCAAGTGATGTACAACATTCCAAAGCACTCCACAAACCTCTCAAGCACTGTGAACTTTGCATTCTTGCTCAATTTTTTGTCATTGCCTGCCAGGGCATCAAACAGTGCCTGGGGACCCTGTCACCTAAGAGTGATATGATGAGCCAGGGACTATGCCCAGGACTGTGCTCATCCTTCAAATCACTGATTCATAGCATGGGTGCAGCTGACTGCTTCATACTGGTCACATCTGGCTGGGTAAGTGTGAAGTGTCCAGGAGAACTGAACATACATCTGCTTTTGGGATGAATTCTACTTGGGTCACTGGTAGCTGATTTGGAGGTAGCCAAGGTATGTCTGTTTTGTAGTTGTGTGTGGAACTGTCTGCATCTTGCAAGGCCGATGTCTTCAAGGCCTGAGGTGAGGTGGACCTAAGGAAAATTATGGCTAGGACCACAGCGGACTGAGCCAAGCCTAGTCCAGGGAGATGCCAAGAGCAGCTTCTTCTTTGAGTTCAGCTGAAGACACAGAACCTGAGGCACCATATGATGAGTCTGATATGGGACAGGAGTCACAGCTGGCCAGGACAACTCCTGTGTGCTGCTCACCACCAGCATCAGCACCAAGACAAGCCAAAATCCTAGCATGTGAGGCATCATCATATTCCCAGTGTCAAACTTCCTTCAACACCATCAGGAATAGAAAATGGGGCCACAGCAAAGCTCTTGGACCTCTTGTTCCTCATGTTTGTTTTTTTTTTAAAGAACAAGCTATAATCAGAGCAGGAGGAAATGGAGCATAAATATTAAACTTTGTTTAGTCTTGGGAAATATAATTATAATTAGAGTTGGGCATCCTGTTGACATGATAGAACCTATTTTAAGTGTGAGGTGAGCACATGGTCAACCTCTAATCTTTTGCAGGTGATTAAAACTGCCGGTTCTTTTCTTCTCGTCTTCTTTCTTTTGTCTAATTTTCCTTCTTATTTTTTTCCCTTTTTAATGTAATTTCTAGAAAACAGCTGGGCTAACATCAGTTCAATATAATGATACTTATAGTGGCAGTGGTGTCTTGGAGCATCTCAGCAGTTGGAAATTTCGCTTTCTGTTCATGCACTTCTGCTTGTCTTCATGCCAACCCCACCAACCAGGCCTGTTCAGCTCATCTATGGAGTAGTGGGAATCTCATGAGACTTGGAGGGTGGGGAGATGGTGAAGACTTCGTGACCAGCAATGACCTGTGGACTTTTTGTTTTGAAGTGGTGTTTGCCAATTGTCACCTCCTGCTGCCCTGGTACAGAGGAATGTGGGATTTGTGCATGGCAGGTACCAGCAGATATTGTTGCTTCCAAGCAGTTTCAGAGGCAAGATCCTACAAGTCTGCAGGGTGTGGTGACTTCCTAGAGACCTCAGGTCCTTTCATGGAGTATGCATGGGTACATCAATGGTGTCAGATAACCTGGCTCCTCAAATTGACCACATTGAAGTTAGTTCCCTCATGGGCACCCTTCCCAACCAAACCAGATTGTTCCCTCCAATATATGCTTTTTCCTTGACTCCCTCTGTCAATCCGTCCAAATAAGCTATTATGGGCTATGAGGTGAGTTTGGCCCATAACAACAACAACCACAACAACAACAACCACCACAACCACAACCATGCATATACAGCTACACCTGTATACATAGGCAATAGCCAAGGCAATAATAAAACCATTATTGTTTCCTTTGCTATCATTATGTACATGTTGCTATTAAGTTGATTTGTCTTATTGCAATGTTATTGCAACAACATGAGCAAAGTATATTGACTGAAATATTTAACAAACTACATTTTTCACATCTGTTGATGTTTTTGTCTTGAATCTCCCAAGTAGGATGCAGTTCTGAGGTAAATGACTCAGAGGAGCTGGTGTGCTACAGAGAACAAACCTTGTTGCAGAGAAGCAAAAGCTGGAGCCTGCAAATGTTTAGCAGAATTCACAAAGCTGTTTGGCACATGGTATTGAAGGATGTAGCTTTCAGCTGATTTTAATAAGCAGATCCAGGAGAGTGGGACAGAATTGATGATGTCTGGAAGAAGGTAGCCAGCATGTGTCTCTCTTTATTTTTTTTTTTAATTTTTTTTTTTTTTGGTGAAAATTCTTGGCCATTGTTGCATATCCAAGTGAAAAGGGGATAAAACACTTGATGCTGAAGGAAAACCTCTCCTATGAGGGAGATCACTCAGTTGAGATGTTCGCTGTACGTGCAAGGTGGGGGGTTTCCAGTGGTCCCTGGGATGTTTTCTTTGATCCCTGGTGGCAACTCCCCAGCTGGGGGTCCAGGGGAGGTCTTAGCCTGGCTGGAGAAGCCAAGACTCAGTTTGGTGCTAAGACATCCACTGAAGAGCTAGCAAAACCCTGACAGAGGTTTACAGTGCTGCAAGCAAACACGCAGAGCCAGTGAATACCTGCCCAGAAGACAACACAGAAAATATGCATGTCCCCCAGCAACTTACAGAAAAGCATTGCATCTGAAATAAAGGGGAGCTTCACACCCAAAGTAAAAGAATCAAAATTCATCCCACAGCCCTTTTTAGAAGGTATTTATGTTATTACCCATTCAAGCATTAAATTGAATTTATCTTTCCCCCAAGGCTGTGTCCAGCCATCCCACTGCTGTGCCATGAAGACACAAATGACCTGTTGGGACACCAAACATGATGTGTTTGTCCTACTCCCATATACCCTTTCCCTGCACCCTCTATCCTGCATGGACTTGAAATGTAAGGTTTGCAGCGAGCTCAGTGCCCTGATTTATCCCAACCCCTGAGAATCTCCAGGCTGACAGCTGTGGGACAGGCACGGATGACTTCAGAGACAAGCACGTGTCCCCAAAGCCTGTGGAGGAGATTTTTTGTGGTATTCACAGACTGTTTCATGTGTCAGTACGAGAGGAGCATAATTACCAGCTGAGAAACTGCAGGAAATAAGCAAAGGCTGAATGAAAAAAATGGAAAATAAAGAGAAGCTCAGAGGACACACACATTTTAAAAGTATTACGGAGGTATGTATTCACGTGCTCTGGGGAGCCTGGGAATATATAAGAGCTTATGACTGCAAAGGAATGAATTCAAGGACTAGTCTATGGGGAGTTTTTTTTTTTCCCTGTGACTTCAAACTTCTCTTGGCGCTCGCAGAGTTTTAGTCAGCTGGCATGCAACAGAGGTACGACTTCCCCAAGGAAACTCTTCCTCGGCTTGTGCTGGAACGGCTGCTGGGAGAGTCGGGGAAAAAAAAAGCTGCAAGCAGAGACAAAACCTCCTCCTCCAGCCACTGAGCAGGTATGTGGAGATGTGTGTGAACCCGGGAGCCTGCTGGAAAGTTGCACTTTCAACTGTGGGAGAGGTGAGGGCTCTGGTGACTTTGAGGTGCAGCCTTTGAAACTAACACAGATGAGGAAGGTTACTATATAAATAAAATGTTCTGTGTTTATGAATAGGCTGAGGAACTGGCTAAACATGCTGTGTAGATGGCTCTATCCACTCAGTTATATATTTAATCCATCAGGGACTTGCACTATGTGAGTTAGATCATTTATGTTAAGGAGACACTGGTTAGTTTATAACAGTACAGTTGTCATATACCGTATTTGTTATTATTCTCTGTGTTGGTTTTTTTTATTCTTCCCAGGACTTCAGTCTATTTATGGTATTACTGCATTATAGCCTTCTGAACTAGGAGTGCTGCAGAGATCATCATTGTACACTAATTAAATGCCACTCACCCAGCTTTCCAACACTGAATCCTAATATAGCTTTGGGCAAGTCACACAGTCCCAGAGTAAAATAGGTAAAATGTTTGGCTTGTCTGTTCTTCCGGTCAGTGCTGTCATTGAGCTGTCCCTGTTGGAGCAGGAGGTGTGAAATGGCAGGGTTATCTTGCTGCCCTTAAGGTCCTGACAGCTTGAATGTCACCTTGGGTGAATGATGACTGAGATAGCTTTGCTGCATCTGGGCTGTCATCATGAGAATGGATGTTTAGGCAATATTTGGAAGTAGTAAAGTTTTAGCAAATCATAGTTTATATAAAAATCACAGAAAGTTTTCTAGGGCTAAGCCCAGTTGTAATTTGGATAAAAGTATTTTTGATAAAAGACAAATATGCTTCCCTTAAATAGAAGCAATAATTTGGCTATGCACAACAGTGATAATTTTTTTTTTTTTAAACTAAGATATATTAATCTATACTTTAAAATAAACTCTGAAATTCTACAGTTTTCAAGAATAAAAACTTACAACCTATCATGCCTTTTTAAAGCAGATAATTACATCTTAGTGACTGTATCAATGCTTGGCCTTTTACTAATACAATGATGGGTGGATTCAAGGATGGATATCAGTATTATATAAATCAAATCTATCAGAAATAATTTTCCTCACCTCATTTTGTCTCTTACTGCATCTTATAAAATGAGTACACCTTTTACCAAATACTGACCCCACTGCCTATAAAAAATAATATTGCTGAATTAAAAGCTTATTTTATAAGCTGGTAAGAAAATATTCTGGTTTGGTTCCTGAACTTTGTTCTCCAGAGACAGTATTTCATGCTTAGATAGTTTAATCTGCAAATGTCAGTACATGTCCCGTTCTGCTGATGTAAGAGTTTTCATTTTCCCATCTCCCTCTGTCCCTTTGCCCATCCCCTCATTCACAAATTCTCCAAGCTTGTGGGTTTCATTCAGTTCTTGTTCATTTGCATTTTCCTTCCTGGAGAGATTAGGAGGAAAAAGGGTGAATAAAATAGAGAACCTGGCTAAAACCTCAATAATTGGAAATGTTAATTTTTGGTGGGGAAATGCTGTTGGCTGAATATCTGTTAAAGATGCACATGGAGAGAGGACAGAAAGAGAAGGAAGGAAGACAGCAGCTTCAAAAGGCAGGAGAAAAGCCTTGTTGGGTTTGCAAGAGATGGAGGAGTCTGCTTTGGTCTGTGGGCTTGACATCAGAAAGATTGGGGCAGCATCTTCCTGTGAGATGCCAAGCACAGTGCAGCTTGCAGGAGCAAAATAAACCAGGAGAACCAGCTTCTGGAGATGTTGTAGAGTGTCAGGAGCTGAAGCTGTGCCTCCTTCTCACAGTCTGTGGCTCGGGATGGCATTGGCTATTCTTTTCAATAGGGTTAATATTAATGTTGTCTCCAACTCCCCATGGGATGAATCACCAGAGAGCTATTCCAGCCAAAAGGGAGCAAGACTAGTCCCCTCCTGCATTCACAGTTGAGACACACTTTCTAAGGCAGGAACTTGTTTTATTTACTTCTCTAGAGAGTTTGATTCATAGAGCTTGACACGGGACTCAAAAGCAGTGCCTTAGAAAGCAGCATCATTATGGATGGACTGGCTCCAAAAGGTCTGGAGACTCAAGACTTTTTTTGTTCCTCTGAAACCCTTGGGAACCTGCAGCAATTTACAGACTGACTGGTAAGAGCCAGCAGCTAGGATTTGCTTTTCCTTCTTGCTCTGGGCCATGCTGGGGAAAGGATTTGGAGGAGAGGAGAGGGCTGATAAGTGTCCTTCACTTCAGGTGACAGAGGATGAAATTCCATTGACAGAAACTGAGTAGGAAGTGACTGCTGAGACACCTCTGGAAAATCAGGATTGCACAGAGTTGCAGGTGCAAACCCTTTGGCATTGTTGGGATGGGACAGCCCTTGCTATTTTGGGGGCAAAAAAGCTTGACTCATCTGTGTGATGGGGATGAGGATGGCTGGGGCTTTGAGCAACCTGGTCTAGTGGAAGGTGTTGGATTATCTTCAGGGTCCCTTTCAAATTGGGCCATTCTCTGACTCTATGACCCAGTCTCTGTCAGGTGACACTTGCTCTGCAGAAGTGTCTTACCAAGCCCATACCATGCTAATGTTTCAACACCACTTTAAGATGTAAATTGTTGAGTAGCTCAAAGCCAAAAATATTGAAAATTTGTGAAATCAGCCAAATGCTTTGGTGTCTGACACTGTTTGCTGCCAGATCCCCTTTGGGAAAGGACAAAGGTGGCAAGGACAGCTCTGATCTTTTCCACTGCAGCTGGTATCCTCTGAGAGTGTGGTTTATTGAAGCAAAGCCCTGAGCAGTAGAATCAGTGCATGCCCTTCCCTCCTGCTTTGGCATTTGTTTCTCTCCAGGCTCTTTACAGTTCAGCTGGCACAGCTACCTGGTTACTCAACAAAACAGCTTAAGGAACAGAGCTGGCTCTTTAAAATGCACAAAACTCATGTTATTTTTATCCTTGTAAATCCAAACTTCACAAAGTGCTCTGAACATCCAGGTGTACAAAAATTTGAAACTGCCATCATCTGGTTACTTGCTGCTCTTAATTAGAGGCATGATATTTGTACTCCAGATCAGATCAAAATATCCTATTTAAAAAAAAGAAAGAAGCATTTATTTTCTTTGGAGACCTCCAGTATTTGAGGTTTGCCTTGCAAAGGTGTCTGTGCTTTTGGAGTGCTATTGCACACTGCTGACGAGGCAAACTCTAAACCCAGAGCATCCAAAAGATATTTAAATCTCTGGATATAACAATGGTCCCCAGTTTCAAGATGACTTTCCTGCTCACCCCAAGGGGATTGCAGATGGAGAGCTTGACTCCAGGGAGCATGTGAAAGGGATGAAATGAAAAACAGCACTGCAAAATGGAGCTGAAGACACGACATGCTTGGGGGAAGGTGATCAAAACTGATGATGGGATGAGAGCCCAGTCAAGTGAAACTTCTCTGAGGTTGTGATAATCTCACTGGTGGACAATTCTCCTGAGAGCTTAATGTGCATTCTTCTATCCATTGTACCTAATCATGCCCTCCCCTGTCACCTTGTCATACTATTTTTATAGCCAGACAAGCAACCTGGTCTAGTGAAAGGTGTCCCTGTCCATGGCAGGGGGGCTGGAACTAGATGAACTTTAAGGTCCTTTCCGATCCAAACCATTCTGAGAGTCTATAATAAGTGATTTATACCTCTCATTTCAGGGTGAATTACCAAGCAAACCAGGAGCCCAGCTCTTTGGTTTATTATTTCAGCCACAGGAAAACTGTGTTGTGGCAGTTCAGGCTTGTGTCTCTGTGAGAAAAGAGCAGGGAAATCTATGTAGATGTGGGTTTTCCTGAAGCAGGACTTAATTAGCAAAAGGAAACGAGGAAACCAGCTGCTCCAGCTCTAGAGGGCAGCACAAAATAATAAATAAGAAGCAGAACATGGGTATTTTGAAATCATCTTCTTCATGACAAAAGCACTCCTTTGCAGTAGGAATTCTTCCCAGTGGATCCTGTATATTCAGCTCTATGTACTTACAGCCAAAAATTCACCAGTTCATCTGAAAATGCCTTTATGGAGCCTTTATCCCTAATTCCTGCCTCATGCCATGAAAATCCATCAATGGACCCCTATCCTGCCAGCAGACTGCAGTCACACTCTCATTAGTAGGATGACTGCAAAAAGAAAAGTTATTTCTTCCGGAACCGGTTTCCAGATTCTGGGGTTTATATTTATCAGCCATGAATTTTAAACATTTAATCCTCAAGCACTACTTTTCTAAAGATGCAGAGAGAAATTTAGGTGCAGGAGGCTACAACCCTCCAGGAATGTAATTTGTGGACACAAAAACCCAAAATAAACACACGTGCCATGCCCCACGCACACAGCCAAACAAAGGCATCGCCAATAAGTTACTAATTCTCCTGAGCAAACCCACAGCCCGATCCTGACAGTTCCTCTGGCAAAACCCCCCCCTGTTTCTCAATGCCTGCCCCAAGGAAGGGCTTCAGGATGTCACACAGTAGCTGACTCCATTCAGAGCACAGCGGTGGCAAGGACCCAGCAAGAGCCCGGGGAGGAGTGGAGAGGAAGACAAGCAACATAATTTAAAGCACACACTGTTCCAAATAAGGTTATTTCCCTGAAAACGCCTTCATTCTGAAGTTATGAGTGAGCCTCTAGGTGTCCTGAATGGGTGAACATGAAGCTGAAGAATAATTGCATTGATACCAGGACTGAACTGATTTTGAAGAGCTGGATATGCTTTTTAAAGAGATGATAAGCAGTGTTTGGGGATGCAAGAAGCCCTTGAAACAAGGTAAATGTGAACTAGTTACTCTTTTTACCCCTGAAGGCTCTAACTTAACAGGAAAGAGTCTTATATGGAAAAGGATCAGACCCTGGGGAGTGTAATTTGTATTCTGTGTGTTCTCTTGTATTTAACTTTCCTTGGCACAGGAAAGCATCTCCGTTAATTGTCTGAGCAGTAACAAAAATTATGTTTGGGAGAAATCTGGAAAGTGCTGCTTTTATTAGCTGCAAACATCATCTATGAAGTAATTTCAGGATTAATATTGTGATAGAAATGGAGGCAAACATTGTTCTGAAGAGAAAACTGGGAATAAATTGTTGTTATTCCATGGTTTGAAATCTGTATTGGGGCAAATTCCTGGTCTTCTCTGCTTTCTCTGCCTTTCGTGTTTTTAAAGTGGATATGCTGTCATGATTAGGGTACATTTTTTCTAGAATTATTTGACTGACTTACTAATACTCCTTGGAGATTATATTGTCTTAAACCACCTGTATTTTTCAGCTGGGATTGGCACCAGATAATTTTGAAGTGCTGTGATGGAAAGCTGTGGATTTAAATATCCAGGGTTTCAGAGCTCAGTCCTGCTCTGAAGTTGTGCTGGGGTTTCTATCACAGCTTCCAGTGGGAGCAAACTGGCACTGATCATGAAGCTGATTCAACTCTGGGAAAGCCTCAGATCAGTAAAAGCTCCTTTAAGTCGAGTTGTTGCTACTGCTCCCAAACTGTTTTTATAAGCTGTGGATAGACAGCAGGAAGAGTTCAGTGTCAGTACATGTCCTTTCTCACACCAAGGGAATGGGCGTCCTGTAAACCTGAGCTTGGCACTGGGAGAGGGTGAGGGGATGCTGAGACCTGCCCAGAGGGTGGAAAAGATGGGGATGCACTGATGTGTGACACTAGAGGTTGCTGAGAAGGATCTCAAGGCTGCTCAGAGAAAAACTGGGCAGGAAAAGCTCCTCAGCTGGACAGCTGAACTGGAAACTCTCCTAGGAAGGGAATCTCCACGAGCAAGGAGGTTGGGCTGTACCATGACAGGTCAAGAGGAAGTAGCTTCAGGTTGTGCCAGGGGAGGTTCAGTTGGGATATTAGGAAAAAATTATTCACCACAATGGCTTTTAAGCACTGCACAGGCTGCCCAGGGCAGTGGTGGAGAGCCCATCCCTGTAGGGGTTTAACAGACTTGTGGATGTGGCACCTGGGGACAGTTGTGGCCGTGGCAGTGCTGGGAGAACAGTTGGAGTTGATGGTCTTAGAGGGCTTTTCCAAACTAAATGGTTCTGTGAGGACTGAGTCTATGTTGTTCTATGCTGGAAGAGACCACCACATCCTTGATGAGCTTCAGGATGTGACAGCCACCTTAGGAACACCTTGAGGCACAGCATCCTTGCTTATTACAGATTTGCCTTACACAGAAAAGCATTACATCAATTTTTTTTTGTCTTCAAATACATCAATTTTCCATTTGCTTTATAAACCCTAAAATTTAGGAAGTTACAAAGTATGTTAAGACCCAGGATTGTATCAGGTTTATTATTTAAGAGGAAAAGAGACCTTTCTTTGCACTGACAGTGTGACAAGGGAAGACATTGCAGAGCACATGGGCCACGTGCTGTGCCTTAGGGTGGTGCCCTGTTGTGGTTAATATCCTCAGCTTAATTCATTGCATCTTAACAGAAAGGATTTCCCTTTGAGGGCTTGGAGAAAAGCATTGTAATAATTGGGATGTTCGTCTTTTATCACCACCTCAGCAAACTAATAAATTATAAAAACAGATTTCTCCTCCTTAAAGGAGGTCCCAGATGCTCTAAGCATGGAGAATGAAGATCAGAGGGGGACAACAGAAACATTATAGATGGTGATATCTACAATTCCTCCTTCCTTCAGATGATTTCAGCGTGTTTTGAAAACACTGATTCAATGGTAGAGAATTAACATCATTGGGTTGGTTTTAACAGGGGGGAACACACTTCTGATCCCATTACTGAGACCCCTTCTTTCACCTTGGGGTCACAGAACATCTTCCATCACTGGGGTTTTCTTGTGAAATGGAAGGAATATGCAAACTGTACACAGAGTATCTGTGGTCTAATCCTGCCCAGTTTCTCTGGTCCTAGCACACAGCTGTGCTCTCTGGTTGGGAAGGGGAGAAATGGGCAGATTCCCATCAGAAACTTGTTGGCATTGATGTTCAGAGATTGTCAGTGCTGTGAAGGGCCTTCAAAGTGACTAAGCAGAGGGATCTCCATCAGCTGAGAATGATCCGAGCTCTTTTGTTTCCAGCTTTTCAATGCTCTGTGGGTGGAAGCCACTGAGCAACAGTACATTGATGCCAGTGGGTTGTGCATGGGGTTGGGGTTGCATTTGGAGCTGTTTGAAGCAGGAATGCTTGCCTTTGGCTTTGGTTCCATTTTCCACCATTTTCCAGTGACAGGCCTCCCAGTGCTGTTTGCTCCTTTTGCAGTTCTGTGCTCTTTTATGGAGCGCTTTTCAAACAGTTAAACTCTTGTGAATTCTCTGTTTCACACAAATCCATTCTATTTTATATCTGTCTCTTTGTAAGGTATCTATCCTTGTCCATGGCAGGGGGATTGACTTTTAAAGGTCCCTTCCAACCCAAGCCTGAGACAGTTGGAGAAGCATTTGGACAACACTCCTGGACACAGGGTGTGACTCTTGGGGATGGTGTTGTGCAGAACGAGGTGCTGGACCCAATTATCTTTGTGGGCTCCTTCCAGCTTTACATATTCTGTGATTCTGTGGAACATATGGTTCTATGATCTCCTGTCAAATGTATTTAAAAGCCTGTCTGTACCTGGAATGTGTAAAATGAAAAATCTCAGTTCACTCCTTAAGCTGTTTGCTTTAACTCAACAAGGATGTACATGTAAAAGCTCTTTGACACTCTGGGATAAGAGGAGTAAAAAATGTTGTGGATGGAAAAGAAAACTGTTCCACTTCTGGTTGTTTCTGAGTGGCCCTCATTGGCTTTGCTCAGGACATGGCACCCAAAACTTCAGCCCAGTTGAAAGCATCTGTGCTGTGTCTATAGGGAGTGTGAAGATAATTCAGTCTTCAGTAGTTTTCTTTCTCCATGATGCCAGACACCCTGCCCAGCTTGAACATCTGGACTTTGTTGAGTGTCCATTTAGGCAGCAGCTGAAATCACACTGGGAAAAACCCATGAAATGCCTTGGACTTTCCTTTCAATCCTCATATAGATCTCTTTCCATCAGGTTGAAAGGGATGCAAGGCTACACAGGTGGGTCACTGGTGCTGTATGGTCAGAGATGGCTTAATTTATTGTACTGCTCGTGTTCTTCTCCATGTTAGATGATGACCTGGTGCCAACTTTTGCATGTGTTGACCACTGTGTCCCATATGAAATCTAACTGTAATTATTTTTACCCGCAGAGCCATGAAACTGTACATCATCTTCTTCCTGGCAGTGGTGAAAAAAGAAACCTCTAACTATCAACTCTCAGAGGGGACACCCTGTGAAATGGTAAGGCTGTCTCTCTACTTAGGCCCCTTGAGATCCTGAGTGAGGTTGGGATCCCCTTGTTACCGGCACTGCACAAGTCTCTGAGAAGGGAAACCCCAAGGACCAGGCTTCCTGTGATGGCAGAGGTGGCACTTGCAGCTTTAGGGGGTGCTTAGCAGTCTGTCACTAGGCTGTGTCCTTTTTGTAGTGACAGCAAAGGGGAAGGGAGAGGAGGAGAGGCAGGCAAAGATGGGTCATCATCTCAGTTTTCCTAAAGATGAGCTGGTTAAAAGAAATTTGACTGGATTTCCCTAAGATTGCACAGGGTTTGTGTGGCTGAGACAGAGAAAGAACAGACTTAAAATCAACTTCTTTATATCAGTTGTTCTTTGTGTTTTAATTAGAGCATCTTCTGTGAAATACTTCTATACCAGCTCTTTGGTAATAACAAGTAGACTGACCTCCTCTGCCCTGACACAGCACTTCTGCCAGGGAAGTTGTACCTGACTGCTGCTGGAGCAAAGAAAAATGACAAAGATTCTTGCACAAGTACAAAATCTTCTCCCTGGATTTTTGCAAGCACCTGGTACAATATTATAAATGTTATTTGCAGCTGAACTTTCTCCTTTCCCTCTCCAAGTGCTTCTGACCAGGATGTTTAAAAATACTTTTCTTCCCCCCTGAACATTGAAGTTGTTCAGCACTAATCCTCAAGAATTTCCAAAATAGGGAAAAAAGAATTTGCTAGCTGTACACATGTCCCTTGTGGGACTCATTCCATTCCTGCCCACCCTGCCATATTGCTGCACTTCCTGAATTCCAGAAAAATTAAGACCTAGTGTATATATAAAAAGATCTTGGGAAGGTGACTGAGTAGCTCAGCTCCTTGGCTGGAGAGGGAACTCTGATGAAGCCACTGTAAACAGGACAGCCTGGGTCCCACGTCACAGTCACATGAAGGCTGGATGAGACACGCAATAATCCAGGCAGCTTCATCCTGTTCCTTGATGGGTCACAGACCAGGCTGATTGCTGAGAAGTAAACACATGCTTGCTTGCACTACTCCACTGTAAACTGCTCTCATCAAGCCAACAACACAGCTATGCTGGGATAAAATCAGCCCTGACAGAAAACACGCTGCAGTCAGGGGCCGGGATGCTCATCTGCTGTAAATCAACAGCTCAGAATTGCTAATGCCCATGCAGATTGCCTTCCTTCACTGGGCATTTGGTGTGGATCCAAACAGCTCAAAGAAGGAAGGAGCTACTGGATTAGCTGGTTAGCTGTCCATTGGCAGTCCTGCACTGCATCACAGCCTCATTGTTTTATGTGGTACTTTCCCTGTGGTGACACCTTTAGAATAGCAGACGCTCAGAAATGGAAACTTTAATCTCAAATCTCATGGAAGAGGCATGAGTCAGAAATCTGTGCCACTTTCTGAGTCACCACTGATGGTTCTGTTGCTGAACTGAACTCTTTTACAAGAGATTTTAGGAAGTAAGCTGTCTCTACCAGACCCCTGACGTGGGGGTGAACTGCACTGATACCCATTACAGCACATCTATCAGTTTGTGAGACAAGGAACAGATCAAATGTCAGGATGTTCTTCCTAACTCACATTATTTCCCAAGGATAGGCAAAGCTTCAACTGTATCATATTTTACCTCCCAAAGAAAGATGATTTTGCTGATTCATGTTAATTGACAAAGGAGGACATTTCAAATAATTTATAGAAGGGAAGAGATTTTAGGAAATTCTATTTTACCTTGCTTTGAGGTGATGCAAGGACAGATGCATAACCAGATGTCCTAGGTCAGCTGATGTGTGGTACCTGGGCAAAATGCTAAGGTTTGATTGTGTAGCTAAGCCTCTACCTCATCTCTTCTAAGAATAGTCAGGATCACCATACAAATACAGGTCAGTGCCAAATGGCTTCAGCCCAGATTCTTGGTTCAAATGTTCATGAATTGATAAAGGAGAACTCAAGGGCAGGCTTGAGTCCAACTCCTCTTTGTAGGGCTCTTACTGAGGTGGCTGAAAACTTCCACCCAGTGCTGAGCAGTGAAGAACTGGAGTCAGAAACCAAATGATGTCCAGCTTTTCAACTGCTGGGTCATTTTTTTTTAACCAGCATCTTAATGGGACCAAGTGGTCCTCACCCTCCAGTACTTCTTGACAATGGACTTGAAACAAATTGATGGCAGCACTGGCAGAGATGATGAAGTCAGAACATGAGACTGACAAAAACTTCTTTTCCAGTCTCAGGCTACCAACCCATTGGACTAAGGGGTGAGAGGAGAGGAGATAAACCAAACAGATGCTGTTTGCTCCATCCCACAGAGATGTGCTTCATCTTTTTTTTTCCTACTGCTGATGAGAATGAAATTCATATAGTTTGAGTTTGGGGGAGAAAATTTGGTGCAGAAGAAAAAAGATAAAGTTACTGAGGATCAAAATAGTCAGTGAAAAGGAAGGAAAGTTTAAAAAGAAAAATGAGAGTGGAAATGTTATAGGAACAAATGGCAGACAGAGGGTAGGATAGATTTTATCAATCCCTTTTATCACTGGGAGGGTTCTGTGGATGCAGATTAAAAGCCAAATCATGCAACATACATGGAGAACAGTGTCTGACCTCTTCCCCATCAACCTCAGTGAAAAGCAGATTGCTGGCATTGACAGGAGTTGCACCAGGACTTCGGTAAGATTCTAGGTGCCTGGGGCAATGGAGGCTGCTCAGCACTTGCTGGGATCTGGCTGAAAGTGTGAGAAGAAACCTGGCATCTGCCTTAGGATGCAAAGCAGTTTCTGCTTTTTCACTCTGGATTTTTGTATCCTCCTGGCTTCTTCCTCTTCCACAAATGAGTAAGAAGAGGATTCCCACCCTGCTATTTGTGCCTGAGAAATAAGGCCAACTCTTGGTATAATTTAACTCAAAATGAGGAAGTGTACAGTCACTTTGCAGGAAAGAAATATTTTCAGGGAAAAGCCAGAAAATCTCCTTCTTTATTTTTCTAATTTTTTTTTTAGCTGAGGGAGATTTGAGTGAGTTGGAGGGAAAAGAGAAAGGGATTTAGGTTTTAACAGTCAATTTACTTGGGATCATTGAGAAAAAGTTGTCATAGGAAGCACTGTGGAGCAGCTTGTGTACATCTAGAGTTTGGATGAGCACTTGCTTTTCTCTGGCACATTCTTGTTTGCTCTCCAGAACTAAGATGATGCAAAAGAGATTCACAAAATGCTGACTAGTGCTCCACTTTTCCTAAACAGATCTGCCACTTCATTCATCTCAAAGTTCATATAAAACAGATGGTTTTTAATATTTTTAACTTTCAATATTTGCTTGATTTCTGAAAAGTTTTGTGTCATAGAATCTGGATTCTGAACCATGGATCTGAATCCTTGCCCTTGCCCTTCCCCTTCCCTTCCCCTGCTATATACTGTCCGAAACAACAAAATGGAACTGGATGGTTATGTAAGGATGCTCGTGTTCATGTTTCCAATGTTCCCTGTGAACACACACCCCAAATTTTGCTGTGGACACAGACCTCAGTCCTAGCTGCAATTAAACACAGATGTATCCAGAAGATGGATTTGACTTTGATGCTTGGGGTTTTTTTCCCCCTGTTGCTGAGAATTGGGCTGAAAAGGCCTGACACTCACTGCACATCGCATCTTTTTCCCTCTCAAAAACTGAATTTACATAATTAGTGTTTTCAGTGTTGTATCACAGGTGTCTTGTGTGGATGGCTTAATAAGGCTCCCCATGCACGTAGAAGGGAACTGTTGCCTTAGGAAAAGGATAAACATGGAAGATAAAAGCAGAATGGGTTTGGGGATTGGCATCAGAAATGTCACAGCTGTTGAACAACCCTATTTGGTTAAAGCTGCCTTGCTTAACTAAGCCATGGCTAAGGGAAGGCATATTTGAACATGTGGCTGCAGAGGAGAGACAGGGTTTGTGCTATAGGATCCTTATGGATTTTTATACCTCCTTACTCTGGAACCCACATTGCCAACAGAATGAAGCTCTTTGAAGTACTACTGCTTACTACTGCAAGTAGAGCCTGCAAAATCTAATACAGTGATGAAAATGAGAAAACTAAACATCAGCACAAAAATTAGGAAATGGTGCTTGATTGCAGAGAAAATTGGGACTGTTCAAATGAGTCCAGGAGAAAGGTACAAACAGGAGAACTTTTAGTAGGTGTCACATGCAGATAAAACTCTACTATTTGAAGCCAGAAATCTTTTTAAAATGAAATAAGTGCTGTTAGTTGCTGAGAAGCTAATTGGGATTGTTGCTCTTTCTGTCTAAATGCTCAGAAAAAGTGAACAGTGTTTCAGAAGCAGTGTCTGCCTGGATGCTGAATGTTATTTTTCTTATATTTAATGCAAAGACATTTTTCATTTGTCATGTTACAACTCCTTTTCTCTCTTTTTCTGGCAGGCAAACTCTCAGGCATTTTGCCACAACAAAGACCTCCACCAAATCCCTCGTGAGCTCCATCCAAATGTAAACAAAATAGATCTGTCAGGAAACCTGATTAAAAGCATTCCTGAAATGTCATTATCATTTTACCCTTCCCTTCAGTGCCTGGATTTAAGCTCTAACCAGATAAGTTTCATTACACCTGGAGTCTTCGCACACATGAACAGTTTGCTGGAAATAAATTTAGCCAACAATCACTTATATGAGCTTGCTCAAAATGGCACGGAGGGGATTGGACTCTTACCCAAGGTGGAAATACTGGACTTGTCCCACAACAGTCTGTACAATGGGATGGCTGAGTATTTTATTAAAGAAGCTCCAGCACTGCAGTATCTTTCCTTGGCAGACAACAGTATCATAATGATATCACAAAAGATGTTTCAGGGATCTCCCAATCTTGTGGAGATAGATCTTCAGAGCAACATCATCATGGAAATAGAAGAAGGTGCTTTTGAGACTCTAGTGAGCCTGTCCAAACTCAATCTCTCAAGGAATTCAATTACTTGCATCTCTGATTTTAACCTCAGGCAGCTGGAGATACTTGACCTTAGCAGGAACAGCATTGAGACCTTCCACACCACAAAATCAGATGATGAATATCGCTTAAGGTATTTGGATCTGAGTGAAAACAAACTGTTTCACTTCCCAGTGTTCCCTCAGGTAAATAAGCTGGTAACTCTGAATTTATCAAAGAATTTAATCCGGCTCACTGCTGAATCCCCTCATAATAAAATGGACTATGTGAAAAATGAATGGCTAAATGCTTCTTTCCATCTTCTTGATCAGAAGCAAAGTAGAAACAAAAGTTCTCTTTATTTATCCCACCTTGTATATTTAGACTTAAGTTATAATGAAATCAAATCCATTCCAGATGAGTTCTTTGAATCAATGTTGTCCCTTCACACCCTTAATCTCAGTAAAAACTGTCTTCAGGCATTTGCAGTAAGTTATGACAGTGCATTGATCACTTTAACTGTCCTTGACTTGAGCTACAATGTTTTGCAGAACCTTCTCCTTGATGCTGGTGTATTGTCAAATCTGAAGGAGCTCTATATTCAAAACAACTATCTACAAACTCTGCAGTTTGATATCTTCTCAAATCTTCCTAGCCTTAGACTGCTTAATCTACAGAGCAATAATATCAGCCTTTGCAGCATGTACTCAGGATTAGCTAAGCAAAGACTTGCTGGAGAGGAAAGTGGTTGTGTATCATTTGTTGGCTCTCCTACTCTGCAGTACTTGTACCTAGCTGACAACATGCTGAAGATCCTACCAGCATACAGCTTCTACAAGACTCCTCTGGTTGTCTTGGACCTCTCCATGAACCCTGGACTGAAAATAGAACTTAAAGCATTATCAGGGCTGGAAAAGTCTCTGGAATGTTTGTATTTGTACGGTAATAGACTGATAGATTTAAATATTGACTTGCCTTGTTTTAGTCACCTTAAACATTTAAACCTCTCTGAAAATCAGCTGAGCTGGCTGCCTAAGTGGGGTAGTGACTCTCCACTAGAAGTTCTGGACCTACGGAACAACAGGTTCAGTACGTTACAGAACAGCAATATTTTAGCATTAGAAAATTCACTTAAGAACTTGTATCTCACCGGGAACCCACTCAACTGCTGTGGAAACATCTGGCTTTCATCAATGATCCAGAACAAAAATGTCCAGATCCCCAACGTGGAGTATTTAATGTGCCAGCACACTCAGAATTTTGGGTACAAGGATGAAATGCACATCAGGAACATTAGACCAGAAGACTGTGAAAAAGAGGATCTGAAGAAAATCAACTTCCTTATTATATTAACACTTGTGTTGGTTTTATCTGTGATCATCATTGGTGTGGGTTCATTTTTTTGCTTCCGTAGACGAAACTTTACCCATCAGTTTAAAGCATAGTAACACACAATGCCTTGAAAACTGAAGAAATTGGGTGCTACACTGACACTGTGTAGAAATGAAGGGTAAAATTCTCATCTTTGATATGGATTTTAAGTGCTTTTGAAGTGCCCCTGAATTACACCACTGATATGGGTTGCAGGGAGTGGAAGGAGAATTTGCCATGTTTTGCAGATCCACGGTTTCATTCAAAGAGGAGAAATTTGGCCCTAATGTGCAATATATATTTAACTGAGTTTAATGTGAAGAAAATCATCTCTGGGGTGAAAGCTTTTTTAAAAAAATCCTGGAGCATGAATTTCAACCAGCCAACATTGAATAGAAATGTTTATATTTCTAAGAAAAACTGCTGAAAATCATTGCATATGGTTGCATTTCAATGCAGAAGAACAGTATATCTATTTTTAAAGGCACGGGAGGTTAGACTGCAAAAACGTGTTTTGAAGATACCAGTTTGAAATAATGCATAAAAAACACAGTCCTGGGCCATTATTCAAATCTGTCTTTCTACTGTCTTTCCCCAAAAATATATTATTATCTGGAGAATGTACTGCAAGAAAAGTTCTGTAGGTCCTCATTCTGTGCTGTGTTTAACATGGCTAGCCTGTTGTGTTGCTAAAAGTTGACACTGACAAATGTTATATCCCATATTCTCACAGAAAATTCACCCTTTTGGAGGGAACATGACAGTGAGTGGGAGTCTGACCTGCTAGCAGGGTTCAGTGGCTTTGAAAAGGAACTATATCAGGTCTTCTGTTAATGCCAAGCACTGTCCATTCAGGCACATAAGAGAAAGAGTGGTCAAACTGAAACCTGTCCAGGTAAATAACTCAGAGTCAAATTGCTGCTCCATTTCTGTTTCTTCCAGCTAGTGAATGTCCAAACTTCCACACTACAAAAAAAGGTGTATAATTATATTTTTAAAGCAGTTATGTATGAAACTGGCTGGTGGTTTTCATTGTGGAATTTTGTACAATAAAAACAACTTTGAATTTTGTAAAAAGCACAGGGTTGTGGATAAATTAAAGCTGGCTTGGAATGTTCCACAGATGGAAAGAAATGTCTTCCTATTTTTCTATGGTATTTGGGCTCCACCTTAGATCTTTACCTTCTGGTCCTGAAGCAGATACAGCTGCTCCATATTACAGAGTACAACCAATGGAGAATAAGGAGATGTACTGGAAATGTAGGCAAGAATTTGGAACAGGTTGCCCAGAAAAGTTGTGTCTGCCCCATCCCTGGAAGTATTCAAGGCCAGATTGGATGGGGTTTGGAGCAGTCTGGTCTAGCAGATGTCCCTGCTCAGGGCAGGGGATTGGAACAAGATAATCTTTAAGGTCCCTTCCAAACCAAACCATTTTGTGATTTCTGAGATCCTATGAATTTGAACACACCATCAGCAGCAATAGGTCTAACATCTAACATCTACAAAAGCCAATGGCTCCAGCACTTAATCTTGTAGGACAAGGCTTGCACAAGCAGCGATCCCAGGGATTAGTTGGAAGCTCAAAAGCAAGCCAAGCTGTGCACCCAGATGCCCATTTGCCACACACTGAGTTCATAGTTTTTGTGTCAAGCATGGCAAGACTATTTCTCCTGCTGTGAGAGCCAGTATTAGCTTGGCTGCTGTGACTAGAATTAGTTAATAACCTGATGACAGAGCCAAACCCATTTAATTAATGGTTTTAACACTGCTATTGTTTTGATCTACAAAAAGGAAGTGCTTGTTATTACTAAACATCTGGGACTAATTAGAGTTCCATTGACTTCCCTGGGAGCAGAAATAGTTTTTGCAGGAGTCTCAGAAGTGCAGCATGGCTCATTTGGATTTTTCTGTAAGCAGCAGAAGCAACCAAGTAGTGATATGAACCTGCTTCAGCCAATTCTTTTACTCTGGATGAGATGACAAATGTGAGGGAAAGAAAATATGACTAAGTTTACAAAGAGAGGGAAAACAGGGAAAATGGGAGGTCTACATTACATTGTTCAAAGTTATTAAAAATAGGGATATGTAGATGACAGCCCCACCTCTTGCCTCTGCTGTCACTGTGCCTGCAAGAAGACCAAATGCCAAAGTACCTGATCCACATCAAAGGTAGCCATCACTAAGCCATTACACATCTTTCCACCAGTCAGCCCCACTGTCCTAGAAGGTTGGTGTCATGGTTTAATGAAGCAGAATATGAACCATATCGCAGTAGAATCAGAACAGTAGGCATGATACAGCCTGTAATTTTGCAACCAAAATTGACATCCTCATTCATTGCTTTTTCACAAAGTCTTTACAAAAACTTCTGTTGATGCAAAGAGCTCCTTCTGCTAAGCCAAGGAATATCCTTCTGTGATTCTGTGATAGAACATTTGGGATTTATGCAATCAATGCAAACTCTGTTTTCTGTAAATTGCACCATGCAACAAATAGCTTCCCTTCTGCAGCTGTCTGCATGGGACAGGACAATAGAAACCGAGTCCTAAACTGGTTTGGGCTAGAAAGCACCTTAAAGTTTCCAGAAACTTGATTTTTTCTGCAAAGCCAAGAAAAAGTAACATCCTCACAGGTTACCAGTCTCTGGCCGTGGATTTCTGCTGGGACCCTTCTCAGCCCTAAACTATCCATGATGGGTGAGTACACAAGACAGTAATTGTCTCCTAATATTTTGGGAACTCAAAGCATTTCCTCTCCCCATGTCATTCAGTACTTTTTTATTTGCCTGTGGAGAAACAAACTGAAATAAAAGTATAGGCAACCAGGGAAATAGGGTGAAACTGAAATGGGAGGAAGAAGAAACTGAAAACACATGGAAGGACTTTCTGAGGAGGACCCGTCAGGCTATACCAAATTATTCCACAAAGACATTTGGAGGCTGATGCAACATGATATTAAGCAAAATTTTGGCAAATATAAGGGAACAATCCTGCAACACTGAGTCTCTTTTCTCCCAAGCTATTGATCGTGGTTGTTCTGCTGCGTTGAAGAGCCAAATCAGTTTCACATTTTCCATCGTCCAGTCCATTTCTAGCAGCTGTCGCATCAGACACTCATTTGGGAGAGAGTGGGAGACCTGACTGCAGCCTTTCCATACCTAAAGGGGGCTTGTAAGAAAGAAGAAGAGTGGCTTTTTACACAGGGAGATAGTGACAGGACAAGGGGAAAAAAGCTTTAAAATAAGAGCAGAGATCTGGTTGAGGAAGAAGTTCTTTACTGTGAAACACTGGCACAGGTTGCAAAGAGGCTGTGGATGCCTCCTGCATGGAAGTGTTCAAGGCCAGGTTGGATGGAGCTTGGAGCAACCTGGTCTAGTGGAAGGTGTCCCAGCCCGTGGCAGGGGACTGGAACTGGGTGTTTTTAAGGTCCCAACCAATCCAAACCATTCGGCAACTTCATGATTTTCCAGTTCATAAGCAGGGTACTCAATGAAGAAACATTCTGGAAGGTTTCAAGAGATTCTTCTTTACTGCTCCTGACTTTCCCAGAAAAGGGAGTGGAGAAAGGAGTCCCTTGTCCTGAAGACCAGTAAAGGAGAGACTTCCATTTGCAGGTAGAAAACTCACCAAAGGGAAGAAGATTTGGAATGGGCAGCTAGGTTGGAGGTGTGGCACAAGAAGAAGAGAAGAGGAATAAGAATAGCTAAACCAGGAATTTGGAATCCAAATTACAGGATCACTGGATGGCTAGGGTTGCAAGGCACCTCTGGAGATCAACCCCACTGTTAGGGCAGATTCACCCAAAGCACATTCCACTGGTTTGTATCCACGTAGGCTTTAAAGATTCCAGAGGAGGAGACTCCACAAAATCTCTCTGGGTAGCCTAATGTACTCTGTCACCCTTGCAGAGAAGAATGGGGAAGGAATGGTCAGGATGCAATCAGAACTAGAAGCAGGAACTATCAGAACCAGAAGCAGGAACTAGGCTTGTTCAGCCTGGAGAAGAGACACTCTTGAGGAGAAATCTTTTACCATTTCTGGATGGACAGCTACAAGGAAAACCATCAGCTCCTCCCAGGAGTATTCACTGAAGGGACAAGATACAAATGCTGAGAGCTGCAGCTGGGGAAGCTCACATTAAACATAAGGGAAAAATTCTTCATAATGAGAGAGGTCAACCTCTGGGAAGGCCTTGGAGACTCAAAACTCATCAGAGCAAGGCACTGAGCAACTGCTTCTGACACTGAAGTTGGCCCAGCTTCAATCAGGGAGCTGGATTGGAGCTCTCCAGAGATCTTTCTGTTCCAAATTATTCTCCAAATCTCTGGAAAACAAGAATGGGTCATGCACTTAGGTGAAGAATAGAGTAGCAGAGAAACAGAGCCTGTAAGTGACATCTGTTCCCTGCACTGATGTAGAGGAAGGCATTTGGCAGGAGAAGTGTCCAGGAAAGATGGCAAAGAGTGGCTGATAATGTCAGATGTCAACAGAGCTGATAAATTCATGGAAGTCTGAGTTCACATCATCTTTCCCCCTCTTTTTCTCTCCCGAGTTTTATAGCTCAAAATTAAAATTAATATTTCCAAAATTTCCCATGAAAATTCTGAAAAAGATGAAGTTGGCAAATGTCTCCCTTGTAAAGCTAGAGCTTCAATTTTAATTCAGATATTCCTACTGCTGAAAGCACATACAATAAAAATCTAAAAAAATAGAATTATGGCTACATTCAGTTTACCTTAATTATATTTGTTCTAGAGAAGATAAGGAAATATTTCAATCAGCTAATGCTAAATAAAATGCCTCCCAGTTATCACCAAATTAAACAGAGAAAATAAATCAAAATAAAATAGGCATAAAATATTAGGCTGTTGAAATTATATAAGTCTTGTTTTGTTTTAAAATATCAATTAGTACTGGAACATGGGAAGAATATAAAATAAAATAATGGTAGTTACCATTCAAAATTCCAGAAGAGCCCCATCAGGTAAAGTTTTCATTCAAAAATATTTTATGTTGTAGAAATTTCTTCCATCATGAGTCCTTACATTGTAATTCATACTTTTAAAAATAATATTTGCAAGTTTTATGTCTCCACTGCCTTTCACTTTAAAATGTTGTTACAAAAGATTCTGACAAGAAGCATAGATTGAAGAATTTCAAATCCCCATTTTCACTGATGGTTTAGTCTTGGAAAACACTTTGTACCAGACTTTAGCATAAGTTTCTTGCCTCACACATAATTGAATACTGCATGTTTTCTTTAATGTGTCCCTGTGTTACACCACAGGCATCAGGCCTGTGAATTGAATTGCTAAAATTGACCCATCACCCCTAAATCAAGCTCCTTTCCTATTTGGAAAGAATGATGCCATTGAGGTGAAGATCCAGAAAATTATTTTTTGGTGTGCTTTAACTGCCACTCTAGATATTTAAACCCAAAATATAAAGCTTTGTTTAGCTGCTGGTTCTTCCACCTGGTGCTGAAGTCTCTAGAAGACTATGTTTGATGTGATTCCCTGTGAATTTCTGCTTCTTGTGATATTCAGAAATGCCACAAACAGCTCAAACCCATTTTCATATGACTGTAAGCTCCAACAGAACTCTTACTTTGAACTTTCCTCTACCAGGTCTTCTAAGTGTACAGATATTGCCAAAGCATCCCTTCTGGATAAAGCTCTGTAGGGAGTGTAGCTGGAAACAGCTGCCATGGTAACTCCATGTCTAGGTGTCTAGTCCAGTCCTCTCCTCTACCCTCATAAATGTTTTCTATTCTTTAAGCGTTGTCCTCCTTTCCAGGCCAGGGGGAGTGCCACATGGATCCTAGCAATTTATCCTCATAAACTGAGTTTTGTCTCAATATGCAGAATATTGTGCTCCTTAAAGGACATTTAGGTAACCTCTGGAGGACAGAACTATTCTTTCCAGACAAAAATCTGGCTGCTGGGACTGCAGAAAGCAGAGGGGAAGAGCTTGAACAAGACACTTGGGAAGTACCACGATCCCATATTTAATGACACACTAATTAAAACAATTCCTTTCCTGCAGAGGAGGATATTAAATCACGATGTGTCATATGTGTTCTGGACACTATGTTATAGGGGAAAAGAGAAAGAAAAATCACCACAACCTCCATTTCCTGTTTCATAAGGAAGGCTGAGGTATGTGAACCACCAGTGGTCAGCTCTGTCTCACTCTATAGCCCAGATTACAGCGTTTAAGTCACTGAGGGAGGCTGAAATAAAAGCACCATCATGAAGGATTACGACACTGGAGTCCCCTGACAGACATCTAAATTCCCTTATGGTCTCTATATCCATGAGTTGGAGACAGTTTGTCTGGGAGGCCCTCATGCAGAATGAGCCACACCTCTCTTCAGCTTTATTGACAGGACCTTCAAAGGGTTTGGAGATTTGTGAGGGCTGAGGGGGTGAACAGATTGTAAATTGTCCACAAGCTTATTTGGTGATGTTTGCATTTATGTGTAAGTATCTTAGAATCATGGAATTATTTGAGTTGGAAAAGACCCCTAAAGTCATCAAGACCAAGTGTTTCCCCAGCCACTAAGGCCACCACTAACCCGTGTCCCCACGTGCCACATCCACATGGCTTTTAAATCCCTCCACACATGGTTGTCACCACTTCCCTGGGCAGCCTGTTCCAATGCTTTCAATTATTTTTCAATGTTCTTTCAGTGAAGAAATATTCCTGGTAACCAAACCAAACCAAACCCTGGTACAACTTGAGACTATTTCTTTTCCTATTGTTTGTTACTTGTTAGAGGAGACCAACTCCCATGGGCTACACCATTCTTTCAGGGAGCTATAGAGAGCGAGAAGATCCCCACTGAGCTCCCTTTCCTCCAGGCTGAGCCCTCCAGTTCCCTCAGATATTCCTCATCAGACTTCAGACCCTTCCCAACTCTGTTGCCCTTCTCTGGACATGCTCTAGCACTTCTGTGTCCTTCTTATCTTGAGGGTCCCAAAATGACCCCAGGATTTGAGATGTGGTCTCAGCAGTGCCCAGCACAGGGAGTGGCCACTGCCAGGTCCTGCTGACCACACTGGTGCAGGCTGGTGCTTAGTCTTACCTCAGAGCTAAAGGCTTGGATCCACTGTCTAAACATAGGCAGCCAGTTCAGTCGGAAACTAGTGCCATTGGGGATGTTCCTGGTGTTAGGGCTGTACCCAGACAGAATTTGCAGGTATGATACATGATAGAGAGGCAAACCAGCTTGACACTCAGCTGGAGCTCAGGCTGCAAACCTCAGGGTAGCTCAAAGGCAACTGGACATTATTTGTGGGTATCCAGGCAAACTCACTGTTGGACAAGAAACGCAGAATTAGTTTGGAAAACAGATTTTCCACCTGCTAACTGGCTGGTATGTTAGATCTGATCTCTGAAGTTGACTGTCAGCTTACCCTCTTAAAACTGTAATCAAATACAAAAATCAAGACCTGCTTTCAATGAGGAATGTTTTGCACAACTATCTGCCTGTGCACATCCAATGTCATATTGTCATATTTTCTCACCATGTACAGTAATTTCACGATTATAAGCCGCACCATTTTGACTAAAATTTTGGTCCGAACCCAGAAGTGCGGCTTATAATCAGGTGCGGCTTATATACGGACAAAGAACGGAAAGTTGCTGTTTTAGTTTGGAGGACAGGTGTCTGCTGAGAAAGGCAGGAACTTCTCTTTGAAATGGAGAATGTAAACCCCCTCCCTCCAAATTATTATAATTTTGAAATCAAGGGGCTCTCAGGCAAAGATATGGGAATTAGGAATAACAGTTCTTTTCTAGGGAAATTAAAATAGAAATACAGTACTACAAAGAAACAAACTCCAAACCCTGACAAAGTCAGAGTACAACCTGACACCCCGTCAGGCAGGGTGTTGGTAGCAGTCCCATTCCATGGTGGCTGCATCCTCCTGCAGTGACAGATGTGGCTCAGTTGGAGCAGTGCTCCTGTAGAAGGTGCAGTTTCCCTCTGGAGGTCCAGTGGTGATGTGGAGAAATCCGGTTTTCCACTGGAGTCCAGTGGAGAAAGGGCTCCCTTAGTGTCCCAAAACCTCTGTTTTTATCTTGGTAAGAAATGTTGGGCTGTTCCCCCTGGCTGGAGCAACTTCCAATGGGATGAAGTAATTTTATCAGTCCCACAGTGGGACTCAATGGCCATTGGCAGAAAATGACTCGCTGGAGGAAGGATGGGGTGTGAAAAGATAAAGAACAATGCCCTGCCTGGTTTCAATGGATGGCCCATTAGCAGAATATCTCCTGTGGAGATAAGGATCACTGCCCCCACCCTCAACAGATGGTGATAGAACAAATACCTTTTATCACACTCCGTATTGTAACCCAAGACAGTTGCCGACTCCTGGAAGTGCGGCTTATAATCAGGCACGGCTTATAATAGTGAAATTCCTGTAATTGCTTTTTCAGCCTCTTGCTTCTTTGGGCTGCTTACAAGGAGGCTTCCAAGTAGATGCAATCAAATGCAATGGCGTTACATGTTTGTGCACTACAGAATGTGTCACTTCATTTGGTCTGCATCACACACTTCCTACTGCTCTTCAGCAGACCTCTGCATTCACCCACACAAAGCATTCTCAGATGCCTCCTAGCAGAGAGCCTGAGTGATGCAGTTAAACAAATCACTGTCTGAGGTCTGTGGAGCAAAGCTTTCAGCAACTCATCACCCAAACAGTGTTGGTGGTTTCTCTTACCAATTTTTACTTCACAACTTGTTTGGATTTTGGTCTTGAGCAAGAGTTATTATAGGAATAAAGACCTATCACAAAGAAAGATCTTACTTTATTTGGGTGGAATAAAATGAACAGATCTCCCTAACTTCCTTCCTCCAATAATAACAACAACAACATTAATAATAATAATAATAACCTTTCTTAAAATAATAAAGGTGTAAAAGGCATATCTAAGTTTTCCATGCAAACATTCAAAACTCTCTTGCTTTTCCATGGCACTATTTCAGATATCCCACAAATATGAACATGCTATGCACATTGGGAAGGCATGGCAGTTATTTTTTCTGGTTAAAGCAGCAGTTTTGAAGATGCCTCAGCTGTAAATGAATGAGGTCAACTTATAGTCTGTTCACCAGCCAAACCCTCACACCTCTCTACACTTTCTCTGCTCTTCTGAAGTAGTTTAAATCATCAGTTTAAATCATCTTCATGTTTAACTTGACAAATGGACCAGGCTGAGACCATGCCCAGTAACATTTACATACCAAGTCGGGATAATTTATTAGGTCATGAGATACAGCTCCATGGCAGCTGCTCCTGTCTTGCTTTGCAGAGTTCCCAGGTGGGGCTCCCCAGGATCCCTTTAGGTCTCAAGATTGAGTTTATAAAATCTGGCAAAGTTTTCCAGCCAGACACAGTGAGACAGTTCAGAGGGGATCCAGCAGCATCTGGGAAAGGTGTGAAAAATGGGACCTTTGCAGAAAGGTTATGAGAATTGTTTCACAGTGGAGCGGGGAGAATTAAAGCACATAAACAGAAAGGGATGTTTTAAACATTCTGAATCAGCAGGGAAGAAGGAAGAAACACATAGAAAATGAAAGTCAAATGTTGGGTGGATTTTTACTGTCTCACTGGTGTGAGAGAAGTAAATATATGTTGGGATCAATCCTGAACCCAAGGAATCCAGCAGAGGAAGAGGGTTTATGCATGGGGAAGGGGGCAGATACTTTCCCATCAGTTTGGGTGTAGGAATGTAAATTATTCAGGCCTTCAGAGGTAATTGTCATTATCCTGGAGATCAGCATAAGTGCCTGAATAAAAGTTGTCCCAGAATAATTAAATAATTTCCAATAAAGCATTTCCAAATTCCTGCTTTGGTGAGATAGTTTCTGTCACATCAGTAAAGGCAATACTGTTGTTGGTGCTCACTTTTTGCTCTGCAAAGGGTACCAAAACATGTAGGGGACTGACAGCGACTGATGCTCAATGTTCAATGCATCCAGCAACTGCTTGGACTGTGCTCAGAGGACAATTTGAGTGAAAACCAGTGACACCATCAAAACTGAGGCTTTGTACAAAATATTCATTTTTAAAATGCATTTGTTTTTCCTCCAGCTGTTGTGTTTATTCCATCTTGACCATTGCTTTCCTCCCCCTCAGTTTTTTCACTGGATTCCTCTTATCTGTTTCAAACTATCTGTCCCAAACAGGACATAAACTCAGCAAAATTTGATCCCAAGCTGAACTTTTGAGCTGTGTCATATTTGAGTGGACAGGAGATTATGTCAAGTGAATTTATGCTCACATAGTTCATCAAGAGGTGAGGTCTCTCTTCCTTGTTTATTATTTCTAAAATATTTAAATCTTTAGAAACAATATTATAGACTAGGAAAAAAACCCCAACAAATCAACCCAAAGCTCTGCTCTAATTAGAACAGTCATTTCAATGCATCAAATTATTATAGTATCAGCCAAATCTGTTCTCCAAAGGATGTAGGCAAACATGAATTATGGGCTGGCACTCAGTCAAAAATGCAGCTATTGTTCTCAAAAACAGGATGCAGACCAAGGGGAAATGGTGTCGAGTCTTGACTGTTCTTGAATAGGAATAAAACCCCCACCACAGTCCTACTGAAAAGGAGGAAGGTCAGACCTTCCATGGGACAATTATTTTATAGACACATTCTCCTAAATCTGTTGATTTCCACTCTGGGTCATCAGGCCTAGATGAAAGCATTTGATTCATCCATCATGTTGTAGAGTGTGTTATCCCTAACATGCAGCACATGCAGAAGACTTGAAAGCAGCAATAGAAAACTTACAAACTTGGAAAGTACTTTTAAAGCCGTATTTTTCATCAGAACCTGCATAAAATTAATGTGAAAATCAATGCAGTCTTTGAACCAAGGTAGAGAAAGAAGAACTGCTCTTTTTACATTGCTGTGGTGAGAACTTGTCCATGTTGCAGTCATACTGAGAGTCCTGCAGGGATCAGGTGTGTTTGGTGTGCATCAAAACGTGTCTGAAAATCTTCTCGTCAAACTCAATCAAAAATCGGTGAAAAAAAAAATAACATGGTTTCCTCCACATTATGGGGAGGACCTGTAATTTGTTCCTCCAAGGCAGGGACATCTTCCACCAGTCCTGGTTGCTCCAAGACCTTGAACATTCCGAGGGATGGGGCAGCCACAGCTTCTGTGGACAACCTGTGCCAGGGCATCACCACCCTCACAGAAAATAATTTCTTCCCAGTATTTCATCTATACCTGTCCTCTGGCAATGGGAAGCTGTTCTCCCTTTTCCTGTTACTCCAGACCTTTGTCCAAAGTTCCCCTCTTGGAGTCCCTTTAGACACTGCCAGGGACTCTTAGGTCTCTTCAGAGCTTTCTCTTCTCCAGGGAACACCCCCAGCTCTCCCAGGCTGTCACCAGAGCAGAGGGGCTGCAGCCCTCAGAGCATCTCCATGGCTTCCTCTGGAGTTTCTTTCTGATGCTGGATCCCAGAGCTGGAAGCAGCTCTGCAGGTGGGGTCCCACAGAATCCAGAGGGGCAGAATTCCCCCTCCTCTGTTGCTCACAGCACCAGCCTGGCAGAGCTCAGGAAGCGTTTGGACAACGCTCTCAGGCACAGGTGTAACTCTCAGGGGGGTGCTGTGCAGTCAGTCGAGGAGGAGTGACACACTGCAGGAATCAGACTCTATGGTCCCTGTGAGTCCCTCCTAACTCGTATTCTGTGATTCTGTTATATTTTTAACTTATTTCACTTGAGATAGAAAAAATTAGTTTCAGCAGATTTCTGAAGATTATCAGATTGAACTCCAGCTGCAGAAGGTATTTTTCAGTGGGACAGCCATGGTTATTGTGGAGAAGCTGGCATCATATAAAACTGAGTTGCATATGGCCTTTGTTGAACATCTGCATATGGGTAAAATATCATCGCTTTGTGAGAGGTTACCATGGAAATGAGGAGAAATAACAGCATCAGTCATCAGCTCCACAGACTTAATTCAACCCAATGTGCTAACACTATCCCAGAACTACTCATGTGGCTGCACATATGTATCATTCAGCAAAAATGAAGGCTCAGTGTGCATTATCTTACTCATCTGGGACAAGAGGAAGTGGAAGGGAGCTTTGATCACACACCCTTGCAGACTCAAGAAGCCTCACTGCACAGGTACATGGCTCCAACAAGGCTGAGATTATATTAGTTCGTTTTTGTCTAAAAAAACCCCAAACACATCAGGCTGACATGAAATCATGGCTGCATCTGTGCTGTATGTCCTGCTGGATTTCACCAGGGAAATTTGCATCAATAACCACATAAAACCAGCATGAACCTGCTGATATCATTGATATCTGTTGATTACACATGTGACACAGCTTCCCTGATGCTGCTGTCATAGGGAAGCCTCATCCAAGGGGAAAGAGAAGGAGAAGGAGAAGGAGAAGGAGGAGAAGGAGAAGGAGAAGGAGAAGGAGAAGGAGAAGGAGAAGGAGAAGGAGAAGGAGAAGGAGAGGAGAAGGAGAAGGAGAAGGAGAAGGAGAAGGAGAAGGAGAAGGAGAAGGAGAAGGAGAAGGAGAAGGAGAGGAGAAGGAGAAGGAGAAGGAGAAGGAGAAGGAGAAGGAGAAGGAGAAGGAGGAGAAGGAGAAGGAGAAGGAGAAGGAGAAGGAGAAGGAGAAGGAGAAGGAGAAGGAGAAGGAGAGGAGAAGGAGAAGGAGAAGGAGAAGGAGAAGGAGAAGGAGAAGGAGAAGGAGAAGGAGAAGGAGAAGGAGAAGGAGAAGGAGAAGGAGAAGGAGAAGGAGAAGGAGAAGGAGAAGGAGAAGGAGAAGGAGAAGGAGAAGGAGAAGGAGGAGTGAACCCCCTCAACAGAAGATGGCTTGAAAATTTCATTTGGAGTTGATACAACCTATCTGTTCAGTTTGTTCTGTGGTAACTAAACCAGCAATATAATAGATGTGATTTATCTTCACCAACCATATCTCTACCAGCTCTAGTCTAGACTGAGACAGTCACTCTTCAGAGCAGCATCTGCAGCCTTAGCTGGGCCCAAGAATGATTTGTTAGCTAGTAAGGTGCCACTTATGTCTTTCATTTTCTGGAAAATACAAACAAAAAAAAAAAAACCAAACAAGACAACCTCAAAAAATTCAACCAAACAAAAAATGCACTGGAAATTTATAGCTGAAAGCAATTTTGCAGTAGTCTCCATGAAATACAAAGCAGATGTCTTCAAGAAGCAGGAACAGAGCAGAGCTGACTAATGCTTCAGTGACACAGACAACTTTAATCCTTTTTTCAAAGACTGAACTGAGTATGTCTGTACTTCCAAACTTGGTTTGTGCTTCTTTCATAAAGCACTTATCCAAAATACAGTGTTTGGCGTTTGTTTGCTTATAAAAAATGCAAAAAACCCTTACTCATTGTTTCTTATAGTCTCTTCCCTTTGGCCTGTTGTTTGTGTTTCGAAATACTTGTTCCCAGTTTTGACTCCTGGCAGATATGTCTTTGATATTTTTCTGAATGAATTAAGATTTATTGCATTCTTGTTTTGGTATTCCAGTCTTACTTCTGTAGCATTACTTGAGATTAGCAGGAGATCTGGGATCCAGATGAAGTTTAAGTACAACTGGTTGAGGACTTGAAAAGTACCAAGAGTCAGCCCTCAAAGAAGCCAGCATAAACCAATGCATCATTGCTATTAGAAAATATGCAGTTTCAGTCTCAGAGTTTCCAGAATATGTAGACAGCATTCTGACACCAAGAGACATTTACAAACATGTGCTTGGAATTCAACAGAAAACAAGAAAGTATCAGAAAACAGCTATTGGGAAAATCAGTTAAATTCTCAAAATTATATTTCCTATACAGCAAACTGTTGTCTGTTTCATAATGGGTTGAACTGGGAAAAACATCAAAAAGTGGAAAAAAAAGTTATAGATCATTAACAAGTTCAATAGTTGCAAAAAATGCACGGATCCTGGTAATTAGAAACATCACATCATCAAGCATAATAAAATGGACTATCATCAAAGGAATCTTATATTAAAAAAATATGCATATTACAAAGGGAGACTGTTAGTGATATATAAAAAGCTTGCATAATAATGTAATGATTAACAAAGAGTCATATGAAATCCTGTCTCAGACACTTAGGTTTTTGTCTTATTTATGTAATTATTGCCTTCATTTCTTTACACAATATTTACTTCATCAGGCATTTTGCAAAGTTAGCAACCAAACTGTGAGATTTTGGACTGTATGTGCACCTCTGTTATTGAAAAATCCTGCATAATAAAGAGGCATGGTTTGACCTAGGATCTCTAGAAGGATCAAGATGGGCCATTTACAGCACTGAAACTGAGAAAAAAAATAAAAACAAACAAGAATTTCCAGGAAGAGCCTTTCACTTCACTTCACTTCACTTCACTTCACTTCACTTCACTTCACTTCACTTCACTTCACTTCACTTCACTTCACTTCACTTCACTTCATAGGTTTTCTAAAATATTTTTTCTCCCCTCATACCTGGCATGATTTTGGTCTGCAATCTTAACACCTTCAGGGTGACCTTATGAAATTTAATTTAAGGTGTTTAGTGTTGGTTTACAACCAACAGTGATACAGAGCTGCCTTCAGAGGAGTTGCATACCAAGAAATGCTTTTAGTTATTTTGAGGTACAAAGGATGTTCATCATTCATTTTCTCTCTCCATGGCCAACAGCAGAAGTACAACTTAAAGTAGTAAAACTTTTTAGAAGCTGAAATTAAAACATCAGATCCAGCAATTAACACTTCACCAATTAGTGTGGGATTAAACCATCTTAATGACCTTTCTATTTCTATTTTAAGTCTTTTCTACTGAAGTCAACACAGCACCTTTTCCCTTTTATTAGCAAGAGCTCAGAGAAGCACCTGCTAAGGGAGGTTCAGAAGTTCTTGATCCACCCTTGGAAACTGAGTGAGGATACTGGTGACCTTTTAGGGGCTTTCCCAATCTTTATCTCTGTAAGACTGTATGGGATCAGTTGCTGGATCAGATTCTTCTACAATCAGTCTCTAAAAGTGCCTCTTTCTCTCCAGTGGCAAAACCACTGAGCTCAGACACGAATATTGACATCACATACATCTACGTGTAATCCCACCAATTTCATTCAAATATAAAACACATATTGTGCAATTTAGTGTTGAATACTTGTAGTCTTGACTGTGTACCTGGATATCTCCTGTGTTCTAGCAAAGGAAGATCTCCAAATCCATTGCTATGCATATGATATTTATTAGAGGTAAAGTGTCTGTGATACCTGCTATTGAGTGATAATGTGGGAGGTTGAAGGTCAACCTCAGAGTTTATAATTCAATATACTTTTTATGATCATCTAAAGGCCAGATGTTTGGGCAAGGAGATGTTTAACACTGAGTAGGTGGAAGGTTTGAGGGGAGAATGCTAATGTAGAACTGAAAATTTCACATTCTCCAGAATGTTATTGCTATATGTCACAGTGGGCTTCTTCAGATTGCACCAGGAGCCAAATTTCATGTATGTCCTCAAACAAAGTGAAAAATTACAACAGTGAGAATAGTTACAGTCTGGCTTTGAACAAGCAGGTGTTGATAAACTCATAGGATCAAAGAAATGTATTTGAATTTCAAGGTAACATGAACAAAAAACCCCCTGAAGATCATGTTCTACTATATTGTGACAATGAAGTTGAATGGATAGATGAGTGCAGCACATAATAATCAAAGCAATTCAAAGAATTAATCTTTGGAGAAGGCAAAGATTTCTTCATGTGCATATGAAAAGGGTTAATTATACCTTTTACTCACAGTCTGGGCTCCTTCTGGTGAGGCCTCTGCTCCTGCTGTATCTCTTGTCTCCTGGCCTGTCCCACAGCTCCCTGTGGTGCCTTTTGCAATGGAAGGGGTTGGTGCCAGCATGAGCCCTATTGCTTTGGGTTCCTACCACCCAGAGCTCACCCTGCAGCCTGCACACCCAGCCAAGCACAGGAGGTAATTCCATGGGAGAGATTTCAACCACAGCCTCGAGAAACCAGCTCAAAAGGAGTGAAACACTGAGCATGCAGACTCAGTAGCATGAGAAGCAAGGGAATAATTCAACCAACAGACATTTTTGATCCAGTTTTAAAGGTTGTGGAAGGACGTTCACCTAGAATTGGTTGTCTCAAACTGTGTCCTCTTGCAGTGCTCATGTGCCACAGCAGCAGCAATATCATTATCCAACAGCAAAATGATGTGACAAAATGAGTTTTTCGTAGAGACTGGATTTACAGACCCCAGAGTAATTTCCTTTAGAGATATGGATCATATAAACAGGATCAGAACTTTCTTCCTACAAGCATTTACGTATGTGTTATGCTTCGTTTATCAGAGTGGGCTAGTTGACATCAGACACTTGTGTACATAAAGCTAAATATGTGTATAAATACTATAAGCATGAGGGGGTTGAAAAGTAAAAGAAAGTCCTTATGCTAGCAGTTAAATACAATCTAGTGGGTGATTAAGAATTGTCATTTTAGCTCTGGTACTTGGCTTGTGCAGGTTCTTAATGTGCAAGAGCATGACTCTGCTCTGACACGCTGGCTGGGCAGAGATTCCAGCAGGAGCATTTCCCTGCACAGCTGAGCTGCACTGAGAGCAGGGACATGCATGAGGAGGGCACCTTAACAACAAGTAGCATCTTGGAAAAGGTCAGGGGAGATGTGCTGCCAAACCTGAACCATCCTTCTTCAAACGCGCTTCTCAAAGGTCATGGCAAGTGATAGGAGGGATTGTGCAGGGGATGAGGAGTGAGTTTCTGTTTTAGCTCAGGGAGATGCACAGATCTTGCTGTAGGTTTGGGAAAAGGTCTTGTCACCTCCTTGAAAAATAAATCATGATTTTATCTGAACACTATATTTTTCCAGAAAGGAGCAGCACACAAAAATTTGCACAACTAAAGCTGAAGTGATTACTGAAATTATTCAGAAGCATTTATCTTAATACAGTGACTCTTGACTAGCAGGACAATCTAAAAGGGACACTTACAAAAGCTTTTCTTAGTTTTTTTGTTTGTTTGTTTTGGTTTGGTTTGGTTTTTTTTCTTGCACCTCTGTATTCCCAAATTTTAGAAATGGTTTGCAAGCTAATAAACTTGAGTGTAAAACATATTGCAAAAATTTTCAGCTTGTCTGAGTCTTCCTTATCTACGTGGGTAAAATCAGGTAGGTTCAATAAAGAGAGTAAGACAAGAGAATTTTGTATGACAAGCTATCAGGGAGGGGAGGAAGGACTGTGTTACTCGGTGATTTGTTGATACCAAAAGTGTACATGCTGAAGGAGAGGCTTTCTGTGATTTTCCATAAAAGGCCTGGAAGGATATAATTCCAATAAACAAATGTGACAGCACACTGGGTCTGGGAGCAGGCTGAATAAACCTGAGTCATGTGAGTTACAATATTTCCTTCAGCAGAAATACAGGAGTGCAGTGGGAGAGAGGAAACAAGAAACAGTTCTTGGCACCATCAGGGAGTGCAAACCAGACTGTGCCAGGATGACTCTCGCAGCATATCTGATTAAAAAAAAAAAAAAAACTTTGCAAAGGAGAGGAGATTAAAAAGAAATATTGCTCAAAACCACTTCTGATAGATCTTGGGAATATTTACAGATATATTAACGCATATATATTGAAATAGACCTTCCCAAGATCTATTATGTCTGGTTTTCTGGTTTTGATATATTAATATATTAATGTATTTATTATTATTATAATAGATCTTTTCAAGATCTCCAATGAGTAGTTCTGAGCAATGTTTCTTTTTAAATCTCCTCTCCTTTGAAAACTATTTTTATTTATTTATTTATTTGTTTTAAATTAGCTTAAATATTGGTCTAAACTGCACAAGGAGTTAAAGCTCTAAAAATCACATCTGACTGGGCCTGTTGGAGCAAGCCCAAAGGAGGCCATGGAGATGCTCCAAGGGCTGGAGCACCTCTGCTGTGGAGACATGGTGTTTTCTGATATAGTATTTATATTTCTGACATTGTATTTAGGAACTTAATTCCATAAAGAACATAACACCATACAGTGCTAAAACTGAAAGGCACACTTACATGATGAAGAAGATTATGGAAAGCACCAAGGCTGGAAGAGACTTGTGAAGTTTCTGCTTAGGTGATCATAACCATCTCATAATATCTCAGAATGCATTAGCAGGGGAACTAAGCACAGCAACCAAGTTTGGAAACATTCAGGCAAAAGAACCAAGGATAATTAAGGTGTTAAAAATTTGCCTTGTAGTAAAAGTCACAAAGGATTAAGACTGTGTATTAATAGTATATACGATATTATTTCTGATATAATACTATATATATGTATATACATATACAGACATACACTCTATATATAGTTTCTGGTTGCAGAAGAAACTAACAGCAAGGGTGAACTTACATGCTTCATTAGGAATGGTAAAGCAATGACATTTTAAAATCAGGGTATAACCTGTTTTCCTGGATAAATACTTTTTCCTTAAAAATAATTTTGATTAGTCACAGCTTCAATATGTCTGAGTGCCATAGTTACCTTTGGCTGGTTGCAAGTGTTAGTATGAGCTATCTTAATATTTGAAAAGTGACTAAGAAGCCCTGCTGGTCATTTTGAACTTTGACAGAGTTCAGAGGGCCAGTGCTGTCTCCTCAGCAAGCATTGGTGGGCTTTACATCGCTCATTTCTATCAAAGAAAAGTTGTGGATGAGCAGAGGAGCAACACAGGTCTTCAAAATCAGCAGTGGGTTGTCTTTCCATGGGACCCAAAGCACTGCATCAAGTGGCATCATAAAAGGAGACAATGTCTTTTTTGTACACAGTAGTTTCCTACGACTCTGAGCCATAATCCCACTCCTTAAGGGCTCAGCGCACATCACCCACAGCTCCCTGACTTGGAATATCTCAATCCTTTGGCACCACAAAACTTTCTAATAGAGGAGGTGTGAAATACAAAGCACTCTCAGTGGCCAGGATGGAACAAGCTCCCCATAAAGAACCCTCCCAAACAGTCCAACTATCACATTTCTGACCTCCTGCCTCTAAAGTAAGTTCAGAACACTAAAACCTCCCAATAATACTTCCAAAACAAAACAGCCCACTCTATCTCCTTCCCCAGAGAGAATGAGAGAACAAACACATGACACATTAGTCATAGGCTCTAAGATCAGAGGACACCAAGGCTGATCATCTTGTCTGACTTCTTGTGTAAGAGGTCATCAGGATTTTGGCAGTTAATTCAGGCTCAAAATGGAGAAAAATATCCTGTGGTGCTTTGGAGATTGTTAGCAATGAAAATTCAATCTCATTCTGTGTTCTAAGCTGCTCCAATGACTTGTTTCACGTCTAGATCCAACCTCCATCCTCTAGGTCTCATTTTACTATTTTCTCCTAATATTGAAAATTCTCCTGTCATCATCCACAGCACTGTAAGAATCTGATCAAGACCCACTTTTTTCTCCTAGTTGTGACAGCTACACAGTCTCAGTACTTTGTGGTTTTTGCTACAAGGCAAATTTTTGAATACCTTAATTATCCTTGATTCTTTTGCCTGAATGTTTCCAAACTTGGTTGCTGTGCTTAGTTCCCCTACTAATGCATTCTGAGATATTATGAGATGGTTATGTTCACCTAAGCAGAAACTTCACAAGTGTCTTTCTGCCTTGGTGCTTTCCATAATCTTCTTCATCATGTGAGTGTGCCTTTCAGTTTTGATACTGTATGGTTTTATGTTCTTTATGGTATTAAGTTCCCCCTTTATCCTTTGCCTTTTTTAATCTTTTGGCTTTTTTGCAGTGTCTTTGTCATCTGTGAATAACTGATCACAGGTTTCAGTGACATCAAGGCTCTGGTAGGATTATCAAACTTCAAATGGTCAAGATATTCTCTCCCAAGACCTAGTATTCCCTAAGAAAATGAGTAGGGAATGATAACTGAAATAGCAGAACACAGAAAGCCTTGCTTTGATTTGGTTTAGTAATTTATGAATATTGTCTCTGGAAACTGATGCTATTCTTCATATTCAGATGGAAGTTCTTTGCTTCACTTTGTGTTACATGGAACATCAGTGCCGTCCACTGTCATTACCTTTTGACATCAAGCTGAATCAAGAACACCTCCCTTTAGTCCTGGACAGACATCAACACTTGGAACATGCCAGCTTTCATTCTCTGGGAAAAAGCTGAGAGGTTTGTTCATGGTGCCCTCTTTGCACAAGGACTGTCCTTAGTTCTGTAGTTTCCCTTTCCCACAGGGAAGATGTTCAGTTTGGCTCCTCTGCTGGCTATGCAGAGATGTTGGCGATAACACAACGCTGCTCATGCTGGATCTCTCCTCATCTGGACAGATGTTTCTGAGCTGATCTGATGTTTGGCACCAGCTGAGGTTGTCTAAATGAAATCTGTCTTCCATGAGAGGATATTCCCTAAGGATGTGTGTTCCCAGGGGCACAGGCTTCCTGGGATGCTGTTTGCTCCTGAGCAAACTCCCCAGGGCCCCATCTGTAGCCTTGGTCCACCCTGCCCCGTGTGAGCACAGGAATTTGCACCCCTGCACCCCACCAGCAGTGGGAGGAGCAGACTCTGCGTGAGTAACTCTCTCCTCCAGGCTCTTGGCTGCTTGGCAGTAGAAGCCAGGTCTTCTCCAGCATTTAGGTTATTGCTGAGATCCCAGATCCCCCTCACTCCTTATTCAACTGTAAGCCACCCCAGCAGCTGACAACTCCACCCAAAGCAAAACAGAGACCTTTCCTTCTGCTGTGGGACCTAGCTCAGCTCTTCCAAACACATGGTTTTAACATTGTTCAGCCTCCTTCAAGGAGTTTATCAAGTTCAGCTGGCACAAAGCAAGCCATTAACACTTACATTTATTAGAAGCAAGCAGAAAAAAAGAATATGTCAAATACAGGAGTGTCATATTCCCCACAAGCTCATTTCCAGCAAATGTTGTCCACAGATTTTTTCTCCAAGTTATTACAAACAAAGCTGTTTTCTTTGATCCCAAGCCACTAGAGATTTCTAAGTGAGTTGGCTTACCACAAAACCCTCTTGCACACACATAGCTTTGACCTCAAAACCAACCCACTGATTTGGTCATTGAAGAGACAACACAGCCCCTCCATGTGAGAATGTCCCAGAACAAAGGCTTTCATACTCTGACTGTGGGGTCTGATCCAGCAAGGAAGCAGAACAGACCCCAAATTACCAACCTCCTAAAATCTAAAACAAAAATAAATAAAGAAAATACAGTCTAAAGCAAAAAAGCACTTAATTTGCTTAATTTGAGAACAATGTCATAGCTTTCAGAAAAGGATGTACTTAATTGAAAATTAAATATCAGATCTTGGCATCCTTCAGTGGTTATAAATTAGTTAACTGAGGATCTGATATGTGCATAAATAATATAAATAATTCAGGCAGATAGCAGAGTTGTGATAAAAAATTAAAGGCTGTTCCCAGCTGAAAAAAAAAATGTATGCAGGGGGGTTGAATCGTGGCCCCGAGGGTGTAGTGTGTGAATTGCTACTCTGAGCCAAAGTGGAAACAGTGTTTTTGTATTTGGAAACCAGACTTTGTAGAACTTGATGCAGGAAATTCTTCTTGGCTTTAATTTGTGTTATTTCTCATGACAAGGAAAGAAGAAATATGCAGGTCAAATTTTACTTTCATTTATATCACTTCAACCCCAAGAGCCCTCCAGAAGCTCCTCCATAGGCTTGTCAGGAATGGGAATCTTGAGCATGACTGACTCATCTGCCTCTTGAGTGTCTGGCAGTCCCAGTGCAGTGCCTAATGCAAGAGGAGCCCTTTGTGTCCTGCTGCTTCTCAGAACTGCTTGTCTCTGCTATCACAGCTTGCTGTCCTCTGATGCTTAAAGGACAGTGAGTTCTGTGGAGCTTCTGCTTGGAAAACACCCATTATTAGACCATGGATTTCCTTGGCAACGCCGGGAATTGAGGTTTCTTCAAGATTTCGCCTTTGCCCTATTTTTTACATTATTATTTTATTAGTTATGTTAAGCAATGGTTGAAAGCAACTGGGCAACCTCTACTTTGCTTGAAAGACCAAGTCTCTGCCTACCCATCCAAGAGGATTGGACTAGTGGGATTCAGAAAAGGACAGACACCTGTTTAGGGCCTGCTGATGCTTGCCATCCATGTATGACTTTGGTGTCAGTCACACTAGTAAAAAAGAGTTTGATTCATACATTATAAGACCAGAGTGGACCAGTTTGATTTTTCAACCTGATTGCCTGCATAATGCAAAGAACAGGCTCCTCTGGGCAAGCTTCTATGCACAAAAGAGTATTTGTAAGAAAAGTGTTAAATTTTGATTTAAATATGGCCCTGATTAAATGTTACAAAAAATATATTTTTTTTCTGTTTTGTTTTCCCTGCATGCTGTTACTAATGTGTATTTAATTAGTTCTACACTGATTTAAAAAAAAAAGTTTAATAAGGAATGTAAGGAATGTTTAAGTCTAAGATTGTAAATTTGCAGATTTTACTTCAGGGGAAAAATCATGCTGCTAATTCATGATCTAGGCCAAAGTGTTTATCCTTTTTGAAAAATTAGAGAATTCAAAAATTTCAGAAGCGAGGACACACTGGTCCATACTATCCTTAAGTTTTCAGTGACTTCCTCCAGGACTGGTAGTGAGGATCAGAATGAATTCACAATTCTTTCCTGATTTATGAACATGATCCTAACAAAAGATGCTTGGCTTTCGTCTTAGCAGCTATTCCCAGAAATATTTCATATTCCATACATTTTTCTGTCCTAGCAGTTACTTTTAGTTCAACTGGTATATTTTGAAGTCAGCAGGATGGAGGAACTGGGAGGGGTTTGTTCTGTTTTTATTAGCTTCAAACATTTCCTTAGTACCTTATATCATGTATGTCATCTGGAGGCAAACAAACTATAATTTTAACTACCATGAAAGAGTAAAAATAATGAATAAATCTGCTGCAATGAAGTTCAAAAGTCAGTGGGATGTTCTCCCCTTGAAAGGATGGAGCAGTCACGGATGGTGATGGAAAAACAAACTGCTCAGAAGAGCTTGAGGGGGTGTGATGTCCTTGGTCAAGGCAGAGACTGAGTCTCCATTTTCACAACAGGACTAAAACACTGAAGGGTTCCATTATCTTGTGATACTGCCTCTTCATCATTGCCTTCATCTCCTGCTCTAAAGCTTCCTGTTGAAACTATCTGGCAAATTCTGCCAAAATTTGGGATTAGCTTGAAGATTAGCAAAATAATTTTGTCTGGTGCTTAAAATTATTGATGTTAGTTTTCCCACTTCATTTCTTGCAATATATAATTATAGAATCATACAGTACCAGTTTGGTTTGGTTTGGAAGAGACCTTAAAGCTCATCCAGTTCCGCCTCCTGCCATGGGCAGGGACACCTTCCACTAGACCAGGTAGCTTCAAGTCCTGTCCAACCTGACATGAACACTCCCAGGGAAGGGGCAGCCACAGCTTTTCTGGGCAGCCTGTGCCAGACCCTCAACACCCTCACAGCATTTAGTGTGCCAGTAGGACCTGAGCTCAGGACTCTGACTCCTGTTTCCAGTATTAAGTCTAAGGGACAGCTCTTAAATCTGTCTTTTAGATCACCAAGAGCCACATTTAACCTTGAACACTTCAGCAAATTATATAACATACCCTGCTGTATCTGCTGACTAAGTAGTCTCTTCTCACTCCAAAAAATGCTGATTTATCTGTCTCATTTGCAATCTTTTTGAGAGAAAGGTTGTCACTGCTCACATCTTTCCCTGTGTAGCAGGATCCCATTTCAGTGCATCTCTGTACAAGGCTGTGGGCAATGCCACTGAAGCTCTGCCAGCAGGTTACATGCACACATCAAAGGGAGCATGACCCTCTGTCCTCTGTGCCACTTAAAGACTGTAAAAATCCAGGAACAACAGGAGCCAGTGAGAAATTTTGAGCGAGGAGACTGCATGTAAAGTGTTGACAATAAGGCCTACAAATACAGTTTAAAAGAAAAACCATGGTTTGGAGACTTTTTATCTGTTCTTTGAACTGCAGAGCCAAAGGTATTTTCCTTTCACATTCCATGCTCTCTGGGGATTATTGGGATTTTCTGCCAGACTCAAGACTATCTCATCTTCATTTCCCAAAAAGCAAATATTTTTTGTGAATTGTGGTTACCCAACAATGGTACTCTAAAAGCTCCTTTGGAAGAAAAAAGAAAGGAGGCATCTCTTCACCAGATAAGTCTCTGCACTTATCTGTCAGCGCTCATTAGCCTGGAAGCCCTTCACCTGCTCAGTCTCTGCCAAGGATGCTCCCAGCAGGCATTTTTAAGGCAAAGTCCCAGAAGAGGACTATTGCTGTGAGAGAAAAGGAAAACACCCTTGTATTTGTTGCTACTATCACATCCTTCTCAGGTTTCAGTTTTAAGTTGTTTTTAAAATTTCTCAGTTCCCTGGGAATTTTCTTCTAACATGGTGGAAAGTGTTTACACTATTAGTATTTGAGAAAATAGAAAAAAAAGAGCTTTCCACATTTAGATGCTAAATTCCACCAAAGGACTAAGCATCTATTTGTTACTTCTGGCACCAGAGCAATGCCAAACCCCTTCAATTAGCTGTTTGTTAACCCTAAAGAACCCTAAAAACCCAGTTGTCTATGTTCCCAGTAGTGGCATTCCATAGCAGCCTATGATAATCTCTTGGTGGTAAGAAAAGGACTGTGTAAGTTTTGGCATCAGCCTTTTAATACCCAATTGGCTCCTAAAATCCAATGGGGCTCATAAACCAAATGTTTTATTGTCTCCTCTTGAGCATCTGCTCTTCTAAAGACATCCAGATGTTGCCCTGCCCCACAAAACAGCAGCAGGGAAATGTACTGGCAGGGTCTTTAGCAATACTGCAAGGGCACTCTGATTTTGGGAGTTTTACCTTCTAGTCACCTGAGAGAGAGGAGAAGCTTGGATCCAGCATGTTGTTTTCCATGAATGCTTTAAAGCCACCTTGAGTTAAATGGGAGAAGCTTTACTCTTTCAACATACTGTATCAGAAAGGATTTGGGTGGCACCAGAAGAAACCTGATTAATCCTGAGAAGCATCTTCCAGCAGGTCAGCACTGGCAGGGCTGGTCCTCTTCAGAGCCTGAAGATAAAGCACATTCCTCCCATTAAATTTTCTGGGTTTTATCATAAGTAACTCTGCTCAGCAACGTAAACCTTGTCCTTGATGCCCTTCTTATGGCAAATCCAGCAGGAGCTGCCCAGGAGAGGTTAGGCATCTGAATCACTGCTACACTGAATAATCCTTCTTGTAAATCTGACCCTGATGAAGACTACTTACAGCTGAAATTAAAATAGCACCCAGAAACCAGAACCATAGAATCATAGAATATGCTGAGTTGGAAGGGACCTGTCAGGATCATAAAATCCAGCTCCTGGCCCTGCACAGGACACCCCAACAATCCCAACCTGTGCTTCAGAGCATTGTTCAAACGTTCCTTGAGCTCTGTCAGGCTTGCTGCTGTGACCAGTGCCCTGGGGAGTCTGCTCCAGTGTTCGAATACCCTCTGGGGGGAGAATATTTCTAATATCTAGTCTGAACTTCCTCTGATATAACCACATGCCACTCCCTCAGGACTGTCACTGGTCACCAGAGAGCAGAGATCAGTGTCTGCCCTTCCGCTTCACCTCATGAGAAAGTTGTAACTGCGATGAAGTCTTCCCTCAGTCTCCTTTACTCCAGGCTGAACAGACTAAATGCTCACAGTCCCCCCTCATAAAATTTCCCCCCTCCAGACCTTCCCCCATTCTCATAACCCTTCTTTGGATGCTCTCCAATGGTTTAATGCCCTTTTTAAGCCATGGTGCCCAAAACTGCACACAATGTTCAAGGTGAGGCTGCCCCGGTGCAGAGCAGAGCAGGACAATGCCCCTCTTGCCTGGTTGGTGATGCTGTGCCTGATGCCCCCCAGACATGGATGTCCCTCCTGGCTGCCAGGGCACTGCTGACTCCTGTTCAGCTGGCCATGGACCAGGAACACCAGGTCCGTTTCTGCAGCTGCTCTCCAGCCTCTCATTCCCAACCCATACACACAGCCAGGCCTGCCCCATCCCAGAGCAGAATCTGGCACTTGCCCTCATTAAACTTCACCCAGCTGGTGATTGCCCAAGTCTCCAATTTGTCCAGGTCTCTCTGCAGCTCCTTGAGGGAGTTGCCAACTCCTCCCAGTTTAGTGTCAGTGGCAAATTTCCAGTGTGTTCCACTGAGTCCTGTGTCCAGGTCATTAATGAAGATGGTGAAGAGCACAGGGCTCAGGATGGAGAACCTGCAGAGCCCCACCAGGGACCAGCGCCAACCCGGTGCCACCCCAGTCACTGCCACCATCTGTTCCTGACCCATGAGCCAGCTGCTCTCCCACGTGATGTGTTTATCCAGCTGTGGGCTGGACATTTTGTTCAGAAGGATCCTGAGAGAGCCTCTCAAATGCTTTGATGAAGTTCAAGAGGATTACATCTACTGGCTTTCCTAGATCAGCTGGGTGGGTTGCCCTGTCATACAAGGAAATCAGGTTTGACAAGCAGGACTTTCCCCTCATGGAGCCTTGCTGCCTGTGTCTGATGCCTGTGTCTTTCTCCAGCTGTTTTTAGTACTTCCCAGAACACTCTTTTTCATTATTTTACCAGTGACTGAAGTGAGACTGATAACACTTATTTAATTTGCTTATTTAATCCTTGCTCTGTGAATCCTAAAAATATTTTCTGAAAACCAGTCTGACATTTTCTTTTGGGCCTCATCCCATTTGTGCCTTTTCCTCTCACAAAGTTGCATGAATAATCCTTTGCTTCCTTTTATATTCACATCCTTCACATCTCAGCTGACTCCTGTCCTGTAATCCTCCTCGGTCATCTCTGTGCCAAGTTTTACATATAAACCCCTTTAATCCTTTCTCACACATCCCTAGCTATCCAGGAACATGGTTCTCAGAAATGAATTACATGCTTATGTGGAGACCTACCACAGCTTGGAGCACACCCACAGCTGCAGCTTGGGAAAGGGGGGTAAGAACAGCTCTGCCTAAGCTGCCCTCATCCAGTCCGACCCTGCACCATGTGAAGATGAAAGACACCTGAAAAGCCTTCTTACAGCCATGTTCCAGAGGCTGGGACAGACTGAGGTCTTCTGGACAAACATCTGTAGAAGTTTCAAGCAGATTTTAGAGTTATTTCATAACAGCAGTGGCATAAAGGCTGTATCTCTGCTTTCAGGTAGGGTAGGTAGTTGATACCATGGGGTCATTGGTTGCAGACAGAGACGACACAATGTAATGGGTTGGAAGCAAAAGCAGTGAGAGACTCCAAGTCAGAAACACAATTTAATAGGAAAATAGAGAAAAAATAAAATACATGCAATAGTACAAAAGAAAAACCACTGACAGAGTCAAAATACAACCTGACACCCTGCTAGTTACGGTGGTGGTAGCAGTCCAGATGGTCTTGTTGAAGTAGTGATCCTGTAGAAAGGTCTGGTAGCTTTTGTTCTCTGGAAATCAGCGGGTAAGGCCTGACTTGGTATTCCAAATCTCAGATCTTATCTAGGTAGGAAATATTTGGCTCCTCCTCCCGGGTGGAGCATCTCCCAGTGGGATGGTGTAATTTTATCAGTCACACAGTGGGACTCAATGGCCCATTAACAGAAGATATCTTCCTGGAGGAAGGATGGGTTGTGGAAAAGATAAAGAATACTGGCCCACCTGGCTTTTTACAGATGACCCATTAGCAGAAGGTGTAAGGATCACTGCCCTACCTGGTTTCAGCAGATGGTGATAGAACACGTACTTTTGGGCATATCTTTACATTGTAATCTAGGACTCATGAATTTACTGAGGGTCTTCATCAACCAGCACTGAGTTTACTATGGCTGCCCCATTTTATGGAGGGATTGAATTTCCCAGACTTAGACAGCTGACTTTTTTTTAGTTTGGACTGCCCAGCTCTCTGAGCAGTGAGGTGTCTCCAGCTTAGGATGGAACATGACTGGATGAAGTCTCTGTTTGAATATATCCTATCATTGTTCACCCAGGGACCTGTTTATCTAACCAGGCTAGCTGAACTGGGTTCCTTACTTGTGGCTGAATTATTTGCCCAGCTACAGACTGGCTGTGCTGTGACAGTGATTGGAGTTGCTTAAAGCAGAGTAGGTCCTTTAGCTAGAGCCGAAAAGGTCAGAGAACTAATGGGGAATCACTACATGGCTCTCAAAGAGAGGAGAGCACATTACTTGCTGCTGAATTATTGCATTTGAATTTTGTGTTGACTGGGGCTTAAGGCAGAAGGGGTGAGATTCAGCTGACCTAATGCAGATATATCAACTGAGCTGATGATACTCAGAGCTCCTGGGGATGCCTCCACTTCATAAACATCAAAATAAGGGGAATTAATTTCACCTAAAGTGCTGCAGCTACATCAGAAGACTAACTAGACAGTGGTGTGTTTCTGAGGAGCAGTGTGATAACAATTGGTAACCAAAGAGGAGAATACTGACTTAAACCAGAGCTATAAACACACTCTTAAATTAAAACCCAGCTCTTGGTTCACTTTGGTTAACAAGATCTTGCAACTGGCTTTTGGAGGATTATGAGAGCGAGAGTGGGAATTCTGAAACAAGCTGTAACATTGACTTGAAAATTACCACTGAAACTGTATTTTGGGGCTGTGGTCCTCCTATTTGAGTTGTGTGCAAACAAGAGGCTTAACTGATACCAAATGAAGCACATGTGTGTAAAAAACCCCACTGGTAACAAAACCAGAAGCAGAGGCCAGTACAGACTAGAATGAACAGCACAAAACAAACCAAAAATCCAGCAGCAGCTCCAGCTGATTTATGAAAGTTATGAAGTTATAAATGTGGTTATGAGACTGATGGAAATTAACTTTTTTTTTTTTTTTTTTTTTTTTTAGATTAGGACATCACAGTGATTTAAATGGAGTTATATTTCAGAACTCATACCACAGAAGAAAAAAAATTCGGTGAAACTATTTTCTTTAAAATAATGAAGTATTAGAAATTTAAAGTACTTAAGGAGCAATAGTTCAACCAATCAGGGATCAATTTATGATTTTAATATTTGATATAAATGCATTGTTACTATTAGAAATAGCTAAATCCTCTTTTGGTAAAATTTTAATAGATGCCTCCATATTTTCTACAACTCTGGATGAGTGAAATTAATGTCTTCCTAAGACTCAGACAGGGAACATCTGTTTTGCATCACTAAGATCTGAAGTGTGTGTTTGCATGTGTAGAAAATAACTTCATTGCTGACCTCCCTCATTCACTGCTTGTCTTCTCTCTCTGCTTTGAGACCAGAAGAAAAAGAAAGGGAAGAAAACCAAACACATGCCCTGTGATCTCAACACTTCACTGGAACAAGACCTCAGATTCTCACAGGTTTCCTCTGAAAAAAACATTCTAATAGAACCATCAAGGAGGAAAAATGAGACAGTCTTGAAATTAGTCATAGCTGTATATTTTCCATCTCCAAAAGATGTCAAACTTGGACTGTATTTTCCAGCTGAAAATTTGTTTCAGAGAGCTAAAAAATCTTATCTGAAGTGAGATTCTTCCTTTCTCCCAGGCTCACCAGCTGTATCCAGCTCAGTTGGCCTCAGAGGTCCCCAGGCTGGCTGGGCTGTGTTCTAGCAGACGCCCCTTTGCTTCAGATGTTTATCTGCTCTATCAGGAAGAGAGCCTGTGAACTCTGGGGAAAAAAGCTTTCAGATCTCAGAAACTTTGGACATGGCAGGCAATAAAAATGAGGAGGGGAAATAAAATCAGAAGACAGAATTTAAAATAAACAAAGGCAAAGAGATTTTGCTGGTGGCACATAGGCACTTGTGTTTATATATCCGTGTATAATCACATATACTTTATATTGCTGATTGGGAATTCAATTTATATATATATTCATTTGGACAAATCACAATTGTCTTGTATAACTTTTTCCCAGGTGACAGCCAGGCTGTCCCTGTGGACAATATGCCTGTCCAGGTGCTCAACACTTATGCCATCTGAAATCAGAATTCCCTGCAGGGGCTTCCACACACTCCTGGGACCAACAGTCAGCTGTATGAATAAAGCAACCTCACCATCTGCCTGCTCAGAGGTAGGTGCCATTTAGATAATTGCATTGGAGAAGAAAGGGCATTTTTAAGGACAATCCTGAAGTAATACTTCATTTTTTTCCAACTGTGTTTATTCATAATTTATTTCTTTGCCAGTATCAGTACATAAAATCCAGCAGATAGACAGCTTTGCTTTAGCTTTCAGTTCTGTGGAGATACATATGTTTCCAATTCATCTGTCTCAAATATTAGGATATTATTCTGAATATGTGTCCTGGTATGCACAGTTATCTGTCTTGCCTCTTCTGCCACACCCATGGGGTGATCCGCTAACCCCATGGGAATCTGCAGCAGAAGAGTGAGTAAGAGGATCCCTTTTTTCTGAGTAAGAGAATCCCTTTCTCCTAACAGAGTCCTACTGCAGCCTGGACAAGTAGCGTGTGTCTCTGGCCTGGAGACCATCAGATACTGAAAAAATAATATGTCAAAATTAACATCCTAATCTGCCTCCTCTTCTGACCCAGACAATGACAACAACAAGGATTTTTAGAGGCAAAAAGCTATCAGACAACCATCTGCCAAATTCTGGGAATGAGTACCACAGCTCAGGGATCCTGTCTCAGGAGCTGGCTCAGCTCCTGGTGCAATGAGATAAGCAAAGCAGAACTGGGACTTTACAACCAACAAACACACTGGTGCTAACCAATCCATAAACAGATGGCTTACAGCAGATCCTCCCAGGTGAGCAACATAAGCTTTTAACAAGACCAAAAGCCAGGTAGGGATACAAATTGATACCACAGCTTCCTCACAATCCAATACCCAAGAGGCATTTCCCCTCCCTTCGAAAATATATTCTTTTAGAGTGAGTGTTGGAGGAAGCCTCCAATCCTTGTAGGTGACAGACTGAGGATCTGGCAGAACTTTCCTTAGTGTAGGTAAGTCCTGTTCCTGACAGTTTTGTTGTTATCAGTGCTGTTTGGTTTTGATTTGTGAAATAAAGCTGATTTTAACTCCAGAGCATCAGCCTCTGATGGCTTTTATCTGCAGTTGGTGATGTTAAACTGGCAGCTCACTCCACAAGTCTCTTCAAAACAAGGTTGTGAAGGGAATAAATGACTTTCACTGATTCAGAACTATTTTCTCTTGACTAGCCTAACCTTTCTGGCTCTGGTATTTGAATATTATTAATTTCTTTAACTCAGCTTGAATTCCTCGGAATTTCTACAGGCTTCACTGCTTGAGACATTTTAGCTAAGAATTACTAAATCTTTTCTGTGTCCCTGTATGAAGTCATATTGTCCCCATATGAAGTTGCTTAAATACATACAGGGAGAGGCTGCAATTGTTTTGAAGTTGTCCCATTCACCCCTCTGGGTTTTGGATTAAAAAATCCCCCAGTAAAATTTATCAAACTCTCAGAGTTTTTCCACAGTTTTTCAGGCAACAAGCATCTATGTTTGAGTTTGCAACCACTCCCTATGCTCAAATAACAGTGATGTGATTTTGATAGTCATGGTCATGACAAATATCTGGGAAGAGCTCTTTGGAATCTTTAACATCTGGGTTTTTGCAGGACACAGCTGCCTGCACTTTGGTGAGAAGGGGGAGTCTTTATGTTGTTTTAATCCTTCAGCTACCTAAAAATATTGTGAAACATTTAGGATCTGGTTAAACACAAACTCCCTTTGACAATCACTATGAGAGGGAAGGGTCCCATACTTTTCCCCTGTTCAACCTATCTAATAAAGCTGGTTGGTGTTGTTATTTTGATCATTTGTCCCCCTTATTCTGCTCCCTGTGTGCTCTTGCACAGCAAATTGTGATGCTGAAAAAGGTCTGTTGGTTTGGGCACCTTCAGATTTCTTACCATTATTATTGTTGTCTTGGTTTAGAGGGCAATCTTCTTTTCCAAAAAACAAAAGATGTAACAACTTCATCAAGCTCTGTGCTGTATGCCACACCAGATTTTTTCCTTTCACTTGCAGTACATATGCTGTCCTAAAGTAAGCTTAAATGCTCCTCTAGCTCAAAGAGGACACTCTGATGTTTCATTATCTCCATGGCAGCATCTTTTATGTGTATGGAGAAGTCTAAGGTAGAAGAATACCACACTAAACAGAAAGTAATTCCAAATTTCCAAATAAAGATAATGTAAAGAAGATGTCTCATATCTCTTTAGAGGTTTGCAGGATAAAAATCTGGCATGTAAGCACACAAAGGGGGTAACATGGAGCATAGAGTTCACAAGCAAAATTCCTGTTAATCCCAGTGTTTTCCCAAAGGACTGAGTAGGTCTCCAGGAAACAAACACCAATGAACAAGACAGACAGCATCACCTTCTATTCATTTCTCCCAAGTTCTCACCCTGATGTGTACATGCTGCAGGAGCCCTTTCACTTTTCAGCCGTGGCCAACAGAGCTGCCAGCAGCTTCTGCATTTTTGGTCACAGACTCAGCATTGCTCATTCCCATCGATGAACATTTGTGTGCAATCACTGACATGTTCTCCAAGGAGTGCTGGCTGTGAATCCATGCACAGTTTGACAAGAGCTCCAGCCCATCAAAGCTGCCAAGTCTAGAGCATGACCCACCAACACATTATCTTCTTTGATACATCTTCTCCACTTAATCTTAAATTCTATCATCCAGTTTTTATCTCTATAGACATGACACTTACGCCTGTCTTATAATATTCTGCCAGGGATAAAGAATTATTTCCTTTCTTGCTCTTGTTGAGTCATCAGGGCAGGCTAACCACACCAGGATGAGTTTATTGAAGCCTAGTTCAAGAAACCATCTAAGAGTTTGAACTGTCTAGGAACACAACTCACTAATACATGTGTGAGAAAGGAGGCTCTGGCACTGTGAGCACAGGAGCTCCCGTGTGAGTGTTCCTGTTCTCCTGGGGCACAGCAACCAGCATCCCTTTGCTACTCTGTACTAACTGGATGCAAAATTTTCTCTGTACCACAGTCTGTGCTGGGAGGGTGACCATGTGAGTCATCAGAAGGGGATGAGATGGGGTGATGACACACACAATTTGATATGCAGGGAAATAACCACTAAATCACATTAGCACTTTGTGCCATCGCAGCTGATGAACAGCACAGCAGGTCTTAAAGCATCTGTCTGTGTGTATCAATGCACTCCTGAATAAATGTTTACTACAGACTGCACTGAAGAAAATTCTGCCAGAGAGGTACTTAAGCTTTCAAATCTGGCTTGCCCATCCCTGTTAATTTTCCCCTACTCCTCTGGCTCTGTTGAGGCTTGAAGTTGATCCAGGAGAAAAAACAGTCATGCAGACTTCCAACACTGGTTCAAAAAGCTTTGTATCTTCAAACATCTCCCAGTGGCCTGATCTACCACCCAGAGCATTTGAAACCTTTGTGTTTTCATCTCACTGCCACACTCTGCTGACGGGGTGAGCACAGCCTGAATGGAAAAACACTCGGAATCATAGAATCATTTAGGTTAGAAAAGATTCTTATGATCTTCCAGTCCAACCCTAAAATCCACAGTGCCAATTTGGGTTGGAAGGGACTTTCACAACCATCCAGTTCCATTCCCTGCCATGGGCAAGGACACCTTCCACTAGACCAGGTTGCTCCAAGAACTCTCCAACCTGCCCTTGGATGCTACCAGGGATGGGGCAGCCACAATTTCTCTGGGCTACCTATGCCACAGCCTCAACAACCTCACAGACAAGAATTTCTGCCCAATATCCCATCTAACCCTGCCCTCTGGCTGTGGGAAGCCATTTCCCCTCATCCTGTCACTCCAGACCCATGTCCAAAGTTTCTCTCCAGCTCTTGGAGCCCCTTTAGGCTCTGGCAGGGGCTCTGAGGTTTTCCTAAAGCCCGCTCTACCCCATCTGAACACCCCCAGCTCCCCCAGCCTGTCTCCGGAGCAGGGGGGCTCCAGTCCTTGGAGCATCCTTGTGGATTCCTCTGGAGTAATTTCAGCATCTCCACATCCTTTTGATGCTGTGGACCCCAGAGCTGGAGGCAGCTCTGCAGGTGGGGTCGCACCAGAATCCCCTCCCTTGTGTGGCTTTTGATGCAGCCCAGGATACAGTTGACTTTCTGGGCTTTTTTGGGCTTGAAGACACAGTTCAGAGCAGAGTCAAGGCTGGGCAGGTTCAAAGCAAACCATTGGCTCTAGAGAGTGATAGCCATAAACCACAACTGTCAGCCCTAGAGCAGGTCTCTGTCACTGCTGCTCTGGTTTAGTGGCACAGAAAGTAAACACGCTCTATTAGCAAGAGACACAGCCTGGAATGACGTGCTTGTAACATGGAAAGCACAGCTCATTGCCTATATTTAGGTAGGATGAATCCAGGCCCTTCCAAAATGTTTACAGTGCCTTTTATTTGTGGCTTGAACCGGAAGATGGCAATTATACACATCCCAGATGGAGAAAGATGTTTAAAAGGAGACTTGGTTATACCAGGAACCCTGTTGCTTGCTTTTTCTGTTTGGTTGTTTCTTCACTTCTCCTACAGGAGCAGCAGGAAATCTTTAGGGACTGGCTTTCCCTCCTCCTCTGTTTCCAAGAAACTGCACCTCTTTCATCTCTTTTAGTAACAAAACCTGGGCCTGCCCTTTTTCCAGCGGAAATAAGTGACAAACTCAGAGGTTCACATCCTTGTCTGGGTATAAATTGGCAGCTGGACTTCAAAGAAATTCTCCTGATTTACACTTCTTGCAGACCACAATCCTCTAGGTCTTCATGGTAGGTGAGAGGCTGTGCTGCCAACCTTGGTCAGCAAATTACTTAATTAAAAACAGTCATTAAATAATCTTAAGTTTAATATTTATTTCTCTAGGCTGATGCAGTTTCACTGCTTGCTGCTGCACTGCATTGTGCTAGAGAAGGCCACAGCAAGGCTGTTCTGCCTTGGCAGTGGATTTTAGTGCCTGCACTGCTGGGAATCTTGGATGTGTTTGCTCACAAGAAAAAGTGAAGTTTAATGTTTAGGTGGGGAGAGGGAATCAAAAACCAAACCATTGCAGAACTTCACAGTGGAAAACTTAAGTGAGCCATTCCTTCTTTTCTGCCTTCCTCTCTCCTTTTCTACCTTCCTTCCTCCTTTTCAATGACCAAGTTTTACCTTGAATCTAAGATTCCAAGTGAAAGAAGCCCATGGTTTCCTCCTGAGTGAGGTTATGCAGGTGATTTCTGCTGTCTGGGCTCATTTTACAGCTTTTCCCTTAGCTGGACCCTTTACTGAGACTTTGTTGGTTTTCATTGCATTGTCTTGAAACCCTCTGAAACATATTCACTACTGGGCTTATAAAGAAGTGTCTGGCAAACAGATCCTTGTGCTACACACAGATGCCAGCTCACACAGTCCCCCTGCCCTAGGAGCCAGCCCCAAAGCCCATCCTGGGGCTGCATTGCTCACTTAGAGTAAAAGGGGGGTATTCCCACCCCTGAGCTCGGAGGGACCATGCTATGAAGTCCTTAGAGTGATTTCTGGGGTCTCAGTTCCTCAGGCAAATCTATTTCAGAGCTCTCCAGGAGATATGATTTGCAAAGAGCTCCTTTCTATGACCACTGGCTTTAACTACCCAGGACCAGGGTCAAGTCCTTCAAGCATCTCACCCAAAGCTCAGTTTTCTGTTCTCAATTCACTGTCTCAGGAGCAGCCCCAAGAGCTCTCTGTGCTCTTCATCACCTCTGAAGATGGGAATGACAGGAGGATGGTCTCCTTAGCATATGTCATTTTAACTTTCCTCTTTTTTCCCCCCCAAAATTGTGTTTATAATCTTAAATATCAATTCCTTCCATGAAGGCATACCTTCAACCTCCTTATCAGGTGTTGGAGGAGAAAGTCTAGGTTCATTCTTCCCTCTATGAACAACTTCTTGTCAGTTTATAAGAAAGAATGGGATTATTGACACATGCTTTTAGATGCATTTTAGATCAGCCACTGAAAATTGCAGTTTCAGATGTAGTTCTGCTAGGGATGAGTTCTCAAATGTTGAAGCTATTCTTTCAGGAAGGTCAGGCTGTCATAACAAACAATTCACCAAAATAGAAACAATACCCTGGGAATCTGAACACTGGAGTGGAAAGTCAGCTTCCTGGCAGATATTTGTAAAGTGCTTTGAAGATGTGAAGAATGACACTGTGGCTAAGAAGTATTTGTTCCCTTTTTTTGTACTGTGATGATGCCGAGCTTAAGGGTTTTTTTCAGTGTGTAATAAAACAGAAGCAGCATCCACTCTGCACTTGGGGATTTTATAAAAAAAGAACACAAACCAACCCCCCCAACACCTCCCCCACTTACATAAGAAAATCTCTGTGAGATCTCTGCTATCAGCAGAAACATAAACAGTTCTGTTTTATGTATAGATTTTTCCATAGTTCTCACTACTGTGGTATCTGAATGACTCTACAAATATTTAATAGCTACAATAATGTGAAAGAGTCAAGTATTGTTGTTTATATTTTGCCCAGAGGGAACTGAAGCACAGAATTAACTAAGCAACACAAAATGAAACAGAAGATTAGATACTGAATGATGATGTACTGAATCCCAGTTTGTTGTTTGTTCTATAAATTAATGCCTGTTAGACAAGAAAAAGAAAAAAACCCAACCATTTAGTGTACTTTAAAGTACAACCTAGATAAGATAATCTCAAAGCTTCCAGGTAACCTCAAAGTCTTGGAAATGATGAATTTTCTCTCATTCCTTTGTATTTGGGTATAAATCATTCTGACCATGTACAATCCCCCAAAAGAAGGCTTTTGTGAGCTGTGAGTGGGTGTTTATTTCATGTCTCAGCTGTGTCATGCTCCCATCAGGTGGGCAGGAGAGACATCCTCCAAATGCTCATCTGAGACTGGGGTAAAAGAGAGAATGTTAGAAATTACTCTACAGCAAGAGGAATGTGAGTTAGAGTTCATAAGTTTTACAGGAACAAAAGGAATCAACCAAGAGCTGCAGCTCATTAGGAAGCTGGGCTTTATAATTTCTTGTGTTTGTAGTACTCCTGGCATTTCAGAAAGTGAGATGCACCTTTTACACTGTGAATGATTTCTCCTCTGGAGAGGTGACTCTCACACTGTTAATTTTTAGCACCAGTGGAGTGTGATAGCACAGTCTGGCTGCAGATGAGACACAATCTCATCTTCAGTTGTGGCTCAGCCCAATTAGTCATCCAGAAGGCAGATTTGGGCTTGGTTTATGTTCCTCATCTCTGATATGACCTCCAGCTACTCTGAAACAGTCCTACCACCAAAAGCTTTGCTTTCCTTGGCTTGTGCATCTCAAATAATGCAACTGTCTATTAGACTTCCCATTAGGATGGAGACAGTCGTGCCCTGGTATCTGCTGAGGTTCCTGAGGAGGCCTCTGAGGGGATGGTGAGTCAGTGCTCCCAACACAGCCCTGCCTCTGCCCTGGGCTGGCTGCTGCCTCTCAAGGCTGGAGGAGTAGCCCTGGTGCAGAAGAATGTTATCAGACCCTTGACATGACTGTAATTGAGCAGTTTAAGGGGATTCAAGTCAAGCTTCATGCTGATGAAATGGTTCCTGTGGCTGTGGTGAATAAAGCTTATTGCTCCCAAGCTCAGAGCCATCCCTACCATCCACACCAAAGAGAGGATGGGAATGATACATTTCCCTCAATACCTGGAAATAAACTTCAGGCCAAATCCCAAAAAAAGATTTTTTTTTTTTTTGCTTTGGACCCTTTAGCTCTAAAAAGACTAAAAATACATTAACCTGTCAAGATACCTTGAACAAGCTTTACCAGCTCTACTTAGGTAGCAGGGAGTTTTATGAAGAGCAAGGAGGGAAGCAGATTTCTTTTCCAGTGTTGCCCTTGTTTGCTGTCTGTTAAGAAGTCTGTTAAGGGCTGCTGTTGTCAGAAGCACTCGTGTTCTCACCTGTTATTCAGTCTCTATGAAGGACATTAGGCTGACCATGAGTTGGTGTCTCTCAACAAGCTGTTCCACATAGGAGCATGGATGAGAAGAGACAGAGAAATAGTTTTATATGACTGGGTGGATGTTTGGTTCTCTTCTTGTTTGCTTTTCTGCGACTTTGGAGAAGTTTAGGAAGACTAAACCAAGATACTTCTTTTGTTTTAATCCTACCTGGCAGGGAAACCATTTTCTTGGTCTGTACGTCAGACATGGTAGGAGGTCCTTAAATGCTGGAGCAACCCACACAAAGTGTTTCTTTCCAGACTTAGGAAATTGTTATAATGGAACTCTTTCCAGAGATGCAATTAAGGAATGATCTGGCTCCCTGCCTGCTAGTAAGGGCTTTCTTTGAGACTCGGCTGGAAGGCTGTTGTTCATTGTGTTAATAAAGGAGGTGAAATTTCTTCTAATGCATGAGAAGAATAGATTGATTTTCTGGAGAAACTGTGGCTCTCCCATCCCTGGAAGTGCTCAAGGCTGGGTTGAATGGACCAACCTGATCTGGGTGTTGGGGGTTAGGTTTCTTTCCTTTTGTTCCTTTTCATGTATAGAATTTCTTCCCATAAGTTGCTAGGACACACTAATGACTGGGTATTTAAGAAAACAAAAGAAGTGGCCAGGCTCAGGGGAGGACAGAATATGGCTGCACTTCTCAGGGAGTTTCTCTCCAGGGGACAGAAATACCATGAAAAATTGGAGAGGTAAAGGACTTAAAATAAGGACTTGCAATGTGAACCTTTCTCTCATTCTATGGTTAAGTCCTGGGAAGGACAGAATAGCACGATTTAAAAGTGCTATGCCTCTGCTTCAATTTATTACTTTGCTCTGGAATTGTCCTTGTTCCAGTACCTGCTCCCCAAGACAGATGTTGCAAGCAGAGAGGAGTTTGATCACTCCCCACTCCAAGCAGTCACTGCTGGCCAATGCCAGAGGCAGGGCAATGCAGCAGAGGAACTGGCAGGTATCACATAAGCTGACATTTCTAGTAACTAAAGAAAACTGCCAAAAATATGTTGTATTCCATTACATACCAAATTGTGTAGAAGGAGTGGCTGAGGGATAAAAGACAAAGGCAATAAAGACTAGGTTGTGTAGATTAACACAAACAACCCTTTTCTCCTCAAAGAGGAAACACCTCTCTGAAACCCTTTAGCACTCAGTAAAAAACTGTTGGGGTCATACAAAAGTAGCTCTGTGAAAATGTCAGTTAAACACTCACCTGTGACTGAAAATACTCAGAAAAAACTATTATGGGGAATTATTATTCTATACCTGAGAAGGGGTAGTGAACTACAGGATGATGTCACTTCAGAAACCACAGAGTATACAAGTTCTTGAAAGATCTTCTGCACTCTGAGCTTTACTCCTCAGCAAAGATATAGCAGAATTAGAAAAGATTTTAGAGGGTCAGAATGAAATGTATGAAAAGACTAGGACTGTCTACTCTCCTAAGAGATTACACGAAACAGACACAATAAATATCTCTACAAAACAGGGCACTTCAGATCATAGAGAATAATCACACATTATTTCTAATAATGACAGAATTCGGGTCATCAAATAATTTTATATGGCAGTAGGCTTATAAAAATGTCAAGACTCACAATGTCTTGAGTCCAGTTATAGACATCTTTGTCATCAGGTATTATGACTTCAGAGCATTTATACAGATCCTAAAGACCATTATTTAAGTAAGGGAAAAATATTCTTAAAACTATTCTGGTATTCATATTCATACACAAATGTGTAACCTGGGGCTTCACAAGTCCCCAAGCCACAACTCTGTAGGCACATAGGAGTTACTGGGGCAGTACCACTACCCACTGGTGTTGTTTGTGTGCTTCTTCCCCACCCTTCCACCCCACAAGGGATTGGGAAAGGAAACAGACCTGGTCTGATTCAACACAGTCATCCTTATGCCCTTAACCTTCTTGTAAAAGAGCTTGGAAAGGTCTCTGGCCACCTCCAAGTCAGCAGAATCACTTGCTCAGTGACCCAAACCTTTGCTTTCTTTCAGCATGTTGAGCCCTTGCAAAATCAACTACTTGCCAGGAAGGTGGGAGACCTGGAGGAACCAAGGCACCCCTTCAGTAATGCTGCCATTAGAAGTTATATCTCAGCAAGCAAGAGAGACCAGGGCAGGTTTTCATCTCTGTTGTAGAGGAGCAAAGTCTCAGACCTGGTCTCAAAGCAGTCTGGCCAAAAGCTTTGTGAGGTGGGACAGTGCAGGAAGGAGTTGGATGCATTTCCCAAGTCTTGATCCCATGCCTTGCTTCCTGTAGGTCTATGATACATCTGTGATGCTCTGCAAGTAATTAATATCAATTCTACACTAAAATAAAACCAGCAGTGGCTGAACAATGAGGATTCAGACAGGAAATGCCTATTCATTGACCTCTCAATCCACTTGCATGTGAAACCTGGAGCAGACAACAAAACCAATTCAGCATCAATCCCTCTTACTCCATGTAATCACTGGCCCTTGTCTTCTTGCTCTAAGTTAATATTCATCTCTGCTAGGAGATTTCTGGCTGTTTACATATTGAAATATTTTCCCTTTTATCCCTCATGATGGCTTAATGTCTCATTCCTTCTTGGCTTCCCTGCATTTCTGAGTCACAATTTCTCTATATGGGACCATTTCAAATAAGAAACAGCTCTGACCAAAGCAACTGCTGCCTTGTCAGCTTTAATTTCTACAGATGATGACTAATGCTTCAGCTTATGATTGTGCTGGATTTTTGTTCTCTACTCCAGTGCTTTGATATGGGATTTTTAGTCTACAGAGTTCTCAACATGTTGGTCCCATTAGGACCTCATCTGTGAGTGATGGCACGTCTGGAAATGGCTCTACCAACCAACCAGTTTAATTCCTGTTGTTGGCTTCTGTTAACATGCCCTTCGTTTGCCCTGAGCAAATGGCTGGGATCAGCAACACACCCTGCAGTCCTTGTGTGGGAACAGGCTGCTCTCTGTCCTTTGGGATCTCCCTCAGCTCCACCCTTTATCCTTTTATCTCTTCCAGCCAATCTCTGGAGCCACCAAATGATGATATTTTTCTGTGGTCTGAGAATGTTAGTGATGGCTCACCCAAAATGGTCAGCATGGTGTGTGTGAAAGTTACTGTTAGGAATAAAACTTGTACTGCTACTGGCTGCAGGTCCTCAAACAGAGTGAAAACTTCAAGTGAAGACCCAAAACTTACATCCAGAAAGCTCTCAGGGGAAGAATACTCAAAAATCTGAAGGGGAAATAGGACAGATAGGGGAGTTATGCAGTTATGTCCCTCACAAAACACCTCTAATTGTTCTGACAACTCTCTAAGGGCTTGTGGCACTTGCATACACTCCTGACAACATCACAGAGTTATAGAATATTTGGTGGGAGGTGACCTCTAAAGGTCATCCAGTGAAACACCCTGGCATTGACAAGGACACTTCCCACTAGGCCAGTTTGTTCAGAGCCTTGTCCTACCTGGTGTAGAATATTTCCAGGGATGAGGCATTTGAACTCCAGCAGCTGCTACAAACATTGAGTAAACATCTGGAAAGAGGTTTGCTTTTCCCAAGGATCATCCCAAGTACACCAGACAAAGGAAGCATTTGATGCATCTCCACTTTACAGCTGATGTGCTGAGCAGGTTTAAGAGGGATAAGAGCACCCAAATGCTATGGAAATCAACAGGATCTGGGCATATGTGTACTTCTGAGGACTTCAGGTTCTGCTTTTAAAAGAATTTGGTGATTGTTGCAGAATATGGCTTTTTTTGCCCCTTGCCACATGATGAAATCCTCAGACCTGCAGGGTAGAAGGTGCTGCCTTCCTTGAGACAATATATACAGAGAAGAGATCTCCAAAGCTGGAGAAACAAAGACCTTTCAATAGCTAGGTAAGAAAATGGAAACATGCTTTTAACGCCTCTAGCCAAGACATAACCCTCCTGCTTCAGGTCCAGGCTTTTTATCCTCTCTGCTAGATTCCATTGCCCAAAATTTCTGTTCAGAGAATATTTCCCATCCCATGACAGTGAGCATCTTGACAGCATGTGTCCCAGAAAAGAGTGAGAAAAGCCTTGGATATGTCAAGGTACCGAATCAAATCTCTTCCTTATATCCAGTGGAGCAAGAATGAGATCTGGGTCACTTGTGTGAAGAAGTAATTATCCATACAGGAACATTGTCACCTGGCTGTCCCTTTTGCAGGGTGCATCAGCTCAAGGCTCAGAGATTCTCTGCAGAATCAGGTAGCAGAAGGTACCAGCCTAAGTAAGGCTTTGATGTAAGGTTTAATCAAAGCCTTGGCTGGAAACTTATCTTTAGGACTTTGATGTAAAGTTTAAGCAAAGCCTTGGCTGAAGACATGAACATGTTAGAGCCAACTAGCAGGGTGTAGCGACTACATCCTCAGGTCTAGACAGCAGTTGAGTAAGCAGTTCTGTCATTCACATCCATCACAACAGTGACAGACAATTACTAATTTATTTAATCCAGATCTGGCAAAGCATTTTAGCCAAGCTCCCAGACTACTCCATGGCAGAGCTGGGATCAAAATCTGACCCTTTGACCTCCAGTCGAGTGATTCAACCATGTGAACACATTTGTTGTGCAATTTGCTCTCCCTTTTCATGAACTTTTCTTTATTTATCATACCTAATTTGCTCATAAGGAAAAGAACTACCCCCTTTCCAATGCAAATTGCAATGAACAAAAAAAGTATTCATGGTTCTCAAACCCTTTCTTTTTTTTTAAGTGTCTGTAAAACATGTTCTTTGGGTGTTTATTAATTACAAAGTTTGTGAGACAGTAATTTTAAGTACACTAATAAATATATTCAGTCAAACAATGATACTGGGAATTTCATCCAAACAGGGGGTTATGCCATTAGATTACAGAAAAAGTTTCCTGAGACACGTGGAACAAGTCAGTACTTCTGGGGATTCAGCTATAAGCCTTGAATGTGCTGATCCCTCACACACTCTGCAGAACAGGTGAGTGGGTCAGAAATACTGCAGCCTGGGCACCAGGCTGGGAATTATTGTTGATGGTTTGGGTCCAACAGATAAGCAGGGGTTGGTCATGGGAAGTCCATAGGTAGAAAGAAGCTCAAGCAAAACAGGGAGAAACACAGAGATCTGCAGAACCTGAATGTTTTGGACAGTGAAATGAACATCCAAAACTGGAGCTTGGACTTTATGTGCTCTTCACTACCTTGAGCCTTTAGGTAGTGCATCCTTATAAAGAGTCACAGTATTTGATATTTAATCTAAATACCTTCTGTCATTCCTACAGATATCAACACAACTTCTTGTCACTGCCCTGGTGGCTTCAACAAGTTCAGAGTTGCATTTTCTGTGTCTCCATGAGGAACAAGCATCATGATAGCCTTTTCTGTGCCTTCCCACCAGGTCCCTCCTTCCCTCAAGGGTTAAACTCATCGCAACAAAGATCAGCTACCAGGGAGGACAGCTTTATGTCTTCATGTCTCTGCAGAAATAGGGACTTTGAAGTGCAATGTGTGCATGCTGCTGCTCCATGTCCTTGCAGGCTTCTGTCTCAAGGACTCCCAATCTACATGCCTACCTGCCCAAACTTGTTTGCTGTGGCAATTCCAAGCAGCTTTTGCCTTCTCTTGGAATAAAAGCCCCCACAAGTGCTGTTTCAGATGCTCTCCCTGCTCCCTGTTCTTGGTCTCTACGACTCTTGGTATTTTCCATCTCTGCCATTTCAGCCACTTTGCCCTGTGTCTTTCCAGGGTGGGGCTAAGCTATAAAAGGGATCTGACTATCTTTCCTCGTTCCTTGGCACAGAGCCTTGGGCTATACACAGCTTGGCTAAATCATTCCATGCATTCCTTCTGCTCTGTAGTAAGAGCATAATTCATTGCAAAGGTCTTTTTCACCATGCCCTCCTGTGACAAAATTACTGTTTTGCAGCTGCCTTGACTCACAGATCTTGGGATGAACTTATCTCAAACATCTTGTGTGCAGAAAGATTCCATGGCAGCACTGAATAATAAACAGATGCTGAAAGTGTGTGCAATGTGCAAGCGGCACGAAAATGCTTTGTGTTCCTAGACAGACATTTCTACCCAGACCTTCCTCCTGCTGCCATTTTCCAGTCAGAAATACATGGTTTCACCCAACTGCTGAAATGTCAGAATTTTATGAAACATGCCTCAGTTACCATTGGGTGGACCCTGACCCAGCTCTACCTTTTCCATTGCTGACTGATGAACCCATGGTTTCTGACAAAGCAGAAATGATCATCTTGCATAAAAGCCATGTCCCACCCCAAGGATAAGGACTACCCACAGTTTCAGCTTTCCTCTACAGAAACTTGGGAAGCAATACAAACCCACACAAGCTACATCATGCCAACTGTCTTTGAAAGAGGGTTTCGGGATTGAGAAGGGTTCTTAAGGATCTGCCTGATCTCTAAAGCCTTTTGCAGGCATCAAAAGTCACAACTACTTCACTAAAGGTGTTCATCCTAAGGAGAGAGGCTTAGCCTTAGGTCGGGGGCCATGGGGAATCCTGCTTCTGTCTCCAGTGCATAGCTCTTGGAACTGTATATTCATACTTTGTGCTTTTTCTTCTCAGAAAAGCATTTGAATCCATCAGCTCCATACTGCAGCTCCAGATGACGTTTTAAACAGGACATGTGTCTGTCTTTGGGTGTGCATGGGGTGTCCTGCAAGCAAGATCTCCTGGGCAGTGATGGAAGACTGTGTGGAGGGTGGAAAGTTATAGAGTTGGCTCATTCCTAAAGATAAATTAGCTTTTCTTTATTCGGGGTGATCAGGGAGGCGGAATTGGGAATTATTTGGGGAGATAAATTAGAGGATTTCATTGGCAATCCCCATTTCCTGCAGTTAGAGAGAAATGTATGTGACAAGGTAGCTAGAGGTTTTTAAATATTCCCACATCTAGTTTCATCTCCCAGAAGCCTTCCATGCCAAAACCCCATCCAAGTCCCTTATTACTGCTTGTTTTCAAACCCAGGCTAGATATCCAAAGTCCACGATGGCTAAAATTTCCAGGATCCATCCACAGCCTGGTTGTTTCACCCATCCTGAAAAAAGAACTGAGAATACCCAAAAATTGTCTGATCTTTTGCACTGAAAAGTTAGATCCTTCAGCATCTGGTGTCATGGTGAACATGGGACCCCACTGAGAGTCTCACATCTCCTTCCTAGAAGATGGTCATGTTTGCTTATTCACTTGCACACCAAATTTTTTCTTGTGTTCAGAGCCGTACTGTACAGGTTGTGAAGTGAATGCACATCATTTCTGTGGTCTACAGAGTTTGTTTACTGGGAACTTGGAAAGGTCAGTACAACAGCATGCCTTTTTGTTTCTCTGTATCTCAAACTTCAGACTTCTAAATATTTGGCTTATACTATGGACAGCTGCTGGAATGCAGCTTCTGGAATACTGGGTAAGGGTGAGAGGGCACTGCCTTTCTTCAAAGGGTCTTGTAACTGGGGAAATAACTTATTGGAAGAGTCTTGCCATTGTACATTGGATGTGCTGGATGGTTCCCATAGGATACCCAGAGGAAATGGCTTTTCTTTAGCACAGTTAGAAATGTGACCTTGCAATCAGTGATGACCTTGGTAGGAAAAGGGCACTGGGATTTTCAATGAGAAGCCAGGAGGGAATATTTTATATGCTTTTTGATCATTTGCTCCAGGGCTTATAGATTGCATCCTCTTCAAAGAGTCCATTTTTAGTAAGCACAGAGTTTAAATTCCATTTGAAGGGCAGGGGATTTAGCACGGGCCTCTGTACTTTGACAAATCTGGAACACTTAACACGTACTCGGTGTTGTGGTGACTTCAATGAGAAAAAACTTCTGGGGGTCCACTCAAGTGTTGACTAATGAATTGCAGTCATACCAACCCAGATGCTTTTTCCTCAACTCAAATCTGAGTCAGATTTCTTGTTGCTGGCTCTATCTCCATTTCTTTCCAAATGTACCCACTGAGGTCTAGAAAGTGCTCAGAATATTACAAATTCAGAAATTCTTGTCTGAAGATAGCACTACCACAGATTTTGCTTCAATGGTGCGTGATAAACTTAATATTTAGCACCAGACAACAAACCTCCTTGCTGATACAAAGCAATTCAGAAGAAAAAAAGGTGACCTGTGAGGACACTTAACCACTGCTCAGTTTTCTAGCCCTTGTCCCAGTGACAGTACCTGTGTTTGAGGGAAATGGCACTCGAGGCAGTGCAGGACCTGTATTTATGGAATCATTAAATTAATAGAATTGGGTAGGAAGAAACTTTAAAATTATCCAGTTCCAATGCCCTGTTAGAGGCAGGGACACCTTCCACTAGACCAGGTTGCTCCAAGCCCTTTCCAACCTGGCTTTGAACACTTCCAGGGATGGGGCAGCCACAGCTTCTCTGGGCAACCTGCACCAAAGCTTCACATATTAAGATGAAATTTAGTTAGTTAAGGAGCTGATGGTGTGGGCTTTTGTGCGGTCTGATTCTGCTTGCAAGGAAGGAGACAGATGCCCACAATTTGCTCTCCAGGCTGAAACATAAATACGGGACTTGTATTTTGCATCAACAAGTCTCAAAACATCTGGGGGAAAAAATCCTTTTCATCCATCATCTTCAGGAGAGCAGGTCATGAACAAACACACAAAGAGAAGTCCCAAGGGCGCCTGGCAGCACAGAACATGGTACCCAGCACAGAGTGGTGAGAACTCACATCAGCAAGAGCGTCCGTCTGCCCACCAGACCAGGACTGTGGCCAAAAGGCTTAAAATGCTTATACTTTGTTAAATGCAAATGAGATTTTTAAGGCTGTAAGAAAGATGAGGTCAGGATGACCTGGAAGTCTGGAAGATATCAGCATCTTCCCACAGTGTCTTCTTCAGCATCCAAGTTTTTCTGAGTTTTTCCATCTAGGCTATATGTAATTTTGTACATTCTTTCAGTTATACATATTCATGCTATGGTTCCTCCCAGTCATGCCAAACATCTTGGTGCTTCAGTTATTGCAACTTCCTCTACTCTTGTTTTCATAAGTGCAAAATAAGGATTTTCAGAAAATAGTTTTAAATAAATTTAATCATCTCTCCTAACTTTATATACCAATATAGGCTTCTTTTTTTTTTTCTTTAGCTCATAATCAAAAATCAGATGGCTTTCTTACCTCAGGTCTCTTTATACTTTATCCTACCTGTTTTTGGCTTGACTCTAAAAGTTTGGATTTCACCTACAGTTGATGTATTTGCTGTGTCCTAGGCCTCTAAGAGAATCATACGTGGACCTGGATGGCATGTTTCAGTTCCTGGCAATGTCCCTCTTGGGAGATTTTTTAATGTACTTCCGTTCCCACACAGTATGCAGGAGAATAAATCTTCTTTGCCCACTATTTTTACCACTTGCTGTAGTTATGCCATTTAGTCCATATTTGTAGAACATTTCACACAGCCCTGATCAGAGATGAAGTCATCAGACACTACCAAAACCTTAACAAAAGTGACATTTTTAGGAAAATAAATTCTATGATCAATGAGAAATTCCTAATGAAATTAGTTATTTGGGTGCAGAAATGCCTTCAGAAATACTGAAAGTATGTAGGTTACAGTAGATAAACTATAATAAATATTGGACATCCATTCTTTCTGTCATGTGGGGCTGGAGCAGAGAACATCAGACTCCAGAGGGTCTTTGTTATGAAGTTCACTAAAAGAAATCACGATCCCCTGAGCAACAGAAGAAGGTATTGCCAACAGCAGACTGGAAACCCTGCAGATGTGTGAGTTCTTTTAATACCCTCTCCAAATCTTCAAGAGGAGCAGTTAGCAATTCTGAAACTGGAGATATTTTGGGAGTATGTGTATTTGTACTTTATTTACTTATATGATTTTTTTCCCCATTCTTAATCTGATCACCTTCATGTTCCAGGAAAAATAACCAACAAAGCCCTGGTGGAATTACCACCCTAACAGTCAAGATTGTTTTCATTTACTCCCTTACAGCACAGACAAGTTGGGAAAGAATTCTTAGTCATGAATCTGGTGCTGCAGGAAGTGAAATTCCTGGGCAGTGGATTAACACAGCAATATCCCAACTTTTTTCCTTCTTTTTTTTTTTAATGAGCATTCCAAAAGCCAGCATCAACTAAACTTTTAAAATTGTTTTGTTCTGATCAGCACTTCCCACGGAGCAATTCTCATCTGCATGGAGTTAGCTGGTATTGACTTCACCTCTCTGGTATCCTGATGAGGTGACTTTTTGCTGGAAACAGAATAAAGGCCTTGAACACTTCCAGGGATGGGGCAGCCACAGCTGCTCTGGGCAACCTGTGCCAGAGCCTCACCACCCTCACAGCCAAGAATTTCTTCCAATCTAAATCTGCTCTCTTCCAGTTTCAAGCCATTTCCCCTTGCCCTGTCAGTACATGCCCAGCTTAAAAGTCCCTCTCCACCCTTCTTGTAGGCTGTCTAGGATTTATCCATAGTTAATCCACATTTTTATCTGTCAGCTTGACAGAGAAATTTGGCCAATATAAATACTGCTATCAAGTCTTGGTATGTCCTGTTTCATGGAAGAAAGGCTTTAAATGGCTCAAAAAGAAGCCAAGAAATTGTCCTGGTAAACACTACAGAAAACAAGTTATCAATACTGAACTGCAGACCAGTGTCTGACATTTGGTTTTAATTTCTTTATCTGCTGCTCAAAAAATACAAGCACAGCAGAATAGATTGTCTGGGGAAACCTGAAAATATATTTATTGAAGGTAACATGGAAAATGCGGCTTCTTAAATGTCTCTCCATTCCCATTTGAAATTATTAAGGTGGAAATAGCTTTAGACTGACAGAGGGCAGGATTAGATTGGATATTTGAAGGACTTTCTTGACTGTGAGGGTGGTGAGGCCCTGGTAAGGGCTGCCCAGAGAAGCTGTGGCTGCCCCATCCCTGGAAGGCCAGGTTGGACAGGGCTTGGAGCAACCTGGATAATTGGAATAGTGGAAGGTGTCCCTGCCCGTGGCAGGGGTGTGGAACGGGATCATCTTTAAAGTCCCTTCCGCCCCAAACCCTTCCTATGCTTCTGTGAAATCAGAGCCCAAATATCCCTGGAACCATTTAGATGTAATACTCCATGTCATCGTATTTCACCCTTCTGGCTTCTTGAGACCACCACAAATTAACTTATTCATAACCTTGTCTAACACATTCCATACCACTGCTGAGCATTCCAGGGCCTTGACAGTGAAACCACCAGTTGTGAAGTGCAAGTTACTCCCTGACATCAGCCTGTATTTATCATATTTACATCTCTGTAGCAATAGGATGTAAACACATTGTGGACTACAGGAAATGCAACAACTTTCTGCTGCAACGGTATTGCCAGTCCCAGTGAAGACTCCGGGGGATCTGTGTGGAATCAGGCTCATGCTTTGTGTATGATGCATGCAGTTGGTGCAATTGATACACCAGGAGTGGAAACCTGACCACAAATATCCTGCAGTGAATATTTCACATTACTTTTTGTTCCCTAAATTACTGCTGCACTTCTGAGTTCAGAAGAACAATGGAGAAGATTGACTGCTCTTCCAGCTTCCTCCTGGAAAAGGAATAGGAATCTGACAAATCCTTCATGGATTTGAGACTTGACACAAAAGAAATCTGCTCCAGAGATGGAACCCAAACACCATCTGGTCCTACTTTTGCTATGAGCTGTGGGTTTTAGGAGAAAAGCCAGTGGTAAGAAGAGGGCACTTTCATCTGGAGATGATCCACTGGCATTCAGTGTTCTCATGGCATTTCAACAATGGTCAGGTGCCCACACGAAAAATCACGACCCAGCTGACACTCCTCCAGGGCACCTTGCACTTGCAAAAGGCTGCTTGGAGCTGTACAGGTTTCTTTAACTCAGACACTGTTTGTTTGTTTTCATGGGGATGGTTCCAGCGCACCATGGAGAGCTGTAAGAAATGAAGAATTTTGCAGTGTCTCTAGATTGAAACCACCAGAAACCTTGAAATGGCAGAAGGGTGCCTTCAACTGAAATAGGATGGAAAAGACCCAAACAAGGGAATTTTTCCTCGTCCCGGTATGAGCTCTGCTCTTTGCTGGGGTGGCCCTGGCTGGATTCAGAGCAGGATGGGCAGCAATGTTCAAGTGTTGCTTGATTCCTTATGATACAAATTTCTAAGGACTCAATACCAGCCTCTCCATTCTGGACACACCAGAGAGTTAATAAACTTTGTTACTGTTGGTTACCTTTCCTGGAGGTGCCTTTGCCACAGCTTTTGTGATCAAATTCCTTGGTGAACCTACATTTCCCTGTGGAGGATCACAACTACCATGTACATCTTTCATGACCCCCTGAAGCATTGGGGCTTACATTACTTCAGAGTTCAGTTTTCTCTGTCTTTAGTTTAGAGACACAGTTTTACTGAGTGAAATTTGCAGGCATGTGAGTCAAAACTGGGTTCCTACTACCATGTTTAGGTTTTCTGAGAAATGTGATCTCATTCAGAGAAGTGTCAAGAAGTTTTCTGTGGCCATGGAAAGCAGAGGTGCTCAGCACCTTTGAAATATTATCAGCTTTGAAGAGTCTAAATATAGGTTTTAAGGTCTAATTTGAGAACATGGTTTAAAAAAGAAAATTCTGTGGTTTTTATTGCCCTGAATATCTACAGAATATAAAAATTCTAGTGCAATATACTGTCATATACTTGTCATTTTGATTATTTTGCTTACCAAGAAGTTGTTTTTCAGTAGACTTCAGATACTTGTTCAAAATAAGTTTGATGTAGTATCTATGTTGTCCCATTGCATTTTGAATTTTCATCTGAAATTTCATTTAAAATTATTTTAAATCCCTGTATTAAGTATCTATCATGAATAAAGTCCTATTAATCCTTCCAAGACACAAAGTATGAGGTCTTTCTTTAAAAAAAATAATAAAGGAAGAATAAAAAAGTTGCACAAATATGTGTACATGCCTTATGTCCCGTTTCAAAAGCACAGAACACAGTTTTGGTAAGATGTCATTTAACTGAGACATCTGATAAATTTCCACTCAATGACGTGCATTTGCATTCTTAATTTAGCTAAACATTCTGTCCTGTATTTTTGTTGGGAAATGCTCAGGAGAGTGATGCAATGATCTGAGATTAGAAAAAAACCCATGAGAATCTCTCAAACTTTACCCCTGTCCTCAACACAGCATTTGACAGGAGAGTGCTGTAGCAGGGATGTCAGCCAGAGCACTCTGACTGTGATCCATGGCCATTATTCCTCTGAGCACCAGGGATGGAGCCAGGAGAAGTATGAGGAGCATCAAGAAGGACTGCAGAGCTCTGGGTGTGGTGGTAAGAGGGAGTGCAGGTAGCTTTTTTCCTGGATGTTCCTGGTCAAAGGGAAGGGGTCTGACCAATCTAGTTGAATCTGGGGATTCCACAAATCTTTACAGGACTAGTGCCACAGCCAGGGATTCAGATATTTAGAATATGAGGCTTGCTTTGAGAAACCTGCTCTGCTGGGGACTGATGGGGTCTTTCTGTCAGAAAAAGGAAAAAGCAATTTTGGTTACAAGTTGGCCAACCTGGTGAGGAGGGCTGTAACCTGAAGTTGCTGGGGAAAGAGGACCTCAATCCATCCCACTCCTGCCAGTTTGGTGCCAAGGCCAGCAAGAGATGCCCAGAACCTGGAAGGAAATCACAGGTCAGCAGAAGAGCACCTGAAGACAATCACTGGGTCAGCTTAAATGCCTCTGTGCAAACGCCCACAGCATGGGGAAAAGGAGAGGAGACAAGCACACACCTGCAGCTCTGCAAACTTGTCAGGGCCACGGAGATGTGGTGGGATGGCTGCTGTGCCTGGGGTGTTGGAATGGTGGGATACAGGCTCTCCAGGAAGGACAGACAGCAGTGGGTGCTGTCAATGACCAGCTGGAGTGCATGGGGCTCTGCCTGGGGAGGGATGAGGATGAGCTCACAGGTCAGGATCAAAGGAGAGAAAGGGACAGGTGACACTGCAGTGGGGCTCTGCCACAGGCCACCTGAGCAGGAGGAACAAGAGGATAAAATCATCCACAGATAAGAGCAGGCACACATTCAAGCCCTGGGGGACTTCAGCCAGCCCAACACCTGTAGGACATCCTACCAGGAGGCTGCTAGAAAATCTTGATAATAACTTCCGTCTCCAAGTGATAGAGACACCAAGGATGAGAGGTGTTATGACAGACCTGGCTCTCACCCACAAGGAGAAGCTGGTGGGGAATTGGAAGCTCAAGGACAGCCTGGGCTGCAGTGACCATGAAGTATTGGATCCTTACAGAGAGGAGAGCACACAGCAAACTCACTGTCCTGGATTTCAAGGGAGCAGCCTTTGGTGTCTTCAGGTATCTGTTTGGAGGAGTATTATGGGATAAAGCCCCAGAGGGAAGAGGGGTTTGAGAAAGCTGTTAAATATTCAAGGATCATCTCATCTAAGCTCAGGAGCAGTGCATCCCAGCAAAGAGGAATTCAGACACAAACACCAGGAGGCCTACAGGGATGAACAAGGAGTACCTGGACAAAGTCAAACATGAAAAAAAAGCCTTCTGAAGATGGAAGAAAGGAAAGGTAACATGGGAGGAATGCAGAGAAGTTGTCTGAGCAGCCAGGGGTCAGGTTATGAAAGCGAAAGCCCAAGTAGAATTAAATCTGGCCAGAGATGCAAGAGCAACAAGCAAAGCTTCTAAAGGTATGTTGGTGATAAAAGAAAGACAAGGAAAAATGTATGCCTCTTCATAAGGAGATGGGAGACTTGGTTACCCAGGATATGGAGAAGGCTGGGATACAAAATGATGTTTTGTCTTGGTCTTCACCAGTAAGTGGTCCAGCAGAGATGAGGCCATGGAGATGCTCCAAGGACTGGAGCTCCTCTGCTCGGAAGACAGGCTGGGGGAGCTGGGGGTGTTCAGATGGGGGAGAGAAGGCTTTAGGAAGACCTCAGAGCCCCTGCCAGAGCCTAAAGGGGCTCCATGAGCCGGAGAGGGACTTTGGATAAGTGCCTGGAGGAGCAGGACAAGGGGGAATGGCTTCCTGCTGACAGAGGGCAGGGTTATATGGGATATTGGGCAGAAATTCTTGTCTGTGATAGTGTTGAGGCTGTGGCACAAATTGCCCAGAGAAGCTGTGGCTGCCCCATCCCTGGAAATGTTCAAGGCCAGGTTGGACAGGGCTTGGAGCAACCTGGTCTAGTGGAAGGTGTCTCTGCCCATGGCAGGCCATTGGAACTGGATTATCTTCAATGTTTCTTGCAACCTAAATCATTCCATGACTCCACAATTTGGTATTTACTGAAGATGTAGGTTTTGTACTCCAGGCCATGCTTTTTCTCTATTGGACCAACAAATCAAAAGAAACATAGCTCATTTACCAGTTGCTTATTGAAATCCCATTAAAATTATTAATTGGCCATTTATTTCTCCACAGTTATTTGCTTGTATGGTCCTGTTATCATTCAGGAGGGAGAAAAAAGATATATCTGATCCACAAATTTAATTATCTCATTTTAGGATCAGCTATAGAATTTAACTATTTTTTACAGAAATAAATGGGACATCTCTTGCAGGTGAGAGTTTCCAAAGGATACGTGCTGAGTTTCTGAGCACGTGTATTATCTTCAGTATGATGACGTATTGTCTGAGCCTTAGATATTTTAAGTCAAATTAAGACATGATTTGCAGTTTGCATCACTTTTTCCAAATAACCATGGAAAGTCCCCAGCTGCGAAATTTTCGCCAAAAAATAGTGATGAGCTGGTATTTAGCGAAAAACCCTACAGACCATTTTAAAAATTAAACTCAAAAGAAGAGTGGGGCGAGGAATGGGTGGTTTAAAATGCTTAACCAGCTTACTTTGTCCCCTCCCTAATTCCACAGTCTTGCTGCGCAATCAGCTACACCCTTAAAAGAAAACTGTACAGTGGGACCACGTCACACACCACAGCCACAATGATACATCCTGGGCCTCATCCCCAGTGGGATCGAGGTGATGGAAAGACTTTGTTTGCCTCCTTGTCATCTAAGGATGCACAGCACATTGCAGAGCCCATCATCACTCACAAGGGCTTCAGAAGAGAGCTCCCATCTCTGCTCTTTTCATCCATGTCAAGCTGAGACAAAATTGCTGGTCATCATCTCCAAGGCACCTGGAATCCTTTCCTGGTGTCCAAAAGCTCCCAGCTCCTCCAAGCAGAGCTCTTCAGTTGTGCACCAGCTGCAGACAGGCACAGCATGATCTGCTATGGGTCAGATGATGTGTCCTGAGGCTCCCTCCATCCCTTCCCCTCAATAATGATCTGCACCCAGGTATTATCCCAAAACACTCTTGACACCCCTCATCCATCACCATAAGGATATATGGTGTGGCTCCAGCAGGAAAACAGAGTTGGGATCAAACCAAGCATTGCATCAAGCAGATTAAAGTGTCTTTACTCCAACATCCATACAAATCACACATACTTCAGAGGAATTACAGTGGCATCAAAATGGCCAGCAACAAAGTGAGCTGTAACTGGCTGAATGTGAAGTATGAAAAAAATTCCTTAAAAGAGAAAAAGCAGGAAAAATCTTGTGGCAAGTTGTTGTAACAAATGTGCCTGACCTTGCTTTGAGCAATCTTTGCCAATTTGAGGTGAAATTTTCAATGGTTTCCTCAGGGGACTTGCTCTCTTCTGACCTTGTGGTGGGAGCACATCCCAGGAAAATGTGGTAAGAAGGAACAGTTTTATTTTCATTATTCCAAGCACTTGCACAAGATGATTTTTCTTGACGGCAACGAATTCTTCGGAAGAAACTACCACTCACTGACACATCCCAGATGTCCAGTCCCCTCCCAGTCTGAATAGCAGAAGACCCCTCCTAGGCAGAAGAATTCAGCTTAGGACATCACAGTGTCCTTTGTTTAACCTTTTAATGCTCTGTAGGCTCCTACCTGTTAGATTCTGCTTATTACTGACTATCAGACAACCTCTAGATAGAAATGGTGTTTCTTTATGTTCAGTTTCAGCTAAATTTGGAACAGCATCTTAAGAAACCTGACGTCTCTGCAAAGCTTAATGTGAATCCATCCCATGCTCAAGGCTTCAAAATCTCTTACAGGTTTTGGGAATGAAGAGTTTGTGTTTATTGCCTTCAGACCTGTAAATCTGTGAGATTCACAAGCAGTTAATTTTGTGTAATGCTGCAATATTACGCTTTAGCCCCTGTTTTGTGAACAAGACCCAGTTTCCATCAGACATAGGAATGAGATGATCTCACAACAGGTTTGCAAGTGAGTACTGATAAAAGTAATTGAAATGAAAGTGCTTTGAGGATGCAAAGGTCGCTAGGTAGGAGTGAGAGCAGGAGATGACATCAGGCTAAGGCAGAGGAAATGAAGAAATGGAAGCAGTCTATGCAATGGAGACCTTGCTGCTGGGGAAACATTGCATCACATCTCTGAGTGGCATCACTGTGGTGGCAGGAACAGGTTTGGGGGATTTTTTACCCTCCAGATGTGCAGGCAGGGGGATGGTGGTGACTGAGACCAGCTTAGACTCACACAAACCTCTACCCACGCACAAAGGCAGAACTGGGTTTTCAAGTACGTCTTGCCCTTCTCAGAAATTACTATCACAAATTAGGGGAAGATAATTTGACACCGTTCTAAACCTTCTTAGGCCACAAGTCCTCTGTAGCTAATTGCAGCTTACAGAGACGACTCTGAAAACATCCAGGCTACCAAAACCCGTATCTGTCACACAAAACATCTGGATTTCACCTCGGAACATAGAGCCAAACACTGGACTCAGAAAACTGAGTTCAGGGATAATTTGAGCAGCAAGGAACCTCTACTTTTTTTACCAGTATTATGCAAAATTGAGCTTAGAAGCTGTCTCAAAAAAAGTCTACTAGGAAATCACATCAGTAGGATTCAGATTTCAGAATTGATCACTTTTGCTCATTTCAAGCCCAGCCTCTGTCAAATCCTTGCTCTGCTGCTTCATCCTTTCTCCCAAGCTTCAGGGCAGTGCTGCTCTCACACCACCCAATACAAAGCAGCCAACAGTGCAGTGAGTGGTGCCATGGCTGTCATGAGAGTCATGGGTGAAGTGACACCTAGGAATACATCTGGAACACTGCCTGGCTCAGCTGTGATCCCACTCCCCCATCACTGTCCAGCTCCACTGAGCTGCACAAGAAGATAATGGGGTGGGACTGGACTCCAGGCGTTGCTGCAAGGACAATTGCACAGACTCCAGACAGAGACTTCATCCACATGTGATCTCAGCGTGTGCAAGGTGGGGACATCCCCAGGATGTGCCTTAGAGGCTGTTTTGGGGTGCCTGCTCATTAGCAGCCTGGAAACCACCATGAGAGGTGATACTGATGCTTTAAAGAACCCAGAAATTAAACAACACCCTTTTGAGATAATATTAGTCTGGGAGGTAATATAAAGACTGGTCTTTACTGGAGGCCTCCAAGGGCCAGATAGGAAAATTCCTAAATGCCCAAATGCCAAATTCCCAAATGCTCATCCCCACACAGGGTGAATACAGTTTTATAAGTTTAGCAAATTAGCATAATTGACAAAAATTGCCAATTAGGAGCACAAGTAGTGAGGCAATTCCTCCCCCTTCCTAAATTCTTCCCCCTCAGATGGGGAACAAAATTTTGTTTATGGAAATGTGTATCAAAGAGCTGGTTTCAACCTTAGTTCCCAGAAAGAACCAAGATAGGATAAAGGCCTTGTTCCTGCTGGGAATTGGAGGTCTGGAATGTGTTTTGTCTTTCTGCCTAGGGAAAAGGTAGGGAGAAGTACTGGGACTAGCTACAAATACAATAATAGGCTACAGAGCTACAAATATATGTGTGAGGAATATAGAGAATATAACAAAAGCAAAAAGAATTCTGGCAACATTACCACCATGGAGCTCAGCAGCCAGCCAAGGCACTCAGCTGCAGTGCAAAATAAATGCTCCAGAAACTGTGTAGGTCAAGCTATAAATTTATGCCACCCACCTGCCCCCCAACAATATTGTTTTGATGTATTTTGAGGCAATCAAATCCCTCTGGGCTCCCACTGATCCTCCTTCTTGTTTTTACAGGGAATAACAGGGGAGCTTAGATGATTAAATTCTTCCCTGTGAGGGTGGTGAGGCTCTGGCATGGATTGTCCAGTGAAGCTGTGGCTGTTGCACTCCTGGAAGTGCTCAAGGCCAGGCTGAATGGGGCTTGGAGCAACCTGATGTCCCTGCCCATGGCAGGGGGGCTGGACTGGATGGTCTTTAATGTCTTTTCCAACACAAACCATTCTATGATTCTATGAAACTCAACATTTTGCAGAAAGCCCTGGAGTCAGAAGTGACTTCGAGAAATTTGATTCCCATGGACTGTACTGGTGTGAATCTGGGGAAAAAAGGGAAAGAGCAACCATTGGTCTAGAAACAAAAACCTAAAGCACTGAGACTGGACATGAATTAGAAATATTCATCATAGAATAACAATGGTTTTGGTTGGAAGGGACCTAAAAGATCTTTGGTCCTAAACTCCCTGCCATAAGAAGGGACACATTCCACTAGACCAGGTTGCTCTAAGAACTGTTCAACTTGCCCTTAAACATTTCCAAGGGATGGGGCAGACACAGCTTCTCTGGACAACCTGTGCCACAGCCTCAACACTCTCACAGACATGAATTTCTGCCCAGTATCCCATCTAACCCTGTCCTCTGGCAGTCTGAAGTCATTCCCCCTTGACTTGTCACTCCATACCCTTGCCCTCTAAAGTCCCTCTCCAGGTCTCTTGCAGCCTCTTTAGGCACTGGCAGGGGCTCTAAGTTCTCCCTAGACCCTTGTCTTCTCCAGGCTGAACATCCCCAATTCTCCCAGCCTGTCTCCAGAGCAGAGGGGCTCCAGTCCTTGGAGCATCCTTGTGGCCTCCTCTGGACTCACTTTGCATGGTTACTTACCCATTGAGCAAATTACATTGATGTGCAGGGATAAAGGTATGATACATCATCCCTGACTGTCTTGCTCTGCTGTTTAACAAGAACCCTGAATCAATTTTTTCCCCATTTGTCCCCATTTGAAGTAGAGTTGGTATTTCCTGACTGACCCAATACACTGATTGATATAATCAACAGTCACATTTTATGATTATTCCAACCCACTTATTCCACTCAGCCTGAGCAGAAATTAATTTCCCTGCTCAAAAAAAGGCCAGTGACTTTTGTTATTATTTAGTTTCAGACCTATTCAGTTCTTCAATTTCTCTGTGAGTCAATCCCCTCCAGCTGTGAATCTCAGCTATTTTCCTGGGAAAACAGTTTTTGTCCTGCCCAGCGTTCCTTCGAGAGCACTATACTAAGGGAACAATCATCTTGCTATTATTCTTCAGCACCTTTGCCTTCACTCTGAATGTTAATGCAAACTAGAGGTGCCAGCTGAGGCGTTTTATAGACTGAAGCCCCTGAGCAAATTCTCTCCGCTACTGTAAAACATGAAAGAACATAAACTTGGTACAATCACGTAGACATCACAGTTTTTGTGAGTCCTCTTGGGGACTTTATGTGTTTTGAATAGAGGAACACATTCCCTTAATTTGGGTGGGATTTGAGGGTGGTGTGAGAGATGGGTGTGGATTATGCATAAAAGAAATTATGGAGTTTATAAGATTTAGCCTAGGAGACAGTTTTGTGCCCTGTATTGAAGTTAATCCATAAGATATAAATGGAAATTTCACAAGGTAAGAGGGGTGGGTTGTACTTGGTTACATCTGAGCTGGACCAGGAAACAAAGTTTGGGTTTAAATAAACAAAACTCTGGAGAGAATGGAGAGAATCTGCAACTCTGAGGTCCTGACCCTGAGCTCAATGACACCCTCTTTTGCTATTAGACAGACTTAGCGGTGCCTTTAGATAGACATTAGCTTAGACACATGGAGAGATGTCTGCCAACCCTATTACGAAGCCCAAAAACTGACTTCGGAGCCCCATATTCCTTGCCCCTACAAATGCAGTTTCTGTTAAATCATTTTGCACATTACAGATGGGCTGAAGTCTTGGGAGGACTTCTTAAGGTTCATTACTTTATTAATTCTGTTTATCTTTCTGTTCCATGGTGATAGCTGAAGTAATCCCAGACTTTACTGGGAAATAAACTCACCTGTGTGATCTTTGCCTGTGTTTAGTTAAAGACCACGAGGTGGAATATTTTCCACAAACACAGCCTTGTCAGGGGAGTCATACACTCTGCATTGTGGTGGAAATGATACTGTCCACACTTAGCGCCCATTTGGTGCCCAGTGGAGCTGGTGGAAACTTAAAAATGCTGTCAGCAAATAAGGAAAACAGCTCTTTATTTTTAGTTCTGCCAAAATCACAGCTGAAGGTTTGTCAGGAGGTCACCAGTCCACCTTTCATTACAAACTTGCTGACTCTGAACTTATGTTGTTTGTTTGTTTGATTTTCTTAAGTGTCTGATAATCCATGTAAAAGACTGAAGCAGAGTGTTACTGAACAAGTTTCAACTTTGCAAAGAGAAGCAATAGAAAAACAAAACAAACAAAACTCCTTAATAAATCTCCAGTTAAAATGTTGATTCTGAGCAAACTACTGGCATCAGTTTCTGGCTGAAACTTTGTCCATCTCCCAGTGAGCCTTTGAGCCAAAGTAATTTTTGGCCAAGTACAGTTTCTTCAGGAAGGTCAAGCCCTTAACCTCCAGTCCTCCTTTTGCTGGCAGCCTGGAGCCTGAATATTTTGGGACAGATGTTCAGGGCTGTGGATCACTTAAAAAACAGGGGGACCTGTTTGCCTTTCTTGGAGTTATTCTGAAGATATTATTCAAAGCTCTTTGCTGCATGATGGATTTTTCATTTCAGTTTCGAATCAAATGATCTGTTACCTATTTCCTTGCTGCTAGTGAAAGAAACCACTAATAATTTTTCACAAAAAAAAGAAAAAAAGTTCTAAATATTCAAAGCGAAAAGCCTCATAACCTTTATTTAGGAGACACTGGTTAACAATTTGTGCTGCAAAACTTGGCATTTTACCCACCTGCTGTCCTGTGCAGATTGTATGGGTGCATCAAGATAGTGTTTCTAATAATCTCCCTGAGGACAAAGAGCAGAAGAATTTGCATCCTGAATGAAGCAGGGATCCAACAGCAAATTACACTTCTAAGTGTAAGTTAGTTAATGCCTGCATTCCCAAGCTTGCTTCCCAAATCCATACCTGGAAAAGAGTGTGGAAGGAAAAGGGATTTTTGGCAGAAGGTCATTTACTACATGCATCCTGAAATGGTTGGAGTGTAAGATGGGCATTGAGGAACAGCAAAACAGTAGGAACAGGCAGCACTTCTCACTCCTAAATGTATGTAGCAAGGAGACTCAGCTGCACCCCTTTGTCTGCTCTTCCTGTGGTGGTTTCCTCAGCAAAAAAACCTGTATTCATGTGAGAGAAAGGAGCTAAAGTGCCTTCCAGCAGGTCTCTGGTTGAAGTGGTTGGCCCCAAGTTTAGATACTTTGGTAGACAATCAACTCAGATGAAGTAAGGGATTGCCTGAATCTAATGTAGCTTTAGTTTCCTATTATAAATGTATATCCTCAGTTTTTCAAGAACATCAGATGAATTTGCAAGAGGTTTTTGGTTTCTTTCTGGAGCTTGGGTACCCCTCTTCCAACTGGCCTGTACCCAACACACGTGTAATCTTACCCAGGTTTCTACCAAGAGCAATGACCAATGACTCTTCCACCAGAGGGTTGCTTGGGTGATACCAGAGATGTTGGGATTGCTTGGTCCTTGGGAAGACAGTCTGGGAGGATCCTGGAATACTCAGCTGAGTGCTCAACTATCCATGCATTGAACCAGCAGTGTCTGAGAGGGCACACACTGCTCCCATCCATGCCATGACTCACGAGGCACAACCAAGCCCAGCCTCCTCTGGGCCGTGGGCACTTTCCCCTGGGTGCAGTTCCAGGCACAGCCAGCAGGGGCGCTGGTGGCTCCTGGCCAGGCAGGGCAGTGTGGTGATTCCTCCACGCCTGCAGGGGGCGCTGTGGTGCAGGCCCGGCCATTTCTCCGCTCACGGACAGTGGGGACGGGGCTTCCTGTGCAAATCCCCAGGGCAGCCGATCCCGAGCCCCTCTGGAGAGCCAAGGGAGCTGGAGCGGGAGCCTGGGAAGCAGCGAGCTGGGACGGCAGGGCAAGAAAAATCCTGAAATAATAAATGGAATGTATAAAACTCCAAATCTGTAGCAGGAGCCGAAGGGCCACAGGGTAGCAAAAAGCAGCCCAAGGTAGCAGCAGACAGAACCAGGGCTGGCCTGGGCAGTGGCAGCCGGGCTCCTCCTCAGCAGTGCCACACCAGCCAGGGACACCCCTCACCTCCAGGAATGGGATGAAAGTTGGGGTCCCAATCTTTTCCTCTGAACAGATGGCAAATGCCTTTCCAACGAGGCAGGGTGCCAATAAGGCCCTGGATCAATGGCTGCTCTCACGAGCAAAGGCTCACCCATGCCAGCAAGAGCATCACGATGCTGTACTCCGACGGCAGCAGCGAATTCTACTCCCAGTAAGCAACAACTTGACCATTCTCCCCTGATGCTGAGAGAGAGAGGAGCTGAGCCTCTCACACTCCAATAGCCAAAATCTGGTGACATCTCTGCCCTTCCCAAGAGAACGCCCTTCAGCTGCCATAGTGCAGTGAGCTGCAGTATTCTCCTTCTCTGGGGACACTTCTGTCTCCTGTAAGTACCGATCATTATTGACTCTTAGCAACAAATGGGAGAAAATTCTCTGGAGCAATCCTAACCTCCAGTGTGTTAAAAATGAGGTTCTCTTTCCTGGTAGATTTTAAAAGGTTTAATAAAAGACAATAAGCAAAAGATTATAATAGCCAGGTGCTTGGCATTCAGCCAAGAACACACCTACTATTTTGGAGACACCCCTTAAATCCATCAGCCTGTTGCATATGCATAGACCTATCATCATACATTTTTAAACTTTTCTACAAACAATTTTCCATCTTCCAGGAACTGTTTTATATGGCCACTCCTTGAGTCTGCCTTTTTAGAGCATGTGTGTTTCTTGGCTGTGGTTTTAATTTAATTTTCTTATCAGTTTTAATTTGGGCTGTAGTCTTCAGTTTCTATGGATGGTCGGTGCTGGTAACTGGTGTATCAGTAGCAGGTGTCTTCACTGGGTGTTACCCAACCAAGCAGGTAGTTCACTTGCTACAAAGACACTTTATCAGCCTATAAAAAGCTACTCCTAAAGAAAACTGTTATCTTAAAAACCATTTCAACACCACACGTACAGTATCCACCCCAATATGTGTGAAAAGACAATACCATAATATGTATTTATAACAATTGCATGCCATGAGTGCAGTCTGTTCCCTACAATGCCAGTAAATCAATGGCAAAAAACCAAACTTAGGATCTGAATCCTAACCTGGTGTCACCAGCAAACAAACAAACGCTAGAAAACCAAATAAACAAAAAAGCCCCACCACAAAACAAGGTAAGAATTCCTGGTAACTTTTTGCCTGGAAATGTGGCTGAAGTAGCTATGGATAATTGATAACAACATAGACACATAGCAGACCCACTGTCCTGGTATTAGTTGGCAAGAATTATCTAGCAACTCAATCTAAACTGCTGCAAGGAGGGTGAGATGGAATGGAGCCTGAATACATGTCACAGAGGAATTTATATCACAGGCTACGCTTCACATGCGATGTTTTTTCCCCCACCTACTCACACAGTAGGTTTGTGACTTTAATCTGTTTATTTTTAGTAGGAAGTATAAGTAGGTAAATACATGCTCTGAGCTGATATTTTAGGCAGGGAGGTTTAATTGTGTATGTGTGCAAATTGCTGTTATGTTTCTGGGTATTATTGATTTTGGACTTACTTCTGCACACTCCCTCACTCCGGGAAAATCGGTTGTTTGGCTACTGTCACAAACACTCCCTGCTACTACTGTACAAACTGCTCAGGGTGGGGTTTCCATACTTCCCACATCCCCCTCCTGTGCTCTGCTAAAAAAGTTGGAGCCGTTGGAAGCTGCCAAATAGTTCTTTGGAGAGAATCCTCTTGTGGAGGAGAGACTATGGCTATGTAGGCTGTCCCTACACTACACCGGCAAAAGGCAGCCACCAAGATGGCCAGATGAGACACAGGCTCTGCTGTTGCTCTGCTTTTGCTTCCTTTGCTTCAAGAAGTGATGAAATCACCCCTACCAGCATAGAAACTGGCTGTGAGCTTTGCCCATCTTGCTAAACTGCTCGATGGCTTACATCTTGCTGCCCCCAGCATGTCAGTGAAGATGCTCAGGGCTCAGGTTGGTAAGAAAGAGCCTTTCACATCCTGCCTATGTTGTAAAACTGCAGTCACTCAAGTAGTTGTGCAAGCACTTGGCCCCAGTTCCAAGTCCCACAAGCAGCACAAGATTCCTCAGTCATACACAGATATCTTCTTGGACATGCTTGCATGGGAACATTTGTTGAAGAAAACTTTGTAAGCTGGTAAATTTGCACTGAGCTTGGAATCTTTACACAGCCCTCTCCTGATTCTCTATTTCATTCAGACTTCCTGAGTTAAAAGCTCTTTAGATAAATACCAGATTTTTTTATAGTTGAAGTTCAATTCCAAACAATTTACATGGTCTGGGTAATATCATCAAATAAAACACAGTATAAATAATGCAAAAAACCAAGTGCAAATAGGTTAAACAAATTACAAGGTCTTGTAAAATGACTTGATTTTGATTAAAACCAAGAATTAAAAGGCAGACCAGAGTTTAGTCTTCAAATGGCTGATGTTATAAGTAGCTGTGGAATTATTGGGTTTCACTGTTATGTGTTTTGCAAATTATTATTAATCACAACAATTTTGATGTAGTACTATTTGTAATCTCATTTAACTAATAATTTAGCTTTTGGATGCATACAAATAGCAATGTGATAAATATATTAGTTTAGGTTTTAGCAAAAGGTAAACTTTTGCAGGATGCTTTAATTTTGTAACTAGCTAACACCAGTGAATATAACTCAGAAATGGCTGAAACTGTCTGCATGATTAGATAACATTGAAGGGACCACACCGATAACATCGGAAAGAGGATGTGTAAAAACTCCTTTTACTGACTCGACATTCCCTGTGGGTGGTTGTGAGGAAGTGGCACACATGTTGTGAGGAAATGGCATATACATTGTAAGGAAACGACATACACAACTCCCCAAAATAAAATCTACACTGCTGAACCATGGGTCAAGGGTCCAACAAAGCTTGAAGAATTCCCGGAACAAGAACTCATAGGAATGTTTGGATATGTATGATCTTATTAATATGTGTGTAACCCCAAGAAAGAAAAAGTATGTAAGAAAATTGTTTCAAGCTAACCACTAATGCTTCTGGCATTTAGCCAAGGCACCCCAGTGCTGGATATCGTCCCTTTTATCCCTTAATAAACCTTTAAAAATTTTAACACAGGGAGTTGTGTTTCTCACAGCCAAGGTCAGCTTGGACTGGCTGAAGACCTCTCAACCAAAGTGTTAACATGCTTCCCTTACTTTCTAGACTATAAATCAAACTGCAATTAATCACTTTCACCCCAAGCAAACAATCTCCTCTAATCACCTCGTTGTGACAATACATTTTTGTGATATGGCAGATGCTCAGGGACATCTTATAAACAGGATGTAAGTGAACGTCTATTAAAAAAATTAACTGGATTACTGCAGTTGCTAAATATTATTCCAAGTTTCATAATACTCTGTGCTCTAAGGCTGTTAGAGGAGTTTGTTTTTCTACTAATAATCAAATTTTGGCTTGTGAAAGGCTGTTGTTTTTCTACCCTCTTTTTTTTCCCTGGGAATTGTTGCACCAAGCACAGGCATAAAAAAAAAACAAGGGGAGTGGGAGGGCAAGCTGCCTCCCTGATTTTTTTAATGTGTTTCTTTATTTTTCTCTTTAATCTACCCACCTCCCCACTCATCAATTGCTGGTAGCTCTCTTCTGTTATGTTGGTGCTGCTGGAGGCAGCTCATTCCCTCTGCTAGGATAAACCAGGATATTTCTCAGATTCTGTGTCCAGCTAGGTGCCACAAACTGGCTCCTGGATCCACATCATGATGCTAATTTTTAACTCAAGTTCTTGTACAGATTAGCAACACAAAGTAGAGTGTTCTTTTTGTCACATATTACTACACACAAGGGAGAGAGCTCCACCAGTCCTGCCAAGAAAAGGATGATATCCCATTCTGCATCAGCTGCCAGGGTGGAAAACCTAGACCAGGATATAGCTCTCCTGCATCACTGAGGGTCAACTGGAGGGTCTGGTTGACTCATAGTCAAAGAATAAAGCAATGGGCAGACAGCTCCATACATGCAGGGGAGCACAGGGTAGCAACAGTCATGCTCAACAAAAGCCAACAAGGTTTCTGCAAGGTGTAGATTTTCTGAAGGGAAATTTTATCAGGGGTAAGGCACAGAATGGAAAAGCTCAGACTTGTGGGTTTGGAGGTGCACCTGATCTAATGGAAGATGTCCCTGTCCATGCAGGGAGCTGGACTAGGTGATCTTTAATGCCCTTCCAGCCCATTCCATGATTCTATGATAAACCACAATGGCCACATACAGGCAGAAGCAGTCGGCTTCTCTACATTGGAGAAGACAGAGGGAACAATGTCTTTGTCAGAACAAAGTTGAAGGTGTCCCTGAACATTTTCCCACAAACCTTTCTGCAAGGGCTCCTCTATCTCTAATCTTATTCTGTGTAGTGGTGTTGGGCTGGATCATGATTTTGGTCCTCCAAGTTTCCTTCTATCCACCTTCTCTCCTGAAGTATTTCATCCATGCTTCTCCTGCCATCCAGCCATGACGCTGGACCCTGGCACTGGGTCTTGACCTCTCTTCCCCCTCTATCTCGACACAGGGAGCTCTCACTACCAAGACCTGCATTTCAAACACACTTCTTGTTCTCAGAAGTGAATACATTTTCCTTCCAGATCCCACCTCTCCACCTTGTTGACTCACAGACCTCTGATTCTTTTTCCTCCTTTTCTATGCTTGGTGCAGAACATCACTCATGTTTTTCTTTCATTCCCAAGCCCACACTTCCCTCTTGGAGACTAAGAAGTCACACAGTATTCAATCATACAGCTGAAGTTATAAACACAGCTGTCCTGTGATCTCTTCTCTACCTGCACTACTCCCCAGCTTCCATAACTGCAGTTCTTCCACCCAGGACCAAGATCCAGACCACTATTTCACAGTGCACTGGCTTATCTCTATCTTCTCATCTAATTTCTTTTTTGTATCTCTGCACATTTTTAGCCTTGTGCCTTTGCCCTTTCTCTGTGTTCATCTGTCAAATGTCCTCTTTTCTTCAAAGCACTGCTTAAAATTCAGCACTCCCCTTTTCTAATCACTGGAAACCTCACATAATCCTTGTGATGAAATATTTTCTCATACCATGCCATGTGTTAAACTTGACTACTTTAGATTTCAAAGGGTCCTAGACAGGGAGCAGGCCTTACATGCAATATATAAAATACTGTTCACATCTAAGGTACCCTACAAATGTTATCTAATAAATGGAATTCATTGCACTGTATTTATGATCAGCTACAAAAGGATGAGGAAGGCCAGCTAAGATGTGAATTTAACTGCTTAAAGCCTAAAACAAAGAACCCAGCAATGTGAAGACTTGGATTAAGCCTTAAACTGAAGACAGGTAGATATAGATTGGATCTGAGGAAGAAATTCTTCCCTTTGAGGGTAGTGAGGCCCTGGCACAGAGAAGCTGTGGCTTCCCCATCCTTGGAAGTGTTCAAGGCTGGGTCAGACAGGGCTTGGAGCAACCTGATGTACTGGAAGGTATGGGGTGGAATTGGAAAAGCTCTAAGGTCACTTCAAATCCAAACCATTTTGTGATTCTATAACTTTCAAGTGAGATTTCACTTTGTATAAAGAAATTTTTTTTTTTGCATTGGAGCAAAATGCTGAGTTTTGCTTCAGGGCTTCCACTCAGGAAGAATTTACTCTGAAGCATGTGCTCAGATCTGTGAATAAGCATCTCAGATTGCTTTGCATGAATGGCAATTGCTGTGTTAACTGTTAAGGTCTTGACAACCACACGACCATGCTCTGACCCTGTTTGGCTTACTGGAAGAGTTGCAGCCCATGAAGTTAGGCTACTGAGACCATGCGTATTGCCATAAGTCAGGAGAAAGGGAATAACAAAAGATAAAAGTGGCTTTTGACAATTCAGTAAAAGCCAGAATGATCTCTAGTTCCTTTACAGTCACCAAACTGGTACCTCCTGAGCTTCTATGTAGTGGGAAGATCATTTGGGAACAGAACAAAAGGCAGTTTAAAATATTAAAAATTAATAGAATTGAAGCTCATAAGCAGGTTTCATCCAGTGCAGCTCTGCTACCATGAGCATGGACTGGTTGATGTACAGTCCCTTTGAACCCAGCTAAATGATCTTAACCTAACCCTGTAAAACACTTTATCTCCTATCAGAACTACAAACACCTTGGACATCCTGCATCATTGTATTTGTACAGTCATAGCCAAGACTTCTGGGGATTTTTTAGTCTAACTCATAAACTTGGACTTGAATTAGGTAACAAAGGTTATAGACAGATAATCAGAGAATCTCTCTCTATATAAATAACTTATAATTGAATAGCAAAATAAGGCTAAATTTGCACAGCTTCCTCTGAGGAGCAGATAGTGTGGGGAAAGCCCTGGAAAAGGATGTTAGTTGAGTCTTACTCTTCCAGCACCACCAGGAATATTGCAGGGAAGGGAGGAATTGTGCTGGAAGAGAATGATGATTGCCAATTAAAAGCTGCTAGCTGGGGAGAGAAGTTGCAGGGCCCTGTAGAGAACTGCTGAGTGAGGACATTAGATGAGCAGCAGCTTAGGATGTCAAACTGGCCCAAGGAAAGACACAGTGGTTGGTTAATTACATGAGGAGGGTTGGAGACCAGAGAAAATACTCTAAAAGATGCTTTTTTCTATTTATGTACTTTTAATTTTGCCCTAAGTGCCAACAGTATCCAAGCGACTCAATCACAAATGGATTTTATCTTTGCACTACCCTGTGGAGAAGGGAGATAGCCAGAGGCTTGGGAAGCCAAGGGGAAGAGCAATGCAAGTGATTTATTAGCCTGGGGTCACAGAGATTCTGGTGATGTGAGCCTTTGTTAAGCCTCTTCACCACAAAGGCATGCTTTCCCCAAAGGAGGGAACTGATCAGCAGCCTACTGGTGTTTATTTGAAGTAAGGCCTGAGGATAAGGAAAACACTAATCATAGAGCCATTAAGGTTGGAAAAAACCCTCTAAGATTATTGAGTACTCATTAAACCAGCACCACTGAGCTCACCACTAAACCACGTCCCCAGCTCATGAAGTGTCACACACACACAGACACAACCACAACGTGGTTATAACAGTTTTTCACTGGAAAAAGAAATACGTTATTACAAATGTGCCAAGCTGAGGCAGAGCTCACACTGTATCATACTGTGGGGGTCTGCTCATGAGATACAGTAGTGGGATGGGTCTGATGAGAGGCAAGATATTGCTCCACTACAGCCATCCATGTGGGGTTTTTTCCATAGACTTACGTGAGAGTGACTCCTGCATACTTCTCAACTTGGAAACCACAGCTGGTCCAGCTGTGTTTCCCACCATCTGAACAGTTTGGTGAGGTTAACACATTTTCCCCAAAAAAACAATACTCCCTCGTGGCTTTTAGACTGGCTGTTCAGTACTGCTATAAAATTGATCATTGTTAGGGGATGTTCCCATCATTTGGATACAGCACAGTCTTCCTTGCTTCAGCACAAGCCTTTTGTGCTTAGAAGTTCTATTACAAAAGTTCACCCATAAAAGCAGAATATGGGAGACATGTGAACATCAGAATAAGAAATTAAATGCAGAAGCAAAAATTTTTTGACACAGAATCATAAAATGATTTGGGTTGGAAGGGACCTTAAGGATCATCTACTTCACACCCCATAGTGAAGAATTCATTCTCATAGTAAAGAACTCCTATTTATGGTACATGGTATGACCAGATTAAATAATTTGGGGATTTTCTAAAATTAACTTGATTTTTTGAGCTATTTCTTTTGTCAAAGGATCGTGAAAAAGACCAGCCTGCCACCACACTCAAACTGCAACATAAAAACTGATTAGGTATTGTTCTTCACAGGAAACCATTTATAACATGATGCAGTTTGGGCTGTTCTGTTTGCTGTGACACATCTGCATGGGATTGTTTACACCCCTGGAAAACAAGACAGTGCTAACAGCATGGCTGGAGAACTCTGGCTATATTCCTAGAGAGTTTCATGCAGGTGGCATCCAATTAAGGCACCTGACCCTTTGATTTGTCTTTTACGTCGATAATTGTATGTTTTTGAGGGGGACAGAGTGAAATCATATGTTGAATTTAAAACTCATGTACATTTTCTGCCAGCTAAATCCTTCATCACTCATAAAAGAAAACCAGAAACATACGACATCATGAGCTCATATTTCAAAAATGAAGCATCCAATTAAAGGAGTCTTTTTCAAATAGCAGTCTTTCTTCACTTCCATTGTAATCAAGTTATATTATTTTGGCAAAACTATTTACTTTTTTCATATGAAACAACGAATTCTGAGTAGCTGTACCTGAAAGTAAACAGAAATTGAAGCTGTGGCAGAGAAACCCATGGAAATCCAGGGGGGATCAGGGACAATAGTTTTGAACTAAAAGAGGAGAATTTTAGATTAGAAATCCATTTCCCAGAGAGTGGTGAGGCCCTGGCACAGGTTGCCCAGAGCAGCTGTGGCTGCCCTATCCCTGGAAGTGTTCAAGGCCAGGCTGGATGGAGCTTGGAGCAACCTGGTCTGGTGGAAGGTTTTCCTTCCCATGGCAGGGGGATTGGAATGAGATGATTTCAAAGGTCCCTTCCAACCCAAGCCTTTTGATGGTTCTATGAAATCCAATTTCAACCTATCCACACTGTTCATGGCCCTGAGCTACTCTTTGTCCTTAGTGCATTAGAAATTGCAGACTCCTTGCTTTTTTATTACACAAACAAGCAGTATCCTACATAGTTCAGAAGGGACTGGTGTTAGTCGAATAGTAACAAAATAGCAAATAATAATAATAAGAGAAAATTAAATCTGTAAGTAAAAGGAAGGAGCAGCTAGGTTGAGCAGCCCCCTGGTGACCACTCCCTGCTGAGAAGATGGACCAACACAAGGCACTAGCATTAAGATGAATTTTTTCAAAATATTTGTGAAAGAACAGGACAAATTTGAACACAATAGCAAAGTGGGCATGTTACAGCCACAAACGAAGAGGGACAAGACTGTAGCCAAGACCCTGTGCACAGCATGGAACATGTCATGGACCTCTGTGGGCTAGGTTCCTGCCAAGCCAAACAGAAGATATCTACACTAAACTCTCCCCAGTTGGAAAATTTATTTTGGTATCAAGAAATTAAATGCAGAAATTAAATACCAAACAACATTTTTGGTGATACTCCAACAGCAGCAATAATGAGTGTTATTTTGAGTTGCTATTACAAAACATGTCTGGCAAAGGGAAGCAGGAGACAAGTCTGATGGACAAGTCACACCAGAAAGACACCCACCAGAATTTCAGGAGTGAGATTACTCTGTTTCACTGCACTGGTTTGGTGGAAACTCGGGACTCTGCAAGAAGCATTATGATCAGCAGGATGGGTGGAATATAACAAAAAGAGGGCTCAAATCACAAGACTTTGAGTTTTTATAAAACATCAAGCCAAAAAGTTGAAACATAGGTTAAGATTCTTAAGTCTGTAAGAGAAACTATCACTATTTTCCATAGGAATAAAATCCAAGCTGTCCAAGTGCATCCTGATGTTTCCATTGCCTTTATATTCCAGGGTTCGTGAGTGAGCTCAAAAACTAACGCAGGAGCTGTCCTTGCTCTAAGGGACATTGTCATAGGATGCAGCAGCAAATGGGATGTCTGGCAACAGGGAATGTTTTTGTGTCAACTCATTTATTTGTGGAGGACTGTGCAGCACCCTGCCAAAAAAATAGGTGAAGGATGAAAACACGTTGGCTTCCTCACAGGAGACTCTCCAGGTCCTTGGGAGTCATTATAATGCCTGCTTTTGTACTGCTTAATTTCATCAGATCCAGGACTCTTTACACATCCCACGGGAGAGTCGTAAGGATTGCATGGTTGATGTCACCACATCTCTCAGTGGTATGATTGAGGTTTGCAAGCTTATGTGTCATTTCACTGCTGAGCTCATCAGGCTACAGAAGGCATTCTCTTCCTTCCTTCCTGCTTCTCAACGGCCCCATGAACTCCACTGACCTGTGCAATAGCTCATGTGTCTCTCCAAAGAAAAAGTGCATGTGCAACACAACATCAATACCTTGGTCTGTGCCATGCCTCCTCCAAATCATAAACCACACAATTGTTTAGGCTGGAAAAGATTATTGAGTGCCACTGTTACCCAGCACTGCCATATTCACCACCAAGCCACATTCACATCTTTCAGACACTGCCAGGGATGGCGATTCCACCACTTCTGTGGGCAGCCTGTTCCAGTGTCCCATCCCACAGCAAACCTCAGTTCTGTGAGGCAGTCTCCACAGCATGGAAATCCACATCTTTTAGGCCTATGGTGAAGAAGCTGTCTTATGCTTTTCTACAGTCATCCTAAACAACTAAGCCATTTCTTGGCAATTTCCAAGGGGAACTTAATTTAGATTTGACCTAACAACCTCCATTCCTTACATTACTACTGTTCTGCTAATCTCTAGGCTGCAGATTACTGCATTACGACCACAAAGTATAGGAAGAAAAGGACAGAAAAGAAGGGAAAGGGAAATCATGAAGCCCTTTGGAAATCACACAAAGAACACCCTTTCTGCCAAGATCAAGAATGTGATTTGTAATGAAAACAAACCTCACTCTCATAAAAAAGTTGTTGGACAGGAAAAGTGATTTCCACTAGCTTTAAGAATGAAGTTGGGTAATTTTAATTTATTTTCTAGGGGTGGAAGGTAAGGAGAAAAAATGTAATGGGGGGCATAATCCACCTCAGTCAGGAACTTGGTAACTTTCTGATTTCTTATAAGGTTTGCAGAGGAGAGTAACACTAATCAAACACTAACCAAATCAACCATCTAGGTGCAAACCATGGCTGTGTCTCTCTGTAACAGGAGCTGCAGCAATTTTGGTACTTCCTCTCCAGTTGTCCTGCTGCTACAGGACACCCTCATTTCCCACATTCCTTCTGTATATACCATGTACATCCGAATCAAGCAATTTACCACATCAGCTCTTCTGCCCAACTTCTGCAATGGGACTAAAGCTCTGGGGCCAGAGCTGTTCTTGTGCCATCTGCCCCTTGATTGACATAATTTAAAGGATCCAGATTACATTTACCCTCAAGTTTAAACTTTACAATCCCTGTTCATCAACCCCAGTTTATTTCAGCTTGAGGTTCCTACTTTATTTCCAAACAATAACTTTCCATAAAGCACCTGTGCTAACCCTAACCAAAACTAACCCCCAGCCCTGTGGTACTTTCACAGTGGCTGATCAGCCAAGGAAACTGCTCACTGAGTCCACACCCTACTATCAGTCAAATTTCATAGCAATTATTTGTAATGCAGCCATTTGGTAACAATTAATTATAGTAAAGCCTTTTCCTGTATTCTCTGTACTTAGCAAACTCTGCTTTGCAGCATCTTCCTGGGTTGTCTTAAGATGCTTTGGCAGATTTTTATGATGATTTTGGTCTCCTCAGTTCTATTTATTGCAGGAGAACTCATGCATGCCTCAGGCCAAACTCAGAAGGGAGCACAATCTGCAACCAAATGAGTAAGTGCATCCTCAAGGAATGGCCTCAGCAAGATTTCACCCTGATCAAAATCCCTGCTTCACAGGGAAGGCAGCCCTCCAGCACTCAAATTAGTCATTCTGGGCTTGCATGTGTCTACATTTACATGGTAGATTGGAACAAAAGCCGTAAATCAAGAGCTAAAACTGTGCTGTGGCCACCTATAGATCTGTATTATATATTTTCATGCAAAATACCAAGGCTGCACAATGCTCAGTAACAACTTTTGCATCCACCTGTAGATTGATGCAGTTGGAAAAAACATTTCCAAGCATTCAAATCCTTCTCTGGACACCTCTTTAATATTAAGAAATACTAGAAAGTGACACCTGATGACAGTGTTTTGTTAGTACCCTGTGTCTCTGCACTTCTCCTGAAGTGGCTGCAAGGAGAATTGAACAAGTTGAAGGCTGGAGAGGAAAACAAATATCCCTATTTCTGGAAATACTGCAGCAACAACACTTTGTTCTCACTAAATTTGTGCTTCTTCCTTGTGGTTTGTTCTCATGCCATTGTGAGCCTCTTCTCAATATAGTATTTCTATTTCACATCCAAAACAAACCAAGACAAAAACCAGAAAACACAGCACATACTAGGAAAGAAGAAAAAAGAATGCGCGGGTGGTCACTGGAAAAGGTTGTTGAGTTTCCATCATGCTAGGTTTCCAAAAACCCAGCTGGACATGGCCCTGAGCAGTCTGACCCTGCTTTGAGCAAGAGGGCTGGGCCCGATGATCTCCAGATTCCTGCCAACCTCAGTGAAGCGTGGGCACAGAGAACTGTTCCCAGCTCTTTGCTGTTTGCAGGTCTTGGGCAGCATCCTTAAAGCAAAACAAGCCCGTGCAAAGAGACTTCCAGAGCCTTTAGCTGCTTCTGATAGAGCCTGACATGAAGGAAGTCCCAAAGTACTGGAGATCTATGAGCCTCTGGGGCAGTTCTGGCTAAGAGCTGTGACAAGTTGATTTTTTTTTACCATAAAAGACAATTTTCTAACAATGTTAGCCCTAATGAGTAATAAATTAGGCTCTTACAAGTAAGGATTATTGCAACTTTAGTAAAAGTGCCATCAAAAAGGAGTCATGCTAGGTAGTTTGAGCATTCAAGTGGCAGAATTAGATAATCTTGGGTCCTTCCTTCCAAGCCAAACCATTCTATGGAGTCTAAAACCCATATGGAGTCCAAAAGAGACAATGATAGCCCAAAAAGCCCATGGTCATAATCATCTGCTCCCAGGTGGTTGACAATAGTAGCTTTTCTAAACCCATTTAATAAAGGCAGCTACAGAAAACAGGATCAACAGGATCACCAGGATCACAGAAAATCTGAAAACTGCTAAAAACCCTTACTGAGCTGGAAAGCTGATGAAAACACCAAGAAACCTAAAAAAACTCCAACCAACCAACCAACCAACCAACCAACCAAAACAAACAACAACAAAGAACCAAACCGAAACAAACAAAACAAAACAAAAAAAGACCAAAACCAAACACCCCCCATCCCCCAGAAAAATAAAAAAACCCCTCAAACACCAAAACAAAACAAAACAAAAAACCACCTGGCTTTTAAAAAAAGAGGCCAAGGACTGAGCAAAACTAAAAACAGGAAGTTTTGAGTATTTGGAGTATTTGTTGGACATTTCTAACAATCATCACAGAATGGTTTGAGCTGGAAAGCACCTTACAAATCATCCTGTTTCAATCCCTTTCTGTGGGGGCAGTCCCTGGCTTCAAAAATTATATGAGACCATTACTCTTCAGTCCACAGTGCTTGAAAACTACTTAATATCTTTTCTGTACCAAATAAGTCAAAGATCCTTTTCTCTAGAATTAGTGAGCAAGCTCCCAGGTACTGATTTTCCTATTTTAACACTTCAGCAACTTTTCACCAGAGTACAGTGAAACCACCACCCTCCCAAACCCATCTCTGCATGCCAGTTGCAGCTCTACATGCCTCAAGGTACTACCAAGTTCTCCTTTTTTTTTTTTTTTATCAGTTTAAATCCTTAGCATACCAATGCAACTCTCGATTCATTGCCAGGATCAGATATAAGGCCACTAGATTTCAACCTGCAGCATCTGTGCTGATTGGAGAGAAAAAACTGCAAATGATAGAAAACACTATACCCTTGTCAATCCCAGTTAATTATCCTCAATCTTACTCTTTTTAAAAATTTTTTTTTCAAGCTTACTTGCTTTTTTTTCCTGTCAGAGTGTCAAGGTTCTGGCACAGGTTGCCCAGAGAAGTTGTGACTGCCCCATCCCTGGAAATGTTCAAGGCCAAGCTGGACAGAACTTGGAGCAACCTGGTCTAGTGGAAGGTATGCCTGCCCAACTGGATTTTTAAGGTTCATTCTAACCTAAATCATGTGATGATGATACCCTGCCTCTGTGCCAGACTGATGCTCCAACAACAATTTCTTCTTGCAAAAGAACCCACAAATACACCTGAAGATATTTCTTCCCTTTCTCTTTGATAAGTTATGCTAAGCTCTAATTTTATCAATAAGGTGTTTCTTTTCTACTGGAAGAAAACAGGTTCAAAGACTCTCAGGACAGACTCTGAGTAGAGGAAAAGCTCAGTCCCACAGTGTGGAAGGAAACCATGCACAAGCTGTTAGCAAACATCCTTCAAGGTTTACTTAGGGAAAGGAGCCGAGCATAGACACACAGCTGCTAAACATACTTTTTTCCAATACAGGCAAACCCCAAAGCAGTATTTTTCTAGTTCATGATCCTATATTATGATCAGTTTTCTCTGGATTGAATATTGCCAAGCTGAAATCATCTGCCTTTGTGTGCAGCTGTGGGGATGCACAACCACCTTCACCTGTGAAATCATTAGACTTCAGGAACTATTTCTGCATTAGAAACAAAAGCATAAAGTCTTAATTCAAGATTTTTTATTTTTTTAGCAGGCTTTAGATAGGTGTTTTTTGGGGTTTTACCTGGTTTTTGCTTGTTTGTTTTAAAAATCCCATTGATTTAGTCATGTGTTCTGTTCAAAGGGCCCTTTTTCTATTTTTGCCCTGAAATTTCAGAAGCTTGTTCTGCCACTGGGAGAAAGACTGAGACTGTATTTTCAGTCACAATGGTTTAACCTTTCCAGAAAACATGCAGTCTTCTGTGATTCCCTGCATCTTTAAAGCACACATAATCCCCCGCTAGTTTCAGTACTTCCTCTAACTTCAGTTCACTTTCTTAGCATTTTTTTGAAAATTCATGTGTTACTGCAGCACCAGAGCACGTTCATTAAACTGCTGAATTTAAAGCAATTCATTAATGCCATTTCACTTGCTCTACAATTTACCCACAGCTTTCTGACAAGATACAAATCTATCGCCTGCTAATTCCCAGTACCAAAACTTATCACCCCCATACCTACTCTTTCTTCTGTTCCAAGAAGGGACATCAAATTAATTTCAGGAATGAAGATGCAACGTATGAGGGACATGGGATATGCAAATACTGCTTTACATACTGATGTTTTCTTTTTAGCAAGGGCTATTTTATAGGGCTGTGACAAGTGGATACATGGCTGCAGGGGGATGAAGTATCCTAAGGACAGGTAAGAAAAAGCTGCACATCTGCCAGGGCAGGACAAAAGAACAGGCACTGATGCCTGGAGTTCATGCAAAGGAGAGAAGGCCAAATGCTCCAAGCACCTCCTCTTAATGTCATTATCAAAAATCAACAAAAAACCCAAACTATATCTACCCTCCATTTTAGCTCATCTTGCCTACTTCTTATTTGTCAAGGTGTTCATATGATGAAGTTCTGAAACAGACAAATTCAATAAAAGAATCTAAAAAAAATCCAATTGAAAGTTGGAAAAGGAGCAAGAGTGTCAAGAATGAACACACTGATTACCAAAGTTCCTTCTAAATTTCTTACATCATCCCTAGACATCCCCACCATGTGCTTCAACTTGCCAACCTTAAATCAATCATGTCTCAGAAAAATGAAAAGGTTTCAGGTGTTAAAACAATTTGCTATCTTCAAAGAAGTGTCAAATAGTCCACTATAGTTGTCCATACCTTTGCTCCAATCATCACTAAAGAGGCAAACAAAAGTCTTACATAAAACATCAGAATAAATTGGACCAGAACCCAACAATATAGTGAATGCATTTGGTGTTAAATTCACCATAGGCCATTTCTTGGTATCTATTTTTGGCTGGGGAGAGCATGTACCTTCACCTAAAACCGAAACTGTAACTTAGGGCAATGTTCTTAGTCATAAGTACTTAAGAAAAATCTTGCTCTGTCTTGTATTCTCATGGCCTTCCAGTCCTAGATATGCCAGGGACATTCAAAGCACTGCAAGAGCCCAGGTAACAATCAAAATTTGATACAAGCCAGAACTGTGTGTGTCACCTTCTGTGGGCCTTTATGCAAAGCACAGATTGTCCACTGCCAGTATCATCAGTATTAACTACTTTTTGTCATTCTGCAGCAACATGGAACCTTCATAACTTAGACCATAACTTCTTCATTGCCGTGATTTCATTAAAACAAAGCAAAATCTCCTGAATAGTTATCCAAACCTTAACTACCTACAATGACATCCTGGCAGGGTTATTATTTAACTTAAGAAAGAAATGTGGAATGTTTCATTTATAACAATATTATTCTCTTTGATCCTGAGCACTAAGGACAGGAGAACCCAAACCAATACTTATTTCAATACAAAGGCAACAAAAAATGTATCATTAGTTTCATAATCCACTATTCTAGTATTTGCACGTCAAATTTATCAGGACATTTCTCCACAATTATAAAACTACATTATTTTGGAACTAACGTAGATGGAAAAAGAAAACAGAAGGAAAAAAGAAGTATATGAAGGTTCTAGTGATTTAGTTTATAAGGTAGCTGAGGTTAGAGAAAACCAAGAGCCCCCTCTAGGGGTTACCACGAGTTCTAACATAGGTGGATACTCAGAGCAGGTAAGATAAATGGTTTTTAGGGTTTGTATTTTTCAGTTTGAGTTACTCCAACTGGAATTTCACCTTAATGACAATATCAACAGTAAAATGATAGCTTAAAAAAAAAAGAATGACGCAAAAAGCTGTATTAGACTTTGGATGAAATCTACTTACAGTACTTCAGCACCAAAACGTGGGCAGTTAGGCTTATACATGTATATACAATTAAATGATATGTCAAAGTCATAAAATGCTTAGTTATTTATAATGAAATCTATACAAAACAGTTAAAAACATGGTTTTATATACATTTTGGAAAAAAATGTATTGTCTTGATTACCAGAATGTATTAAAACTGGTTCTCTTGTCCCATCTGAACCCAAACCGCTCTCTGTGACTTGTAACTATCACAAAACCCCAATGTATTGCTTCAACAAGCCAAGGCTAAGGCTAGTTTTGGAAACCTACAATTGTACACCCATTTAAGCTTTTAAACTCCCCAAATTGTCAACTTTAAAAACAGCATGTAAGAGTAAAATATAGATTTTTAAAAGTCTTAGCTCACTTCTAAATTCTCAAGTTCAACTTGGAAAGATGTTGAACTATTTATCCCCAATTTTGAAAAACTGATTAATAGCAAAATACACCTCCTTCTCCCTGGTTTGTACTAGAGTTAATACAACTGCCTGTTACACAGGAACTTTTTCAACAACTTGTCTCACTTTAAATTTTATATTTAAATAAATAATCAAAGGTTAACTAGAGTAGATGAGCATTTTGTATGCTTAGGGCACAAAGAAATGCCTCATCTACCATTACCCTACTTCTTGTAAAGCATGAAAACAAAACCCCACTAGCAAATCCACTTTGTTACCAGTTAACAGTTTTGCTCATTTCCAGACATTTGCCAACAATAATTTCTAAAAAATATTTTAAGCTTCTGAAAAAAAAAATTTAAGTGAGCACAAGTGCAAGAAAGCTAACCAATTTTCAAAATTACTGGGGCTTTTCCAGCACTGTCAGAGACATTTTTTCTCTCACATGCTATTTGAAAATAAAAATATTTATTAAACGTTTTCTATTTTTTTTATGGTGTTTTGCTCAACAGCTAAGAAGACACAGCAAAATAATGATCCCTTTTCACTTAAAGCTGTTTCAGTATCTGGGCAAGGGCTTCAATAGCACAAGCTGTAGAACTCACTGCAGATTTGTTTTTGAACAGGAGTACATTCCACTGTCACAGGTTTACTAAATCTTGGTACCTACATCTCTTCTACTTTTCTTTTTCCAAAACAATTTTTTAGATGCAGTTTTTGCAATACTGTCTTGTTAAAACATACTGAAGCTTCAAGAGTCCAATGAACAATTCTAATAGGCAAAGTGCTCTAAGACATCACAATAGAAGGGCATCTTGGATGCTCAAAATCCCAAGATATTTTAAAGTGCACTCCAGTGTCCCTATTCCTTAGGACTGTTCAGCAGAACTTTGAGAGGGGCTGGGCTCAGTGCCATCCTCAGTGCTACTGTCCACATCTTGCTCCATTGCTGTCTCCTCATCATCGAGGCGCTGACTGGTGAAGTTGTTGAGCTCCAGGAGCCCGCTGGGTTCCACCACCACATTGGAGCTGGAGTGACAAGGGATGGAATAATGAGGGATAGTCTGAAAGAAAGAAAATATTTAAGTTTAATGAACAATTCTGAAGGTAAATGTATCTGTGCAAGGACAGAGATTTGTGAAAAAGGGATTATTTCGTTTCCAAGGGCAATTTTCCCTAGCTAAGGCTTCAAAGCACCCTTTTGCTGGATTGGGTTGTGAAATGTGAAATTTGAATAATCTTGCTCTCCAGGCAGTGATCTTGGCCTTTGATCTTCCCTAAAGGTCTGTGACAGTATAACCAGTGCCCATCATCCACCATAATGCAAACCCAAAGCAGAGATAATATTTTCTTCAGCCTGATCTTTTTCAGACAAGATGTGCCGATGAAAGAATAACCTGAGTTAGAATGATCCACAAGGACCATTGTGTCCAACTCCTGGCCCTGCACAGGACAACCCCAACAATCCAGCCAGACAGGGCATTGTCCAAGCACTCCAGGAGAATTTTGCTTTTTGTATAGAACAGAGATCAGTCTCTGGCCCTGCTCAGAGCTGCAGCTCAGAGGCTGAGAAAACACAATAGCTATTTATTCCTAAGATTATTATTATGGTTATTATGTTATTTATTTTTACTTATACTTTCATAGGTTAGAAGATAAATCTCTGACTTTATACAACTGAAATTCTGGGCACTATTTGACTTGTGAAACACCTCACAGCATGCCACAATAATAAATAGTACCAATACTCAAAAGATACAGGTTTGAAGCAAAACAGAAATCTACCTTTGTCTATTTAAGGAGGACTAAAAGTGAATACAGAACTGGCAATTTCTACAAAAGAGAAGTTAGCCCCAATAAAGACTTCACAAAGTAGCATGAAAAATTTGAAACCTCTGTACACAGTTTCCCACATCAGAAGTATTTTCACTGTAACACAAGTGTGATACATATTAAAACAATTTCAATCCACACTACCATTTGTGTGAACATAAGCCATGCCAACTTGTCTATAAAGATTCACGTTATACCACTTGGAAGACGTAAATACCTCCTCAGTTGACATTCTGACAACTTATTACAACATAAACCATCATATTTAAGGCAGTAGAATCAATGAAAATATCAAGCACAGCAGTTAGGATATTCACAGCATTTAGGCTAAAGATCAATAGTATTTTTATCTCAGAAGTGGTCTTTATCCTAAGTGAAGTTAAAAATCTTTCTTCCAATTTCAGACCTTATTTGCTGAACTCTTCCAGTAAGCACAACCTACTATGTCATGAATTTTATACTCAGAAGCAACTTTAATAGGTTAATAATATAAAAGATTCTAGCACATAACTCCATACTAAGTATTGCGCAGTTTTAAGCATTGCAAACAAAAGTACTTTGTAAAATCAGATTAATTTGGTTGCTTTCTTAACAAAAGAAGAAAGATACTGAGAACAGAGTGAATGATACAGTACTAGAGAAAACTGAGCCCAATTAAAAAGAATTACACTTCAAGGTAGCAATTGATTACAAGCTAAGAGCGGAAACAGAACCAAAACTTGAGGAATAAACCCAAAAGTACTTGAACATCATTAAATGACAATCATCACATCAGACACGTGCTTGCTCTGCTCAGTCTTTGCCTTATTTGCTCAGTCTTCTCTTACCTGGACAACAATTTCTGATGAGCTCTCTTCAGCTTTCTTTTGTGATATATTCTGAATGTGTATGAACTGGTTTGTTGTAGGTACTCCTCGTGCATCGAGTTTCCTCTCTGTTAAAGTAGGACCAACAGCAGGAGGACTTGAGCTGGTTTCTGCATGTGTCTGTTGCTGGGGGATGGAAGGTGCCGTCATCCCTACTGCAGCCACCCTCGGGCCCTGGGTACAAGGTGACGACTCTGCTTCACTAGCAGCTTTACTAGTGGACGTGGCCTTGTTTGGGGGATCCACTAGCGTGTGTTCTATGTTTGCATCAATCTGAGCTTCCACCATAGACACTCTCAATATATCTGCTACTGATGTCTCCGTGGATGCCTGCATGGGAAATAGGCTGGTAACCAGCAATGCCAGTTTGGGCACAGAACTGCCACCTGCTACCTTTGAAACAAAAGGAGGCTCAAGCCCCTCAAAAGTTATCTCTGTAACAGTGGATCCTTGCATTACAGTTAGATGTTGCACCTGAAAATCAAATTTTTGTTGTGCATATTACAGTTAATATTTTTATTGAAATCCTCATCAATATTTCCAAGGACAGAATGGCACAAACAACATACTTGCTATTAGGAAGACAATTGAAACTCAGTGTTTTAACAAAGGAATTAGCAATGATAGGGCAACAGTTAATTGAAGCCTGGGGAAAAGCAGCTTTTTAGGCTGCTAGATAAGGATTGTAGCAGTATAATACCACAGCAGCCTAATTTTCCTTTGGGATTTACAGCCCCCTGGTATGTTTGCTAGTTTTCACATCTACTCCTGAAAGGGTTAAAAAAAAAGGTACTTTTCTGGAGTTAGTTAAAATACATTTTTTCCCATGTTCCTCAGTCTCTGCCTTTTTCCCTCCCAAGGAAAAAAAATCAAATTACTCCTCTACATGAAAGCCATATAACTTCAGGAAGATGTAAACTACAAAGGAAGAGGAACAATGGAGAGCCTTAGGAGACTGCAGTGTATTCATCTTTATTTCTACAGAAATAAAAAGTGCTACTGCAATGGAAATTACTAATGTGTCATTATCTAAAAATTAAAAGAAAATAACTAGGGACAAATTCCATGCACCAGTGGTGGCTGAAATTAATAAAAACTGTCCAACAAAACATGTTTGTGAGCTCTATGGATTTTTTCCCCTATAACATGTGCTTCTCTCTCCTAGTGTCAACCTTCTGCTGGGGTAACTACTACCAGCGGAATGAGGGATTCTCTATTGCCAGGACAAAACACTGCTACAGCGACAGGGTCGGTGTTTTACTTATTTTTTTTTCCTTGAACAGCGACGTGTATTTTGCATGCTATCAATATTCCGTTACCTGGCTTGCTGGCTGTTTCTCTGAAGAGGCAGGTAGCTGCATTTGACTCTGGGGGGGCTGGGGTTGCACGAAGATTTTTTGTGCCGTTGGTGCCTGTTGCAGTTTGGGCAGCTGCTGCGTGGTTTTTACTGCAAGCACCTGTACTACAGTTTGCTGTGGCTGTGCCACTAAGGTAGGGAGTTGCCTTTCTTTGGCCATCATATGGTGTGGGGGGTGCTGTGCATCTGGTTTGGTCTGTGCTTGCTCTTGCTGCAGGGGGGTTAGCTTTTGATGCCTTATGGAAAGTTGGGGCATTTGTGGGAGTTTGTGCTGGATTTGATCAGCCTGCAGGTGGATTGTCTGCTTCTGCTTAGTCTGGAAACACTGCAGAGTTTTCACTTGCAGTTGAGTCTGTTCCAGCTGTGGCTGACTCAGTTTTTGCTGCTTTTGTGTCTGCGGTTGTGTCAGGGCAGATCTGTAAAACAGGCCAGTCTGAGGATCTAGGGTGTCCATCTCTTCCACTTCTCCTTCCTCAGTTCCAAGTTGTTCACTGTGTTTGGTAAACGCAGTGTGACTGCTTAAGGCCTTAAGAAGAAGAATTTAGAGCAAGTTAGTAAAGAGAAGGATAAGAATATCTAGAATATCAATCTAGAAATAATTTTTAATGTTTCAACCATTTTAACCATTACAGACTCCCCATTCACATATAGAAAAATACTCTTAATGTGGGTATTTCACAAATATTTAAGCAATCAAGATCTACAATCATGATAAACTGTGGTACATCTCTATGTGAGAACATGAGCTCCACAACTAACCCTTAGAGGGATTATGTAGATCTAGTTTGTGTGAGACTGAGTCTCAAAGCTTCCTAAGGTTGCCTGGCAGGTGGATATGAAGCAGCAGGGAGTAGCAGGTGGCTGAGCCAGAAGCTCCTCATTCAAGCCAGTCTCTCTGCACAATAAATTTTTATTCTGCCCCTTAAAAGTCTAATCATCTTCTCTAGGGCTTCTTCTGCAGAGTCCCATATAACTATATATGTAACTGCAGGGCTGCCCTATTTCAGGCAGAGATCCTCTCTTCTCCTTCCTTTCTCAAAATTGCATTACAATTTTTCTTGGGCATTACACAAAACATCTGATTTTTTGAGGGAACGAGCAACCTATGCTTTGTAAACCAAAATCTATAAATGTATTGACAAAAGGCGTTTTAGCAAGATCAAACAGCCTAATCCAACACCTGCAAAAATATACTGCCTGACACGAGTTTGTAACTCTCACACAGTACTGTTCTGGACTGCAGCTGAAGTTCCCACAAGTCAAAGCATTGCAGAATTGAGCAAGGCCTGATCAAAATGATTCGAGTAGCTTCAGCAAGATTTCACCACAAACTGCACTGCTTGTTTGAATTCTTTGGAATCCTCGCAATCCTGACCTAAATATGATCTAAGTTTTTGATTCAGAGGAGTCTTCCTATTCACAAACTAGACATCAAATGGAAAAGATACTGTGTGCCCTATGTACTGACCAAATTCCATTTCAGCCCTCTTCCCTCTACATTACCACAAACATAACTTCAAGAAGTCGGGCCACTGCAATACTACAACCTCCCTCACCATCAAAACACAATCACAGAATGGTCTGGGTTGCAAAAAAACCTTAAGGACTATCTAGTCCAAGGCAGAGACACCTTCCATGAGACCAGGTTGCTCCATGTCCTGTCCAACCTGGCCTTGAACACTTCCAGGGATGCAGCATCCACTTCCCTAAGCAATCCATGCCAGGGCCTCACTATCCTTACAGTAAAGATTTTATTTCTAATATTTAATCTAAACCACCTCTCCTTTGGTTTACAGCTATTTAAGCGATACTAAAATCATTCATTTGCCTGTATGCTGAACATTTTTGGTGGCAGCACCATGATACATTATTCAGAATAAGCCCTGGTCCTATGCAATTTATATGACCTACTGCTGTTTATAGACTGCTGGGAGAAGAAAGGATCCAACCTGCTGCATGATATGGGTAATGGCACCAGTGGAGGATGCAGGAATAGATTTCACCACAACAGAAGTCTGCGTTGCTGTCTGCGACTGAGCCACGTGCTGCAGCAGCGTCCTCTGGGGCTGAGATGACTGGTGGGGCTGGGACCGATGACTGACTGAAAGTAAAGAGGTCAGTGGCACTTCTCCAGAACTAACTGCAGGAACTTCAACTGTCTGCTTTGCAGTTAAGCTTCAAATGAAAGCACACATGAGTGAAAAAGATCTAAGTATGGAAAATGTCTTTCACTCTGTGCTAGTGTCTACTATCGAATGTTAAGAGATAGATCTATTCTGAGAAACCTCTTGAAGTAGCAACTCGGGGGTTTTGCTTTGGTGTCTGTTTCCTAAGTAACCACACTTGGTCCAAACCTCCTCTGGCCACCCTTTCCCAATACACCAATTCTGCAAGCAGAGTTTATACTTGATGTTTGGCTCTGGGTTCTTTATACAGCACTAGAATATTGCTGTAGAACACAAGCTGTTCTGCAGTTTTTACACTGTTAAAGGCACCTCCACAATTCACTGCAATTAAGAACAGCAAGCCTTGCTCACCAGGTTTCTAGCACTGACAAACACAATACTCCAGAGAGCATAAGCTAAATTTGAAAGATTAGCAGACAGAATGTTTGGGTATTATTAAAGCAAGTGAGGCTGATCAGAAATCATACATCAAAAAATGAAGGCCTTGTATGGGTCATGTCACTTCTGAGAACAGATCTAGCTTGAGTTACAGAGCTGTAGTGATAGGTCTGTAATTAAACAGTGGAAAATCATTTGCTGCTGAGGAAAAAAGAAAAAACCCAACAAAAAAATCCATTCTATATTCCAGTTACTGATAAGACATGAATCCAAATCACTTTATGCCTGTCCATATTAATAAGCATTAATATTTATGTATTTCTTAGTTACAAGCATTTAATCACTGGAGAACAAGCAAAGTTTAAACTCAGTTGAAACATAACTTAAAACTAAAAGGTTCTGGTGACCTTTCTGAAAGTTTAAAGAAAGGTCAACTTTTGAATAAGTATGGTGATTTTACCTTCTCACTTTGAGAAGGTTGGTTTATATCAATACTGGCCTGCATGCTGTGCCAGATTTATCCTGGATATCTCCCAACAATTCCTACACAATTGAAAATTTAATTGAAAAATAAAGTTTCTAACCTATATGGTTGTGTAGATATTCTTCCGAATGTGAACCAATACAGTGTTGTCTTCCTGAGTCTGCAGACAGACAAAAAATGGTGACACTGAGATCTGTGAATTGCTCCCTTCATCTCATGAGGAAGCACATGCTGAATCCTAGCTCCCAAATACCTAATCCTCTGGTCTAGGCCCATGCAGGACATTTCACAACAGACTCTACTTTCTTCACTATCTTACTATGGAATTTTTAGCAGAATATAGAGCTATGTGGGTTACCGATAAATTCAAAAAAGCACAAATTAAACCAAAAAGAAACTCAATTACTTGCATTCATTGGCAATGTTCAGAGAAGATGTGGGAAGGGACAAAAATCTAAGTACAAAATAAGCAGTTTAGTGCTGCAGCAGAATCTGCCACTGCCAACCCATAGGAGCCTGTACTTCTCCAGCAGATTCCCACATTTCAAATCCATGTTTAGAGCAATCTTAATATTTAAAATATTATCTCCATATCTCCAGGAAATTTTCTGCCATTGTACTTTGTGTGGCTTCTAAGCTGCAGAAAGTACTGAAGTCTACAAAGACACTGACTGTAATTTTCCATCCTCTCTTCAAAAGGCCCTCTTGTAAATCAACTTTCACAGCAAAACCCAGCACAAAAATTGTAACCACTAACAGAAGCTCAATGCACAATATCTGTGTCAGTGAAGATACCTAACTGCTAATTGGAAAGCACTTTAACACCATATACTATACTTTGGAATTTGTTTTAAAGGATACCCAAGGGAGCATGATTCAAACATCTGAAACTGAAGCCAGGTACAGTACGTGCTACATAAAGGAATAACAGTAACATCCCCCCAGCTCCAATTTCACACAACTTAAATTCAGGCCATTCAAGAGATGGGAGCAAGGGAAGGAGGTACAGAACAACATGAAAATATCAGATTAGATATTTAGCACTAAAATCACTGGAGCTACAGGTAAGTAGTAATACAGTTTAACACTATTAAGTTTTATTTCTCTTCGCCAATGTAGACTTTCAACATGTTTTTGCTTTCATTTTCCAAATAATATAGAGATCAACATTGTGGGCTTAAGAAATTAAAATGGAAAACAGGTAATCTGATCCATTCATGTTTGTAGGGAAAGTGGCTCATACCTAGTGTTCTGGGATAGCAGGGAACATCAGAGATATAAGAGAAAGGACTTGCACAAAAGGGATGTCCAAATAGGAGGAGTCAAGAATTTAAAGAGATGAATTTGAGTAATTTATATATTTTATAAGTGTGTATTTATTAGTTCAAAGTTTCCCAGCAAATGAAGAACCTGGGGCTAAATGCATGCTAAATGCACAGCTGGCTTTATCTCGGGACTAAATGGATTTTAACAACCTTGATGTCTGACTCCTTTCAGTATCTACAAAAACTACTGTTTCTGTAGCTTCATTTTCTGCTCTCTCCTTACTGAGGATTTTACTTTAAGGGTGGTAGGACAGTCTGTCTTTTACATCCAGGGAACAGAGAATCTACTCAAGTGGGCTATCCTGAAGCAACCACCCTTTGTTTCAGTTAGAAACATTTTCCCTTATGCAAGGGAAATGCAATCTCTGTCCCCTGCACAGGGCCTCAGGAGTGGAAGACTCATTCCGTCTACAGAAAATTACAGTAAAAACACAGAAGTAAAACCTACTGTAAAAAAACTCCAAAATTAAGTCCTCAGACTTCAACTACAAAGCCACCCTCACACTACCTTAGCCACTTACCAGTTGTGATATATTCAGCCACTAGTTCTGACTCTACAACAGCAATTGAAGGACTTTCTGGAGAATGCCTCTTTTCTTGAGTCATCTGGATTGGAACAGCCATTTGGCTCAAGTCAATCGTAGGTTGCCTTGGCTTTGATTCCAACTTTTCCTTCACTGCTTTAGAAGAAAAGCAAAGCATAAAATCAATCTTTAATACAGAAACCTTCATAATAAGATAAATCTACAATATAAATGTACCAGCTTAATTAAATAAACACTACAGAATAAATGCAAACAAACTGGTATAGGATAAAAAGGAAGGAATCAAGTTGATTCAAAATAAGTGCTTTCCAATTACAAAACTTAGTACAAAAGCCTGCTTAAGCAAAAATTAATCTCTGAAGTTATCCTAAACAATTTCAGACCTGTTGTCTGCTGAAGCTCCAGCAAAGCTTTTATCGTGGAAGTAGCTGACTGAGATTCACTGGATACATCCTGGTAAATTATTGTAGGGTTTGTGTCCACAGCAATTTCATGTTCAGACCAATCTTGACTTCTTGAAGCAATCACATGGACTACAGGCTGAGAATCTGTTTGAAAAAGAAAAACAAAAAACAAAGGCACATCATAGAATCATGGAATAGTTTGGGTTGGAAGAAACTTTAAAGCTCATCTGATTCCAACCCCCTGCCAAGGGCAGGGACACCCTTCACTAGAGCAGCTTGCTCCAAGCCCCGTCTGACATGCCCTTGAACACTTCCAGGGATGGGGCAGCAACAGTATCTCTGGGAAACCTGTGTCAGTTCAAGTCATCATAGAAACATTTTGGGTTGCAGGGCTCTCATGCAACCTCTTGCTTTAAAGCAGGGTGGTAGCTCAAAATTATACCAAATTATTCATTGCTTCTTAGTTTTGAACGTTGCCAAGGATGCATACTCTCATTCTGCAACACTTTAGTTTCTATTTCAATTGATTCTTGAAGTAAAACACTGTTGATGTTATAAACAGTTTCCAGCAAAAACCAGTATTTTGCAGAAGATTTTGTTTGAAAAATCAAAATTCAGCAGTTGGTTTTATTTTTAAGTTGAATTTGCCTTGGATTGAGCTTCTTTTACCAGAAGGTTTTAGCAGTTCAGGTGATCAGCATGTATTCAGCATTCTGAACTAACAGCACCTAAATTTTGGTAAGCTGGTTGAATCTTCAGAACTTTTAAAAAACTTACTTAAATGGCCATATAGACCAACAGCTACAAAATTAAATAGAAAAGGTAGAAAGGTTTCACTGAGACATTTGCTTCTATTTGCTGCAGTGATACATATAACAGTCACTCCTAAACATAGGTGGGATTTTGTTTATGCCCTATTATTTATGCTCCTCTTACACACAAAGAGCTGCATCAGTATCATGGCTTGAAGCCAGGGCAGAATTCCCACCAGGACTGCATGTGTAATATACATCCTGATGCACATACACATCTATAAAAGGATCAAGACTTGTGTTGGTCCCATGGCGGTTTTCAGACATGCAGCAGAGAGATGCTTCTCACACTCTGGAAAGATAACAGCAGAGCATGGACTGCCAAAATAACCTCCTAAATTTGCTGCCCTGCCTACCTCTGGCAGGTTCTCCAGGAAGAGGGAACAGGTTGCATTGTAACAGCAAGTTGGAGGGCAGCAAGACACCTTATCACCATCTTCAGGATTAATGGAAGCATACAATAAGTAACTCAAAAAAAAAGAAAAATGTAAAAATAAGGGAACAATGGCACTTCACTGCAAACAGATGGGGTGAAACCTGTGCTAAATGGAGAAACACAGAACTCTCTGGGGCAAGCTGGCCTGCTTGGAAGACAGTCCACTCATACATTATGTGACACCAACACAGACCTTGAGAGCTCTGGGAAGACTCTGTAGAAGAAGAGCTACTGTCAGTGTAGGTTTGTGGTTCTTCTTTCACTTCTGGCAGAGATGAGTTTCCTGTCTCTGCTACCCTTGAAGCCTGCTGTAACGTTTCAGTCACCAGCTGTCTGGTTTGTTCACTCACAACTGTTGCTTGAAATGTCACTGGCTTTGGCTTTATGAGGACCTAATTAGAAAGGTAAATTTTGTTTATAGTAAAAGCACTCAAGAGAACAGATCTGAGCAAAGTACAGGGTGCCACTCAGATCTATGTACACGACCTACATAATATTTTACTTAGAAAGTCTACCTCTAAATTCAGTAACTTTGATTATTAAACCACAAAGTCCAAGTAAATGGCAATACCTCTCACTCAGTAATTTTAAGTGTTTAACACAATAAACCACTAAAGTTATTTTTCAGGACTAGAGAAAACCAGTGTGATAAGAGAAAGCTACACAAGTGAGCTGGAACATGCACTGCACTGATAAGGACAAGCACTTCCACAAGAAATACAGTCCTGAACAATCAAAACACACAAAATGTTACATCTGATAAAAGCTTATTTCTTTCAAATACTAAAGTGCAGCCAGAGAAAAAGCTGAAACTGAAAGCATCCAGAAATAAGCCAGATTCTCTGTATACATCCCAACCAACTACACAAGGTTGCAGGGACAGCCAGAACAGGTATTAAGCAGAAAATAAACTTCAATAAAACCTCGGATTTGATGGGTGACCTATGTCCAGACTCTGCATCTTTATTTCTAATGGTCTAACCATTAGCTGTAAGATGGAAACAAGTATCTGGAGCCATGGTCAGACAGTTTCAGCTACAGAAAAGGCTTAGTAAATCCTTTTGACTTGCTCTAGGCCTTCAGAAAAAGATAACAGATGCAGATACTGTGCTTGAGAAATCAGGATCGAGGCCACCTCATTACACCACTAAGTCTCATTCCCCACAGATATATATTAAACCTGGAACAAATGAGGAAACACATTGAAAAATTATTTACTTCCCATTAAAATTTAGGGGTACATTCCAAGACAGAAAGGGGTCCTCACTGTACCTGTGTTTTCCCTTGCTGCCCATAAACAATTTTAGTTGGGATGATTTTGGTGGCTGGCTGGACCGTGGACCCTATTCCTTTTGGCTGTGTAACAATCATTTTTGTGATGGGTCTTGTGGCAGTGATGATAGCAGGTTTTGCTCCTGCTGGCACTGCCTGAATAGTTTTCTCCCCCTGTAGAGAAGTCAAAGTTTACAGGTTAACTTAATGGAATTGTTCAGTGAGACCCAATTTTCAAAAAAACCCACAGTTATATGTGAGTATGTGTACCATGAAATAAATCTGCTGCTACAACTACATTTACTTGATACAAAACACATTAGATGGCCAAGAACAAAAGAACTTATGGTTTTGAATGGAAAAAGCTACCAAAATCCACTTTTCCATTACCTTACCTTTTGAGCAGCTCTGAAGGGGTGAATAAAAAGAAGTAACTAAAAGATGAAGTTTTTAACATTTGAACTTTTTCAAATCCTTCACAAATGTTTTTTTAAGACCACCAATTTCAATTAACACTAACTTTGGCAAGACATCTACAAAACTTGAACTGAGATTTTAAAACTAAATTTATACATTTTTGCATTGTCTTCAGGATGAAGACAAGAATTGTGTATGGACTTTTTTCCAACTAAAAGTTCACTTCATCAAAAAATGCAGATTCACAGCTGTTTCACAGGAATCATTTGACTATAGATAGTGTCTCCATATGACCAGACCCTTGATAGCTTAAGAAGAGCAAAGACATTGAGCATGCTTTTTTAAAGCTCTGCACAGTAACAAACCAAGTGAGTAAGTAGTTTGTTCCTACGAATATCCATGCAATAGCTGGAAATCCCCCAAACCATACTAGCTACAAAAATACCATCCCATTTTGGTAGCTACTATTGCGTAACGTCATAAGATTTCCACTTGTCTAGAAATACACCTTTAATTCTAAATCTAGGGAAGTTCAAAACCTAAAACAAAAATCAAAATATTTTGAAAAACCCTTCTTGAGGAGTTCTTGAGTAGTTCTGATACTCAAGCAGCCTTTTAAATTTTACAGGACTAAGGCATTAAATCTCACAATTTTATCTAGGAACATTGATAATTTTTACTTACAGATAAGCTTAGTTGATGCCAGAACTTTGATTTTATTCTTAGGTATACCTCAGGTTATCCAAAAAATAATTCACCACTATGCAATACCCAGGGCACAGGATGTCATAATGTTACACACCACATTACCTGAAAGTGGTTCCCCTATTGTGAAGACAGTTTATTTCTGCCCTTCATATCCCAAAGACAAATGGTTGGAAGTGCAAATTATTAACACAGGACCCTGGTTCTCACTGCAGCAAACAGGCTAAGATTCTGGTAATTTTCATCTACTTAATTGCTTCAGAAATACAAATTCATTATCAGTGGGAAAAAAAACCCAAGTTCTAAAGTTTGTATTTTCCTTTACATTTGAAAACATCCCCAGTTTGCTTTAAGCATGGAATCATATTCTGCAAACCATAGTCAGTTTTCAAACATCCCTGGCATCAAGGCATGCAGGATCTGTTAAGGAGCTCATGCACAGTTTGCTTTCAATTGAGCCTTTAGCAGAATGAATGCAGCAGCCACCACACAGCTTGACACTAGGCTCTCCATTTGAGACTTGAAACAATTACTTACCCCAGCATTCAACAGTGTTGTGACAACATTTTTGCCTGGAAGCCCTTGAATTGTAGTTCCTTTTCCAGTAGTTTTTTGCACAACGATCACATTGGGTTTCGATGTCATTGGAATTGTAGTGATTTTGGTTGTAGTTCCTAAATTTTTGTGGGAAAATAAATAATGCAGGATTTATCACATTTTGTATATTTCCTTTCAGCATAGAAGTTGGTAAGCTATAGGGGAATCATTGTATTTAAACCTGACAGCACATCAAGAAACCAGCAGCATCTGGAATGGGAATTCATATCGCCCAACTCAGCATGGAAAGATTACATGCCAACTCGATAAATCTTTCACCTACAGTGAAAACAGGTGTGCCCAGGGGAACATCATGTATGCTATATTAGGATAGGCAACCCCTTCTCACAAGGTACAGAGCAGACTAGCACAGTTTTCTCAGGCAAACATGTAGGACTTTTCAAAGGCTGGAGTTAGGGTGGGATAAGGACATCACTAATAACTCAACTCAAGGTCCTATTTGCACAGACAAATACTCTTCTACAGATGAACTCTGTAGAAGAATCTACGTACCAAGGATGTATCTCCAGTCAAAAGAAACACAAGCTCTTTCTGTTGTAATGTAAGTGATGAGTAGTGGATTGAAAGAAGGAAAAAAGAAAAACATGCTATTGTTTCACAACAAGTCCATAAAAGCTAAGTTCAGAAACGTGGTGGGTTTTTTTGTGGTTTTGTTTTAGGTTGGTTTTTTTGTTTGTTTTTTTGTGGGGGGGGGTGTTATGATTTTTTTTTGTTTCATGGTTCTTTTTGGTTGGTTTCTTTTTTCGTTGTGGTTTTCGGTTTGTTTATTTATTTTTTTTTAAGAGTTGGTTTGGTTGTTTCCGTTAGTATTAAATTAGTTCCAGTCCCTTTATCAGGTCATTAGTTACCTGCAGTGACAGGCAATTCTGGTCAGCCTTCCACAGTTCACAAAAGTACATACACTGGAATCAGCCATCAGTGCTGTTACATTGCCATTGCAGTAGCTACTCAGACAGTTTTTTATCAACAATTTCCCCTTTCTCCAGAGGAAAGCATCATTCAGTCATAACAGAGCTGCAAACCCAAGAATTCCTTTACTACTTTCTACCCATTAGTCATACCTGTAGATACTTCATGGCCTATTTCAGATTAGCAATTCTACTAATTCTGGGAAAGGGAAGATATGCTGACAAGATTATAATTTATTTAATCCTACTGATTTCAGAGGCATCTAAAGACTGCTCCCTTAGCAAAAATAATTAAGCAAACAAAAGAAGAAAAGCAGGCATGATTTCCAAATTTGTGTTCTTTCAAGACAATCATTATTATCCTCGTCAGGATCGCTCACAGGTTTCTCCACATGAGCTGCTGCTCAGGAGAATACTTCCACTTGTGTACAATTTACTACAAGACCTAGAATTTGTCTTAACAATTCACCATACCCAAAACAGGCTAAAAAAAGTTACTTGTTGCCAAAGAAGATGCTGTATCATCAGCAAATAGAATTTTGTGGAAATCAAAACCTGTGAAACTCCTCTAGCAGATTACAGCCCAAGAGTGCATTTACTGGATAGCTTATGCAGCACCTTTTGGTGACTGGAGTTGGTTGGTGCCATGTCATGTCTTTGCTGAACAAAGTTAAAGTCCTAAACATATACTAAGAAAATTTTCACTGGTATTAGTGTGCTTGGTCCTGGTCCCAAAGAGACCCTGTATTTAGGGATGACAGACCCACTGAGCGTTTTGGGTTGGAAGGGACCTTGAAGCTCATCCAGTTCCATCCCTGTCAAGGGCAGGGACACCTTCCACTAGACCAGGTTGCTCCAAGCCCCATCCAATGTGGCCTTGAATAATTTCAGGGTTGGGGCAGCCCCAGCTTCTCTGGGCAACCTGTGCCAGTACATAAGCAGCAGGGAGAACCAGGGCTAGTCAGCAGACTAACAAAGATAAGCAGCATAAAGCTGGGAGGGAAAGCTTAAGGAAGAACATGGGAAGGAAAGACAGGTTGCCACTGATAAAATACCAAAATAAGGTAGAGATTGCATAGCTGAATTTAACATACACACAGTCCATTTTTATTGTTTCTTTGGACATGCAGTATGACAGAAGGGCAGCATTGAGATTATAAAATGCTTTAAATTTGGGCCAATAGTGTTTTCTGATCCTTCTGCCCTCTGTACCACATACTAGTCCCTATCCCACATTTCTCTTTCCTCCCATTTGCTATTTCCTTCCTAAACACAAGAACTACCACAGTCCTTAAGAACACTTTACCTTCAAACTTCTACTACCTCCTTCTTCATGCTTAACTATTTTCTTCTGAATTCTCCAATAAAGGTCCTAACAACTATTTGAGCAAGTAACCCACAGAAAAGCCCTGAAGAACTAAAGCAAGCCCAAGTTACTTTTGAAATACAAGTCTTAACAGTAACAAAAGTACTCATATGCCTACCAGAAACAATATTACTGCTGATGATCTTCCCTCCTAGAGTAGCCAGTGATTTTGGTACTACTGTAATGATGCTACCACTTGTAGTTTTCACATAAGTAGCAGCCCCTGGAGTTCCAGCCACCCGAGCTCCCAGAGAGGGGCTCACTGTTGGCCGTGTATATGTTGCTTGAGTTCCTGTTTTAAAGAGACAAAAAAAAGTTCACTGTTACAACACAATCCCCTACAAATATCTGTGGAAAAATATGTTAGTTTAGGAAAAAAGTGTCATTTTTATTCAAAGATACCCCAGCCTACAATCTATTACCACTGTTTAAAATTCCTTCAGCAATTTTTAAATCCACAGAGCAATACTGAAGTATATACTAAATTTAAATTGATACAACAGTCTTCTGAGTATTTTAATAAATGTTCCACAACTGCCTTATTTTAATTCATGTCCTTGTGCATAAGACTGTAATTTTCAATAGATGTGCAGATTCTGCCTGTAGGTTTGCCTCTTGCTCCCTCAGATGCCCAGAAGTCAGAAGGACCAGAACTCATCCCTTCCTCTCAGGAATGACACTTCTACATGATACATTGCTTAAAAAGAAAATTACCAACGACTGGTTTAAGTAACACCCTTAGAAAAAAATATTTACAATGATGATGCTATTTTATGGACATAGCATACAGCAGCACAAAAGAAACCTCTCAACACAGTATAAATGCTGGTTTTTTAGAACTAGTCCTTTTCTGAATGGAAAGAGAACCAAGTCTACAAAAATTTGTTCAAAAATAGTAACAGTTACACAAACGCTGAAATTCCATTCTGCTTTTACTGCTGCAGGTAGTGCCCTTAATTGCTAAAGATCACAGAGCAAAGCAGTTTGTTTCATCAAGAAAGGTGTGTCACACTCAAGAGAGCACAATACAGATTTTACCAACTAAATGAACTGCAAAACTTGCTTTTTCTAATGCACTCAAAAATGTATCTGTGGAGTACTTTAAGTTATAAACAGAGTATTAATCATTAATTTATGCTAAGGAATGAGGAGATGGGCCTCAAGTTGCACCAGGGGAGGTTCAGGTATGATATTATGAAAATATTGCTCATGGGAAGGGTGGTCAGACACTGGAACAAGCTGCCCAGGAAAGTGGTGGAATCAACATCCCTGGAAGCATTCAAAAGCCATGAGGATGTGGCAGTTGGGATGAGGTTTTTTTGTGGTGAACTTGGTGGTGCCAGGTTAATGGTCAGACTTGATGATCTTAGAGGGCTATTCCAACAGTAACGATTTTATATTTCTGATATTCCCAGCCCATGCTATAAAAAAAAAAAATCAGGAAATGAAGAGTTTTCTGAAAACCAGGACAGAGCTACCTTTCAAGTTTTCCTCATGCAAGTTTACAATCAGAACAGTCTGCTTATTATCTATTAGAAACACAAATACAATCAGATGCCCAGAAAAACACTGGGAGCTTAAGTTTCAATATACCAGTCTTTTTATAAATTCACAGCAGGACTATGAGCAAGTCACATGTTTTCTGAAGTTCACCTATGCAAAACAGGAATGGTGCTGACCTGTCTGCTTGAGTTAAATAAGTATAAATCATGTAATATAAGGTACTACAGAAGTGCAAAGTATCTGTATAGGTTGCAAGAAAGCTTCCTTTAAAATACCCAGTGGGGAAGGAACAACGGTATTTTTGTGTATCAATTCAAACAGAGGAATAAAAGAGCACTCAGTGCAAAAATCCTGATCTAGAATAAATAACAGGATTGTGAATGTGCCCTTGTGCTCACTGTTCAGAAGAGGTAAGTGCTTTTTTTAAACCCTAAGAAACCATGGTTGATAACCTGCATGTCTGGGTTTACCCTCCCTTCCCTTCTCAGAGCCATAACTTACCAGTGGGAGTAGTGACCAGTTTAGTTGTCATGATAGTCCCATTACTGCTAACCACCATAATGGGTGAATTGCTACTGCTGGGCAAGGTCGCTGTAACTGGTTTGGGAAGGATTTTACTGGGCTGCACCTGTTGAGTGATTATTTTAACACCTAGGAAAGGAGAAAGGTCACTGTTAAAATACAGGCACGATAAGTTACTTTCTGAAATGCTTTTTCAGACCAAGGCCTAGCGGGCAATAGCCCCACAAGGCTTTAATTCTGAGCTCATGTATTCTTGATCATGAAAAAAATTACTTAATTTTTGAGGGTTTTTTTTTTTTGCTTAGTTTTGGTTGAGGTTTTTTGTTTGTTTTGCAAATACCAAGAAAGTCATCTTTGCTTTTCATGTGCCTGTTTCAGTTCCTATCTACTTCTACTGTCCATTCCATTAGTGATTTGTTGATGCCATTTTTTAATTTTCCTGGTCCATGATACAAAAAACAAGAACTTTCCCAGGAGCCAACAGGTTACAACCAAGACTGAACTGGTTCATATACAATGAACCATCTAGAAGCAAAGTAATTCTTCATCAATTCAGTCTGTAAATCCTAATGTGTCATAAGCTTAGATAAACTTCACCATCCTGAATAAATTTAAAACATATCTGCAAAAGGAGTGTTAGGGACTGTAAGGAAGCAACCATGACACTGGCTAGGGAAGGTTATTTTAAGTAAACTGCTCTCTTTCCCCTTGATTTACAGGTTATCTTAAAGCCACAAAGAAATTTGGCTTAGGCTATGAGTAGAATCAGTAAGAATGAAGGATGAGGGCACTTTAGTACCTCCAGGATTCTGCTCCCCCTCTCTCAGTTTTGTGCTGGGGAATGGTACCTCAGTGAGATTCACTTCTCAGTTGTAAACCAGTGGATTCACAACACCTGTTCAAAAGTACATCCAGGAGATGTGCATCTCATGACCTGTTCCATGATGAAGTAAATGCATTGCACTGTGGTGGCCAAATGCCATGGAACACACAGCCTGGATGAATCCCATCTAGATGAAGCACTTACGTTTGTACACAAGTATTCCTAGGTGAAAAATTTTGTCCACTTGAGATGTGGAACATCCTCCAGAGATGTTTTCTTCTCTCTACACTCACTATAAAAGCAGTACAGAGCAAGTAAGCTCCAAACTGAAAGAGAAATTGAAGTATCTGCATCATCCAGACACAAAACTGGATAAAAAGTAAAGTCTCCATGAAAACTGATTTACATCTTCCAGAAAGAATTGGTATCAGATGGTATTTCCAAAGAAACTTCTAACTAAAAACCACCATGAGCCTAAATTATTTGTAGAAGACAAGGAAATGAAGCACATATTGATACTATTCAGCGGCTGGAAGTTTTTTTTATGTCTTAATTAGTAGTTATTGTTTCACTTAAGCAATGATCCTATAATCCTAAAGGTAGTTTTTTCACAGGACAGGAGTAGGGCTGTTTATTTTTTCATTCCATGGTCTATTTTGTCTCATCTAAATAGTACGATATAAAATAATAATTTTACTGACAGGAATAAAATAAAATACTGATTTAAAATTAATATACATAAAAATACTTTGCACTTTTATAGCACTTCTTCGAGAACTGGATAACTTGGCACACTTTATTTCTTACTACTTCTTGCTGAGATAAAAACTGTGTGCTACAGCAGAGAAAAGCCAAGAAAGAAAGATTACACGACTTGCTCAAAGTCAGCTGAATGAAATCAATGTCACAAAAACAATCCAGTCTAACTGTATTTGTTTTGACAAGTACCTCAAAAGTACAGAAATAATTAAAACATAGAGTAACTTCTTTTTCCAGGTGATAGAGTTGAACAACTCTTGGATCTTCAGAAAACTGGTGTTTCAGGTTGCCAATCACATTACTTTTGAAGTTATTTACAGACCTCTCAACCTCTCAGATAAAAACATATATACCTGAAGTATGGTCTGTAATACTGGAACCAAACAAGAAGAGTGAAAGAACCAAACTCTTTAATAACTGTTACCTGAAAACATTAAAACATCCTTCACTATCTACTTATATTCATGTTTAAAGCCAAATCCTGTACTCAAGAAATGATTGATGCCTTTGTGACCACTCCCCCCTGCACATTTTGGGACAGAATTCTGCACTGCTTTCCTGAGTTGCAGTCAGACCTCATCAATGTGACCCAAGATCAACTCCAACTACCTGATTCCTGTTTGATCTGAATGGTGGGCTTGATGCCAGCTGACAACTGAGATTGCTGTGGCTGCTGCTGGGCTACAGAACACGGCACCAGCTGCTGCTGCTGTGGTTGCTGCTGCTGCTGTTGGGCCTGTTGGACTTGGTGCAGCTGCTGTTTGGGAGACTGCTGATGCTGTTTGGGAAACTGTGCTAAGATCTGAGTTGGATTCCCAACCAAACCTTTTGGGGAAGGTAGTCTGGTAGAGGCAACTTTAACTGCTGATGTAGATACACCTGTGAAAGAGTAAAGGGTTTAAGATTCAACAGTGCAATGAGAAAGAAAAATACTATAATTTCTAAAATAATCTTACATTTCAATTATCTTGACTACTGAAAAATGCATTGATATATGAGAGGAAGTAAAGCTCCCATGTAGCAGAAGTGCTGTTAGGAGGCAACAGAACTTTATACAGATTTTCAATGTGGCAGCAGAACAGCAGCTTGCAAAGACCACAAACCCAGCCTACTTCTGCACCTTCTGTATTATAATTAATTCAATAATATTTTCAAGGTCTCATCTTTAAGCTTCAAGACAGCAAAATACCTATAGTGAAAGTACTTTAAATATATATATATATTAATATTTATAAATATTTATAGCAACCCATAGTTTAGTGGGAGATGTTTCTGCCCCTGGCAGGGGGGCAAGAACTAGATCTTTAAGGTCCCTTTCAACCCAAAAAATTCTGTGATTCGATTCTGAAATCACAATGACAAAAAGTTGGTGAGAGGATGATGTCAAATATCAAACCCAACAACACAGGAAAGGATTATCTTTTAGCAAAAGAGCTGGTTACCATTTTTTAACAAATCAAGGAATTGAATGCAAGTCATAAAACTTAAACAGGGTCACCTGTTTTCTGCTGTTAGGTTAGGCGATCTTATAAGTAAAAGTGATTAAAGAAGTTTGCTGTAAGATGGAAAGACACAGTTCCCAAATAAATCTTATTATTTATTTCTGTCATTCCCCTACATAGCTGTCACAACATTTACAGCAATTTCTGGCTTTGTGTGTGATTCTAAACTACACATCCATAAGCACCAAAACAGACAAACAAAGTCTTTATCTTTTCAAGTGGTTTTTTAACTAAATCCCAGTTACAGTGGAAAACAGAAACAGATGGTGGTGATAATGACAGAAATCATAGGAAAGGTACAATTCTGGCAATCTACATCAGGAGCCCTTTTCTCACAGTATCATTTAAAATGATTACACCACTTCCTTGGGCAGCTCTTTTCATTCATGAGTTTAACTTTACATTTGAAGATATTATCAGTTCATGCCACGAAACTTTTGACCATCATCTTCTGCAATGAGACTGACAGTCTTGGAAAAAAAAAATTGGAGAGATACTCCACCTAATGTACTTTAGAATAAAAGTCTCCATGATCAAACCCATTTAAAAATCAACAGTTCAAACTATATGAAAGCCTGCTGTGAACCCTTCTGCTCCACAGATTAATATCTGATTATATTAATACAAGCAATAGGGAAGGAAAACACGTCCTCAGCCTTGATATGGCTACCCAATGTTTTGTGGAATGGAACAAGAATGGAAAATACAGATCAGGAAAAATTGTGATGTGACACTTGTCATTGTTGGGCAGTTTTTCTTTCAAGTGCTGCTCACTAGGGCCCATTCATTCATTCATAGCTTCCCTTGTAAATGCCAGCTGGTGGCTGTGAAGCTGAAACAGTCAGGCTAGCATACACAGTTGGAATTTGAAATCAGAAACCTAGAAATTTCAATCAGGGCCACTCAGGTCTTAATTACAAAGGACTTTTAAAACTGACATGTCAATAAAATACACCGATAAAAAGGTAAACGCTTCTCTACTTTTCAGAATTGTCATCTGGGCATGTTAGTAAGTTGTATTTACTTGATGTGAAGTTTGCATGTTTTTGTAAACTGCCTTTTAGAGATGCAATCATCTTCAAATATTGAAAACAAACATTTTTCCATGCACCAGACAAAGTTCTTAAAGCCAGTCATTTTGAGGTTATATTGTTTTACAGCTAGGTGACACCAACCCACCACATCCTCTTTAAAAAGAGGACATTCACTGTTGAAGTACAGAGGAAAACAGTTCAACAAGAACTTCTATGGAGTCCCTTGGATTAATTTCATCACCAGATTTCTTTCACATCCTGTGCTTTATTCATATGCAAACAAAACGTGCATCTCCCCAGTGCTATTCTCAATGCAAAGTCCAGTTCCTCAATGAAAGAGCCTTGATAAGAGAATGCCATACCTTGTGCTACTGTTGACATAACCACTGACGGTGTGGATGACACTACAGCAGTCACAGCAATGGTATTTGCAGTGCAGGAGGGAGTGGAGCAGCTGCTGCTGCTGCCCACAGAGGACTGGGAAGCAGTGATAACCACGGGCTGCTTTTGAGTAGTTGAAGCAATGACAGATGTCGGGACAAGTTTTGTAACTGCTGCATAGTTGTGGGACTTGGAAAGGATGTTGGGTACAAAAGTTGAGCTTGGAGAGGTGGTTACTATTATGACCTAAAAAAAGAAAAAAAAAAAAACAAGAAGAAATTCATTTGTTCCTTGCATCTATTTAGAAGCATAGAATTTCAGTAACATGTCTGTCTGTGTATTTAGTTTTAGGGATACATGTTTATTAACAGCTTTTAGGACTGTCAATCACATTTGCTCACAAGAAAAAGTTACTATTTTGAAGTGGTGATTAGCATTTCCTTAAAATTAGGATTTTTAAGGAAAATAATTACTAGTAGGAAAACAATTAAAGTAGAATTATCTCATGTCTGAAGGCAAACAGACAGGAATGAACTCAACTTCATTAAACTGGGCCAAGAAACTTGAAACCCATTTTAAGAGAAACTGAATGGATTTCCAGCAAGTTTTAAATGCTATTTGTCCAAACCTTGCAAAAATATCAAGAAACAGCAAAGCGAGAAAATAGGTGATTCCTTTTTCTTTAACAATTAACAAGCACTTGCTGAGCCAGTAAAGGGAAATGCTTTTGATCTACAAGGCTGTAAACAATATTTCATCAGTGAAAGGAAAATGGTTTAGGTTTGAAGCAATTTCTGCTTTATTTAGTGCTCTCAGTAACAAGAAATTCTTGCTGTTTTGTCTGAAAACCAATTTGTCTGAAGAGAATAAACACCACCCCAGCGCAAGTTACAACTATGACTCTATGAATCTGATCTGACATAGAAAAAACACAGAATTCATGACAGCATTGGAAGAAGTCTGTCCTTATGCAACTGACCTAGAAAACTAAACATTTATTAAGTATTGAATATAGGGACTGTTTATGTAAAGAAATTCATTCAGTTTATATGTCCCTTCTTATACTTACATAATTAACATAGAAAAAGAAGTACAAAAATACAACATTTTCAGTTTATCATGCAAGAGTATTGAGATTTTAATAATGCTGTTGTCACAACAAAAAAATCGTTTATTAAAACATTGAAAAGTTAAACATTAATGATTCAATGTAACAAAAGTTGATAGAAAAATAAGGTACAAAAGAGGCAAAGAAAACCTGTGTCAGCTCACACAGTCTTACACTGCTAGCCAAGCACTACTGAAACCTTGCCTGATAAAGAAATAATATGATCATAGCACCAGAAATAGACTTAAGCAACAAATCAAGCAGCAAGAAATTATGAGTTTATAATTTGCTTAAAGAAAATGAAAAAAAAAAAGGAAAATAGCCACATGGATGGAATAAAAGCAGTAAATTTCACCACCATGGCTGGTTCTGCCTCTCCTTTAGCCTCAGTTCTTAGTTTGATGGTCTCTGCTGCTCACATAAACCTTTAATATCTTGATCTGAGGAAAATCAAAACTTTACTACCCCACAATATAGCAGGTTGACCACAACTAACCAGTGTCTGAAGGACACATTCTGCTGCTTTTCTACTTGACTGCATTCTCCAGCAAGAACATTTTCTCTGCATCAGTCTTGTTTTTGCATTCTGCCTAATCTTGATTTAATCAAAACACCTTTCTCAAATTGCACTTAGTCTACAAACATGCAGATGAGCTGAACATGACACATCTTCTAGTGTGAGAATTGGAAGTGAAAGGATTCTATGGAGTTTTATCCTGTTTCTTAAACTGTCAGTTAACACTAGGAATTCTTCCAACTGCCTGAAGTTTAGGGTCAGCTCCATTCCACCCAGGGTAACTAATTTAGGAACACAGTCAAAGGACAACTTGGCAGTTTAAAAAGGCAGATTACAGGTTGGTGTGAATATGAGCTGTACTATAACAGGGCAAGTTCAGCATCACAACTAAGTACAGACATGTAGAATGAATCTGGGCATAATTGCAACTCCTGTAGACCACTGCATTTCCTTAAATCCAAGATTATCACTTAAAAATACTTTTTTTAAATCAAGGAAGGAATAAAGCCTGTAAATCATCACAGTTCAACAGTGACTGCTATACTGTGACTAAGCAGGTTTGTGTCTGTCTATTCTATATCACCTTTCAAAATTAATAGAGCAGAGCAAAGTTCAGTAATGTTCATGTAGGAAATATATCCAGAAAACATAAAATTCAGGTAAAAATTTAAGTATTAAGGTTCAAATCACAACCATTGTATTTCTGAAATACTATTTTGTCATTTGTATGTTGAAATGATCCAAATAATCTCATCATGCAAAAACTGCATCCCATGTTCTACAGCAGAGAAACTGTCTGAGTTTAAACACATACACACATAAATCAAGGTAGTAATTTTGTTGTTGTTGGTTTTTTAATTGTTACAGATAAATCCAATTCGCAACATGTACTGAATTTAGTCCTGTCAGCTCAATTTTGAGAGATGTCAAAACTTAGTCCCTGCAAAAATAAGGTAACTGTAACTGCCAGAAGCTTCACTAGCTAGACTCCTTCCATGCCCTACACAGGTGACTTCATTACAAGAGAATCCAGAACCTGGAGCTGTGACATTATTAGCTGTTATGACAAGTCTTCCTCCAACCTACTAAAATGTCAAAACAATTCAAAGAGCTGGCATGCAGAAATAAAGAATTTCATTCATATCTAAGAACTTCATTCATATCTGACTGCTATACTCAAATTGGAAATGTGCTGTTGGATATGAATGAACAAGACTGACTTTTAATTTAAAACTACTGAAGGGGATTTCTCCCACCAAAATCAACCAGTTAGATATTTTGGCATATCTGAATCCAACAAAAGAGGGCACTGTGACAAGTTCAAATAAATACTACTCTGGCTGCCTAACAAAACAAGCACTGACTTTCCTGTTATTGCAGATTAGTAAGTCAGTCAAATAACAGAATGCAAAGCAAACGCTAAAATTTCCACGTCAGAACAACTGGAGAGGCATAACTGCAGGAAAGGTCTTATCAACAGTGCACTCTCATGGAGACTTGGTACACTCCATCTTTAACTTCCATGATATGTAACATCCATACTTAATACAACCCTACATATGTTTAAGGCAAGAAACTCTTCCTGCACAAATTAAAACCCTAATGTGCAACAGGATGGATAGATTAAGCCCTGTAGTAGCTGTGGACTTGCTGCATTGAATTTAATTTGATGGTTTATGCTCACTCATGGATTTCTCTTATACACTCATGTATTCAGAGATGAAATTTGATTAAGGACACTGCTAATGAACAGTGAATCATATGAAAGCATCTTCCCTGGAATGGGAAGAGATCAGAAAGCAAGATCTTTATTCCATGTTACTCCAGTTAATCTTACTTGGTTTTAAAGTTTCCAAAATTTAAGACACAGGAACTCTGCTAATCAGAAAAGAGTCATAATGCAATTAAGATGACTAATAGGATAAATCCCATGCAAAGATTTGAGCTCAACAGTCAAACTCTCACAGCTGGAAAAAAATGCTTGTTAGTGGCCAGCCTACCATAAGTCTATTGGTATTGAGGCAAAATTAATTCCACAGAGACTCTACCTCTCCTAAGTTTGCTGTAATTAATAACTGTACCAAGAATGAGCTTGGTACATTCATCTGAACCATTCATCTTTTTTTTTAAATCTTAAGAAAGAAAAAATGACACAACTGAAATGCCTCCTAAAGAATGGCACTACAGTCATGCCATAGATTAGGCACTTAAAAATCTAAGTCCAGTACAAAATTCAAACAAGGAAAACTTTTGCTGCACACTGCATTGTGGTGAAAGCTAGACACACTCAGTTGAAATAATGCAACTGATTTTGACCACTGTAACACTGTTAATGTAGAATGAGAAATGGCACACTAATACTGAAAGGAAAACAAAGCCCCCCGGTCTTTGACCAGCTCCAAGAATAAGCATTATAGACCCCAAAAAATCTGGTCTCTAGGTAAAAGGCTTGGCAAGGGAAAGCCCATGCCAACTCTCCTGGGATTCTACTACTGCAAAGAATAATTATACATAAGGAAAATAGAAATAAGAAAGATTACCTTTGACCAACAGCTGTTACCATCTGAAGGCTGTTCAGTGGCCTATGTGATCCAGTTCTCAGTGGACTAGTGTCCATATCACAAAACCCAACACCACAAATGGTACTAACTCGTAACCTTGTTGGCAGTCTCACCAGACAGGCCAAGAATTGAATGAGCATGGAGACTGAATCCCCTCTCATCCCTAGAAGTGGTCCCTTCAGGTCAGGGTTGAGGCACATTGGTGGGGCAGTCTGGGGGAAGCTTGCACTCCCGCTGCCTGTGCTGTACCTGTTCTGTGGATAAAAAGAGGGCTTCAGTCTCCACGGCTGTCAATCCAGGTCCTTTCACACACAGGTGAACTAAATTCATACAAGAGTTTGGTTTTCCCTTTGTTCGTTTTAAAGAGGGATTACCTTATCCCAAGTGCAATCCTTAAAAAAACAGCTAGTCAGATCATAGAAAGGAAGAGTCAAACATCACATCTTATTCATTGATAAAACCAGAATAAAGTAACATTTGGCAGCTTCCCCCACATACCTTCTGTGTTGTGGTGTTTGTTGTCTGTGTTGAGGGCTTAGTGAAGGTTATTTTCACAGGCGACATGTGTGGTGGTAAGGAGTTGGCAATGCTCTGCATTATATTACTCATTTTGGGGCTCCCACTTACAGGCACTGTGATAGTTTTAGTGATGGGAGTCACTGCCTTTGGGACTTCTTTCAGGAGAACAGGGGAAGAACTAGAAGAATTCGTTCGCCGTCTTTTGCGGGGCTTTTCATCATCATCTGAGCAGCTGACACCTGGAAAATAAATACTTTTTCTAAATTGTTTCCCCTGGCTGCAGATCCCAGTGCCTTCTGAAACACTACATCCTTTTAAAGTCTTACACCCTCTTTCAAGTAAGATAAAAATAAAGAATAGATCACATCTTACGGTCACAACCCAGCGGTATCACACCTCAGATGCTCTTAGTCCTTGATGTGGGCCACCCTCACAGTACAATGAATCAGAGACAAATCACACAAACGTCAAGCTACTCAGTTACTGGGTTACTTCATTCAGTTTGAGAGAGTAAAAGAACCTAAGAACCAGTACAGGGTTTTCACTCTGTCTACAGAACTTTGACTAGTGAGACTACACACACGAGGGGATTGGGATGATGCTACACACATTTCAGTCTAAAACTTTACACTACTTTGGGTTTTTTTGGTGGTGGTTTTGTTTACAGCAACTGGACTATCAAAGTTTATCCTCCTACAGTTTCCTTAGACTTCAGCCATTGCACCTACTTTTCATGTTTATCCTTACAGAACTCTCCTGCCTTTCACCTTAATATAGCATCTTGAGATAGAATTTTTTTTTTATTACATAGTTTAACTGTGAAGGTCAATCCTCACTTCATCAGTTTTTTGCCTTCTTTGGTGCATTTTGTGCAACAGATATAAAATGGCACCTAACACACAATCATGAAAAATTAAAGAAGTCCAGGCTCAAAAAGAGTTCTTTCTTCCTCACAATCATATACTGCACGCATAAAAAAAAAATCTGCTGCAATATTCAGCTCAGCAAAGGATAACAGCATGATTAATGGATCTTAAATCCAAATGAAACTTGCCAAAGTAGGCAACAGATTGCTAAATTACAGAAAGACACAGGTCTAGATTACAGAAAGACATGGGTTAATCACCTTGCACACCTCTTATAGCTACTCAGTAGCAGGCAGGAAGGCTCTGCAGAAGGATCTGAACAAGCTGGATCCATGTGAGGTTCAACAAGGCCAAGTGCCAGGTCCTGCCCTTGGATCACAACCACCCCATGCAGAGCTACAGACTGGGGCAGAGTGGCTTAAGGGTGGCCCAGCAGGAAGGGTCTTGGGGATGTTGGCCAACAGTTGTTGGGTATGAGCCAGGTGTGGCCAGATGGGCAAGGACAATGGCACCTGGCCCGGACCAGCACTGGTGTGGCAGCAGGACCACAGCAGTGACCACTGCCTGTGCTGGGCACTGCTGAAGCACCTCCAGTCCTCAGGTCACTTCTGGGCACCTCCGGAGAGACACTGAGGTGCTGGGGAGTGCATCTAGAGCAGGGAACAGAGCTGGGGAAGGGTCTGGAGCACTAGGAACAGCTCAGGAAGCTGGAGGGACACAGACTGGAGAAAAGAAGGTTATGGGGGGATGTTCTTGCTCTCAACAACTCCCTGAGAGGAAGGTATAGCCAGATGGGGGTTGGGCTCTTCTCCCAGGTAACAAGTGCCAGGACAAGAGGAAATAGTGTCAAATTGTGCCAGGGGAAGTCCAGCTTAGATATTAGGAAAAAGAGTAGTCAGGCATTGGAATAAGCTGCTTAGGGAGACAACAGTCTGGAGGTGCTGAGGAGGTATCTGAATGAGACACTTGGGGATGTAGTTTAGGGGTGATTATGATGGTGCTGGGTTGATGGTTGGATTAGATGATCTTGCAGGTCTCCTCCAACCCTGACAATCTGCAATCCTGTTATTTATGCTTACCATGTTAACCTGTGTCAAACCATTTAAAAAGAAAAAACAATCAGAGAGAAGCTGAACAGATACAATCCTGCCTATGCAAAAGATGACTGAAAATCTTGTTCCACATGCGTGGAGCTTCAAGACAAAGAACACCATCACAGAAAAAAGCAATCTTGCTGGTAATCAAAGCAAACTTGTTGGTAGTCAATCTCTAATTAGGGTCAAGATCAAATTATGGTCAATCTCCAATTAAAATTACTGAATAATCTGGCATTCAAAGAGTGAAGATGCAAGAACTAACATGGACAAGAAACTGCTCAGCACTACAACAGGCAATTTCAGAAAGATGGTATTCTCTCTCAGCAGGAGTAGCAGCTCATTTGCAGGTACATGTCCAAAGGCTGACAGTTGTATCTACAAAGACAGGAAACTGAACCAGGGAAGAGAAGCAAACTTCAAAAAACATAGCTTTAGTTGGTTGTGGCAGTACAAGTGAAGTGTGGATCTACAAAACCAGATTTCAAAGCTCTAATCACTAATTTACTTTATGCCCCTGAATAAGCCTCATGGTGACCTCACTCTACAAAGCAGAGGTTTGATTACATAACTTTCAGGTTTATTATGGACAGGTTTCTCAGTATGACTGTGGGTGCACTACAGAAACTTGTAACTATGATTAATCATAGTTCATCATATTAAATAATCATATTTAATCATAATTAAATATTATTATTAATAATATTAAACATGTGCAGTAATTTAAAAATCTCAGAATCCATTTAAATCCAAAATCCACATGCAGCTAACATGTGAGGACACAGTTGTTATTTTGGTGGGGCACCAAGAAATAGAGAAAACTTTATGGTCCTCATCCACAAAAAAGCCCATCAACCAATCAACCAAGCCATAAGAAAGTAACATTAAACTAGCAGAGCATTATTTTATGTTAAGTACAGCTCATGTCACCTCCTGTTTTCACTGCTGGGGTTTTGCAAGAATATTATTCCTATCATTTCATGTTAGAGATTGCTGTACAAAGCTTTCCACAGACATTTATTTAAAATGTAATACAGCTTTGACTGTAACTCACACTTATTAAGGAAGGAAGTAGAGTCATGGAAAGGTTAATGGCTCAATCAGACTGGAAGAGGTTACACCACAGACCAGTGGCGAAGTCCTGACTGTAACTCAGATCTCCCAAATCTATTCCTGAGCAGTTTTATTAAAATCAATGTGACTGATGTAAAACACTCTGAAAGACACACAATTCCTTTAAACAAAAAAAAAAAGTCAAGAAAAACAGTAACAACAAAATGAAGCACATGAAGTAGGGAAAAAATTAAATCTAGGGACAGACAATAAAAATTACCATCCCTGTATCATGTGTCTAGACTTATTTAGTACTCATCACCATGTAATAATTCAATAAAGTCTACATAAAAATTTCAAGATATTAGGAACATTTTTCCCCTGTATCTTCAAACTAAAGCCAAATGATTAGTGCATAGATCAGAAAATGAAAAACCTTAATGTGATGGGTTTCATGGGTTGACAGAGCCATTAACAATGTTTTTGTGCAAGTAACATCATATTTATGTACTATGTGGCATTTCTGATTAGCTAGAATAGATGCATACATATACCATAAAGATAATAACTTTTAATAATTAAATATTTTTAAAATATTAAAGGTATACAGAGCAAGCATTTATCTACTCCACTATTAATCTTTACTAGTTTTGATAGAATCAAGTGAAAACTGAAAGAAACTTTTTAATAGTAAAATAAAACTAGCCATGATGAGAGCATATACATGAGAATATAATCTCCTTTTAGAACTAGTTGACTTATCAGCCAAACAAAGATGGGGACACATACACACTCTAAAGAAAAAAGACTGTTTCTAGAGTCTGTGTCCTCGATTTCCAGATTTAAATGCATGAAGATGGGTCTCTGGTAGGAATTCATATAAAGCTTTTGCAGCTGCCAAGGAACACAAGCCCCACTAAGACTGACTTCCAGGTAAATCACAATATGGCCAGACATAGTATGTAAGCACATACCCTTGCCAAACTGCATCCAAAAAAAAAAAAATTCATGTCAACTGTGAAAGTGGAAAAGAGGGACCTTTTCTAATTCAAGTAAGTGATTATGCATTAGTTCTTAACAAGATGGATCAGAAATTTCTATATTTAATTTAAAAAATATTTTTCATTTGTTGTCCTTGTAGTGCTCCTTGCAGCATTTTGCAGCGAGTGGATTTATCCTGAACACTGTTTATCTGGAAAAGGGAAGCAATGAATTCATTCTCTAAACTAAACCAAGGCACAAAGGCCTTAAATTACTTGCCCAACGCTGGAGTGTTTAACTTGGTCTATGCTTCAGCCACCTTCTCCCTTCCTTTCCCTTTTGTTAATCGGTTGCTAGTATCACTTACTTTTGACGTAAACAGTACTTCCACTTGGCAAGACGACTACATTGGAGGCTGGACTGGCAGGTCTGGGGGACTTCACTGTTGCTACACTGCCACTTGGAACAGGGGTAGATGTTGGGGTTGAAGTGGTACTTGTGTAGGAATAGCAAACCACCACTGAAGAGGAGAAAAGACACCTTCCGTATAACTGAAGTGCAGAATCCCATTATTCTATCACTATTTTTACAACTGAAATGGAAGCCAAAGACTTACTGGGTCATTATCTGTGTATTTGCCTCTGCATTTCTGCTACTGTGGAATACTCCTCAGTTTGAGTTAAACATGGCCATGGAATTAATGGTGTTCAAAGACAACACAAAAATCTGAATTCCCATCCTCCCATGCCCAAAAACCTGTGCTGTCAATGTGAGTATTTTTGTATTAATTTGTTTTACTTTATAATTTTTTTATTTTGAATTTTAGCATTAATTCAATGTGTCAATCTTTGTGCTTTTCTGTCAGTGATCACCTCTAGACTAGTAACTGATAGAAAAGTATTATTGCCTCAACAGTACATCAGTTGAAAAAAACAAAATATTCTTTCAGTAGTGAAGAACTGATTGCGCTAATCAGCTTTTTTAAACCACTTCTTTTAAGTAACATCACAATGATACAATATTTCTCACAAAAACAGGGTAAAACCGTTTGCTTCAAGAAGCGTTACACATTCTCCAGTTGTATGAAGCCTAACTCAAGCCTGCTGAGCCAAGCTAGCTGGAAGGGATACTACCATTATTTAAAAAGCTTAGGGAAAGCAGAAAGCAACCATTTTATTTGTTACCATAATACATTTAATCTGAAGGAAAAAACCCAAAGCAGTATTTTCTTGACTTTCACCAAAACCTACCTGCATTCTTAAAATAAAACATTCTGAAACAGCTTTCATCACTTACAAAATCTAGCCATTAGTTCAAGTTTTTAAAGTTGATAGAGCTGAAGAAGTTAATCAGCGAATGTCATTTCCTGACAAACTGGGCTGTTTTCATATTTCAGTTGCTAGAATACCAATACCACAAAGCAGTCAGATTAATGCTGCAGATACCACAAAGGTATCTTTCAAAAAGGGGTGTTTTTTATATTTCTATGAATCATGTTTGATAAGAAAGACTTGGATTTTTTTTCATAGGTTCATAGAACGGTTTGGGTTGGAAGAAACTTTAAAGCTCACCCAGTTCTAACCCCCTGCCATCATCAGGGACACCTTCCACTAGACTGGGTTGCTCCAAGCCCCGTCCAACCTGGCCTCAAAAAATTTTCTTTCATATTTAACACTTAAAATCTAAGACACCAATTTTTACTGTGACGCTGTTTTTACATTCCTGTAGAGTGCAGCAGAATCCCATCTTCCCCTCACCTTCTTTGTTTCCAGTCTCTGCAGGAACTGGGAGAGAAGCATTGTGCTGAACGGCTGCGTTGGCAACAGCATTGGCAGTAACAGTAAAAGCTGTTTGTGGAACCAGTCGCGGCATCAGTGGCACCAGTCGCCGACCCTCTATGGACCACTCGGAAGAGCTGTTTGGTCCAGACATACTGAACAGAAATACATGCTCTGTAAGTATTTTGAGGAGTTTCCAAATACTCTGTATCTTATTTAAGTACATTTTTTCCAGTAGTGCAAGTCTAAAAGGCAGTTTAAGACATACTAGAGCACTAATACTCAACTTTATTTCATGAAAGCCCTTGCATTTTTGTTGCCTGATATAAAAAAACTCCCGTTTTAAATTGAAGAGGTGACTCCTCTTTTGTTGTTTTGCTTTATAGAGCTGTTCAAGGGCCAGAGGTGTGTGAATGCCATACTCAAACCCCCCACATGAGGGTACCCACATTCAGTAACAGTTGGTATACTCTCTACTACTGAATTACAAAAATACCAAGAAACCAAACAGATATCATAAAAGACTATTGAAATGGATTATGTTACAGGGAAAATCTCTCAGCTTCTAAGGCAAATTTTGTTTTACCTGAACAGAAAGAGTTTCTTATCCTTATTAAAGTAGCCTCAAACAAGGTGACAGAACATGAGATTATTTAAATACACCCCAAGAATCTTTCTAAACAGAAAGCAGTCTTCTGCTTCTAATTTGCTGTTAACCTCAGTACTTACACCCACACTAGACTGTTTCATAAAAACACTGTCTTATCTAGATGGAGAAATATTTTTGACTGTTTTACATGAGTCATTTGTCAAATCAGCAAAACCAAAATAGCAAATTATTTTTCAATGCTGTAATGTTTTTAAGCAAATCAACCCCTTTAATGTATTAATATATTCTAAAAATAACTTCTCACATGAAATATTTCAAGCAAGTTGCAGCAAGAGCTACTACAAAGTAGTTTGTAAAATGCAGAATATTGCTCTGCTGTTAAATCTTGATATGCTTCAGCATTCCTCATACATACGCATACCGCATAAGGACAGTTGAGGCAAAATACATTTTACAAACAAAAACTAAAGGATACAAAAGCTAGCAAAGTAGGCTTTCCTAATGAGCTAAGAGAATTATCTAAGTCAAATACTATATTATCAACCACCACTCAGGAATAATCACAGGAAAAATAAAGAAAACAGCACTTGAAAATTGCACTTCGTCTAGATTATAAAATTTTGTTGAAGTGCAACATCTCAGAACAAACTATTTATATTCTGCAAAATGATAAGACCAGAAGTGCACTTAAAAGGAGAACTTGATTCAGAGAAAGAATCCTGATTTGACAACTATATGTCCTCATTATCCACCTCCCCCCATGTCTTTAAAGGGGTGTAAGGAAGTTGGTGGGTTTTGTTTGGTGACCAGCATACTTCTAAATCTTTAAACTTAATAATGAAAACTTAAGTCCCTCTACAGCACTAATCCAGTATGCTGATTTTGACCAGACTTGGATCAAACAACTGCTAACTCCAAGTGTCCTGCTATTTGCATTATTTCCCTTCTTTCCTCCTCACAACACCTAAGCTACAACAGTCAAACTTTAAAAGTCAACAGCTATAACAAAGAAAAAGAAAAAATACAGACACAATGCAGCTCTGTTTAAAGCCAGTCCTTAACAATAAGACTATTAAGTAATTCTCAAAGATACATAACCACTTGATCTATTGTTCCTTCACCTCTCAAAATCACGTGGAGCTTGTGAAAGCAAATGCAAGGAGGAAGAGCCCAGCTGATGCCAGCACAGCAGCTGCATCGCAGACAGTGGGGGACACTGATGTCATCAGCCTGCTGCAGCTTTTTCTACTCTGACCATTTTTTCCTTTCTATGTTGACACGTTTCCCACTAATCTGCCATCTCTTTTCCCTCTCTTTCCCATGTAGTTTTCTCTTTCCGCTTAATACAGCCTTTCCAAACTGATTAAGATAAAACTAAAAGTAAAACAAACAAAAGCAAACGTGTTTGACCTACTTAGGAGCTTCTCTATTTTCTCCATTCTCTGTTTATTCTGGTCTGTCTTACAGAAAGGTCTCCATGCCAAAAAGCTGTTTCTTACATTGTACTTGTACAGTGAATGGGATGGCCTTGGATCCAAAATGTAAAAGTACTAAATAACTGTTCCCCAGTCCCTGTAGATCTGATACAGTAATTCCCTCATCCATACAGTGTTTTAACTACTGATTCTTTAAACCACCATCAATTCAAAATTCTACCATTCAGTTAAGGCATAACAGATTTCCCAAAAGGTACTTTTGGAAATCAGTGACAAAATGATGTGGAACTCACTTGTGTGCAATCGTTGTTAGTCGTTCATCATTTACTGCTCTCCGAACCTCAGCACGATGTCGCTCTGTTGAAATACTATTTAAAAAACAACAAAGTAATTTATTTTAATTAGGGGAAGACACGAACACTCATCTAAAAATCCAGCTAAAATTAAACTTATGAATAATTTATGTAAGAGAAGAAAGGAAACAGGACTTTACATTTAAGAGGTTGTCACTTAACCCTTGCTATCACAGAGAGAATGAATCATATTATTGCTCAAAAACATTACTGAAGAATGAAAAGAACATTACTGTTCACAGGGCATCCTTGAAAAACAGCTAGAATCCAACCTCCTAATGAGAGCAATACATTTAAATTCACACAGGACATGCAGCATTCTTTCTTGAGGTACTTTGGGCTCAAAGACCTTGGAGTTCTACCTTGACAAAACCACAAGCCAGTGTACATTTATGACCTGGCTGCAACCCTTTTAACACTCACTATCCCATAAAGCATCCAACAAACCAGTAAGGCTTCTACCACTGAAAGATAGCTATTTTCCTTATTAAAAACACCAAGGAGAACAGGAATGAACCCTCAGCAACACGGAGCATTACTTCTCCGAATTAAGATTTACGTTTTGATCCTGGTGAAAGAAAAAGTATGTAACGCCTTAAAAGAAAACAGGTTAGTTTAAAAAGATCAGGGTTACCTAAGCACTTTAGAGAGTTCTCCAAGAAGATCCTTCTTCTCTTTTGTAAGGTCTCCCTGTGCACGTAAGGCACTGATGACACCTGCATAGGCCTCCAGTTCTGAAGAATTAGAGCAAATAATATTTCTATTTAATGCTCACAGCAAAGGAGAGGGAAAAAAAATGTTGCTTTCTATATTACTGATAGTATTCTAATAATTTTAAAAATCATTAAGAGGAACATGTCTTTCAATTATTTAGTGTTTTCTCAAAAGAGATTGACAATTTGGAACTCTCTCAGTCAATTACTCTGCAGCATAAAACATTTCTATGAAACAACTGTCTCATCACAGAGGATTATCTAGTTTATAAACCCAAATGAATGTGTCAAGCTCTCTCTGACCCGACAATTCAGGCAAAAAGCTTGAAGAAACTATTTGAAGAGCAGTTCAGAATTCTCTTAACACGTATCATTATTAAGAGTTTTATGGAACAGCTTGGCTTGGAAAAGAAATGTACTATCAAAAGAGTAACTGGGCTCTTTTTGAATGCTTTCCCTTAATTAGCACGGAGAAAATATGATCATCATAATCTTTTATGCCTATTTACTTGATACAGTACAACTGCTTGAATCTGAAAGAAATGTAACACACTGAATTAAACCTGCTCAACACAAAATAAACAATCCAGATATTCTTAAACACAGAGCTACCACAAAGACTAACACACAAAAATGCAACTCTGATTTACCAGAAATGTGTAATTCCAGGTGACTGTGATGTCATGCCATCAGCATTTTAAGAAAATGGAACTGTAAAACGCTACTGATATTTTTGAATTTTGTCCTACTAAACAGAGTGAAGATACTCCTAATGCAAATAATGAAGCCTGCTAATTTGGGAAAGAATGACTTGCTGTTCTCAGCTTCACACAGTTTAGGGAAACCAGACACAAAAATTCTTTTGATCCTTACATAGGTGCCTTTCATTTGACACCTCCATTTCCGCAGCCAACTCAAACAACCCCACAACAGATCCCAGTTAACCAAAATCAAGAATAAAAGGTGCAGGCCTAAACCTAACATTGCTGCAAAAGAAAACACTGATGCTATTCTGAAAAGCTTTCACTTTAGGATTCCAAAGAGCTAATTTACAAATAAAATCAAGGAATTGTGCTGAAAAGAAATTCTGCTCTCCTGTCCCGATTAAGCAGATAAAAACAAAAAACAGAGTCATTTTGGTTAACTATGCAGCCTGCACAGGGATGCTGAGTGACCTACAGAAGCATTTACAGTTTCAGTTATAAAACATTCACTAATTAATGCAATGGTTATTACTAATATCAACATTTATTTAGACAATCATGTTACAATATTTACGATACTAATTATTTTCCTCTGTTAACAACTTATATAATTATTTATCAAGGGCACACTTTTTTTTCCTTGTGCATTATAAATAAAGATCCTCTACACTAGAGCTGTAAAAATGCACAGTCTGGTCTTTTGGAAGCTAGTAAGGATTACAGAACAGCTGTAACTTCCTCCCCTTTGTGTTTATGCAGCAATCACTAACTGGTGCGCTCTCTTCCCAACACAAAACACACGAAATAGCTAAAATGGGTTTGACAAGTAAATACCATTATTGCTAGTGTTAGGTGCTACCATCATCACCTCGTTCAGTAACCAATCACTAGCAACACCAGGTCCTGCATACTGCTTCAGCCTCACCTACATCCCTGCCTCACTCCTTACACAGGAGTCCCACTACTGCTGTACCATCAGCCAAATTCGATGTTGGGCTGTGAGCTGGAAAAGCAGGACCCTCTAAGGCAGATGGCTATTGCTGAATGTGACAGTCACACAGCTATTGCTCCCATGCCTGTGCTCCTTCACCCCCCAGTCCTGTGGTGTGCCTCCTCTCAACTCACAGAGGCAGCAGTGCCTCAGCCTTACCCTGCTGCCAGGGCCCCCTTGCGGGGACACAGCTCATGCCAGTAAAACAAAAATATTTTTTTTTTGTTCCGTTTTTTTTTTTTCCTTCCTGTCAGCCTAGGTTATGTCATTGAAGGAGGTGTAGCTGCAGTTCTGTTTGGCTCAGCTGCACCAGCAACGTTCTGCCAACACACCTCTGTCAGCTCGGGTGGAAGTCTTTTTTCCATGCTTCCAGCCAGCACAGCTACGTTAATGAAACTCAGTAGCACAGATCTGGTCAAAAAGCTTTTGGCACTCTGCACTTTCTCCTAGTTTTTTGTCCTTCTTGAGGCTTGCTTAAGACTTAGGGTTGTCACCTTAACAGATAGTACAGCTTGTTGCAATGTTGTCTGCAACATCTGCACCACTCTTTCAACAGCACACAAATCCCACATTCCCAAAAAATGAAATAAAAAGGGCAAAGGGATGGAAAATAAATTCTCAACTCTCAAAAAATAAAGTGGATGGCTCCACAATGTTATGAGAACCTTGGCACAGTTACGAAATACAACACACCATCTCTTAGCAGTCCAAGAAAAGCTGTCACTTGACAGTCATAGAAAGTTAGAGGGAGGCTCAACTTTCTTCTTGACACCATCTCCTAAATCATGGTCCTCAGAAGAAACTCTGAAAAATCTAAGGTTTTTTTTCCCCATCTAGTATCATTCAAGTGGCAAAACCCCAAACCCTTAATTACACAAATTCAGCCATAAGAACTCAAAACCAACTATGCCAGATCAGATCAAAAGTCTAACAAAGGATTCTCATCCCTGCAGTAGCCAAAAGCAGGTATGTAAGGAAAGGGCAAATGTTTTTATTACTTTCCAAAACACAGAAACATCTCTCCTCATACACTTAGATCTACAAAGACAGAGCACAGAAATATCTCCCAGTGTCTATCTCTTGAGCAGGGGCCTCAAATACTGAGCTACATTTGAAACATTGAAAAAGGCTCCTGTGCTTGTGGCAGTTGAGCGAGGACATCGTTTTTCCACTGCCCTGACACATACAAATCACATACAGCACTTTTGAAAATCCTGTTTTATGTCTTCACAATAGTAACTTCCATACTTGAATTAATTCCTACAGTGCCAGTTAAACCAGGATTCCACAATGGGGTTTTTTGAGGTACAAAAAGGTGTCTAATACAGAACCAGGGGGAAAAAAAAACAAAAAAACACAACAAACAAAAAGGAAAAAATCAACTGAAAGGTTTTCCTTTCAAAGAAAATTTTGTTGCAGGTTAATAGTGACAGAAAAACCCTGACCTGCAACATGGCACCTAGGACATCCAAGAGAGATTCGACCAAATCAAAACAGTTCTTGTCTACTCGTTTTGCTAGGGCTGAGTGCTGGTCAAACAACTTTAAGCCAAGGTTATCAAATGAACAACACATCGAAAATGCAAGAAATTACTTCCAAGTTGCCTACAGACAAACTAAAATATTTCATGCCAGCAGCATGAAGCCAAATCTTAAAAGGGCAAAATACAGACCCACAAACTGTATCTTACTGTACCCAGTTTGCGAAGGATCCTCTTGCACTCATCCCTGCTGAGGTCCAGAAGAGTTGGCCACACCACAGGCATCCTTCCCTTGTGTCTGTGCTCCCGCAGAGCTCAGCCTCACTGGAAAAAGAATATAAACGCTCAAGTCCATAATGTATTGATTTCCCAAGCCGATTAATGCAAACTCCTCTCAGCCTGCTCACAACTCCACCGACACGTTCGCTCCCATCCCCGCCCCAGTCTTTGTAGTGGCATGAAGGAATTCGGCAGTTTCGCAAGGGCACGGATATCCTATCCTCTCCAGCTCTAATGCATCACCCAAGCCTTTTTACGGAGTTTCTTATCTCCTTCTCAAGCCTTTTTTTTTTTTTTTTCACGCTGAAATGCTCTCTGAATTGATGTTCAAGTCTCCTCCCTCTCTTTATGCAGAGTACCTATTAAAAGAATCCTTCCAGCGAACCGCACGCTCCTCTTCCCCCCGGAGAATGCGTTTTGAGCCAGCCTATATTATATGACAGGATGGCAAAAACACAGTGTCTGAAAATTTGCTCTCCACATACCGATACCAGCCCCCTCCTCCAAAAAAGACGCCAAACACGGGAACACCTCGATCCCAACGCAGTGAGATTCCGGGGGCGGCGGTGAGAGAGGGCGCATCCCCCCGATGCGACGAGGATAATAAAGGAAAAAAAGCAGCCGGAGGCGACCTGGGCAAGCGGGGCTCGGCCCGGGCAGGGAACGGCACGACAGTGGGGGTGGGGAGGGGTGGGCACCGGGAACAAAAGCCCTGGCGCCGTCGCAGCTTCCAGCGGGGGGCTGCAGGGGGGGAGGGTCTCCTACAAGGGCGCCCGAAGGCAGCCGCCACCCGGCACTCCCCGCCCGCCCTTCCCGGGCCCTGGGCGCGGGGGACCGGCCGGAGCCAGCGGCGCAGGGTGCCCGCCGGGATCGGGGAAAGAGAGAGAGGGAGCGAGCAGCGGCTGGCGCTATTTGCCCGCATCGGGCGGAGCAGCAGTGCCGGCGGGCGGGGGCCGGGGCGCTGCCCTGGGCCCGTAAGGGGGCGGCGGGTCTCCGCCGTCCCGGAAACGGAGCTGCCCTTCTCCCCGAGGCGGAGCGCCCCGGGTAGGGCGGGGAGCAGGACCCACCTGCCCAGCCGTGCCCGGTACATCGAAGGCTCCGCGGCGGCCGCACCCCCCTCCCCCCCAGCGTTCGCCAATGCCGCGCTCGGGTTTGTTTAGTGGCGGCGGCGACGGCGTCTACTCGGCCAAGATGGCGGACGAGAGCGCTACGCCTGCGCGAGCGCCGCGAGGCACGCTAGGAATTGTAGTCCCTGCCGCCCCTAGACCGTGAGGAGCTGGAAGAAGCGGATGCCGAGATGGGCGCTCGGGTGAACACTGCGCAAGCGCAGTGACAAGGAGCATGCCGGGAGGAATAGTTCTCTCGGTGTTCCTCGGTGCGTGGGAAGCGGCGCCCAGCGTCCCGCCATGGCTCTGCGGGCGGCTACGGGCAGCCGGAGGGGACAAAACACATCGCGCGTTCTCTGCCGCGCCTGGGGCGCTCTCCGCGCTTCGAACGCAGCCGCGTACCCCCGAACTCTCAGGAATTAACAGCTGGTCACCACTCCTGGAACGAAATCCGGCAGGGGAGAGCATCGCCCCGACGCCATTTGGTCGTTTGCAGTTTTCTAACTTAAAACGGACGCGCGGGGCTGTAGCGAACAATAGGGAATAAATAAGGGAATAAATATTGTAACTATTGTAGGGAAGGATAAGGGAATAAATTCTGCACCCCTCACAGCCGCTCCAGGGTGTCTCTGCTCCCCCCTCAGCAGCCACCTGCACCCCAACACCGCGAGCGCCAGCGCCAGAGCCCCAATATTACAGCAATTATAACTTGCTTTCCTAAATATTTCCCTGAAAAGCAGCAAATTTCACCTGTTTGAAAATCCTCGCCTCGAGTTAGAAACTGAAAATAAAATGTCTCTGGGATGTGGCTGAAAAGCAATGCATGTAGTTGTGGCTGCAGGTTGCAGCGGGAAAGTCTAAAAGAATTGGATCCATAAGGCTGCCTGCAAGGAAATCGCTGGAAAACCACACCCAAGCCCTTTCAGATTCTCAGGAAAATTAATCCACAAACACCAAAGGTTTTTGTCCAAAAAGGAGACAGAGGAGTCCTTCTACTTTATTCAAATAAAGGGAAAGGCCATGGGGTATTCCCCTGGGATTGCTCAAATTTTTGGAGCACGAAGCCTCTCTTTTTATCCTAATTTCCCTCTTTCTTTCCCCATTTGCTGAGGTACTTGACTTCTCCGAACACCTGATACCTAAGATCCCCCTCTAATGTATAACCCTCCCTCTTAATTTTTAACTCTTATAGACTTCATGGGTTTTCCCCATTTCAATATCAATATCCAATTTCATTTATCAGCATTTATCAGTTTGTAAAGGCAAATATCTTTTTCCATTCATCAATCAGTAGAATCCTTCCCATTGTTTCTTTTATCTCCCAGTGCTAGTTTTATCTGCCAGCAGACCCACAGCACGTTTGTAAAGACAATTCCATCATTCCTTTCAAGGATGAGGCTTGCTCCTGGCTCTCTATGGCACAGGACTCCATTTGTGGTGCAGGCACTCATTTAGCACACTTCCCATCTTGGATGTGGTCTGGACACGGGTGCTTGGGGCCAGGCAGGTTGGTGAAAACAAACGAAGGGCTCCTCGTTCTGCTCTCTCCCAGAAAATGGTGTGCTACAGTTTGCTTTCAGAATGCCAGAAGCAGCTGGACCTTTGCCGAGGAGGATGGATGGTGTGCACTGAATCATAACACCTATTTCCAGCAGATCTGCAAGGGCTGTTCTTTCCATCTCGCTGTAGAGAGAAATGTTTCTTCCCTGTTATCACTGATGTATTTTTTCTCACTTGCAGTTTCCTATTATTCTTCACAGCAGTATAAATTTCAAGTACTTGAAAACAATTATGCTGAACAGTACCAGACAGCTAGAATTTTTTTCTCCTTTTAGTGCCTTCCTAAACAAAAACGAGCTGAAGGCAAGTAGCATTATCTTTGCATAATATTGCTTAATAAATGGCCTAAGGTTTGCACAAATGGGAAGATGCAGGTTTGTGCCAGAAGTTGAAGTTTCCCTTTCCAGGTCAGAGACTCCACTGGAAAGGAAATCACAAAAATCACAAATTCCAAATCTGGAAATCACAGAATCCCAACATGGTTTGGGCTGGAAAGGACCAAGAACAGCACAAATCTTTCTGTACAACTGAACTAGGGTTGTCTGAACTCAAAATGACTGCACACAGCCAGCTCAGATCTCCCAGCCTAATCCAGGAGACTGCGACTTGACAGCATTTCTTTATGTCTGATGACCAAAATATCAAATGAGAAGAAAAAAAGACTATATAGTTTAGGCTTACTTCATTAATACAGAAACCTGGCTAAACATCCCATATTCTGTTAGTAAACTCATATAAAATAAATGGAGTCACTGTAGGTAAAGGAAGAAAATTCAGTGTGAAAATGCCAGCATTTTTTCTAGCCTTAGATGCCTCATGGATACTAATAATTTTTTCAGTTCTGATTACCTACATCCTTGCTCTCTGAGTCATCATTTAAGGAGGCCCAAAATTACAGAGCACTTTCTGAATGTCCAGAAAGTAAAACAAGATACAAACGTGTTGACAGCAGCATTTTGTCATCTTTCCTAAGGAAGCAAAGCTCAACAATGTAAAATAACACACAAGGCAAAATTAATTTGTCAGTCAAGGGGAGCTAAGATCTCAAATTATCAAATCTGATGGTGACCTAATGAGCAACACTCTGCACTTGGTTGTGCCTTTATTTCCCAGTTTTTAAAGCATTTTTAAAACTAAAAACAGACCATGATAAATAACAGCTGGTGAGGCCCTGGCACAGGTTGCTCAGAGAAGCTGTGGTTGCCCCATTCCTGTAAGTGTTCAAGGCCAGGCTGGACAGGGCTTGGAGCAACCTGGTCTAGTGGGAGGTGTCCCTGTCCATGGTACGGGGCTGTAACCAGGAGATCTTTTAGGTCTCTTCCAGCAAAAACCACTCTGGGATTCCATGATTAATTTTATAAAAGCATGCTTCTGAGTATTCTTTTTAAGAGTTTGCTCAATTATATGCATTTAAACAACATCTGTTCCTCCTTCCCGAAAAGGAAAGAAATGACCATAAATCTCTACTACTTTTTTTTATGTTCTCTACAACCCAACAATTTCAGATTTCCCATTGGCTTAAGTGATATGAATCTCATCAATAACACGTGCTGGTCTAATTAACCACACTTTCTGGCTGCTAACAGAATGTTCTGTGCTTCACCACACTTATTTTTATCCTCAAAGACAATGGAAGAGAGAAAGAAGTAAGCTTGGAAGCCTCAGCAGTGAGATGGCCCAAGGAAGAGCTATGATTTTCCCCGGGAGGTGATTTGTATGCAGCTCAGGTCACCAGGACAAAGCTGTGTTTCTCAGCTCTTTAGGAGCTCATAGGAAATGAGTGGAGCAGCCTCTGTATTTCTCTCTGGGTTATTAACTGCATCTCTCCTCACATCACTACAACCTGATTGATACAGGCTCTGCAATAATCCCTTTTCTTCAGAACAGCCTTTCATGGGTAGGAGAGAGGTGCTTCAGCTTGGTACTATATGGGAACCAGGCACAGTTTCTGTTTTTATGAGGGAAACGGTGAATCTCCAGCTTCCAAGAGACTTACACTAGTATTTTTAAAAGTATAATTGCAAAATCAAGGGGGAAAATGTATTTGTTTCAGTCTGCCAGCAATTGAGAAAGAAGTAAAAAATTCACTATGCTTTTGACACTAAAATGAATGCAACACTGTAGATAATTTCAAATTTTAGGGAATTTAAGGATAGTTTAAAGTATGTTCCATGTCTTGCATAAGACAGAAATAGCCTAGATTCTAATAGAAGTTAAATTATTTTTTCTTGGCCTTTTTTTTTCTTTTCTGTTTCCAAGTGGCTTAACCAATGGAGTTTCCACTTCTAATGGGTTATTCAGTGACTCAATACATTTTCCTGGCATAAGCATCTCTATTTTAATGTCATCCTTCTGCCTTCAGACCACTGCTAAAATCTCTCTTCCTCCTCAAACACTTTCTCATCACATTTTTCCTCCTGGCTAGGAGAAAATCAGAAGCCTCAACAATGTCTAGGTGCTGGCAGCTTGCAGAGGAGCTTTTTATACACAGCCTTGTCAGACAGATTGTCACTCAGGACCATTTGTATTTAAATTCACAAAGATATTTCAACTACTTTCACTAAAGATAGCTTTGTGTTGCAAATCCATAGATATTCCCCCCCTGCCCCTGCTATTGTAAGTAATAAATATTAAACAAATGCTTTTGTTTTACAAATCCTAACAGCTTCTGAGCTGAAAGTATCTAAATTCAGCATGCATTAACAAAATTCGAGTCGAGCATCTATTTAAACACTTTGCTACACTGAGGCAAAAACTCAACTACATAACCTCAGCTAATGAAAAAAATCACTTGTGTCATTCTGTGGCATATCAGGGAAAGAACTGAACCTGGTACCCTCTGCAATCTTGGGAGGTAGATGAAAACCTCCATCCTCTTTGTGACTTGCTGTATTGGCAAAGAACATGTAAACTTGATTGCTCAGAATAGGAAGCTAAGGAATAAGGCTAAGTATTGAAGTTATTGCTCCACTGAGCCACTTGAGTCCTTATCTACAGCCACATATGTGTTTTACAAACACTGGGTATCTCTAACAAGCTTCTGCCATTCAAAGAACATGTATCCCAGATCAGCAATTGGCAGAATTCAGTCACACTGGGACCTGATTTGCACTGTAGGGAAGCTTGCATTTTCTCTTTCAAGTTACACTTTTTACCCATCAACAGACTTTAAAACTTTATCAAAACTTTATTGTTTTAAAGTTCAAATCAACTCACCAACAAATTACAGTAAATTCACGAATACAAGCCGCACTGACTATAAGCCGCATCTCTGGGTGTTGGCAAATATTTTGGTTTTTGTCCATAGATAAGCCGCACCCGAATATAAGCCGCTCTGTCGTTCGCAGCGAGGACCCGCGTGCAATTATTAACAGAACCGCGGGAGGGCGGGGTTTACTGGCTGAGCTAAGGCTGTGCAGGCTCGGCCCGCTAGGGGCCGCTGACGGGGCCAGGTGGTCCAGCACGGTGCTGCAGCTCGGGGCCGGCCGCCGCTGCCCCTGGGCTCGGTCACCCCGGGTCGGCGCTGCCCTGCGGTGGCAGGCAGGGACGGAGCTTCCCCTGCTCCTACGGCAGCAGCGGCGGGCGGGGACGGAGTTTCCCCGCTCCTGCCGCGGCGGCGGCGGGCGGGGACAAAGCACCCCGTCGGCTCCCCGAGCCGCGGCAATGGCTGCGCGGGGCTCCCGTCGGCTCCCCGGGCCACAGCAATGGCGGCGCGCGCTTCCCCCCCCTCCCCGGGCCGCAGCAATGGCGGCGCCGGCTTCCCCCCCCCCCCGGGCCGCGGTAGGGGCGGCCCGGGTCCCCCCCCCCCTCCCCGGGCCGCGGTAGGGCCGGCCCGGGTCCCCCCTCTCCTCCCCGAGCTGCAGCAATGGCGGCGCCGGGCCCCCCCCCCGTCTCTCCCCTGGGCTGTGGCAGAGGAGGAAAGAGAGCTCTCCCGCCTCTCTCCCCGCCCCCCGTTCTGCCTACACGGAGCCAGGCTCCACCCGCGGTGCAACAAAGTAGCGATTTGTAACAATCGCAAAATGCCGACTTTGCAGCTGCTCGGCTCAGCACTCTGGCAGGCACTTCTGAGGTTGTATTAGCCGCTCCTGATTATTAGCCGCATTTCCGGTTTAGGAGCAAATCTTAGTCAAATTGGTGCAGCTTGTACTCGTGAAATTACTGTACTCGCTCCCGATTTTGACTATTTTTTTTTACAAGCCTGGGTATGCTATAAATACTGAGGAAGTGAATATTAAAGATTATATAATCCTAATACAAGTATTAGAAATTATATTGATCCTGGAACACCTTGCAAATGAAAATTTAAACTTACAGTATTGTTGTAGGGTGACAACAGCAAAAGAAAAGCAAACTGGTGCTGCATTTGCAAACCAGAAATTAGCATTATTGTCACTGTGCAGTTTTCAGTGAAATTTGGGCAAAGTTCACGTGCTTCAAGAGTTTGATGTTAACACTGGGGATTAGCAAGGTTTATGCAGACAAATAAAGACAACCCTGAGCAGGGGCAAGCAAATAGGGAAAAGAAGGGTCAGTCTCTCACTCCTAACTCCTTCATGGTGGTGTAACTGTGTACCTGCAAGCACAGCATGGGGTGGGGAGGCTGTGATCTTGCACTGGCTGGAACTTCAGAAACTGCAGCAGTTCAGGTGGAAGCCCAGAATAAGAGCAGCTCCTTGGAATTTAGATGGCTGCTTCCCTCTGCAGCAGGAAAGTAGCTGTAGGCCAGAATACACAGCTGAGTAAAAAGAGTAAGAAGCAGAGCAGGTAAGAATAGACAGCCTGTGCACAAAACCACGTTTTTTGGGCAGATCCTCACATCAAAGTCCAGTGCTGCAAACATAATTGCCCTCTGGGATTCTTCATATTGAAGATCTGATAGAACACCTATGAAAATCACCATTCTTTGAATCAGAACCATAAAAAGAAAAAAGATCCCAGTGAAATAGGGAAAATGCAAGAGAAATTTTGTCTGATAAGTTTTTAATATTTTCACAGACATTGCTAACTTTAATTTGCAAAAAAGCTAACCTCAAGGGAGGAGCTGGGGTGCTGCATTACTGTGGGAATTCAGTTGCATGTTGGTCACTATTATTTCTTACTCAGCCTGAATTCATCTGTCCCCAGAGGTCTGACACACACCACTTGCAAGACTTGGTTATTCCCCCACCTTTGCTTCCCAGTTCTTCAGAACAGCAGGCATGTTGTAACAAAAAGAGGATGTATCAGCTTTGGAAGGAGGGTCAGGTCTCTCAGGAAGTATTTAAGGGGGATGCTAGGGCATGTAGGAAAAAAAAAATTAGAGAAGCCAAATCTCAGTTAGAACTTAATTTGGCAACTTCTGTAAAGGAAAATAAAAAATGCTTTTACAAATATATTAATGTCAAAAGGAATGGTAAGATCAACCTTTGTTCTCCACTGGATGCAGGAGGGAACTTAGCAATTGTAGATGAGGAAAAGGCAGAAGTGCTTAACGCCTTCTTTGCCTCAGTCTTTACTGTGAAGATGGTTTGTCCTCAGGACAAACTGTCCTGCTGGGTTGGTAGATGGTGTCAGAGGACAGAATGGCTCCCCTGTTATCCAGGAGGAAGCAGGCAGGGTGGATGTTCATAAATCTATGGAATCGGATGGGATCCATCCCAGGGCGATGAGGGAGCTGGCAGATGAGCTTGTGAAGCCGCTCTTTATCATTTACCAGCAGTTCTGAATCACTGGAAAAGGGTGGGAAGGAGGATCCTGGAAATTACAGGCCAGTTAGCCTGACCTCAGTGTCCAGTAAGGTAATGGAGCAGTTTACACTGAGCATTATCAAGCAGCACTTACAGGATGGCTGCGGGATCAGACCCAGCCAGCACGGGTTTAGGAGGGGTAGGTTATGTTTGACCAACCTGATCTCCTTTTATGACCAGGTGACCTTCCTGGTGGATGCAGGAAAGGCTGTGGATGTTGTGTACCTGGACATCAGCAAGGCCTTTGGCACTGTCTCCCACAGCATTCCCTGGAAAAGCTGGCAGCCCATGGCTTGGATAGGAGCACTCTTTGCTGGGTTAAGAACTGGCTGGAAGGCTGGGCCCAGAGAGGGGTGGTGAACAGTGCTGCATCCAGTTGGGATCAACCACCAGTGGTGTCCCTCAGGGGTCTGTGTGGGCCCTGTTCTGTTCAGTATTTTCACTGATGACATGGATGAGGGTACTGAGTCCTTCATTAGTAAATTTGCAGATGACACTAAGCTGGGAGCATGTGTTGATCTATTGGAAGGCAGGAGGGCTCTGCAGAGGGACCTGGAACAGTTGGCTGGATGGGCAGAATCCAGTAAGATGAAGTTTAATAAAGTCCAAGCGCTGAGTCCTGCATTTCAGCCACAATAACCCTCTGCAGTGTTACAGGCTGGGGACAGTGTGGCTGTACAGTGCCCAGGCAGAAAGGGATCTGGAGGTGCTGGTGGATGGCAGCTGAACATGAGCCAGCAGTGTGCCCAGGTGGCCAGAAGGCCAATGGCCCCTGGCCTGTGTCAGGAATAGTGTGGCCAGCAGGAGCAGGGAGATCATTCTGCCCCTGTACTCAGCACTGGTGAGGGCACACCTTGAGTGCTGTGTCCAGTTCTGTCTCCTCAGGTCAGGGAGGACGTGGAGACGCTTGAGCGCATCCAGAGGAGGAAACGAGGCTGGGAGGGTCTTGGAACACAAACCCTGTGAGGAATGGCTGAGGGAGCTGGGGTTGTTTATCCTGGAGGAAAGGAGGCTCAGGGGAGACCTTATCCCTCTCTACAGCTCCCTGAAAGGTAGCTGTGCTCAGGTGGGGTTGGTCTCCTTCTCCAGGCAACAACTGATAGAACGAGAGGACACAGCCTTAAGCTGTGCCAAGCGAAATATGGGTTGGATATAAGGAAAATGTTTCTCACAGATAAAGTACTGGAATGGTCTGCCTAGGGAGGTGGTGGAGTGACCATGTGTGTTTAAAAAAGACGATGTGGCACTCAGTGCCATGGTTTAGTTGAGGTGTTAGGGCATAGGATGGACTCAGTCTTGAAGGTCTCTTCCAAAATAGTGATTCTGTGAATCTGTGTGATTCTGTGAATCCTGGACAGAAGTATCTTGGGATTTCAGACTTTAAATATTTGCTTGCAAATAAATTTTTCATAGCAGGAAATCTGCAGGAGTACACTGTCACACTAACAGTACTCCCAGAAAATTAAGGCATACCAACTTTTACCTTTGGAAAGAGACATACAGTCCATTTCCAGAAGCACACAGAAAAAATTATCTTATACCCACTGGTATGTGAAAGAAAATCCTATTTAAGACACAGCTAACCTTTGAAGACATGGGGAAAAAAGCAACACAGACACACAAATTTCCTTTAAGAATAATTTATCAGAATACAGATTGTGTGTTCAATACTAATACAGTATATGTAATATACTTGGAAACATACTGTGAATAAAACTTGAATAATCAAAAAGATTATTTAAAATATATATGTACACTTCAGAGGCTATTCTGCAGGAAAAACGGTTTCAGAGATTTCTGCACTCTACAACAGAAGATAATTTCCCACTAAGTAGTAATATAAACTAATCTTTATTTCTAAATAAAGTGCTTCTAGTATTGCTACTAGGTTTTAAAAACTATTTTATTAGTTCATTTTCTTTCCATTACACAGAAAGCACCTAAGAATAAAGTCTCCACATAAAAACCACCGTCCAGACCACAGTAAATCGACTTTATAAACAAGTCCTTACCTTCATTCCATTAGGATAGCTCCTATGCAAATATACAGACATCTGGAAGGTGACAGCCATCACATACTTGTATAGTGCTTCAAATGATACAACCACTATCAACTGAGACTTTGGTCAGAAGTGGCAACTCAGAATTGGTGCAATGGCTAATTTAATACTACTGTGATAACATTCTGGTCTGGCTTGCTCAGAGCTCCAAAAAGGAGTTTAGCATGCCAGTACTTCTGTTTGGTAGAGCAATTTGGAGGAGAAAAAGTTTTTTAATATTGGGCAGAACGTACACTTTTCTTATTAGTTATGTGAGAAGTAATTTTTTCCTACTGAAACAGATTTTAAGTGTTTTAAAATTCACTCTAACATTATGCAATTGTTCTCCTATACTATTACTACAATTGAAAATGATCCTGCTCTCTTTTTTTTTGTTTCCTTTTATCAGCACAAGCATTTATGCAACCTGCACCACAGATGAGATGGCAGCTATCTGGCCTCAATCTAACCTGAGTTTACTTTTAAAAAGATTACTTACCTGATTAACTCATTTATACAGTTCACTGTCCATGAATGTTGGTGACTGCCCAGTAAAGTCAAACCAGTGGGGTGCAGCTACAGTTATCTTTAGCATTTGCTTAAATGACTACTCAGAACTACTTCAGCTACATACCCAAGGTAGAATTCAGGCAAACAATTGATACCAAATAAACTGATGTTATTTTAATTGGTCAGGAACACTTGTGACAAGACTTCCTCATGTAAAAGACGGCTTTAATCCTGCTCATACTAAACAAAGAAAGCTTAAAATATTTGAAGCTCAAAAGGAATCAAAGAAGTAGTGTTTTTTGTAATTTTTCCTTTATTTTCCTTCTTTTGAAAAAGTGACCATTCAGTGTCCTTGGATTATACTTCCTAAAGCCCAGCATATCTCTAGGACAGGACGAATTTTTATGTTAAGAGACATAAAGGATGTATCACAGCTGAATTCTTAAAACTACAGCATATTACACCTGAAACAATCATTACTTGCCATCAACATTTATAATTTCATGCTCTGCCTAGTTTTAAACAGGACATATTTGGTGAGGGAACCCTTACTTACCATCCAGTTTTCTGTATCCTGTTTTTTTCCTAAGCTTTATTTTATTTTTGGCTAATGGCTTCTGAGCAGTGCAACCTCTATCTAATTATTCCATTACTTAAAACCCTTGTGGTTTTTACCACTACTTCTTTAACTACCTGAAAGGAGGTTTTAGCCAGGTGGGGATCTGCCTCTTCTCCCAGGCAACCAGCGACAGGATGAGAGGACAAGGTTGTAAGCTGTGCCACAGAAGGTTTAGGTTGTACATCAGGAGGAATTGTTTTCACAGAAAGGGTGATTAGATATTGGAAGGGTCTCTGAGGGAGGTGGCAGAGTCACCATCCCTGGAGATGTTTAAGGAAAGCCTGGATGTGCTCTGGTCCAGTTGACAAGGTTATGATCGGTCACAGGCTGGACTCAATGATTGCAGAGCGCCTTTTCCAACCTAATTGATTCAGTGATTCTGTGTGGGATTATCCATCAGGCTGCAGAGTAACAACATCCTCCTAGAGCCAAACAAAAGGAAGACAAGAAGTTAAGACCTCGATGTTCACCCCATGCCAGATTTCAAAGCGGACACAGTGTAGCACATGTACAGATGGGGAGCAGCCCCATATCCGAGTTTCCTCGGGGAGGGAAACTAAGGGAAACTTAGCTACAAATGATCAGAATTGTAACAATGAGGTTGGCTAGCTGGAGACCTGTGGCTGGTGACCAGGAGCTGTGAGCAAAAACAGGGGGAAAACCAGTCGTGAAGTTAATAGGGGAACTGGAGGTACTGTGCTTGGAGACTGGGGGTGAGATGAGAAAACTATGTAGGGCTGCAAATACATGAATGAAGAAAAAGGGAAAATGTGGCAAGAGAGTGCAGAAAGACCAGGCTGACATGAACAAGTTAAACTGGAGGAGAAAGCGCAGGAGAGGAAAGTGCTTGTCTGTACAAAAAAAATGTTATGGTCTCCCTCCTACAGTGGGTTTTGGAGTGGCCCCAGTGTAACACACGCATGTAACACGTGCACATGCACTTGGTGTCACACACGAGCACAGGGCATCGCACACAGTGTGACACAAACGCACAGGCCGTAACACACACACACACACACCGTAACACAAATGCGGCATACCCTGCACACGGCCTAACGCACAGACGGCGTAACACGGGCACAAACCCGGGTTAACACGCGCAGGGTGTAACGCAAACACGCGCTGTAACCCGCACAGCACACAACACGCACAGGACACAACCCGCACAAAGCGGAATTCAGAGCCCCCGACCCCCTCGCGCATGCGCACCCCCGCCGGGCCCGCTCCCCGCGCGCACGCGCAGCGCCGTGCCGTGCCCGCGGCGGCCGCGCGCGGTGCAGTGTGGGAAGGAGGCGGCCCCGGCCCGGCGGAGCGCGGCGCTGAATCCTCCCGGCCGCTCACAGCACTGTGGAGCCGCTTCCCGCCCTATCTCCCCTCCGGCCGCCGCCGCCGCCTCCTCCTCCTCCACCCCACACACGCACCCTCCCCCCCCGCCGGCCCGCCGATTTAAAGGGGCAGCGGCGCCGGCCGGGGGAACCATGCCGAACTTCTGCGCGGCGCCCAACTGCACCCGCAAGAGCACCCAGTCCGACCTGGCCTTCTTCCGCTTCCCCCGGGACCCGGCCAGGTGAGACCATCTCGGGAGGGGCGGGCTGGGGGAGGGGCGCCCGGCGCTCCCCCTCAGGCCCCTCCGGCCCACAGCGCTGCCCGCCCGAGGATTCACCGTGCTGGAAAGCCGGCTCCCTCCCTCCCTCCCCGCGTCCCCCGCGCCTCCCTCCCCGCGCCTCCTCACCCGCGGGGCCGGCGGCGCCCGCACCTCCGATGGTGCCTGCGGAGGCCGCGCTCGCTCTGGCGCCGGCGGGGCGGGGCCCGGGACCCTCCGGGCGGTGGCGGCGGGAGGCGGGCGGGCGGCTGCGCCTGCGCCGGGACAGAGCGGCTGCGGCCGCCGCCCCTCGGGGGAGTGGTGGGGACGGGAGCCCGGCGCTGCGGGAGCGGGCGGGGAGCGGTGCCGGGCCCAGAGGGGCGTGGGGGCTGCCTGCCCGTGGGCAGGGTGGGGCTGGCTGTGGGTCGGTGCGGTGCGATGTATGGCTGGCACAGACGGGGGGCAGCTGCGGGGGTGCCGGAGCCGCGGGCTGAGGTACGGGAGCCCTGCACTGTGGGGGGCCCGCGCTGGCTCAAGCGGTGAAGGTCTGTCAGTGCTGCTCCGTGTGTGAAGCGATGAGGTGTGTGCGTGGCAAATGGGACACTGCTGCCACAGGCAGGACCTGTCACAGGGTTGCTGGGATGGTGGCAAAGCATCACGAGCAACAGCAGAAGTCATGGGAGAGATTCCCAACGGGTGAAAAGCAGGGGTGTACTGGTTGAGCAAAAAGTGTGTGAGTGAGAGACGGTGGAAAATACTATGAAAAATAAATTATGTACTTAGACATAGAAACCTTCATGTAAAGATTCAGCCTTAAATCGAGGTATCACTCTTAAAATCACTTGATTTAACATGATGCTTGAAATATTGAAAGGTGTATAGGCATAGAGGAATACCAATTATCTCTTTTCTAATAGATAGTTAAGGCTGAATTTTTTATTGATTTATACATAACATCTACTTGCTTCCTTCCTTGAAGCTGCTTGACCTGATTTTTGGAAAAAATCAAAACCTTATGGGAATTAAGCATATGTAGTATTTTCTAAGGAAACAGACCCTCCAAGCGATTTCAAATGAAGATATAAAAACCCTATATAGGTAGCAGCTACTCTCTAAAGTTGTGATTTTGGATATATTATGAAATTCTTCTGAATGAATGCAATGCTTTGCTGTAAAGCTTGGCTATCCAGATCTCTTCTTGATGCCTAGTACATGCAAGGTACAATCCACATTCCACACGCTTTTGCTTTAATAAGATCTGAAATCAAAGTGGTTGCTTACCTACTCTTATTCTTTCATTTTTATGATTTGCTCCTACTGTTGTCTCTTTCTACCTTCTGCCCTTTGAGGCCCTCAGGATCTCACACTAAGGAATGTCTGCAGTTTGTGTGGAATTGAAGAAATTTGGTGCTGTCTCAGGTGCAGTCTTAATTCGTAAGAGGTCCATGCTGTAAAATGTGAACCACATCAAGCTGTATAGAATTCATCAATAGGTGACAGTTGACTGAAGAAAATACCCTCTTGAGTTTATAATTTTTTTTTTATGGAAGGGCATTTTCAATTAGTGTTTTTCATGGTAGCAGTGCAGAGATGTAGTTAAAGGTGGGCATTTAAATTAATTAATTTAAAGATTATTTTTTTAAAACTCTATTTTATAAACTCTAGGATGATTTGGGTTGGAAGGAACCTTAAAGCTTATCTCATTCCAAGCCATGGGCAGGTGCACCTTCCATTAGACCATGCTTCCAGCCCCATCCACCCTGGCCTTGGAACACTTCAGGAATGGGGCAGCCTCAGCTTCTCTGGCAACCTATGCTCCTTTTACCTAAATTTCCCCTCTTACAGTTTGAAGCCTTTCCGCTATGTCCGTCCTGTCACTACAGTTCCTGATGCAGAATTCTTCTCTGACTTCCCTGTAAGGCCCCTTCAGAAACTGGAAGGTGCTGTGAGGCCTCTCTCCAATCTTCTCCAGGCTGAACAGCCACTGCTTTCTCATCTTGTCTCCTTAGGGGAGATGCTCCAGTCCTCTTATCAACCTTGTGGTTTCCTCTGGACTTGGTACAACATTTCCATGTCTTTCTTTGCATTGGGGCATACTGTACACAGTATTTCAGATGGGGTCTCACAAGAGAGGGGCAGAATCCTCTGTCCAGAGGAAGGAGAAACTGTGCATAAATTGTTTATAGAATCTTTATGCTCTTAAAAACAGTCAGTGACAAAGATGATGTTGTAAGTCCTCCAGAAGTTCTCTCCCTTAATATCTTACAACTTTCTGTCCAAAGTTTATCATATATTCTATTTTACCAAGAACGTTTAGATATTGATAAATCCATGCATCCTTTTGGTTTTACAGAATTGAAGGTGTTGGTTTTTTTCTGTGGGTTGATCTACAGCAGTCTGAAGATGGAAATGACAATATGTTCTGTGTACTGCTTGCTCTCACTTTTTAGGTCAGACTGGGATGGTGAGCAATGTACTTTGTGCCAAAATGTTATTTGCGCTTGGCAGCTTGCAGTGAAAGTTGAAAATAAAGTTGTTGGAATACATCTTAAAATAAATTTTAATTTTAAAAAATCATTGATGGTAAATAGATAGTCCTGGCTGAATTGTTTCTACTACCTTATTTCAGTGTACCATAATAGCTGGATAATTGCCTTTAATGTTTTCCCAGTTCATGTCAGTAAAATGCTATTTCAACTTCCATGAGATGTCAGCAGATCTCTGAAAATGTTAAGTTTGTGATTGAAGAAAACCTTCTTAAAAGCTAATGAGCAATGCCTAAGTGGGATCAAGGAAACTTTCCTGCCTGACCATTCAGGAGTCACGCTGGAGTCGCATTTGCATGAGACTTTAATTGCTGTGACCAAAGCCCCTCCAGGGCAGGTGGCTCTGGTGAAGCAAGGAGTGCAGTTTTTTTTTATTTGTCATTTTTTATTTTGTGTGAAGTGGTCTCCAACCATTTATTTTCTAAGAGGCTGGTTCTGGATATAATTCTCTGCCAAACACTATTCCTGTTGATGACCACTCTAGAGTTTGGTGGGAGTTATTTCCAGTTATCCTGCTATCCCATGGTACTACTCCTAAACTCCAGGCCTTTTTAAATCTACCTGACTACAAGTTTGAGCAGTTTTATTCTTTCCTTGTTTCACAGGAGCCATTGGTGTGAGCTCCACATGTAGCTTCCAGCAACACTTGTATCTCAGTTCCATTAGATACATTCTTTTCTGCCCACATAAAAAACTGTGGTTCTTTCTGTTGTGTAGACATATGACACTCTCCAAAAGCGTATTTAGAATTAGTATAGTCTCTCATTAATTGCATCTCCACCAGACTGCTCTTCCTAATGCAAGTTAATTCAGCCCCTTGGGCATTCACCAAGGGTTGTAGAGGTCCTGCTTCAAGTACCTCTAATTTTCTCATTCCTGTGTAGACTGTGTGTCATTTTCCATTCATGTGGATCCATTCTCCAATGGATCTTCATGTATGAAGATCATGTAAGAACTTCAGCTGGTGTTTTCTGTGCCCTCCAGAAATGTTTTGTCTATGAACCAATTGCCTATTTATTGCAAAAGAAGAAAATACTTCTACAACCCCACAAAAAAGACAGTAAATGAACACTAAGCCCTTGACAACTGTGTGCCAGTTCTGAATGCACCATTCTGAATGCACCTCTGGCTTTGCTCTCTGTTCAGTGTTTGTCAGCTTCCCTGAATCGCTGAGTGAAGCAGGTAAGACCATGGGATCAGGCTCTTTCTCTGGACTGAAACGCTTCCCGCTAACTAGAGAGGAGGCTGATCAGCCTTTGTGATCACATTTAATGAGCTGTTTAGTAGTCAACAACCACTGAGAAAGTCTGAGAGCCAGAGTCGATGTAATTTACATGCTACAGATCCCCCACTTTAAAAGACTGTTTATATCATTTGATTAAGTGAAGAAAACTCCTCTGTTCTCTTTTTGGGGTGATTACACTGCCTAGACGAGAGTGTCTGTTGCGCCAAAAAATCTGATTTTTTAAAACATTGTTTGTCTTCCCTTATTTTAAGTTGTTACTAAGCATACTTTGTATGGATCTCCAAGAGCAATATTGGAAATTATTCCTGACTTATGGCATTTGCCATCCCTGTTATTTTGATATTTTGCATGAGAAAAAATAGAGATTCACAAGTCTCGGTTCAGCCAGCAGAGATCAGAATCAAAGATTCCCCTCTTTCATCTGCACAATTTGCCCCCCTTTACTGAGCTAAAGTAGAGGTGAATCCACTCAGACCTGTGTTTTCCCCATCTGGGCTGCCCACCAAAACATCTGACAAGACTGCCTTTGTTCCTATATTGTTGAGTAATCACTAGTTGTTTTTCTCCCTCCTTACTGCTATAAACAATAGCTTCATGTTTGCAGTCAAAATAATAGTAAAAGTGCTTTCTCCTAACTTCTAGCAACAGAACAAACAACTTTGTTGCTCAAACAGTGATGGCATTCCCATTAGGGGAAGTTGAAGCTGACTACTGCATTTCCATCAATTACTGCAAGTGGTTTGCTCACCAGAGGAGTAAATACCTCATTACCTTGCATGCCTAAATGAAGTCCTGTCAGTAAGGGAAATATTTCTTTATATTTGTGTTACAGCTTGGAGAACTAATCCAAAGCAGAAGTAAATACATGTAAAAATTTGTATTTAAGGAGAACTTTCTTTAGGTGTGGAAGCACTGTCTGTAGAATAGTTGCTTTTCTATTGTTATTATTTCACTTTCATAAATCTACTCTAAACTTCCCAGTGACCACAATAGATAAGAACACTGTATTTTGAAGGGAGGTGGAGAAGACAAGTATCTTAAAAACTGCCTAGAAAACATTATGACTTTAGACTACAAGCACATCTCTTTGGTTTTTAATTTTTCTTTTTAAGAGTGAATTCTTTAGAATTCAATAGTTAGATGTAATGAGCAACTGTGCTACTATCTGCTGTCTGTGTGTGTGTATGTGTGTGACAAAGGGAAGAATATATAAATTAAGGGAAAAGACTCCTGAATTTGCTGGAGTGATGTTGAGTGCTCAGCAAAAGCAGAAAAAGTAGTTTTTACCAAGATTTGATGGGATGTTCCAAAGGAAGTTGTAAAGAATTTTCCTGAGCCTTGCATCAAGGTCACTTGCCCTCACTTGCGTTCCAATCTTGAGTGTGGTTTGAAATTGTAAGGGATTTTGTTTCATCCTAAGATTATCTAATTCTTCTCCTTACATGCAGGTGTCAGAGATGGGTAGAGAACTGTCGAAGGGCAGATTTAGAAGATAAAACTCCAGATCAACTCAACAAGCATTACAGATTGTGTGCTAAACATTTTGAGACTTCTATGATATGCAGAAGTGTAAGTAAAACCAAGCATTTATTTACTGCATCTTGCAAAATGTGACTGACGTTTTTCACTAGAATGCTGCCTTTTAACCTTCCAGCTCCTGGTTAACTGGTCCCTAGGCAAATTAATTTCTTAGTCTTAATTGGGATCACTGCCATTGGCTGAGGCTTCACACAGGCTCACAGCCATTGAAAATGGTAATGAAAATGAACAGTCAGAGGAGACAGAAAAAGTGGTGCTCCTGCAGGTTTAATGTGTTTGTTGGTCCTCACTGCAGTGCTTTCCTCATGCTTGTTTTGTTTCACTGGAGATTGCAATATTATGTAAGTTTATTTGGTATAAATTTGCATATCTCTAATTATTTGAAATTAATAATTTCCTGTTCCTGAAGTGTGTACATAGTGTGATTTGGTTAAATTGCACTCTGTTGTTGCCACAAGATTTAAATACTTTTTACATCTGTCAAGCTTTTATTTCCTGTTACATTTTCATCCAGCTAAAATCAAGGCACTGTTTGCTGTTAATGAAGTAATAGCTTTTAAATTATTTTTGTCAAGAATATGATTTTAACAACTTGGATAACAGTAGAAAAGGGTGGACTTGGGACTAAAGTTTTAATTTCTGGGCTGTATTTCACTCTGGTACAAAAGCAAAACCAATCTTTTAGTTATGAAGGATAATTAAAATGTACAGGTCAAACTCTGAAGTCATGATGGTATTACACATGATGAGGTCTTTAATTAGCCAGCATCCCAGAAACAAATGAAAATTGGAAGGAATTATGATTCTGAATGAAACTATGCAACTGGGTTTGTTTGAGGTGTTTTTCACAGATGCCATCAGTTACAATTTTGTGCTTGGTGGGAATTAGCCAGTATAGGCAACACAGGTTTACAGTATATCCATATATAAATTTTTTCTTAAAATTTTAACTGGGAGCACTTACATGATCATCTAGAAGTATTTTCTTCTTTTTTTATTCACAGATAAATTTTCCCTCATATGATCTTTGACAGTAGTGGAATTCATAGTTCTACAAAAGAAGCAATTGAACATTTTCACAATGAAATGTTTCTAGAATTGCAAAATAAGTGATAAAACCCAAAACACGATAGTAACAAAATGTTTCCTTTCTGATGCATAAATGTCTTTTTGTCCAGAATGTTTATTTTTTAAAAAATCATAGTATTGCAGTAAAATTAAATTATTAGATCCAGGGTCTTTGATATGAAGATATTGGGGACTAAAAAAGGATTTGCAGTTTGGATTGGAGTTCCCTGTGGTATCCGTCTTCCTATTTTCAATGTTCTCTTGATATCCCTGAAATGTGAATTGCATAGCTTAGCTTTCTGTTTGGTAACATAAAAGAGTCAAATGCTTTAGAATAATAACGTAAACAAAAGAAGCAGGAGAGGAAAAAAAAAGGACACAGTGTCTGAAATTTCTCAAAGAATTCCCTTGTCTAGATGTCTGTTTTCTTACAGAGCCCATACAGAACAGTTTTACGGGATAATGCTGTGCCAACTATATTTGATCTTACAAGTCACCTGAACAATCCCCACAGCAGACATAGGAAAAGGATAAAAGAACTGGTAAGTTTTTAATGTAAAATTATTGGTTTATTACTAAAAGAAAAAAAAGGCAAGTAAGTTAATGTGAAACTTATGCACAAAAAAGTAAAATAAAAATATTGAGCACTTGAGTGTTTGTATTTTCTATGCTGCCTGTTCCTGATTGTAAGTTAGAAGCATGATAAAAATTTTATGTACTAAAACTAAGGAAGTCTTTAAGAAGTTATCTGGAAAATTAAATGTGTTGATCCAGAGCTGATTCTTTCATCCAAAGCAAATGGTTTTCTTTTCCTTGTTACTACAGTGCCAGCTGAACACAACTGATGCATGATATCCCAAAATTCTTGCTGCATATTGATTGTGATCTTCAGTTCACCCATTAGGCTTCTGAAATCTGAATCAATTCAAACATGCCTGTTTTAACTTATTGTTCTTAAAAATGATCTATAGATAAAACCAAGATCAAGAAAATTTTTTGTGGGATTGTATCTTGTGTGTTATTTAGGGAGAAAGTGTCTCTGTGGTTATAAGTATCCTGACAATTAACAGGAATTTCACTCCTAATCTCTGTTTATACTTGAAAAATTACAGGCAATTTCTAAATACTTCTTTGTGAGTTTGGTTGAATCTGTTGACTGAAAATGTAGTTAGAGATGGTTCTGGCTACTGGCAGTACATTATCAAATTGCAATAGAATTTATTTAATGGAATCTATTTACTAGTAATTATACTTATTGAAGAACCTCCTAATACAACTGTTCTCATGTAGTTAGTAGATACATGTCATAGCAATAGTAAACTACCTCAAGAACCTCCTGGTCTTAGAATTTCTATCACTTTTTGGCAAATGTTAACTGGTCTCAGCTACAGTGTTTGTGTCTCATCTTGATGTGTTGATATTTTAAGGCCACTTATTAGACATTGTCATCAATACAAGTTCTTTCTGTTTTTTTTTTAAGAGTGAAGATGAAATAAGAACATTGAAGCAGCAAAAGAGTAAGTGGTAAAAATAATTGAGATAATAACTTTATTTGGGTAATGCAGGACTCATATCTATTAGTTTATATATAGCAAGAGGATAATTGAGTTCCTTCTTGATTCAACCAACCAGTCTAAATTGTTTCCAAAATGCTCATTCACTTTTAAACTGGAAACATTCTTCTCTGGACTCTTGTAACTTAAAGGTAATGGGCAAGTAAATATTAATGTTTTAATTTTGACACTTACAGTATTTTTCATTTTGTAGTTGATGAAGCTTTTGAACGGAAACAGGCAACTCAAGAATTGAATGAAAACAATGAGCAAAATACTGTCTCAGAAGAAGGAGGGCAAGAACAAGAGGAAAAAGCTGTCCCCTTAACACTGGAAGAAAGAGAAAACAAAGATTACCTTAAGTCATTATTTGAAATTTTGATCCTAATGGGTAAACAAAATATTCCATTGGATGGCCATAACGTTGATGGACTTCCAGAAGGTGTTTTTACTTCAGATAACTTTCAGGCTCTACTGGAATATAGAATAAATGGTGGCGATGAAGTTCTGAGGAAACGATTTGAGATGACTGCAGTCAACCTTGAGTATTGTTCAAAAACTCAGCAGAAACAAATGCTTGAGATCTGTGAAAACTGTGTTAGAGAGGAGACGCTGAGGGAAGTAAGAGACTCGCACTTCTTCTCTATTGTCACCGATGAGGTAGTAGACATAGCAGGAGAGGAACATTTGCCAGTGTTGGTGAGATTTGTTGATGAGTCTCACAATCTAAGAGAAGAATTCATAGGATTTTTACCATATGAGGCTGATCCTGAAATTTTAGCTGTTAAGTTCCACGCAACTATTACTGAAAAGTGGGGTCTAAACATGGAGTACTGTCGGGGTCAAGCCTACATCGTCTCCAGTGGATTTGCTTCTAAAATGAAAGTTGTGGCTACAAGACTCTTGGAAAAGTATCCACAAGCTGTGTACACGCTGTGTTCCTCCTGTGCCTTAAATGTTTGGCTGGCAAAATCTGTTCCTGTTGTTGGTGTTTCCATTGCATTAGGAACAATTGAAGAAGTGTGCTGTCTTTTTAATCAGTCTCCACAATTATTAGTAGAGCTGGACAACACAATTTCTGCTCTTTTTCAGGACAATGATGAGAAGGGTAATGAGTTGAAGAAGATCTGTCGTTCTCAGTGGACAGGCAGGCATGATACTTTTGAGGTTTTAGTGGACCTCCTGCAAGCACTGGTAATGTGCTTGGATGCTGTGAGCAGTGACTTGTCTGTCAGGTGGAGCAACTTCATTGTTGGTCGAGCATTTGTACTTTCAAGCGCATTAACAGATTTTGATTTCATTGTCACTATTGTAATTATGAAAAACGTTCTGTCTTTTACAAGAGCATTTGGAAAAAATCTCCAGGGACAAACATCAGATGTGTTCTTTGCAGCTGGCAGCTTAACAGCAGTATTGCACTCTCTGAATGAAGTGATGGAGAATATTGAAGTTTACCATGAATTTTGGTTTGAGGAAGCCACAAATTTGGCTACAAAACTGGATGTACAAATTAGACTCCCAGGAAAATTTCGCAGGGCTCAACAGGGGAACTTTGACCCTGATATGACATCAGAAAATTACTACAAAGAAATCCTAAGTGTCCCAACAATAGAGCATATTATTCAAGAACTGAAAGATATTTTCTCAGAACAACATTTAAAAGCTCTTAAATGTTTATCCTTAGTGCCCTCAGTCATGGGACAACTCAAATTCAATACATCTGAGGAACATCATGCTGACATGTTCAAAAATGACTTGCCCAATCCAGACACACTTTCTGCTGAGCTTCACTGTTGGAGAATCAAGTGGAAGCACAGAGGAAAAGATATTGAACTTCCAGCTACTATTTATGAAGCACTTCACTTACCCGACATAAAGTTTTTCCCTAATGTTTATGCATTGCTTAAAGTCTTGTGCTTACTTCCATTGATGAAGGTGGAGAATGAAAAATATGGAATAGGACGAAAACGCTTAAAGGCATACCTGAAAAACACCTTGACAGGGCAAAGGTCAAGCAACCTTGCTCTGCTGAACATAAACTTTGACATAAAACATGACTTAGATTTGATGGTGGATACTTATATTAAACTCTATCCAGATAAAGCAGAATTTCAAGACTGTATTCCTTCAAACAATTCTGAAGTAACAGGTGATGCCTAACTTTTTAAACTCTAACCAATCTGTTGAAACAGCTTGTTCTTCATTAAGTTTCAAAGCTGGGGAGAAAAACTGGTGAAATCTTAAAAAATCACTGCAGTTGTGTTTCCATTGTAGGCCTTGGACTGAACAAGCTGGGATCAATGACCTAAATTATGTGTTGTTAGCCCATACTAAATGTGTTTGGCAAACAAAATCAAGCCTGACACAAGCCCATGCTCTTGGCAGAGGTGCTTTTTACATCTGATTGGCTTAACTAAGTGCTCGTTTACTTTATTGCATCGTGGAAAAAGTACATTATGATTGTAGATCTGATGGGGCTGTTACATACTCACTGATGAATTAGGATAAGAAAGAAACTGAAAATATTAAAAGGTATAATCTGTTTCAGTTCTGTTACTTAGGAATTTTTTTTAAAAAAAACAAACTTTAAAGAAAGTCTTTGATGTATATTTAAGTGGCATTTTGGAGAGTGGATTCAGCTATTGCACGATGCCCGTGCTGTGGACAGGTCTCAGTGTAAAGTGAATGTCAGTGATATAAGGGTACATTTATGGTTTTGTTGGAAGAGTCAACCTCTTTAATTTCTTGATGACTGTTTACATTCCTTTGTGTCAGACACAAAACTTTTTTCTTTAGGCTTAACAGGCATGGCAGGAGTATTTAAATTCCTAAAAGACACTAAAAACTTAAAATTTATTCCACAAATGTTTAAATCTGTTTGCTCTGCCCCAACTCTGACACAAACCCATGCATCTTATAGTATGTTTATTTGTAAACTCACTCTGGAAAGATTAAAATAAGAGTTTGTTGTTTGTCTAGAAGTAAGATTGAAAATATTGCTGTTATTTTTGGTGAGAATGAAACATTTTTGTACAGTTTATGGAAATTTAAAATAAAATGTGAATTGCTTTTTACATAGCACTGGACTTCTTAGTAAAGCTGTGCCTCTGGGACTGTGTTCTGTAAAGACACCTTTTATTTTCGCAATTTTTTCTTCATTGGTTTTCCAATTCTAGTGAGCAGCATTTTCTGAAGACACAGGAAACTGTGATAGTACGGCTGATCTGCATGTTTTTTGAAGTATTTTGAGATAGCACTAACTACAGTGCTTTTATAATGGAAGTTCTGACAATCAGGCAGAAAGAGATTAAATTTGAAAGGGTTCAAAAGTAAAATTTTGCAGCTATTCTGATGTATGACACTTTTATAACTTATTTCTCAAATCAAACATCTAAAATCGAATGGTTTGGGTTGGAAGGAACCTTAAAGTTCATCCAGTTCCACCCTGCCATGGGCAGGGACACCTTCCACTAGACCAGGTTGCCTCAAGCCTTTCTCATCCTGTCTCCACAGGGGACGTGTTCCAGTCCAATTACCAACTTTGTGACCTTCTTATGTTGGGGTAGGTGGGAAATTACAGTACTTTTATGCACAGTACTTTTACATACAGTGAGAAAGGCCCCCAGCAGGAGCAAATTGAGTGATTCTAAAGACTCTTGAGTTCTTAGTGTTCTAATGTAGTCAAAACAATAAGATGAAATTTGGAAAAAAACCCACCTTTTCTAAGCATTATCTTTTCTTTCCACTAGTATTTGTATGTGCTTTCTGACATGCTTTCACGTTATTGTAATTCTTGTCTCAATAGTAAAAAGTGTTTTAGCTAATAGCTTTCTCTGTTCCTATCAATAGATGAAAATAGCTCCCAAATCTTGGTTAATGCTATAAAAAGCATTTTAAAATTAAAACTCACATGGAAATTTGGCTCTTTTAAGTTACAATTTTAATAAAATAAATTTAAATAATTTACATAAATTTAATAATTTACAATTTTAATAAAATAATTTTTAAAATATTTTCCCATCTTGGAGCTCTGTGAGTTCCCACAGCAACGTGATGGTCATGACCTCAGAGGTCATGAGCCCTGTGTCAGTAAGGTCAGGTTGGATAAGCCTGGTCTTACAGGTGCAGAGAAGGAAAATTGGTATTCAGTACCCCAGAATTGTCCAAAAAGAGCTGAAGACTGCTTTCTGACTGTGTAAATGAGTTTCTAAGCAATGTACTGAGACAAATTGAGGAAGGGAAGTGCATTAAAGCTCTCCTTAAGTTACTCAGTGTCTGCTGGAGCTCAGCTGAAGACACAGGCTTGTGAGGCTTGTGAGGCTTGTGATAAGCCTTGCTAATTAGCTGGCTGGATCTTTTGGTTTTGCACTGCCGTTTGCAGAGATATTTAGCTTGTCTGTAATAAATTGGGAGCTCCTGGATTATTGCAATTTGATTAGTACTGTTGGTGAGGAATCTCTTGATGTTTTTGACACCTATAGGAGTTGGTCTGAATAGTGATGTTTTCAATGGTAGCTGAAAACTAACTGAAGGGAGATTAAGATTAGATGTTGGGGAAAATTCTTTTCTGTGCGGGTGGTAAAAGACTGAACACAGGTTGCCCAAAGGAGCTGTGGCTGTTGCATCCCTGGAAGTGTCCAAGGCCAGGTTGGACATGGCTTGGAGCAATCTTCTGTAGTGGAAGGTGAGATGGTCTATAAGGTCCCTTCCCACCCAAATCATTCTGGGATTCTGGGATTGATCTGTGATGTGGAGGAGCAAAAGCATATCAGGTTGCAATGGTAGGTGCCTCTTTAACAGGAGAGGTTTCTGTGGAGGAAAAACCATTTACTGAAACTGTAGTGTTTCCCATCTGATTTCTAAGGCTGCCCAGAAAGAATGCATCTGAAGTGTAATCCAGTCATGAAATTTTGCTAGAGCAGGTCTGAGACAGATAAAATTGTGTCTGAAAATGAAACAATCATTGTTTGATTCTGTTTTGTTGAACAGATTCTGGAGATGGGGAGTTACAGTTTTTAAATATTCTGTCAATTCAGGGCATTGTGTATTTCCAAAGTGTATGTGAGGTATTTACCTTGATTTGACCTGGCATTTTGGCGCATTTTATGTAATGAAGGAGTTGGTCTGTTAAAATTAGTGTAAGCATTGCTGCTCAGATATAATTTTTAGTGAAAATAGATTTCCGTAACTGCTCAGCCTATCGTGCTCTGTGAAACCGATGCTTGTTTTAATACACAAAATGTATTTCCTTTTCCCATGCACAGAATGCCTAGAAACCAGTATTGATACTTGGAAAAGGAGTATGTATCATTTTATCTCCTGTGGTGTTACTTTTGTCATTGTCTTCAGAAATCCTGTATCCACTTGTTTGGGTGCCAAGGTTGTGCTGTAAAGAAGTGGAGGAGCAGAACCACTTAAGGGTTCTAGGTGCAGCTATTCTGTCTTCCACACTCACTTTCTGTGCAACACTGAAAAATCTCAGAGTGGCCAGAAACGTTCCAATTACTCTTAAGCAGAGGAAAATGTTTATTGTATCTGTTTCAAGAAACAGCCACTAACCTGGAATAACAATGGGTGTTATCCCAAAGAAGCTTAACATTCTGTCATTTCCAGACCTGTAGTGCTCCCTACTTTCCCTAAGGAAAACAGTTCCAACAAGGAATAGGAATCTTCCCAACATTTTGCCTAAATGTAATTAGTGAGACATCAGCAAGAAAAAAAAAATGGAGTTGGAAATTTTAAGCACATCTACAGCAGCTTCAAAACGTGGTTGTCCTTCATAAGCTTTCTTTACATTGAAAAATAACACTGTTAATCAAATAGAATTCAATATGCTTGTTCCATGACACCATAATTGTTCATTTTATTATTGCCATATTGTGCGGTGTTTCTAATTGTTTATTTTCCTGCAGCAAGCTTGCTTTTTTCTTAAAACTATGTCTGTGGGTCTTCTGTTTTAGCTGTCAAGAGTTATCCCTGGAAGTCCTTGTGGTCAATGTCAGTACTAGTGCAGTTTGTTCAGGGAGATTGAGAAGCAGATGTCCCTGTAATCCCCTATTCCTCTGTTTTGTTGTGGAACTTGAGGTGCAGAGTAGATGATGGCTAATACCATTCCCCAAAGCCACCCAAGCTCTCTACAGACCTTCCTCAAATCCTCATGGCCACAACCTCCATAGCAACACTATAATAAAAAGATGTTTTTCAGAAATAGTTATTTTATATAGGCACCTACTTGGGTGCCTTCTTGCTACTGTACCATGCTCTGAGCCTGGCACGTGGAGTCCCAACTGGAGCCCAGGCTTCCCTTGGAGCACCCAAGAGATGGGCCTGTGGCAGCTCCACCTTTATTAAATGGAGATCCCTGTGAAAGGCAGTGCTGGAGGTGGCTCAGCACAACTGTCAATAGTTTCTCAGCTTGTCACCTCTTCTGCCACCAAATATCTGTCTTTCCATGCTCCTGGAAGAACCTCTAGGAGATGGCAAGAGAATGCCTTTTGCACAGCCCCCAAACCTCAGGGTGATTTCTTAGCAAGTAGATTCTGCAGCCAAGAGTCTTCACTGTCTATTGTCACCAGGATACAGAGATTAAGAAGAACTCACCAGGACCTTGGGGGTTTTTTTTTGTTCTGTCTTACTCCTGGAGCACCACTTCAGTCTTCATAGCTGTTTCCTAGTGGAGCATTTCCTGGAAGCTCCTAGTGTACACAGACATTTCTGTACAGTAAGCAGTTGCTGTCTTGGTGAAGGAAAGATACTTGGGAACTACTGGACATGGATTTGGGACAATAGGGAAGTGGAAGAGGGATGGGGAAATATGTGAGAAAGGTCAAGGACAGCATTTCATTGGTAGTGTGATGCTGGAAGCTGGTGTAAATTCTGCACCAGAACTAAGCCCAGATGGAGTCCTGGTCTTCTCCATCTCCACCTGCAGCAGTGTCAGTCCCGATTCTTTACACTCTTCAGGCAGGACAATACAGTAGAACCTGGATGCATTTTCCCATGTGAGAGTGCAACATACTTCCTGGGAAACTTCAAGGAAAAAAAAGTGCTGAAAACGCAGACACAGCCGTTTTCTCTCCTATTTGCTTCTCCAAGGTATGCATAAGCTCCTGAACACCTTCCTGGTGTGGTCCTTCAAGTCTTACCGATCTTCTTTTCTTCCAGAACTGACTGATAGGCAAAGAACTGTGAGGAGGACAGGTCTTTTTCCAGATCTAGGTGCTATCTGTCTGCAGCTGCATGGCCCATAGTTTTGTACCCAGCTTGCTGCCCTCTAAGCTCATGTGTTTTGAAGGTCAGTGTTCTTAGCTGCCTGTGTTGTACATTTCCCATTTGGAGATGTATTGAAAGGCTGTGGGTTTTAGAAATTGTTTAGCACTACCTCTTTCTGTGGAAAGAAGCTTGAAAGTGGTGTCAAGTTGGGCATGCACAGTAAAGGGAAGGAAAAAGCACAGACTTTGAAAATCTCCATTCAGGAGCAAAATTCAGCATCTGAATAGTGTACTGGGGCTGTCCTTGGTATTTCATTCCCCAGGTGGCTTTCTGTATGTACTGGGAAACCTAAATATTTCTAAACAATTTCAAAATTTGTCTTTTTAATATATCCACTCATTTTAATGGTGGATTGGAGAATAGCAAAATCAGACTGTACTACATTTCTGCTATTAAATATTACATGTGCTGGATTTTTTCCCACTTAACACATTTTCATTTCCCCTTCCCAAATTCAGGCCAACAGTCTTCCGTTTTGTTTGTCTACAAAATAACCTTTGCTTCTCAGTTTCAGTTCACATGTTGATCAGTCATTGCTTCTGATCTTTAGAAGACTTTTTTTCTATTCTGATCAGGATATAGTTGCAAGATATGTTGGGTTAGGTTTACTGTTGAAAGAAACAAATCCATAATTTTTCTCATCTAGCATTCTATTTTTCGCCTCATCCTAAAATGATGCTTTTATGGAACCCAAATGTAGATAAGTGTCAAGTTCCTCTTCACTTTTCCTCAAACTCCAATATTCTTCAAATATTGAGTAAAGATCTGTGCTTTCCTCCTGCATCCTTGCCTGTGCAGGGAGCTATGCTTTGGGGAAAATGTGACCTTATACATCTCAAAGTGATGAAAAAATGTCCTGGGCTTTACACTGGCCTGCCTCTTTATCTTCTCTGCTCTGGCTCTCAGCTTTTAAAATGTTGATTTGTATCATTATGTGGCACTCCCTACTAATTTGTATGAATGGTCAATCTGAGCATGGCCTGCTTTGGTATAGTATACAGGTCTCTGATCTTTGTAGGCACTTCACCCTGTGTTCAGCTCATGGTCTGAGGAGACTGGAAACCAGGAGCCTGCAGTTGAATCGTTGAATCCCACACTAGTTTGGGTTGGAAGGGACCTTAAAGATTATCCCATTCCATGCCCTGCCATGGAGGGACACCTTCCACTAGACCAGGTTACTTCAAGCCTTGTCCAATCTGGCCTTGAACACTTCCAGGGATGGGGCAGCCACAGCTTCTCTGGGCAACCTGTGCCAGAGCCTCAACACCCTCACAGCCAAGAATTTCTTCCCCATATCACACCTAACCCCTCCCTCTGGCAGTGTGAAGTCATTTCCCCTTGTCATGTCACTTCAGGTCCCCATCCAAATTCCCCCTCCAGCTCTCCTGGAGCGCCTTTAACCCCCTCTAAGATCTCCCTGGAGCCTTTTGTTCTCCAGGCAGGACAGCCCCAGCTCTCCCAGAGCAGAGGTGCTCCAAATGTGGTATAACTTTCCAGAACAACTTTTGAAGATTTAATTGCAGCATCTGGGAAGTCTGCTCTGAAGCACACCTATCTCAATAACTCCAGGAATTTTGCACATACAAAATTATTTTGCATTTACCTCTGATCTCACCGGTGTGGAAACCACAGTTCATATGCCTACTTTGCATACTGAGTGAAAAATTGTCACTGCCATATTTTTCCTAGTATAGGGGTTTTTGTTCTTTGCAGGTTTTTTTTAATACAAGAAGGAAATGTAGGAATGTCAGGTCTAAGGTGACTGTTCTGTAATGAAACATACATTTTAATTTCTCACGTACAAAGATTCTAGTGGAAGCTTTGTAAGCTTATACAAATAGCCTAAGTCATTTACAGGGTTAAAAAATTATTTTTATTTTAGAAACTGGGCTGAAAATATCAAGTTGAAGAGCAGTATATGTAAGAGCATGCAAAACTGTTATCACCATTTCTATCTGGTAATTTAGTATATTCTAGCAGACAAGCAGTGTAATTAATTTACTTTCTTTTCCTACTGAAAAGTCAGGCATATTAGGATTATTTTAGGTTTTAAATATGCTGCATATGCTAGGAATGGAGACTAGATCACTAGACTTGTTGATTCCCAATAAGCAACTGAAATTGAATTAACTCTGAAGAATTCAGCCTTGCAGCCCAGTCATGTAAGGACTCGTTGTAGTGTGACCAGTGTGATTCTGGCACAGGGGTTTTGTCCCTGCATGATTGCTTTAGATCACTCTTGACACTGGCAGCCCTAAAGGGCTGTCAGGCTGCTGACAACGTTTATCAAGTGCAGCTGCTGAGGAAGGATGCTGATTGTACACAGCTCTTAGTATGTCATGGAGAAAACATTTCCTTCTTCCATGCTTTCCAAGTGGCTGAGGTCCTTCTGTGCAAACAGAGACAAGGCTAAATTGCTGCTTGGCAGCCTTCTGCATGGCCCTATGGAGTTGTCTGTAGAGCCACCTGCATTTGAAGAGCAGCCACCTTCTTTGCATTAATCTGAATGTGCTCAGAACAACTCAGGGTGTGCAAGGAAATCCAGGAGGGAGAGCATCTGTTACTGGCAAATGTGTCCAGATTTTATAATGAGACTGGGTATGGATGCCTCAGGTCTCAGCTGGTTAATCTGCAGCCTCCTGCCTCTAACTGTGTGTTTATGGACAGCGCCTTTAAAATCAGATTCCATTAAAATGTCTTCTTTCATATAATTTCTGGTTTCTGAGTACTTCAGCTGTTCTGGGAAATGGTGGCATCATCAAAGGAAAGACCATCAAAGGGATTCCAAGACTGTAATAATTGGTTTTATGGAATACAAGAAGCCTAGAAAGGGACTTGGAACAAGGGTATGCAGTGATGGGATGAGAGGGAATGGCCTTAAATTGAAGGAGGATGGATTTAAATTGGAGATTAGGAAGAAATTATTGGCTGTGAGGGTGGTGAGGCCCTGGCACAGGTTTCCCAGAGAAGCCATGGAAGTGTTGAAGGAAGTTTGGAGCAACCTGGTCTAGTGTCCCTGACCATGGTACGGGGTAGAGCAAGATGAACTTTAAGATCCCTTCCAACCAAAACTCTTCTATGGTTCCATGATTCTATGAAATAAAATTCTTGTTACCTGCTCTCAGTAAGTGATTGTCTGCTTCAGTGCTCATTTCTGAATGCTTGGGCAAATGGCCTGTTTTTGATAGTTCAGAGCTTGTCTTGACTCTCCCTTGGACTGACTCCTTTTTGGACTGACTTTTCCTATTTCTTAAGGAGTGAAAAGCACTAGCTTGGGAGCTGGAATTGATGCCAAGGAGCCTTGTAAAACCTGAGAATCTTCTGGTCTCTGGCCACACATTTTGCTTTACCTCATGGGCTGACACTTTGAAAGCAAGTCCAATAATGATGAGGGAAGAGAAGGAAGAGGTTTCTGGGAACAGCAGCCAAGTCTGTCCAGAGGAAGTATTTAGAGCTTGATTTGTTGTGGATTTGAACCTTTTCAGAGGTTTGCACTGAAATAAAGTATCAAGTGACAATCCACATTCACCGGTTCCTACATTAGAGCAATACTACAGAGAAAGAGATCCTCCCTGTTTTGTGAGCTAAACAGTTACTTATTTTGTGTCCTCCCATTCCCAAAAGAGAAGCCATGCTGGACAATTCTCCTGTTGTTGGTTTGGGGTTTTTTTTCCTGGGAAATGATGGGCCTCTTTGGTTTGCAGGATCACTAAAATTGTCACTCTCACTAAAACCGCAGCTCAGTATCTTTGTGCAGGCACTACCCAGACTCAACACCACAGGGAAAATCATAGACATCTCTTTAGGGTGTACTGTAAGGTGAGATGCCTGAAGCAAAAGCTTTCTCCTGGCCTCTTCCTTCTCCACAGTAGCTTGAAGTTCAGCCACACATAAAGCTGTAGGTATTTATAGCCTCCCTTTAGATCCTGATTACAGCTTTGGATAGTTTTTTTATCCTTATACAGCTGATCTTTACTTTGAAGGGTGTAGTCACAAAGCAGGACCCAAAATATTTACTACAAGAGATGTAGCCACGAGTATGAACATGGCTCTGAACTGCAGAGATGCTGGTTGCCGTCAGGTGTCATGAACCTGTCTAAACACAGAAGAGCAAGAAAACTGAGACTGTGAATAAAACAGATAGAACCCACAAAGATTAAAAATATACCCCAAAACTTGATTAAAACCAAACAAGGCTAGATCTTGATGCAAAAAAAAAAAATATATTTTATTTAGTAGTAAAAGAGGGCAAGGCAAGAAGGAAGGAAGGAAGGAAGGAAGGAAGGAAGGAAGGAAGGAAAAAGAAAGAAAGAAAGAAAGAAAGAAAGAGAAAGAAAGAAAGAAAGAGAAAGAAAGAGAAAGAAAAAGAAGAGTGTGGGACAGGGGCAGTAACAAGGATTAGGTAGAAGCACATCACATTTTTGAGTGTCCCAACGATGTCTCATTGTCACCAAAACTGTGGCAAACCCACAAAACTCTCCAAGAACATTTTTAGTGTTAGAGAATCAAGGCATCACTTTATTCTGGCCAGGATGTTGTTCTGGCCAGGATGTGCAACAGAAATAATTTCATCCACACATTGCCCAGGTAGCACAGAGAAAATCATTCCGTCACACATGGATTTTACTAGGTTTTCCACATATTTTACACAGTCAAAACTTGTAGAAATTCATTGGTTCAATGCTCATTGGCTTTACAAATGAGTTGGGGTAGGACCATGGATGTAGTTTGGTACCACAAACCAGGTGATGAGTAGAGATTTGCTTACTTTGGCTCTTGATTGCTTACTTTAGGCATAGCAGTACTGAACATTGTGAAATACCCATTAAAATTTGGGCCACAGCCCACTCTTGCTTGAGCAAAAAAATTCTTATGAGCTATCTAACAGGATCATGTCAATCAATCCAGCAGCAATGGCATATAAAACGCTTCACACATGGGCAAAAAACATAACCAGAACCAGACACAATAGTGATGTGTCCAACTCCTCAAAAAGAAGGAGAGACTGAGGGTGAACAGGGTCTTGGGAGGCTGAGCACATGCAGGAAGCACAGTGGTTACAGCAGTGTTTTATCTCCATAAAGCTGGAAGATACAGGAAAGCATAATTGCAATATATTTTTTCAACTGATAAGTTCAAAATATATCGTTGAGCTCTCAATCAGTCCTATTTATGAGTGGTAGAAAGAAGGTGATAATCGAGCTGTCCAAAAAATGAAGCAAATCTTCAGAGTCCAGTATGTTCTCCTGTGCATTTCAATGTTATTCTGCCACTAGATGTCCTGCTGACCTCACAGAGCAGGGGATGAGCTGCTTTCCCTGATGAACAGCAGAGCCCAGGGTGGAAATCAAACTGTGACAAGACCTGCTTGTAACTTTTAATTCCTAGGGGAATTAAATCATATTAAATATTAATAGTTTTTGATTAATAATAATTGTTAACACAAAGAGTCAGTGAGAACTTTCTCATCTGCCTCCTTTTTTCAAGTGTCACAGTAGGAATAAGACTCTTGCTGTCACCCATCACTGGTCCTATATTGCAGCACTTGTTTTCTGCTTTGATATTTTGATTATCTTCCACATCCCATCTCCCTGGTGGTCTCTTTGCTCCTTTCCAGGGCTTTTTTTCTCCTTGGAACACCTTGCATAAGAGCAGCTCAGCACTCTTTCCATTCATTCTTGACAAAACTGAGAATCTTTCAACACCAAATGGCACCTTCCCAATCTCAGTGTGTTTCCCACGACAGTTCAGGACAGTGTCCAAATGCAAGGAAATTCCAGGGATGCTCAACAGCCTATCACAAGGGAGGACCTTGGAAGAAAATATCAGAGTTCATGTTTTAACAGACTTGCCTCAAGACAATGGTGAGAGTTTTCTCCCTTTTTTTATTATTTTGCTCTGTATCTCAGCAGCAATTATCAGAAAGGAAGTGCTGTACAGGATAGGTGGGGCTTTGACAAACAAGTGTGATATAAATTCTAGGATTGACAAAAATGGTCAACACATCTTCTGAACAAACATGAGAGCACACTCAGCCTGAGGGTAATACCAGTAGCTACTGGACTGGAAGGTGGGATCCAGAGCTTGGCTGATCCCCAAGCCTGATGTGGCATCCCAAATAACAGACCTGAGAATGGGAAGATGTGTGGGTGTCTCCTCTTTTTACCTGCTCCAACTAAGGGAAAAGCTGTGCCTAAAACTGATGTGTATTTGAGTGCAAATCTCCTTTTTGCCTTCCACATTTATTCTCTTTGCTTTCTTTATTACAACTCAGGTCAGTGGCAAAACTTGGCATAGGAATGAGTACTGTTCTGAATTGCAAAGGAATACTTTCCCAGTCTGTGGGTAAGGTAATGCACTGAACATCTCCACTCCTCAGTTTCACCATCTTAAAGCAGAGAACAGCAGTAGTGACCCAAAGAGCTTGTGACATTTAAATGCTTGTCAAGTCTTGGGGGACAGAGATGGCACTGCACTGCATGAGCTCCTGCGTGCAGTATATTAGAATGCCTGGTTTACTATCAGAGAAGGCCAACAAAAGCACAACATAATTGGAAAAACACATGGGACTGAGGGGGTTTGAAAAAACATCTTCCTTCTCCTCCTAATAAATAATAATACCAATTTGGTTTTCATTTTACTCTTTGTCTCTGTTTGCTTCTAGGCAACATCTTGAGCTCAATCTGACCCCTTGACCCTCACTCCTGTGGTAAGATTGGACCAGCATTCACTGATGAGGCTGCAGCACCATTGTTCTTTAAAGTAAATAAAACCCCCTGGCTCCATTAATACTAATAACCAGCTCAGGTCACAGCTGACTGTGCAGCTGAGTTTTATGCAACAGCTGGAACAGCTTTGGACAGCCCCAAAAAGTGCTGTAGCTGCACAGGCCAAACCCTTCCTGGTGATGAGAATGGACATGACCAACCTATTCTGCAAAGAAGCAGAGGTTAATGATAAAGGTGTAAACCTTGCATCTCCCCTGGCCATCGTGCAGGGGACAGACCTTGGCAATGCCCATTTTTGCTGGACAACTGTGATGTTTAAATACCTGCCTTAGAAGATGTTCTGCTAAGATGAGCTGCAGAGGTCACAGTTGTTATGTGTTTGTTCAGTTTTCTTGCTTCATTCACATTAAGTGTATTTAGGAACTTAATCCTAAAGCTGGCTGGGGAAGAGTGAAGAAAAAGCCAAATAGTATTTATTGGATCACTTTCACCTGATGTTCCCAACTTTCCAAGGACACTGCATCTCATGGCTTCACTCAAAGCATGAAGTCAAGGGTTTGGCAGCAGGTGAGCAGTCAGTCACTCCTCTCTGCTTCCCAGCTCTCCCTAGGTGCTCATTCCAGGAGGAAGCACTGGATTCAAAGTGGGAGATCATATCCATGGTGGACAGTAAAGGCAAGGATGCAGAAAAGACTTTGAGTGAAGTTTACACATGGCTTCTCAAATACCTTGAAATAGGTTCCTTTGGGGGTATTTCAGTTTCTTTGCCTCCTTTGCCTTGTGAAGAGTTTGTACACGGTATTTTGTGTAGTTTGTATTACATTTATGCTTTGTAGGTGTTCTGTTCACATATTCTGTATCCTATTTGGGTCAAACCAGAGATGTGATTTCCAAACTGCAATTAACCCACTCTTTTGATAAATTGACCTGAACTGAAGAACTTACCTGGTGATTCCTGGGATAGCATTTCCAAACAAAGCAGGTAAAATCTCTTTCCCAAAGCTGAATTTTGCTTCTGCAAGAGCAGCTGTCACTCCCAACCAACTCTAACACAACATCAGAGCCCAGCACTCAGCTCCCACTGAACAGCAGAGCTCACTGAGCCTGGTAAGTACCAGGAGAAAAAGAGAGGCCCTCAACATCAGACAGATGGGGAGCTGCAGGAGCAAGTGCAGAGGAGGCTGTGAAGATGCTCCAAGGGCTGAAGTCCCTCTGCTCTGGAGACAGGCTGGGAAAGTGCAGGGTGCTCAGCCTGGAGAAGAGAAGGCTGGAGAGACCTTAGAGCCCCTGCCAGTGCCTGTAGAGGCTCCAAGAGACCTGGAGAGGGATTTTGGACAAGGGCCTGGAGTGACAGGACAAGGAGGAATGACTTCAAAGTAGCAGAGGGCAGGGTTAGATGGGAGGTTGTGAAGAAATTCCTGGATGCAAAGGTGGTGAGGTCCTGGCACAGGTTTCCCAGAGAAGCTGTGGCTGTCCCATCTCTGGATGTGTTCAGGGCCACGTTGGTGTCTTGGTTTGGAGACAAATTTAGGAGAAAAACACTCTGAAATGAGCATTTCCTCCAAAGAGAAGGACTCCAGTAATCCCTATCACCAGTGGTGGAAGTTAATACCAGTTGGTGAAGCGAAGGGGTGGGAAAGAAAACTTGCTTCAGTCTAGCAAAATCCCATCCAGCTAAAGCAAGAACACAGTGTCCCAGTCTGCTTTGAATAAAACCTACACAGGAGCCCAAGGGTCCCTGCCCCCTACCCCATCTTAAAGCTGCAGTAGCCATTTCTGGGCATAAAGCAGATGACTAGGGAATAGAGTAACGTCATAAAATCACCTCAAGACAGTTGGATGTGGCTTAGAGCAACCAGGTGCACTGGAAGGTGTCCCTGCCCATGGAAGGAGGTGGAACTGGATGAGCTCTAAGGTTCCCTCCAACCCAAACCATTCTGGGATTCTATGATTCTATGACATGCAAAGGGAATAAGGAAAGCTACACAGAACAATAATCAAAAGGGCTCTGAGCCCATTGCTGCAAACTGCATCTTCTCCAAAAGCCTTCTTTGATGAGCAAATACTGGTGTGAGGGGAGGGAGGGGAAGTTTAAAGAGTAGTAGCTGCATCTAGATTTAGGATACATCAGATTTCCATTTGCTTGCACTATACATGTGTTTCATGATGCCAGGAACCACCCATGCCAAGAGTCCGTGGACACACGGTGTGCATGGCATTGTCATAAATTAATGGTGATCATTATTATATCATTATTGTTACCTCACTGCAGACATGGGCTGGTGCTGGATAACTGAGGCAAAGGGAAATCGTCCACAGAAATGCAATCTGCATGGCTGAACATGGTGAAGGAGGAGACAGCAGGAGGGACAAGTGAGGTGTTCTCAGAGGAGGGTCACAGGACTTTGCTGGGTAGCTGACCTGAGGTGGATGTGCTTATGCCTGGTGATACCCTGCTCTCCCTTTTACTGTGGGAGGCCACTAGGTGACTACCTTGTGCTGGACTTAAGCAGGTGAAAACTACTCCTACCGTATCTCCTACAGAGGAAAAACTGGGAAATTCCAGTCAATTCCAGTTGAATGTCCAACTGACAGCCTGCAAGATACACAGCTAATAATCAGCTTCAAGTGTGAAGGGTGAGAATAGAAGGCTAAAAGAAGGGCTGCCTGGGATACCAAACCAGAGAGATTATTTCAAGTGGATCAGTGGAAAAGGAAACAGAACCTGATAATCTGGGACTGCCCTCTTCCAGGATGGGATCTGCTGGGCTGTGAGCTCACATCTGTTGTGAGGCAGCAGGAGCCACAGGGACTGGGTGTGTGTGTGCTCTAAGGAACAGTCCCAGAACTGGCAGGAGACATCTGTGCCCACAGTCATCTGCAGCTCTTATTTTGTTTAAGAAGAATTATAGTTCCTTGGGAGATTAGTTTGAGTTCCGTGGGAGATTAGTTTGAGTATTGCCAAAATAAGGCAGTAAGCACATCCCACCTGGCCTTACTGAAGGAGGTGGTTTCAGTACAGTGAATAAAGCTGCTGCAGCTTTCCTCAGAGGTGCCTGTGAAGATGTTTCTCAGTGAACACGAGTCACGCTCTGCACTCCCACCCTTGGACTCTTTGGGAACCATGAGGTGGCGCAGTTACCCTGGATGTCGGATCTCAGCTAGCTGCACGCTGGCTAGGTGTCTTCCCAAAATATGTGTCCACTCCCCAGCTGAGTAACTACAACCACATGTTAAGGAGCTGCTGCTTTACACATGATTTAGCTGCATCACCCAACCCCTCTTATGTTTTGCCTTCCAGGGGGCCAGTGAGGTACCGTGGGAGAAGAAAGTGCAATCAGGCATGTTGCGCTCTCATGTTAGCAACTGCACCCCTTGCAGGGATCCCTTTCCTCTCCTTTTCTTAAATAGGACTTAAAAAAATAAACTAACTCCAAATGTATTTTATGTTTCCCCCCAGGAAAGAACTACAAGGACATTGTTTGTTTTATTAATGAGGCAGAAGGATGCAAACATGTTGCAGAAGATGGTGGTGGTGGCTACTCCCCCTCTGCATGCTCCATCTCCACTAGTGGAAGAAAAGGTTGGAGTGCTGTCTGCTGTTTGTGGGTACTGTTCCTTGCTCTCTGTCTCTGGGTCCCTTTTTGGCTTGCAAAGGTGTGGTAGGTTCAGGGCCCTGGCTGATTTCCAGGGAGGGGGAATGCACTGAATATCCTCAGGTTCCCCCTTGGTTTGAGCTGGAGCTGTTCTTTTTTCTTCCCCCAGTGATTGCAACTTCTTGTTTCTTCTCCCCAGTGACTGCAATGCTTTGCTGTGTTCTCACAGATTGCCCCAGAGGGTGCATTCCAGTGGGAAATCTGCATCTGCTCATGAACTGGGACACTGTACATGCAGAGAGGACAACTTGAATCCTGTGTTCCACATGAGCTCCATCCTGGGATTGAAAATACTTTGGGATATGAAGAGCATTTCTGTCCTGGGATGCTGTATTTGCTCATGCAATGGTTGCAGCTCCACTCAGCCTGGAGTTTTCCTTCCTGCGGTGAAGCTGAGGCAGATGGATCCTCTCCTGCTCCTGGTAGTCAGCATGGCCATGGTGCATGGAGCCATGTGGTGCCACCCAAGCACCATGTGGAAAACACACTCTGCCAGGAAATTGTGGTGTTCTGTCCCTAGAGCATCACAGATATCAGGTGTGATAGGACTTGAACTCACCTTCCTGCCTCACAGGCATGTTTTGCTTTGTCTATGAATGCCCTTCCAGTACTGTTGGACACTGATTCTTATCACCTGAACACTTGAGAGATCAAAACAGCCTTGAAAAGCACCTCCAGACTCTGCTCTGGGTGCCCTGCAGCCTACCTGTCCTGGCCACATTCCAGCACAGGAGAGGAGCTCCACGCTCCCCTCTGAGAGCACCACACCATCTCCTCTCTTGGCCAGAAGGGCAGCTCTCCAGAATGTCACACAGAGCACTGCTGCCCAGTGGGTGCAGATGCTGCCTTTGGCTCCAAGTGCCCCATGGAGAGCAAGGACCAGAGGGGTCACTTGTCTGGGCAAGTCTGTCCCTGCTGAAGTGCTTTGCAGTTGCCTTCCAAGCTCAGCACAGTGGTCACCATATCTCCCCTCAAGCAGCAGCAGCTTTTTGGCAAGGGTTAGACCAGAGGGGTCCTTTCATGACACTGCTTCACTTGGCAATCACTGCACCGAAGCCCCCATCTGAGCCATCAACCCTGCATTCCTCTGGGCACCTCAGAAGCCCAGCTAAATCTGGGTGAGATATAAATCTCCTTTCAGAGGTGCCCAGATATCCTGAAAGAACATGCTCAAAGGTGCAGTTAATTGTATTTAGCATTTTCTTCACCTTCCAAAATTGCTTCCCACTTTCTCTCAGCAATCCATATGATGCTGGTTCCAGGAGTTACCCAAAACCTAGCAGGTCTCCCACTTGGATTGACTGAGGTGTGGAGATGTGATGCCTCTAGTCCCCTGTTTAGTCCCTGGCTTTGAGACAGTGTGTTGGGACCCTGACCACCCTTGACACCTCTGTGTGGGGTGCACTCAGCCTGCCCCCAGCACCCCTGATGCCTGACTCAGGCACCACGTCTGCTCTTGCTATCAGCTCCTGGTTTGTGAGATGAGCCCTGCAAACCTACACATTCCTCCCTGCTTACACATCACAAGCTTTATTTGTTTTAATCAAAGGGGGCCCTGATAATTATTAACATATTTAATTATTTTTACTCTGAGTCACTCAGCTCAGGCGTGGAGTGATCACAAGGATTGCTTTACTGCACAGACCCAGCCCTGGAGCATTTGCACCACCAAGTAATCACTCTTTGCAGACAGAGCTCCCATTGATGCTGGTCTCACAGCCTGCCTTTCCTCCCAGTTTAAGCTGCTTTTTGCTTTGCTCAGAAGTGCTGGCCTTCACAGGAGTAATACTGGGCACATTCAGACAATTTTCAGGGCTAAGTCTGCACGCTGAGGTTGCTAACTCTGGGACAGCACTGCCAGGGAATGATGTCCATCTGAGCTGTGCTCCAGCCTTGCACCTCAGGAGGGGTATTAGTCCATCTGCCTGCTCAGAAACTGCATCACCCCATCCAGGACCCCCCTCCCAGGCTCTCCAGCGAGGTGCATGGCCTCCCTCTGCAGTGAGAGCAGACTGCAATTGGTGTTCTTTGTCTCAGGAAACTCATAACTCTGCATTTCCACATGATTTATGAGGTTTTCCAGCCTGGGCTGGGCCATGAGTTGCAATCATTCCCGGCCTCAGTGGTTCACAGTGAGGCTACCTGGGACTATCTGTGTGGCTTACTCCTTTTTTGTCCATCAGGGCTTTGGAGGGAGGTGCTGCCCTTGGAAAATACCCACCATCAGTTTGTAAGGTCTGGGCACTTTGGATGGGGACCAAACCCAAGTTTCTGGGGTGCCTTTACATTGGGGTGCATCTACACCATCCTGAGTGAGTCTGATTCCTGCTGACTCCTGCCTGACCTGGAACTTTCTCCCTAAAATACAACAGGGCACTGTGATAATGGATTTGTGTTTGAACAGGGCTCTTGGGCACATGGTGTGACTCTTTGGGATGGTGCTATGCAGGGCTGAGAGTTGGACTAAACCTTCCAACTCAGTGTGTTCTGTGATCTGGAATTCTGTGATCCCACAGGACTGCCTTGTTCCTGACCAAGCATTCAGGAGAATTAGTGTGGCTTATGAACAGTAATTACTTTAATTCTCTGTCCCACCAGTGATGTGAGGTTGCATTAGCCAAATATGTAGGTACAAGGAAATTGTGGAGGGTCTCAAGGATGCACAGAGGAGGCCTTGGCAGGGCTGGCCCTTGCTGAAATACACATGTAAGAATAAGTTTTTGGTTAAATATGCACATAAATATTTATAGAGAAGAGGTGGAAAGAAATAAGTTTCACAAACCAAAACCTTAACAATTTTAAACAAATTTAATTTTAATGAGAACCAGAAACTGATGGTACTTCAAAAGTATAGAAGATAAGGGTCAGTCTCAGCTTTCCCTTGAGGAAAAAGATTGGAAAATAGTGATCAGGTTCTTCCTATTGAGGTTGAGCTCTTGCTCAGAAAGTCCCTTTTAAAAAAAAATCTGCATTTTCATTAGCTCTAGTAATTGCAGCACTTCTTTTGTCTTATCTGATTTTAGTGCAGACTCCAGGAAACAGAGTTGGTGTCCTGGCATGCAAAGGCTTGTCTCTATCAGTCTGTTTCTAATCTTGATCAGGAATTTGTGTGGGCAGCAATCATCCCAAAGTCCTTGTATTTTTGGTGTTGTCTCATTGCTCTAAAATTTTTGTGAGTGTCTTGAAGCTGTCCCCAAAAGCCACATGGCCACAAGCTGCTCCTGAGACCCAGTAAGCAGGAGGTGCAGGGGAGGGGGTAGAATGTGTGCTTGGAGCTGATTTCAGCTCCTGCACCCTGAGTACAGCCTGGCCCCTGGGATGGCCATGTAGGACTTCTTGCCAAGCACCATTCCAGCCTCACACCTGCTTTCCTGGGATGGACACAGTGGAAAAAACCCAAATGCTTGAGTGTGGGGTGAATTCCCAAGCTGAGCACCATCTTCATCCAGTCCAGGGAAGAGTTTGGCTTGTGAACATAATGGGACTCCTTGTTTAGAGATGTTTCAAGGTGAAGTGATGAATGGGAGAGTGGTGTCCAGCTCTACTTGTGGATGCTGCCGTCAAGGAAGGAGGGACTGCCTGAAGTGGCAGATGACAGTAGCTGGAAAGTGTGATGGGAGGCTGGAGAGAGGCATGGGAGGGAACACTCAGCATCCCAAAATACAGGAGGTGGGAAGAAGCATCATCTGTTTGCTTCACTTGCAGCAGCTGAACATCCTCTTAGGACATGTCAGGATCTGAAAATCTCTGCAGCACTTGAGCCTGGGTTATTTTAATCCAGATGGGCTGCCTGAGCTAATTTCCAGCTTGCATGAGTGACTGTCCTGGCAAAATGAAATGAAAGACCATGAGTGGTGGCTGTCTCAGTGCTGCTGCTGAGACCTGCACCAACACTGCATCCTCCACCCACCACTGCTACCTATCCTCTCTGCAAACAACCAGACAAAGCTCCTTTATTGCACAGCCAGAGCTGGGAGGGGAAAAAACCAGAGCAATTAAAGCTGAGACTATATTAAGACAGAGAAAACCACAAAAATCAGTGCCTACAATCCCAGCAGGGCTAAGCCTACCTGCTGACTTCCCTTCTGAAAGCAGTCTTGACCTGACCTGGGTGGGAAAACGCCTGTAGTTGTAACCACCTCATCACAAAAACACAAAATGAAGTATTTGTCGAGCATTTGATTGCAGAGCTTGGCACTCAATTCATTCCCGTCTACAAAATAACAAAGCCAAGATGCTGCAGGTAAAAGTCAGGCCAAAAAGTCTGGGAGTTTCATCTCCTACAAGTAGGTTTTGGCACAGTAGCTACTTCACACACAATTAATTACTTCAGCACCAGATTATACTTGCAGACTCCAATGGAAGTGATAATAGGAACCAATTAAATTAATTTATATTTACTTTGTAAGCATATTTTCCTTTGGTAAATCTCTGCTTTAATTTGACAGATTGGACTCCAGCATTTTGTTTTTATTAAGAGATACAACCCTAAAACCAGAGGATGAAATCCAAACCTGTAAAGCAAAGAAATCCCTCCCTTTCATGTGCAAAACCATGTATGACATGCAGTTAAAAAAAAACCCCAAAGCAGAATGTGTGCGCGTGCCCCGACTAATAAAAGCATACCATGAAATATGTGGTAAAGTGCCAGCATGTCTTGCTGGAAGTACATGAGCATGAGCTGGGTCAGAGCTGGCTGACATAATGCTCACGCCAGAGCTTGAAACTGAGATAGACTTTGGTGTCACAGTGGGCTCACAAAACAGCTTGCACGGGACAGAGCCATGGTTCAATGTCATCTGCTGTCAGGGAACTGGTTTGCTGAGTGTAGCTGCTTAAAATGGGATGGTCCCCATTTATGCCATTGTATTTTGGCATAAATCATAAATGGTTAAATACTTTTGTGTTCCAGTAGCACAGTCTGCTGCTTTTCCACGCGGTTTGGATGTTTCTACAGCACATACATCTAGGAGCAGCTGAAGGCCTTTGTGTCACAGTGACTCAGAAGTGAAAAGCTTATAAACCATTACCTAATCCACATCTCAGGGAACAACCCTAATAAAGTAGAGCACCAGTCAACTAAAGAGTGACCTCCACAGACAGAGAAAGCCATGACACGTGTGCCCCAGCATGGCATGCTGTAGGTTTTTATACCTGTTAGCCTAGCCTTGCCTTGCCTTGCCTTGCCTTGCCTTGCCTTGCCTTGCCTTGCCTTGCCTTGCCTTGCCTTGCCTTGCCTTGCCTTGCCTTGCCTTGCCTTGCCTTGCCTTCCCTTGCCTTCCCTTCCCTTCCCTTCCCTTCCCTTCCCTTCCCTTCCCTTCCCTTCCCTTCCCTTCCCTTCCCTTCCCTTCCCTTCCCTTCCCTTCCCTTCCCTTCCCTTCCCCATGTGCAAGATGGAAACAAATGCACGTTCTCATGGACTTTCACTCGATTAGGAGGAGCTTGGCAGGAATGGGGGCACACAATGGGGAAAACTTTCCTCTTCCTTTCCCTGAGGGGTGAAAGGAAGCTTGCTAAAGTTGCCAAAGATGCTTTACAGACACTTTAATGCCTTTAGAAAGGGATTGAGTTTCTTTTGGGCTCTGAAAATCTGCTATTTCCAATGTTACTGTCTTCTCAGCCTAGCATGGTGTGTGGATTTTACAGCTATAGAATTGTTACTCAGTTTTCACCCTCTGGATGGTGATTTATGGATTCTGTAACAAAGATTAAACCCTCTCCTTGTTAGTGGTGTTCTACACACTTCACATAGATCAGTGCCATAGCACTTGGAAGAGTTTGTTGGCCAAAGTCCCAAAAAATCCAAATTTGTCTTCATTTTGGATCAGCCTGCTTTAAGTCAGGGAGATGTGTGGCAGTCTCATCTCAGTAGACCCACAAACAGAAAGCGGAAAAGGAGTAAAAAAACAAAAAAAAAGGGTTCTGCAGGACAGGACCAGGATGCTTCTCTGGTATATCCTGGTGAGACAGTAACACCAGGGTATCACAAAGGGCTGGATAGGCCCCTGTTTTCTTTGCCCATGCAAACAGAATACTTGGGAAGATAGAGAAAAAATCGTACAATCATAGGCTATCCTCAGTTGGAAGGAACCCACAAGGATCATTGGGTTCACATCCTGGGCCTGAACAGGACAGCCCCAGAATCAGAACACGTGCATTTGTCAGCTCAGTAGCCTTGTCTGCTCCCCTCCAGTGCTGCAGGAAACCTCCCAAGCCAAGGAGACCAAACCATGGTGCTGAGTGAAGGACATGCTGCATCTTTGCAGTCCAGACTTCCCCAGACCTATTAGAACTGATTTCCCTTTCTGACCAACCCTTTTCCCTTCTAGGGCTCTGCCTGCTTCCCACTGGTGACTGCGATGCAGAAGCTCCTGGGAACGGTCTCTCTGGCATTAGCTGCTGTATTCCCATGGGGCTGGGCTGCAGGTGGGGTCACAAGCTGAGAGCCAGAGCTGAGCTCTGAGCAAAAGGCACCAACACTGGTCTGGGTGTGCCATGGCCCATCTGCTGGTGACCTGTGATGGAAGGCACTGTGGGTGGCCAGTGGCCTGAACCTAGGGGAAAGCTCTGATATGTGCTTCCTCATCCACATGGAGACATTTTGCTGCTTTACCACCACACCCCATGAGCCCTTGTTATACTTGGCCTATTCTCCCACCAGATGTAGGTTTTCTATTTTAAAGCAGAGCTTAAAAATGAAAACTACGCAAGGAGGGATTTACGGGCTGTGTTACCACTGGGCCAGGAAGTGAGGGCCTGAAGAGCTGAACTTCCAGAGTCTGCACAAATACTCCAGTTCTACTTTTCACCTTCCATGAGCTCTGTTGGATTGATTGTGCATAGCCTCTGTGCACTCTTGTGTACTGCAGCTGAATTTGGGCATCCTTTAGAGCAGGAGATCTAGCCAGGCTGCGCCAGAAAAACTCCAGAAGTGAATGAGCCACCATTGCTGGGACATGCTCAGCAAGCCATGAGAATATCACATTATAATTTCTTCTCCATCCTTATTGGAAACCTCTTGTGAGCCCTGAATGAGCTACTTCTTCTCTCTCTCTTTTAAAACTAGTTTTTGATTTTATAATTTTAGGCAAGGAGACAATCTTATCAAAAAACATGAATATTTTAACACTGTCAATTGTCCCCACCAGACAGAGAAATTAAACTCCTGGGTTGTTTCAATTCTTATCTCTTCGCCCCTCACCCTTTTCCCTCATGTCCATTGACTGCATCAATAAAAGTCTACTTTGTAAGTTGTCCCAGCTATTATTATGTCAAGCTATTTTGAAAGGCCCTTCAAAAAAGTGAAGTCACAAAAAGTTTCAAAAGCTTGGAAAAAACCAAATCTCATGGTAGATCTCCATCTGCTTCACTTACCAAGGGAAGGCAGGAGGTGGCTCAGAAAGAGTGGAAGTTCCTGAGAAAAGAGCCAGAGGCAAGAGAGCCTTGTAGTCTATCAGAGGTCCAAGACTGGAACCCAAAAGCAGACACATTTCATTTCAAAAAGAACTTTAATGGTGGGAATGATTAGGTGATGAAAAAAAAAAAACCAATGAAAGCAGTAGAGTGTTTCTCTTCAGATACTTTGAAATTGTGAGCAGATGCCTGTTGGAACACAGGTTTCAGCCAAGCACAAGTTATTGTGTTCCTTATTGGAGTATGCAATTTTATGGTCCATATTATATGGAGTCAGAGTAGATGATCTTATGGCCCACTATGACTTTAAAATCTAAGAAAAAGGTAGTTCTGGATCAAAAGGAGCCAGGTTTCCTCTGGATTTGTATTTTGAGGCTGACTGACTGCTGCCTAAGAAGACACAAAATCCGATTGGAGGCTTTCTCATTTTATGCTGTGCTCTTAAAAAAGCAGACTCTATTTTCAAGTTGTATTTGTCTGGCTTCAAATGTGGTTATGGGTCTGCCTCTCTGCTTGACTGACTAGAAAGCCTTGCTCTCAGGAGGATACCAAACAAAGCCTTTTTGGCCTCTAATCTCCTGCAGGAGTGGTTGAACTTGGCCAACAGAGTCAGATGCTGTTAGAGTGGGAATGGACAGACATGAGCACACACATTCTCACAGTCTGACAGAGAGAAGTTTGCAGTAGCTTCCTTTCTCCAGGCTAAAAACAGAATGATAAAAGCTAACATTAAAGGAAAGTTTTTCTCTTCAGATGGAGGCTGATGTGTTTGAATACATTATTTGTCCAAGCAGTTGCCTCTGATAGCAATCAAACAACCCTGAAGATCTTGTCTGTTAGGGTTATATACTAAATATATCGCGTTAGCCTGACTTTATTTATTCTTCGCTTTGTAAAATGTGAGAGCCAGTCAGTGCAGAAATCTGGTCCCTCTCAGTGTTCATGAGAGGTTGGCAGCTCACCCTCTTTAAGTAAAAGCTGAAGTGGAATTTATTGTCTACATCATCTAACCCAGTTAGGATTCAATTAAGAGCATTTCTGGGATATATTTTGGGAGTTAGTGTCTGTCAAAATTTTACCTTGCATTAAACCCTTCCTGTCTCCATGTCATGCTGTGTGGAAAAGCTTCACTCTTTGAAGGAGTCCATCTACCCTCTCTTTTGCCTCACACCCTGCCCAGACACGAGGGTGAGCTGATTTTTGGTAGGTAGCAATAACAATTTGTCAGGATGCCAAGTTCAAAGCTTCTAACCTGCTGCCAGTGTGAAGCCCAAAAGTGAGGTCAGGACTAATCTCAGACTTCTGACCTTCCAGTCACATCCAACATTGCTAGATCAGAGAACAGAAGTGGAAGAGCTTATTTTGAAAGGTTTTAGATTTCAGGTGAGGTCAACAAAAGATTTGCCCAGATGGAAGAAATCAAGAGGATAATATGGCACATATTAGGGGAGATGAAAGGCACTGTGTAAAACAATCTCCTCCTTAGCCTAGAAAGGACTCTAACTAACAGACTAACCTTCCAGTAATGGCAAGCAAGCCCAAACCATCAGAAAATGTAGCAGAAACCAGGCACTGGCCTGGATAAAGCAATGCAAGCTTAGAAATTCAGAGTGACACTGCTGGGATTTATAAAAGCTTCCAAACAGAGTACACTCTAGTCTCTTAAACCAGTGGGATTTAGGTGTCTTAATACTTTTGATAATCCCATGAGACATCTTTTAGCATTTTAAGCAGTGTGAATATCTTGGTAGCCCCACTGTGGGAGCTTGATTTGTCACATTTTGAAAAATTTTGAAAAATTAGGGTGATGTGGAAATTAAAAATATTTGGACACCTCACCCAGAAGAACCACAGAGAAAGACATTTATGCAGCATCCAGCCCAATTCCAGCTCAATAGACATCAACAGACCTGGTATTGCTATGCCATTTGGCAGATATGTGTTCCCAGCTACACTGGGAGTCCTAATGGACTTGGGAATTAAAACCTGGTTTCCTGACTACCAGCTCTGAGCTGTTGATTAAATGGAAAAAGCATCAAAAATTAGATTTCCATTCCTGAAACCACCTTTTGGGAAAATGGCAGGATTTTTGGTGAAATTAATTTTTCTTTAGAAGAAAGAAGGGAAACGCCAAGGAGATGTGACTGGAGTCCTCCTCTCTCCAGGTTTCTCCTAAATGCCCTCTTGCAGCTGTTCTTACACCTGGATTTGCCTCGATGATGCTGCCTGGAGGAAAGGAGCACGAGTGAGTCCCTTGCTGGGGATACACCACTTGGACTGGCACTGGGGTGTGTTAGCATTCAAGGCTGTACTTCTTCTGCCTTCAGAAGAAGACTGTGTCCTAGGCTAAAATGATAAATTACACAGAAAAGAAGTCAATGCTGCCTTTAAAAAAATAATACAGAAGTTTTGCTAATCTGAGGTGACAGATACAGGAGCACTGGTGGACACACAGATCTCGTGGGCACTTGGAAGGAAATCCAGCCCCACAGGGTATTTGTTACTCCATCAAACACACTCTGAAAGGTCTTATACAAGAGACCTCATTTTCCATTCATTGGACACTTTTGTTAGTGTTTAGGATAAAGACAAGTAACAGGGGATGATGCTGTCAGGCTCTGTGCACAGGATTTTATCTGGGGTTAGCTGGGTTATTTTCAGCTCAGAGTGGGTAACTGCACTGCATGGGATTACCATATATGTGTTGCATTTATCAGTATAAACAGAAATGTTGTTGCGGGCATAAATAAAATTTAGACTTTTACAGGTAAGTTCAAATGTGCATCTGTCTAAACCTCTCTCTTACATTTGTTAGAAGTCTCTCCTGCAGAGAAAGGGTCCTGGCTCTCTCACAAATGCCTGCAGGGTGAAGAACCCCAAAAACCTTGCTTCAGTATCATCAAGTTGTACACCTGTACCCATAAGGTCCCAAATGTGAGTCAATCAGGCCAGAGTAGCCTTGCCCACCTGTTGTGTAATATCTTTTCACACATAAAGAGTATCTTCCCACTTCTCTCTGAGGAAATATTTTTCCCCGAACCAGCTGGGGGAGAGACTGCTTGAATCTGTTTCCTAGAGGGATGGCATTCAGAGGTTTCTTCCCAAATTTTCCCTAAACCAGGACACAGTCACAATGGCCTTAGTCGTAGGGCCCATGTTTAGGTAATGACCTACAAATGGAAAAAAAACCATAACCATGATCATATGACCACTAACCCAAGGTAAGTTGGCCCACATGGTGGTGCCTAACAAGGTCTTTATATCCAATACACAAATGGGTCACCAAAGAACTGTTATTCTCTTTTCATCCTTTCCTCTCAAAGCCCCACATTGGGTGCCAATTAATGTCTTGGTTTAAAGGACCTTCCTGGGATGGAAGACTCTTCCTTCCAAGTTATTATAACTCTGAAAGTTGTAGGGCTTCTGGGCAAAAATGTAGGAAAAGGACAAACAGTTCTTTATGGTATACAGATATCTGAGCAGAACAAACAACAGAACACTAAAATAAGTTTTCTCTGGACGTGTGAATGCTGCAGATATTTCCCAGATCATCCCATCCCTGTGAAACCTGGTTTGAGCACCTTTTCCCCTCACTTCCAGTGGAGCAGCCTCCAGTCAGGAGAAGGGTGTGATGATTCTTGCATGAAAATTACCATCCATCAGCAAGGAGTATCACAGGTGGTTTGTGTACAACTCCTACGCCAACCAAGGCATTCTCCTGGATGGATGAGCTCACCTGAACAGATAGATAGCACACTAATATTCTCCTGGACTGATGAGCTCACCATGTCTCAGGCAAATGACCACTGGATGTCCAAATGAGCCAGATAAACAGCATATTTTCAATTGCAATCCAAAGGGCCTTCAATCCGCTGTAGAAATAAGACTATAAATTACAGTGGAAACGAGTCTTAGCAGGAAATATGCTCAAAAATGACAGCAATAGCACATGAAAACAAGGCAGTTGATAGGGGGGAGTACTAGTCAAGATGTGGATTTTTGACTCCCGTTTTACTCATCAGATTTAAGCTGGAATATAGACAGAGTGAGGAAAGGTTTAACATTGGGAACACCTTGAAGTCCTGAATCCTCAGGGAACAGATGGACATTCCATTGAGACGTTGCTCTCTGGGCTGATCAGAATATCTCACCAAAGAAATGAACACAAATCTTTGGGGACAATTCATTCTTTATATAACCCAAAGGCATATTTTTTCCCCTGTCACAACCTGTTACATTTCTCTGCATTTCACTCCAAATACATGAGGACCATTTGCTGTAGCCTGTTTTGTCTTGTTGCTCTTAGAGCTTCTCCCAGTGGTGACACACAATCATCTTTCTTACAGATGTGGCATTAGCTACAGAAAAGGCACATAGTTAGATGTGACAAATTCTAGTGCATTACCTGAATGCATTTCTTAGGAAGAAATTATGTCCTTTTCATATGTGGAATGCAATATGTGGAGAGTTCCATCTCTGTGGCATCCTGTTGCGTTCAAATTCACATCACAATTATATAGCAGTGCGTGGTCTTTAGTCTCTCCCTGTTGCCAAGTTGTTTTTTGCCAAAACACTATCTGCCTTTGAAATGGCAATCATAACATATTCATGAGATAGATGAGAGGAAAGTCCTATTACAGACAATTAGCACAAGGACATATTCTAAAGAAAATCCTTGCCCAGGGGAAAAGCAGTGTGTGATGTTTCCACAAAGCTATGACTGAAATCTTCACCTGTCCTTCTTCCTTCCCCAGTTCTTTGATCATTGAAGCCATTTACAATATTAATATTTTTTATAATTTTTTGTTCATGTTTGCTCAAATGAAAAGGAAGAGATACAATCTTCTCCATTACAAATGTGTATTTCTGGATTGCTTTTCCTCAGAAAATAATTTGAACTCTTTTTAGAAAGGCAAGCAGAAAGGCATTTAGGTTTCTGCCTTGAGAAGTGTGAGGTACTGTGTTGTTTTGAATTAGCCTAATTTGATTTAAGCAGAACGGATTTTAAGAGTGGAAATTAGGACCTGGCATCTTTTTTCTTCCTCAGATGTAATGTAAGATGAAAATGATAAATATTTTAAAAGATCTGATATGATACAATAGAGGTGCTGACAAAATTATTCTTCAGTCATGCTGTTTATTATTACACATGGCTTTAATATCTCATGAAAAATCCCCTCCTACTTATTTTACTAATTTTTCAAGTTCCAGAAAATGAACCATAACTGTTGTTATTCACCTAGTTTCTTTTCATGGGAAACCTTGAGCACTTCAATCAATTTCCTTCAAGCACCAGTTTTTAAATCTGCAAAAACATGTTTCTCAGAGCAAAGAGCTGGACTTAAGAAAGACCACCTCCTCAGCTCCAAAAATATTATTTTAGGAATTAATTTTTTTTAAATCCTGGGCAATATTCAAAATTAAAGTGCTCTGAGCAATATTATGAACAAGATCACTACAGAGATACCAGAGTGGGAAGGACTGGGAGAACTGTGTGCAATACTGTGTTGTGTTAGTGTCTGCCTAACTCCAGAGATGACTCAATTTATAGAGGCAAAATTACTCATCCCATAGCAATATGTTTGGCACAAGAACAAGGAATTCATGCTTCTGTAACCAAATGCACTAGCAAGCAGCAGAGGCATTGGGAAGGCTTGCCTGAGTGATTTTTGCTTGGCTTCACTTTGGCACCCATCTCCAGCTCCTGCTGAGCCCATATTAAATGGAGCAAAAAATCAAACTGTTTCATACTGATTTCAAAGGAGGTGAGTTTTCACAGCTCCCTGGTCACTTCTAACAAGCTGTGTCTGCAGCAAGTCCCTTCTGGGTCTGGCACAGCTGCACAGGGGAGGCTCAGCTCTTCTATCAAAAACTGGTAGCCTATGACTGATGATGTATAAAATGAAATATTACTCTTTCTTTTTTTCCTTGGTTCTCCTTGCTTGATGCAAAGCCCATTGTAGGTCCCTTTGTTCTTTGCAAGAATGGAGATTAATCATTTTTATAATGAAAGACTTGAACGACCTCCCTCTGAGATGAGCAAAGGTGACTGCAGAGGGGGCTGCAGGAGTGGTGGGCAAGTGGTCTTGGGGTTTTTTCCCCCTTTGCTATTCGCTTTTATATTATGGACATATTTGGGACTGTGCATGGCAAATCTCAGCCAGGCTGAAATCAGTGTTTTCACCTACTGAATATCAAATTCCCTCTGCTGAGGATCAGCATTCAGCGCTGCCACCAGGCATTTCACGGCACATTAATTAATCTGGAGACCCAGTCAATGCACCTCGTGATCCCAGCAGTGCTGCTGTGCCATGATTTGGCATCTCATCCTGAATGCAGCCTGACATTTCATGCCAACACACCAAGAGCCCAGACCTCCTGCAGTGCTGATGGATAATGCAGGACCTGTTGTGACCAAGACAACTCCTTGTGGAACCTCAGAAGGCCTTTTGTGAACGTGGTTCCTGTCAGCTTTCTTCCTGTTGCCTGGTTGGCCTTAGCTGCTGCCAAGGGCAAAGAATCCAGCACCAGCTGTCAGTGAGCAGCTGAAGATGTTTTCTGTATTGCCATGCATGTGCTTTACTTGGGGTCATAGAATGCCATGGGGTTGGAAGGGTCTTTAGACACCATCTAATTCCAGCTCCCCTGCCATGGGCAGGGACACTTTCCACTAGGACCAGGCTGCTCCAAGCCCTGTCCAGCCTGGCCTTGAACAGGAATGGGGCACCCACAGCTTCTCTGAGCAACCTCTGCCAGGGCCACAGTACCCTCACAGGGAAGAATTTCTTCCTAACATTTAATCCAAAATTACTCTTTTTTAGTTCAAAACAATTTCCCCTTTTCCTACCACTGTGTGCCCATATAAAAAGCTGCTCTCCCTCTATTTTAAGCCCCCTTTCATCACTGGAAGCTCTAAGCTCTCTCCAGAGCCTTCCTTTCTCCAGGCTGAGCACTCCCAGGCTGTCTCCAGAGCAGAGGGTCTCCAGCCCTTGGAGCATCTCTGTGTCCCTACTCTGGATCTGCTCCAACAGATCCATGTCATTCTTATGTTGGAGACCCCACAGCTGGATGCAGAACTCCAGGTAGGGTCTCATGAGAGCAAAGGGAAAGATTCCCCTTCTTTGACCTTCTGGCCCACCTCTCTTTTGGTGCAACTCAAACCTGTCCGTGCACCATTCCCAGAGTCACTGCAATGCAGGGAAAATGCATGAAACAGAGACAGCAAGCTCCAGGTCCAACTCCATGCCCCAAAGTTTAATATAAAATTATATAGCCTGTTTAATATAAAATCCTCTTATTAAGGGCATATCAGATATTAAACTTTTAAGATCAGATACTATACTAGGCCAACACCAGCAGATCAAATCCATCCTTTCTTTTTGCACGGTTCCTTCAAAGAGTGGACAATATTATCATTGGTGACAATAATATCATTGTCTTGTTATTTCTTAGCCTGGAGCTTGTGAAAAGAGAAAATTACAGTAAAGTCACTTCAGTTCTCCTTCTGCTCATCTTTGGGACTTTTCACACAATGTCAAGCTCTATCCCTTGCTGGTATGGGATCAATTCATGGGAAATTTTGGATGCAAACTCAAGCAGCGTTTTGATCTTTTTTGTCCCAGACTCTGATGCTTCCATGACAGCAAAAATCTGAAGTTTTTAACAGCAGGTAGCAGCTACTGGAGATTTTTCTCTTAACATGGAGAATAAAAAAGGTGCAGGAGGGGCAGATACTGAAATAGACTCTCTCCATTCACGTACTGGCTGATTGCATTCATCCACACTCTGCAGCTCCAATCCTTCTCCTCATACAGTTGTGTTTCCATTTGGCTTTGTTCCCCAGTGTAAATCAGCCAGAGTCTGGCACACTGATGGTGTCAGGTATCAGCCTGGTGCTTGGTTTCAGCCCAGCTCCTGAAAGCTTACCATAAATAAAGACATAGGGAGGCAGCAGGTGGGTGTCATTTCTTCCCCAGACCCTTGGCAGCTACCTGGGATTCTTGTGAGAGGGTCTTCAAATAGTGTAGGAAAAAACCTTCCATATAAGTACAATAATTTAAATAAGTAACTAGCCTGGAAAATGTCAGAAGACGCGCAATCAAGATAGCAATGCTCAAAGGTAATCTAAAACACAATTAAAATGCATTAGAGTTTCTGTGTTTTGGCTGTTGTTTTGTTCTGTGCCAGTTTGGGATTGGATGGGAGGCTTCTTCCATAGGAGAAACCCAGAGTATGACTCAAGTCTGGGAGATCAGAAGGCATATGATGAGTTTCTCTTTTCTGTAGTTTCTTCTTCACACTGTTTTATCACTAAGAAATAAAAGAGCCTGAGGAACAACACCTCTTTCCTTCTCCATGATGCTATCATGCTTTCTGTTTCTCACCAGTGGTAAACTCTCTCTCTTTTTTTTTTAAATACAAAATTAGAAGAGAAAAACTCAGAACAGTTAAATAGAAGCAAACAAAAAAGAGTAGATTTTCCTTTTCCATTGAAAAGATGTTTTTAACCCCCCCAAAGGTCTGATAACTATTTTACCACCCTCTTTGCAATTAACTCCTTTTTTAATTTGAGTTAATCAACACACTTCATTCCACTCTGAGCATTTCCTAGCAGGGTATAACCACCACATAATTTTGTTGCTCCTGTTCTGCCTTCTTCTGTGCACTGAGCACTGACAGTGTTACAGCCTTTCTCACCCAGGACCATCACTCACCAGTACCTCCGTCTGTACAGTAACCCAACAATAATCCCCTGGCTGCTCCTGGGGACAACCACCAGCCATGCACTGCAGGGAAAGGGAGCAATGCTGTTCCCACAGAATCACAGAATGGTTTGGGTACAAAGAGATCTTCAAGAGCATCTTGTTCTAACTCCCCTGCCATGGCAGGCACACCTTTCACTATCCTAGGTTGCTCCAAACCACATCCAACCTGGCCTTGAACACTTCCAGGGATGGGGCAGCCACAGCTTCTCTGGGCAACCTGTGCCAGGGCCTTATGATGCTCACAGACAGGAATTTCTTCCCAATACCCACCTAACCCTGCCCTCTTGCAGTGGGAAGCCATTCCCCCTTGTCCTGGCACTCCAAGCCTTGTCCAAACTCCCTCTCCAGCTGTCATGGAGCCTCTTTAGGCACTGGCAGGGTCTCTTAAGGTCTGCCTGGAACCTTCTCCAGGATGAACACCCCCAGCTCTCCCAGTTTTTTAAGTGTCATCCCAGAGTGTCCACAGGGGTGAGTGAAGGTTGCTGGTGACAGTGATGTTCTCACCTACCAGAAGGTGGACTGCAGGTTCATTTCCCACCAAACAACACTGTGATCCTGTGGTCATTTTTGGATACAGATGTGCAGGTTGATAATCTTTAATTTGAGCCATGGGACTGACACACCCATCACAACATCCTGCAGAGGGCAATTTGTTTGAAGGAGAGAAGAAGTATATTATGAAGGGAGGGATGGGGCTGAAGTTGACAGCTGCCTGGCATTCACAGGCAAGGGTGGGTGCAGGGAAGTTGAAGAAGAGGCTGAACTCATTTCCTAGCAGTAGCTGAGGGATATGAGAACTGAATAGCCATAAGGTGATGGCTTTGCCAGCCACAGGTGTGTATTGTTAACTCTTCTGCAGCTGAACATTCTGGTGCTGTATGTGGTTGACACAGATATAAAAGTTGTTGGTTAAACCCACTTAATTCCTCTCTCTATTTCAGCCTTTTCTTTGTTGCACTTCAAGAATTTTTTGCCTTGCTCTGCTTATTCAGCCGGCTTCAGTTTTGGATACATTTTCTCTGTTTCTTGCCACAAATGGTGAAATGTCAGGACTGGCTATTTAGGAGATTATCAACCTCAGGAAAAAATTCAACAGACTATAATAATATGCCACGACCCACGGCAGTGTGTGTTTATGCAGACAACAAGAGCATCAGGAAATAAAATAATTAGCTTTTATGATAAAAAGATAAACAGAGGTTCTGAAGGGAGGTGAATCTTCAGTGTCCAGCACAAATCTGATGCAAAACTCCAATTTCACTCCTTTTTCACTCTTTTCTTTTTAATGTGTCCTGTTTCTTCTCTGAGGGAGGTGGAAGGATTTCTGAACAGAGAGACCAAAAATTAGAATACTTGAGCGTTCCTTTCAGAAGAGAAGAACTCAGAAGAGTTGAATAGAAACAAACAAAAAAGAGTAGTTTTTCCTTTTCCATTGAAAAGACATTTTTACCCAAAGGGTCTGATGAGGCAATATTTGTCCATGTCTGCTCTGGGAGTTTAAGTCAATATTTGCTGGAAGTTAGAGAATGATTCCTGCTATTGATCCACATTTGCTTATTCTGGTTTTTTTTTGCAGTTTTCCCAACACATTTGTTCTTCGCCAGAGTCTGAGACAGCACATGGGTTTGCTCAAGGCTTTGATCCATTCCTGGCAGCCTCTCTCACTTTATCTCAGTTTGCATGGCACAGTCAGGAGGTCAAAACAGAGTCCTGCTGGGGCAGGGTGGATTGAAATGTGAAGGAGGGCTCTGGATGTGCCCAGCTGAGAGCAGAGCTCAGTCCACACAGTTCTTGGCTGGAGGATAAAGTGCTGCCCCCACTTCAAAGCACCTGGCTGGCCTGATGGCTGGACTGGGCACTGAATTCAGTCCCACTGCATCCTCCCAGCTCCACAAACCTCGTGTCAAGACAATAAACACTTGCCAGGGAGGAGTTCAGCATTTCTAACACCCTAATCCATGGATTATTTCTTTCATTTTCTACATCTTTTGGCATCATTCTCTTCTATCCTGTTGATGCTTAGAGGCTCCAGAGCACAAACACAAGCACAAGAGTAAGAGTTGGAAAGGAAACAGAATGAGCCCATTTTGCTGATCTTTGTGCAGAGGACAAGCTTGAGACATCTGCCTGGAAAGTCTTTGGAAAAAAATATCCACCACCTATGGCTTTGTTTAATACTCTTCATCTGGATAAAATAAAATCCTTAGTCTTTCTCAAAAACAAGAAAGCACTCAGCAGTTACCAGAAAGTCAGAATTAATTTATCTGTGAGGAAATAATATGTCTTACATGTATGACCAATTTCCATACCAGAGTTTGTTCTCATTCGTCTGGTGTGGGCTGCAGCTCTTTCCTGTGTTTGCACAGGAATATGTGAATATGGATAGTCACACATTAAAACACCTTGGAGCTGGTTTATTTCCTCTGACCTGACCAAGATAAGACCCTGCTTTCAGCATCCCCATGCCCTGTGGCAGTGAAATACACAGTTTAACCTGGTAGCCTAGAGAAGACCTTAGATTTGGGGATCTTGATACAAACAGCTTTATCTGGCGTGAGTAGGCAGTGAGTGGAGCACAGAAGTCAGGTTGGGAACAAACAGTGTGAGCACATGATGAGCACATGATGAGTCCCTCTTCCCTCCCTGGCTGCATTCAGCACAATTCAGTGGCATCCAAATTCAACCAAGTGCCCTCTCTGGTACACCCACTGGAAATCTTTGATTGATTTAGGTTGTGAGGCTCTGGAGAATTTCAGAATATCCAAATGATGATCTTATTTTTGGTGCCTGTCAACATCACCCATATAAAGCAAGACTTGTCCCCTTTGAGATTTCAAAGGAGGATGAGCCCTATTGGGAAAGGTACTGGGCTGAGACAGAAACCAGGGGAAGTATAAACAAAGATGTGTGTGAAGAAAGGCATCTGGGAGTTCAGGTGAAGGGGGTCAGCCAAACTCCCTTGTCTGAGGATGCACCTCTGGAGTATGCCCAATTCAGTAACTACCTGGAACCTCCTTCATTGTTGTCACTGTCTTAAAGCATGTCTTGAATCTGGCTCCAATGACTGCTCCTGGGATAACATTTGGGGTTTGCACACCAATGACTGACCCTGGGATGTGGGGGGGCTGGTAGAGCACCCCTGCTCCTACAGCAGAGTCACACTCAGAGGACTGAGGAAATGCTCAGTGGGGCAATGCCTGGCACAGACAGCATCAGGAGCAGAGGTAGGAAGAGAAACCCATGCTGCACCTCAGGCAGATTTTTTAGTTGGTGAGTATCTCAGAAGCTTCACTTTGTTCAGTTTCCTTATAAAAAAAGAGGATTACAGCACTTATTTATGCAATAGATTTTCACAACTCACATTACAAAATTATGGGGTGGTCTGATTGTCAAGATTGTCTGCCTTACATATTGCTTTTCACATTTGGCTTTCCTGTCTCTTCAACTTTGGGTACAGCTAAGGAAATTCCCACTGCAAGTCAATGCACAAGGTGTAATACCCTTCCTGCTGCTGTTGTGGACTTCACACATGCACCATCAACACTCATCCCCGTTAAAAAATAAGACTGAGAAAGACACAGAAAGAGTTTAATGAGGATTATAAAAGGGGGGGACAACCTCATTATCCCAAAAAGCAAGGGACTGGGACCTGCTCATCTGTGGTGACACCAAGTTGTGAAGTGTTTTAAAGGACACACTTCTCAGCCAGCTCCAACACAAGGTCCAAAGCTTCAGCCAGGGTGAATGTATGTGGCTCCATGGCATGGGACACATTGAGGGCTATAAAGCATCTGAGGTCCAGGCTCAAGTGTCCCAGGAGTGAGGGCTGGAAAAGACCTGGGAGAATTTCCATCCATTCATCTTGCTGAGGCAGAATTGCTGTTCACAGTCTATTTTCTGTTGGTCTTATTTTAAAAGAAAGGGGTTGTTCCCCAAGGTGCTTTTGGAGGATTCTTTACAGCTTCTCTTGTCAAAGCTTTTGAAACAGATGCGCACAGTAAAGGCAATGACTGGGAAACCAATCAGGTTCCTTATGTGCGGAAATATGAAATTGGACCCACCAGGAATGATCCTTTCAGAGACCAAATCCCATTGCCTCCCCATATCCATGCTGGGTTTGAAGCTAGTAATTTTTAAAATTATTTTTTGTGCATGTGCATGGTCCAATTGTCCCATGTCTTCTGTTTCTTCCTGTTGCAGCTTGGCACTGAGTGCTCCAAGGTCTGTGCTGCAGAAGGATAGGCAGAATTTATTGGTTTTTAAGCATTATAAAGACAAATGTGAGCATGAACATGGTTCCACTCAGCACTGCTAACCCCTCTGAGCAGATGCAGTGGTGACCATGAAAAGGCTCTGCAGTCAGTGAGGAAAGAAAGTTTCCTCTCTGCATGAAAATCTTTAGTGAGATCTATGCCAAAATCTGTGCCAGGCAGTGTTTGCTTTGGGCAATGGGGATTTCAGCCTTCAGTCCTTGTTGTTAGTGCTGCATTAGACTCCAGAACTGGATCCAGGTTGTATTGGGGTGCAGGACTGGGGACCTGTGGTGGTTCACATTGGCTGAAATAAGATATATGGGGATGCCAACCAAAAAGAAACCCCCAAAACAAAAAAATCCAAGCCACTTCCCTCCCCCTTCCCCCCTCTCCCTCCCAAATTGTCTTAGGAGGTCTGCAAATGAAAGCATGACAGGAAAAAAAAGATCATCCTGTGCATCCTGTGGGTTTATTAAGGAATGTAATGGAAAACCAGGGGACTTTGAAAGGACTCTGGGTTTGGCTCCATCATATTAATCAATAGCTAGTTTTGGCCTCCTGTAGCCTCCTTGACCACAAAACAACCCAAAGGGGTTTTTTTCTCTTGCACAAATGTCACTTTGTTCATCAGTCAAAGGCAGCTTTCTGTTATACAGAGCACAGCAAATCTGGAGAGGAGACCAAAATAAGATATAAAGAACCGGACAGTGAGAGTGAGAGGAGGTAAAATGTATCTCCCCCTGGAAATACTCTGAAGGACCAGTCTGAGCCCAGCTTTTTGAAGGGCCATGTGAGCTGGCAGTCTGCACTGAGGCTGCTTTTCAAAGGTTAAAATGAAAGTTTTGAAACCATTAGAAGACAAGCCTTGAGTTTGTGCCAAAATAGTGGTGGAAAATTGTGGCATAACTGTTCCTAAAATACCCTGATTTTTTTTTTTTTTCAAACTAAGTTGGAGGGATCATTTGGAGAAGCAGACACATACAGGTACATGTCAACGTGACACAATTCTTTGCAATCCAGTTTTCTTTTGAAGGTTGCATGGGAAAGTTATAAATGAAAGCGTAATTCCAGATCAATGAGTTTCTGCTGCTCTTGTGAATGCATTACTTTGTGTTCCTCTACTCATGTGGATATATGAATGCTTTTTTGATATTGCTTTGGATCCAGTTTCTGCTGAAATTGTGTGAGCCTGTTTGAAAAGATCTTTTGGGGGCAGAAGACCTGGGGATAAAAGCCCTTCCTGCAAGTAGTTGTGCTGGTGATCGAATGCATAGCACACGGGTGCACTCAGTTTTGGGATCTCCACTGCATCACTAAGTGCTGCCCTGTTGGTGTGATTCAAAGCTGAAGCCTTGGCTGCTGCCTTGGGCCACAGCAGGGTCCTGATGAAATCCAAAACTGGGCAACGAAAATTTTGGAAGCCACAAAATATTGCTCCTGTAGACCCAGCTGAGCCTGGGCCCAAGCTGATGGAGCTAGGACTGCATCCCACTGGAGCAGCCATGGCTTTCTGGGCCCCAGTGTGCAGGTACATGCAGGCAATGTTCCAAACCCCCCCTGCACCGTGAATGTGCCAGACTGTTCAATCTGTGCTTGGTGTCCCACCAGACAGCCCAAAACAGCTGGCTGGGTGACACATCCGCCTGGTCAGGGTCTCTTGCATACTACGGATTTCTGTAGAAATTTCAGAATTTCAATCCTATCACCTTTGACAGTCTTGGGTCACCCAGATCCTCTTTGCTACCTTTGCCTGCTCTGTGCTCCATCACCTCTCCAGTTCACTTCTGTGCTGGGGAGACACCACCACGTGGTGAGCCTGCAGTGGCATGTCCCAGGCTTTCCTGGCACCTTCTGATGGCTAAATGTTTTCCTCCATTCCTTTTGCTTCCAGCTGAGGGATTATCTGAGTTTCAGGACCTGGTTTTAATGGGGTATGTGAAATATCCAGGGAGTCAGTGTTTGTGGCTGGCATGTTTTCGCAATCACATTTGATGATCAAAGCATGAGGAGGCAGGCGTGGTGGGATTTACAAACAGCAGGGTCCTTGCTGACTTCTCCAGACTGAGCCATACAAAATATTACTATTTTTCAGCTTTATCATACCTTTACTAACCTTGAGTTCTTGTTTTTCCCTTCTCCTTCTCCTTCTCCTCCTTCTCCTTCTCCTTCTCCTTCTCCTTCTCCTTCTCCTTCTCCTTCTCCTTCTCCTTCTCCTTCTCCTTCTCCTTCTCCTTCTCCTTCTCCTTCTCCTTCTCCTTCTCCTTCTCCTTCTCCTTCTCCTTCTCCTTCTCCTTCTCCTTCTCCTTCTCTTCTCCTTCTTCTTCTCCTCACCCCCCTCTTCCCTCACCCTCCTCTTCCCTCTCCCCCTTTCCCTTTTCCTGGGAAGGATACATTAGAGTTCCTTTAATGGCACATAAGGCAAGGGTAAATAAATCAATGGCAATTCTTGGGGCTTGGACGGACAGGCTTAGTTTAATCTTTACCTCTGAATGGAAGTAATGCCTGATTGGAAGAGGCCTCTATGTGCTCCAAGGCTGGGTGTATCCTCTCACATATTGTAGCACAAGCCCTGGCAAGGGATGCTCAATCATAACCTAAATAAAACTAAATAATGTGACAGGGAAGTCTTGAGGCACAGATGACCAGATTTTGGGGCAGATGAGCAACTGGCTGGGTAGGACCCCATCCACCCTGCCCTTTTCTGCAAGGCTTCTTTATCTCTCCAAAAACTGGTGTTGTGTGTGGAGGAGGCAGGTCTAGAGTCCCAAGTGCCTGGCATCTGTGCTGGGAAGACAGTTTTCTGACTCTGGTGGCTGTTCATGTGGCAGAGCATGGCATCTCAATACACTTCAAGCCTTGGGGACTCATTCCATGGCTGGGGTAGAAAGGGAGAGGTAGATTCTCAGCCCCAATCAAATTTCTTAGCTTTTACCCATTTTTTTTTTGCTTACCTAGGTATCACTAGTTGGCTCAGAACCAAGAGAAGTAAAGGATGATAGGGCCAGTTTTAAAATTAGCCATGTAAGGAGCCCTTATCTCCAGCTAGGCTTTATCAGACAGGCAGGCAAGCCTTATCCCACCACATAATCCCCTCTTCTGGAGGCTCTTGAATGCCAGCAACAAAAAAAATGTGCTGTGTAGTTTCTGCTGCCTGAGGAAATGTGAAATATCACATGAGGGCTCCCCTCGCCCCGGCCCACCATCCCCCTTGGCCATTGTCACATTTTGTCAGCAGATCATTGCTCACTTTGCAAAAGTTCCTCAGGAAAAGCTGAAGTATCTTCTTTCTTCACCTGGCTCACTGTCTGCAGGGAATGGGTGGATTATCCTGCTGGTAGCCTCCTTCAAAGAGCTCCTTAGTGCCATCAGGGAGTGTTTCTGCTGTAATAATGATGTTTTGAGCCTGGCCATATCTGGTTCTTAATGTTTTACTTCAGGTCAGGTGCTGGGAGGGTTGGATGTGGTGCCAGTCAGATACCAAAATGTATTCTGCAGCAGGAAGGGCTGGAAAAGATAAATGCCACCATGAGATGAGGGTTCTGAATTGAAACCTGTCTTGGGGTGATTTATGATGATTAGTCTCTTCCCTGATCATTTGCTATGTGCCCAGAAATGGGTGCTGTGTTTTTAAGGTGGGATGGGGGAACCTTGGGCTTTTCCGTGGGATTTTCTCAAAGCCTCACTCGCCAGGTGTCCGGCGTGCTGTGTGGTCTGGATGTTTGCTTGGCTGGCTTGGTTTTTTTGTTAGCTAGGCCAAGAAGTTTGTTTTCCCCTTCCCTGGCCTTGGCTGCAGCAGCAATACTTTGGTGGCTTCTTGGAGTCAGCTGGACAGTTCGGTTTTGGTCTGAGATCAGAGCGGAGTCGGCTGGGACCAGAGGGAAAGGTGAGGGGCTGCTCCCTTTCAGCCTCATGTCTTGGAAAAAGCCAAGAGAGAAAGCACAGCAAACCCACCTGCTCCATCTGCTGTGAAGAGATTCACAGGTTCACATCTGCTTGCCCAAACTGCTGCTTGGATCTCCTGTTGTTTTTTTGTTTGTTTTCCCTGAAAGCCCATGCCACTTTCTACCCACCCCAAGGCAAAGCACTGCTGTTTTTTTTTCTTTTCCTGGCATTTTGGGATTTTGTTCTGGTGTGCATGTGTGTGTGACCATTCAATATTTAGCATTTATTTACCTTTTCCCGTGCCATGTGACCACTCTGTCAGTAAACGTTTGGGGCTCTTTTCACTTTCATCCATTAGTATCCATTTCTTATTGGTGGGAAGGGATTGCTGTAACCCTTTTCTTAGAGGAAACGCTCATTCCAGAGTGTTTTTCTGCTAAACTAGTTTCTTAACAGACAAAACTTCAGACCCTAATGGCCTGGGAATAAAAAGGATTTAAGGATTTTTATGCTTCACCCCGAGGCATCTAAATAAAATCCCGAAACCAAACAACTCCTCCCCCTTACTTCATCTGCCTTCTCTCAGGGCATCTCTAATTTTGCATCATTAAGCCTTGCACTATTTCTTCTAGCTGGGGTGACACATACATCCTGTGAGCTTTCTCTACCCTGAAAGTGGTGGTTGAAGATAAAAATCAGTGCATTCACAAGCTTGGCTGAGGTTTTTTAATTAAACCCTCTCTGGCATCTCCTCTTTCAGATGCTCAGTGTGGATCAGCAGCCCAGACCCAGGCAAGGACTCAGTGGCTCAGTGGATGATGTGAAGGTTTCCATCTCTCTCCACTGAAAAATTGGCTATGGTGATATTGTTTGCTTACAGAGCAGGATTCAGTAACTTGAACTAACATGTGTCCTACCTGCTCTTCACATTCACACTCCCTCCGCTTCTATATTTTTAATGAGCTCTTGATATTTTTACTCTTCTCTCTGTTGCAGAGATGAGTCTGTGATCCCATAGCCTGCACACTTGCAGCTAGTGGGACCAATTTCCAGGTGTCCCACAGCAAAAGTGGGGTAGGATCTTTAGGAACTGCTTTCATAGACCACCCTGGGCACAGAACCCTCAGCCTTGTAAAGTGTCTTGAACATTTCTGGGGGTTCATAAACAGCAGTCAGTGGCTGCCAGAGAAGCTGTGATGAGAAATCTTTCTCCTCTCCTGCTGCTTTCCACTCTGTGTTGACATCTGATTGATAAACCAGCAATATATAAGGATATACATTTAATCCACAATTTCTCTAAATCACCTTGGGTAATGGGTTGTCTCAGCTTGCACTTTTCCCTTCCTTGTTTGAAGAGTGTTGAGTGTTCTGCTTTCCCCCCACTGTTCATATGTTGTTCTTTTTGCCAGGAAGGGTCAAAAATGCCTCCTCCAGTTTTCATGGGTAATTGTCTCATCAAAGTCACAAGAAGAACAGGGAGAAAGGAGAGGGAACCTAGCGCATTTTGGCTACTATAAACAACTCCATCAACATCCAGTCTTCAAAGACCTGCAATGGTCTCACCCAGAACCTGAAGACCTAATGTGGTTTTCTCAAGCTGTCTCTGCAGTCAGAAGGCTTCTCCAGCAGCTGGAAGCAGAGCCTCACACTGCAGATAATTGCCTTTACCAGCAGACAGCGTTTTGGGATATTCTGGAAGCTCAGCTTACATGTGTGCTCCACCATTCTGACATCATATCCATCCATGGGGGCTCTGCTTCACCATTCTTTTCCCTGGGCTGAAATATCTATTCACCTCCTTCTCCCTTATGTCACAGAGGAAGAGTAGAAGGATGGGGATCAGAGAAATACTTTATGTGCAGGGTAACCAGTACAGTTTTAATGGGGAATGTGAAAAGGGTCCTTGATACCCTCTTGGCACAGATCTAGATGAGGGCTGCTGCCAGCTCCTGAGAGCCTTTCATCTTCTCTGGAGGATACATAGCAATGCTGAAGGGTCCAGCACTACAAAGAAGAGGCTAGGTGCCTTGCAGGGGCTTTTGGTGCTGGAACAAACCCCAGCAAATACCTAGATGTTGCAGTTTCAAGCTTTTCTAAGTGTATTCAAAAGGGATTGGGACCTGACCTGAGGTGCACTAGCAGCAGGGAGAGGATCAGTGTTCTTGTGTCAGCATGCAAAAGGAAGGTGTCCTGATGATCCAGGCAGCAGCTGGGGAGGGTACTCTGCTGTACCCTAATCTATGTGTGTGTCTGCAGTTATACTGGCTGCAATATTTACACAGCACAGACGGAAGCCTGGAGTCTCAGCCGCTCCAGCAGCAGGAAGCCACAAGCCACAGGTTGGCACTGGAGGTACACACTGGCACTGAAGTCCCCACAGGGAGAGGAGCAGGCTGCCCACTGCCATTGCAGTCTCTCTGCTGCTAGGAGCCCTGTATAACTTGGATGCAAATTCCCTGCGGATGAGGTGACACTTTGCTTATGAAAGAGCTACTTGAGCATGCAGAGGCAGGAGCCCAGCCCACCCAGCTTACTGGGAGCTGCAGGATGCGCTAAGGGCAGCCTGTTTGCAGAGGGGAGCATTGCTGGCATCTCCTTCAAAAGGATTCCACTGGCTCCAGTCTTCTCTTAATACCCACTCTGAGCTCTAAAGAAGTTAAAAATCTTTGGGTGCATTCCTGAATGACACGTGGAGCAGAGCAGGCTCCCAGCTCCCAGGAGCAAAGGGGTGCTCAGTGTGGGTTTGTTTCAAGGATGTGATCCTGGATCACACCCAAGTGAGACAAAAACAATGATGCAAAGTGCATGGGGATAGAAACGAAAGCAGCAGTAAATCATGGCTGTTCATTAGCTATTCTGCTAATGGGCCACCCATTGAAACCAGGCGGGGCATTGTTCTTTATCTTTTCACACCCCATCCTTCCTCCAGCGAGTCATTTTCTGCTAATGGCCCATTGAGTCCCACTGTGTGACTGATAAAATTACTGCATCCCATTGGGAGTTGCTCCAGCCAGGGGGAAGAGCCCAATATTTCTTACAAAGATAAAAACAGAGGTTTTGGGACACTAAGGGAGCCCCTTTCTCCACTGGACTCCAGAGGAAAACTGGATTTCTCCACATCACCACTGGAGCTCCGGAGGGAAACTGCACCTTGTACAGGACCATTGCTCCAACTGAACCACATCTGTCACTGCAGGAGGATGCAGCCACCATGGAATGGGACTGCTACCAACACCCTGCCTGACGGGGTGTCAGGTTGTACTCTGACTTTGTCAGGGTTTGGAGTTTGTTTCTTTGTAGTACTGTATTTCTATTTTAATTTCCCTAGAAAAGAACTGTTATTCCTAATTCCCATATCTTTGCCTGAAAGCCCCTTGATTTCAAAATTATAATAATTTGCTTTCCGTCTAGAGACACTGATGAAGCACTAGAAAGCCACAAGATCCAGCCCAACTCATTTCAGCCACTCCATGCAGCAAAAATACAGTTCACAGGCTCTTAGTGTTCTGCTGTAGCTGTGTCCTGATGGTGCACACCATTGCCAAGGCCAGTGGCACTGTGAGCATCTCACACTGGGAGGGAAGGGAATCATGGGAGGCAGAAATGGCCCTACAGAGATGACAAGGCTGATTTGAAGCCATTGCAGGGGCCCTTGAATGGGTGGAAGTTGTGCAGTCTGTAGCACAGCTGAGTCTGCATCACTTTGCCATCACTTTCGATATAGCCAAAGTTTTCTCCTGTACGTCAAATTAATTGTATGTCTCATATCTTCTATGCTTTTCTCTGTCCCAGACCCTGGGTGTTGGACTTGGGCACCAAAATCTGCAGGTAAGAGATTCACCAAACCTCCACTCCCAGAGACTCTGTCTGTGCTAGGTGTTTTGGTGCAAACCTGCAGGCATTGAATAGGAAAAAAGTTGGGGATCATCCAGAAAAGCTGGTTTGCTGACAGACCTGGATGGCTGGAGGAAGAGCAGCTGTGGTTGATCTGGAAGAGCATATTCTTCCATTATCACAGCTACTGGAAGAGGCTGTCCCATGGCTGGGATTGTGTAGTATAATCACCATGCTGATGAAATGTTTCTAGGGTAGAAAAATGGCAGCTTATCCCAATTGCGTCCACTGAGAGTGATGCCTGTTACCAAAGACAAAGCTTGCTAGATCTGCTAGCAACAGATCTGGAATCCTAAACAGTGGGCTGCATTCTGTTCTCTCACCCTTCCTACAGCAAATCCCATCTCCCCATGCAAGACACGCAGGATGGGTCCTCTGCTCTTTGCTGATGTCTTTGTCCAGTCTGCAGCAACTTCTGCTGTTTCCCTGCTGCTTAAATGGAAAGACAAGAAGTGCCCCTCTCTGGCATCCTCCCCTCAGGTACAGCCTGATTTACACTGGTTGTGAATGGTTGTGGAATCTCTCTGGTCCAGGGAGGAGTTTCTGGTCCACTGAGCCTGGTAAGCAGTGACATCATTTCCATCAGCACTGGCTCTGTGGAGCTACAATTCACCAGGCTCCTTGATGGGAAAGTGGTGTCTTTCTTTGCAAGACAAAGCTGAAGGGAATACCTGAGCTGCAATAGTAAACAATATGAGTTACTGTTCATAGTTCTTTATGATCTATATCTAATTCAAATGTTGACTGCCTCCAGGGTAATAAAACATCACTCTCAGAGGAAATAATAATAATTACCCTACCTGTAATAATTGCCTTAACAATTTCCTGTAGCCTGGTTACGGCTTAATATTTAAGGGACTATATAGTAGGTGTGCATTTATAAGCCAGAATCTTAACACTTACATGAGACCTTTCTAAATGTTAATCTGTCAATACTCAGCACTTGAAAAAGGCTTAACTGAGTGGCAAATAATGGGAATTACCTGTATACCTCTGAGGATGGCCACAGAGGTCATAATTATTTTTAGCAAAGGAGCTGGAACTCAAGCACCACAAGATTCTCATACCACAAGATATCATTGCAGTCACAGGTTTGGTGTGTAGAGGTAGGCACCCACATTTAATATAACCACCATGGAAATGGGTTGAGTGCACCATGATGTGCAGATGTGGGTCTGACATGAAGTAACAGAAGTTTTAGGGAATGGATAATCTCCAGACATGCATATATGTTCATACACACATGAGGCTGGAGATAAACCTTATCATTTCCCACATCTCACTAGGAATGTAGAAACTGCTCTTTGCAAGCAGGTTTGTAAAATTGAGGAGGAAACACGGATTTTCCCTTGCATCAGAGGCTTGGAGGCAATGTCAGAGCCATGACTGCAGTGGAAACACAGAAGCAAACCTGACTTAAGAAAATAAATAACTTCAGCTGATTGTGTCAAATTAATTTCATGTGCAGTTATATTGAAAACAAGCAAGAACAGGTCAGAGCCATTCTGCCTGTAACAGATGTTGAGATTTCTTAACTAGTCAAATCTCTTTGTTGATTGGTGGTCTTAGCCTGATGCTTGTGGGACAGCTGCTGGTCAAAATCTTCTCACTCATGGCTGGGGGGGGAAAGGAAAAAGCAGTGGAGGTCATGGATACGTGGAAGACACAGCCCAACAGTGTGCCATCACTTTCCCTTGCTCTGGATTGCTCATTTTTGGAGCAGCAGAGCAGTGCTGGAAAAGGAGAGGCAACATCTAAGCAACATGACATTGCTCAAGCTGGTTGACAACCAGATGTAAATGACCCTCATGGCTCTACATTTTGTTTTTCAGAGCAAGTATAGAAAAAAAAAGACAGGGTTTGGAAGAGCAGGTTTTACTCTTGTGGCTAGCAGGTTAAATAAATAATAAATTCATGGAGGAAATGCTTTACTAATTAAGGCCAAATTGGAAATGGCTGGTAGACACTGAAAAGAGCTACTCCAAAAAAAAAAAAAAAAACAAGTTGGACTGCTCTACAATCACTCACATGAGTAAGCACAGCAAAACAGTTTAGCCTAGAAGGAGCTAAAATGTACACAGATAAAATCTTACTTTGAAAGCAGCAACAAAGGACACATAATTTATATCTCAGTCAGTGACTTCATATGTTTTACAGAGTTTCTCCAAAACGTATTGCAAATCATGATTCATTTTTACAAGGCATGAAATTAAAATAATAAATTTCAGGAATTTTTTTTTTTTTGAGAGAAAGAAAACTTTGTAAGCAGCACTGGGGAATCAAAAGAGATTTTGACAAGGAGAGACTTCTGTTGACTTGGGGGCTTTGGACCGGACTGGAGATTGGTGACTAGATGGACAACAGTTAATAAAAGCATGTCTGTTAGATATGTGGGAGCTTGAGTAAGTTGGAGCAGATCAGAAGCTAACTGCAGTGTCTCAACATGGACTTGGCTTTCAAGGAGCTGGGTGCTGGCTGGAGCCTTGCCAGTGCTTGTGATGGGAGCATGGCAGCAGCCAAGGATGAGCTCTGGAATCCTGTAATAGAATCACAGAATGGCTTGTGTAGGAAGCGATCTTCAAGAGCATCTCATTCCTACCCCTCTGCCATGGCAGGGACATCTTCTGCTAGACCGGGTTGCTCCAAGCCCTGTCCAGCCTGGCCTTGAACACTTCCAGGGATGGGACAGCCACAGCTTCTATGGGAAACCTGTGCCAGGGCATTACCACTCTTTCAGCCAGGAATTTCTTCCCAATATCCCAAGTAACTCAGCCTCTGCTAGTGTCAAACCATTCTCCCTTGTCCTGTCACTCCAGGCCCTTGTCCAAAGTCCCTCTCCAGGTCTCTTGGAGCCTCTTTAGGCACTGGCAGGGGCTCTAAAGGCTCCCTGAAGCTTTCTCGTCTCCAGGCTGAACACCCCCAACTTTCCCAGCCTGGCTCCAGAGCAGAGGGGCTCCAGCCCTCAGGAACATTTTCATGGCCTCCTCTGGATTTGCTCCATGTCCTTCTTATGTTGGGGGCCTCTTTTTCTTCTGCCACTTTTGTGACTTCAGCAAGTGCTGCTGTTCAGTGGGAGCTGAGTGCTGGGTTCTGATGTCATGTTAGAGCTGCCTGGGGGGGAGAGCTGCTCTTATAGAAACAACACTCAGCTTAGGGAAAGGGGTTTTACCTGCTTTGTTTGGAAATGCTGTCCCAGGTAAGAAGCTCTTTGTATCAGGCAGCTGATATGAAAAACTTAGTAAAATAAGTGAGTTTCTTTCAGCTTGGAAATCTCATCTCCAGTATGACCCAAAACATGATACAGAACCACAGCAAAATACTTATAAAGTATAAATAGTCCATGTCCTGACAAGCCAAGACAAAGAAAGTGAGAGTGGAGGTGGAAGAGAGAGCAGGGATTAGTGGAAAAACAGCATTCAAGGTTCAAAACCATTCCCAAACCTACATTTATCCAAAGAAAAGATCTGTTGCATTAAGAAACTGTACATAATTTCTGTAGTAACTAATTTCCTTCATGTAGGAAGAGTTATTAACTCTGGTCTTTATTTTTTCATGAACACTAGGAAAGTCACAGGACAAAGCCAAGGAGGTAACTCTGGTCACCTTGTCCAGAGCACAGCAGCTTCAGACATTTGCTGGACTTATGAGGCATCAGTGGAGTTGGGCAATGTTGTCCCTGTGTGTACATCCAAGAGATGCGTTTTCCTGAAAGACTCCTGTCTTGGGTTACAATACAGAGTGTGATAAAAGGTATCTGTTTTATCACCATCTGTTGAGGGTGGGGGCAGTGATCCTTATCTCAATGGCAGATAATCTGCTAATGGGCCATCCATTGAAACCAGGCAGGGCATTGTTCTTTATCTTTTCACAACCCATCCTTCCTCCAGCGAGTCATTTTCTGCTAATGGCCATTGAGTCCCACTGTGGGACTGATAAAATTACTGCATCCCATTGGGAGTTGCTCCAGCCAGGGGGAAGAGCCCAACATTTCTTACCAAGATAAAAACAGAGGCTTTGGGACACTAAGGGAGCCCCTTTCTCCACTGGACTCCAGAGGGAAACTGGATTTCTCCACATCACCACTGGAGCTCCGGAGGGAAACTGCACCTTGTACAGGAGCACTGCTCCAACTGAGCCACATCTGTCACTGCAGGAGGATGCAGCCACCATGGAATGGGACTGCTACCAACACCCTGCCTGACAGAGTATCAGGTTGTACTCTGACTTTGTCAGGGTTTGGAGTTGGTTTCTTTGTAGTACTGTATTTCTATTTTAATTTCCCTAGTAAAGAACTGTTATTCCTAATTCCCATATCTTTGCCTGAAATCCCCTTGATTTCAAAATTATAATAATTTGTAGGGAGGGGTTTACATTCTCCATTTGAAAGAGAAGCCCCTGCCTTTCTCAGCTGACACCTGTCCTCCAAACTAGGACAATGCCAGTCGTAGGTGGGAGGCAATGAGTGCTTCTGTTGGACCAGGGCTGGGGGCACTTGCAGCTTCGAGTACAGGATTTACACGACCCATTTGTAATTTAAGCCATGAGTTGTTGCCTGTCTACAACAGTCACAGCCACAAAGCTCTCTTTCAAAAAACAACAAAAAAGAATAAAAGAAAAAAAAAAGAAAAAAGGGAAAAAACCCCAAACCACACCTATCTATGTGTGATGTCCTCCCTTTTGGTGCTGTTTAGACAGGAGACCACCTGTATCCTGTTGGCAATCTCAACCTTTCATCAGAGAAGCTTTCTTTGACATTTCTTTTTCAAGATACCCACTCCTTTGTGTCTCATAACTGTGTGGTGTACCCAGAATAGAAGAGTTGCATTCTTCAGCCTGCTGGTTGATCTGTGGATGTGATCATCCTGTGTTGCACAGGCACAATGCTGGCTTGTGGGCACCTTACAGACCCCTGGGACCCTTGGGTCTATTCAGCTGGCCCCAGCCTGGGCTGCTGTGTGGGGCTATTCCACCCCTGACATGAAACTTTACATTTCTGTGTTAAATCTCTTGAGGTCTGGAGGCTTCCTGGGAGGGCAGCCAGTCCCATTGTCTAAGAACTGGTTGAGTTTAATGACAACATCCTTTGGGAACGTTTGATATCTCCAATTTGATCAGCTGTTCTTCCCTAAAGGAGTCCTTGCAGCTCTGAGATGTCATTCAACCTGCTGCAAGATCTAAAAGCCTCTGTGGAGCTTTAATGTCTTGATGATTTATGGCTGGGATTGAGACTCTGTCTAAACTGTTGCTCCATTTGTATAAACCTTTCAGGCTGATGGAGGACTCTGCAAATTAAGTCTCTGACTTTTATTTAGACTGTGAAAATTGAGTTGTTCCCAAGCGACTTTGCATCTCACCTCAGAGTGAGGAAAATCCACAGTCATGTAGTGAGGATTCATGCAGATCAAGGGCTCATTTTTGTAGGTCTGAATCAAAGACTTTCAGGGGCAAGTCATAGTTGGATGATAAAATGGAACCAGTTTAATGTACATATCTTCTTACTGCATTTGCTCAGAGTCTGTTTGTGATGAATGTAAAGCAGACAAAATGTTTAGGCAAGTGGGCTCCCCTTTATGTGCTGGGATTTCATGTCTACCATGGCCTTTGAAAAGGAAAAACAAGGCTTTTGAAAAGGAGAAATGAAAAAATGTGCCTAGTTTTTAAATGATGCATTAGTGCATCACTCTTCATGTTATAAACCATTGAAAAAAAGTGGAATTATTTACATTATTTGTATGACATTAGGCCTCAGGAAGAGCTGATACAACCTCATTTACTACTGTACCAGCAAATACAGTTTGTGTTGGACTGAATAGTCCAAGAAGATGGCAAAACTGTTCTGAAAACTCCTTAATTCAATGTCTTGCTTAAGCTCATGTACAAGGTCTGTGGCAGAACTGGAGCTGCAGGAGCTGCTTCTGCCAGAAAACCCAAGACTGGATCAGCTGGGGAGTGAGTTTGTCTGAGCTATGAAGGGCAAGCAGAGACTGTGAAAAGGATTCTGAAAAGGGACCATGGCTTGCTGGACCTGCACTCCCTTGGTGCCTGAAACCTCCTGCTGTTGATATTCCAGGAGAGAGAAACTGGACAGAGATGACATTTCCTCATTTTTGAGGGTTGGTTTTGCAGCCTGGCCCATTTTTTTCTGGAAGCATTTAATAGTCATAGCCGATCCTCAGATGTGTGGCTAAAAATAATATTGGTTTTTTTCTCTCACTAATATTTGGATATTACAAGCTAGCAATAAACTAGTGTTTATAAAGACATTATGGGCAGGTTATTCCATGTTTTCTTGCCTCTTCCCAAGAAAATACTTGTGTTGGTCCTGGTCAAAGGCAGGCTCCTGGATGTCACACCCATGTGGGTCAGGATGGCATTGCCAGCCTGGACTAATGCCTGTCCTGCTGAGCTGTGAACACCTCTTGGAGCAATTTGCCATTTGCCAGGAAAAAATGGGAGAGAAAACTGCTCTATCTTATGCTACAACTGCAGGTGTGTCCCAGAGATAGAGGGGATGAATTGAATCTCCCCTGTTCAAAGCCCTGAATCCCACTCTCTCCTTAATGATAAAGACACTTCAAGCCTTTTCCATTAAAACTCTGAGAGTATGTGTATGTTGTAGGATGAAAGAAAACATCCTTTTGAAAACTGAAAGCAGAGCAAGAGGTAAAACCTTGTAAGCCTGACTTGGATAATTTTTAATCTCAACACTAGCTCTCTAATTTCAGAGATTTATTGCATTTTGAACCAAATGCTTTTGAGTTTGGGATTTCAAATGAAGCCCAGGTTTTCACTGTGCCTGTGCAAAGGGTGCAGAAGACCACATGGAGAGCTGGTCCATGGGTCTGGATACAACCTCAAGCTGAGAAAATCTGAAGGAAAGCTGGGGGAAGGGTCTCTGATTTCCAATACCCTTTTCCTCAACATGGGCCAATGTCAGAAGTGAGTTACCAGGACACATGGCCCCTTTGATCTGTCCCAGAAAGGTCATTCCTGCATTCTTGTTCTCACCAGTGTTTGCTACAAAAAGCACTACATCCACAGAACTTTACAGCTGTAAAATGAAGACCTGGGAAATGCCAGTATTGACCCTCCCTCCCTATTTTATAATTTTATTTCTCATGATGAAGCTTGCACTGATATAAGAATCAGCTTCCATATGGACTATTTTAACCAGATTAGATAAAGACAGACTTTATTGGAAACTGATATTTTCAGAAATGTGCTGCAAAAGAAGGAAAATGGAGCGTAGCAGCAATGTGTGTGGTCAGCATTTCCAAAGGAAACTATGTTTATTGATCATGCAATGTGTGAGTGTACTTGCATCCCTCTGCAGAGCTTTGAAATCCCTGGTCATTTGGTCTAGCTCTGGCAGAGCAAGAAAGGACTCAGAGAGATTAAGTTTGAAAATTCTGCAAAATCCACCATTTCCTGCAGCAAAGTTACTGTGTTGCTAAGCAGCAGATAATCCCCATTTAAAAAGGATATAAAAATATACTGATGATGGGAAAACTTTCAGCCAGGGTTTAAGATTTATGAGACATGCAATAACACCAGCTCCCAAGCACAGGTTCTGCAGCTCATGCAACAGCTTCTTTTGTCAGGGCAGCACTTCCAAGGAATGTTCCATCATATCCATTTGCAGTTGCTGTGAGTGAATGTGAGCCAGACCCAGGTTCCTGGTGATGGGAATGATTTCCAACACCAGGCTGCACTTGCTGCAGTCTTCCCTCCCTATTTCCCTGCAGCCTCTCTCAAACCAGTGCTTCCCAGTTCAGGGAAGCTGCCTCGCCCCTGTCCTCCCTGCTCAGCTGCTTCAGGGCAGCTGCTGAGTTTGAAAGCTGGTCTTCTCTTTTTTGAAGACACTTGTTTTTTTAATTTCATGCCCAGGCACCCGTCCCTGTAGTATCTCTCCTGTGCTCATGGCAGCTCATGGATGTTCAGTCTCTTATTTACAGGGGTCAGACATTGGGTGGGCTCCACAGGGCTGTCTTTACAAGCACCAATGGAAGAGGGAGGATAACACTTACCTGCATCCATCTCTTGGTTCTTCTTTTGCCCCCACAGATGCCCCAGCCCAGCAGAGTGATGCCTGCTGAAATGTAGGGAAGAATTATCCTGCAGAGCCAGGGCTGGGGGCTTGCAATGGCTGTACCAACTTGGCAGGGAGGTTGGGCTGCTTCACAGGCAGAGCAGGTCACCAGATAAACACAAAGGTGGTCTCAGCATCACAGGACACTAACTGAGGCCATGAAAAACCCCGGGGGAGTAGGAGAAAAAAGAGAACGGAGCAAGCAAGATGCTGGCACCAGCAGTGGCTGCCTGCTCTCAGTTTGCTCCAAGGAGTCCTCTAATAATACCAGTGGAGGCTGTTCATGCTTTACTGGGATCTTCAAAAGTGTTTATGGGATGATTTCAGTGGAATGGCTGTGCTGGAAGCAGTTCAGGGGAGGTATGCTGTTATTAGAAGATTTTTTTTTTTTAAGCTCCATTTGAACACTTCTTACTGTTATATGACAGCAAGGAACGAGCCCCAGCAGCTGTTTGCTATTTATTGGAGTCCACAGAGGAGTAATGAGGAGGGAAGCAGCAGGGAGGGCTTCAGCAACGTGGAGAATTCTTCCTTCTCCTTTTCCACAGGTTTTCTGCACGGCTTTTTTGAATCCTTATAATTTCCTGCCCCACACAGACATCACAGGTGAAGAGAAAGTCATGAAGAGCACCTCACTGTGTGAGCTGGTACTGCTCAACCCTCAAACTGCAGACTCAGAAATCATCATTACACTGTTTACACCCTTTGTGTTTTCATGTTCATCTTTTATTACGAAGAAAGTCTTTGTTCCTGCAGACATTGCATAGTCCTGACCTCTCTCCTGTATGGTGAATGGAGAGATAGCAGATTTATGCCCTGAGAGACAACAATTTCTAGTGTATTTATGCACACACAGTCCTGGTTCAAGCTCCATAAAAACCTTTCTTCTGCCCCATATATAACTCCATGTAAGGTTTTCCAGACACTTTTATGAGGCTGATTATGGCTTGTGACCTAACTATACGGAGTAAAAGTGGTTGGCAAAGCCAGTAAAACTCCAGGAATTTCAGCCTATCAGTGGAGGATCTCTTTTGGTGCCACATGGCCACTACAAGGAAACTGAGAAAAGTGGATCACTTGTTATACAGATGCAATTTTCTGCATGGGGAGTCCATGTTCAATCTGGAAATATTTTTGGTGCAGGAAGAAGGCCAGTTGGGGAAGGTCGGCATGGAGTTTGCTATGCCACTGCAGCCCTGCTAAAGCTCACTCAGCAGAGGCAGCTTTTAAAATACCTTCTCCTTTCTGATGAAAGATTCTGCAGTGTCTCTCAACACAGCATTTGAAATCTCACTCATCTCTCTTCTCTTCCCCGCCTCCTCGGTGATCCCTCGTTCAAGCTGTCAAGGTTTAACAGCCCTGCTCTGCTACATTATCGACACGTACAGCAACTCACAGGTGACCTTTGCTCTTTCTGGCACTGCACAGCCAGGAAAGCTGCAGGAAAGGGAACAGGATCCCATTCTGGTTCATTCATCAGCCGCAAAACCATCTGCTGAGTGTGGAGCACAGGAGTTTTATTAGCCGTGTGATATAGCAAGCAGAACGGGCTCTGCTATGTTGCCATATGCCCAAGAACAGGATAAAACCTTTTCCTTCCCTCAAAGGAATTTGAGCAAGCTCCATCACACTCCCTGTACTGAATTTCATTCCCCCTCTTCTTTTTGCTGCAGGATCACTGACAAGCTCTTTCACCCCAAAAGATCTATATCCCACTTGGAATCCAGTGGGAACCATACACAAAACCTCAATGAAAAGTGTTAGTCAAAGTCCTGGCCTCTCTAAAGGCAATGAGAATTTTGCCACTTCTTCCTGTGAGCCCCTTCACTCCAGCAAGCTGTGCTGCTTTGGTGTGGGAGCAGAGCTTTTATTTTCCCTGGAGCCTTTATTTTCTGAGCAGATGGAGAACAGAGGTGCAGAAGGGCTGCCAAGCTGGAGGGCAGGTATTCTGCAGTTTCAAATCCCCAGTGCCATGTATTTTGCAAATCCCCCTACCTAATTTTTATCACTAAGGAGGTCTATTACACTTTCAGCTGGGGCACAAATGAGTGTGAAGAGAGGTATCACTGGACCAAAGACAAATCCTTCCCACAGGACCTATATCAGGATAGCCAAGTGAAAGGTAGGAGAAAGGAACAGCACCTGAAAGCCATTGGCTTGAAAGACTTGGCCTCTTGCCTACTCTTTCATCCCCCACCTTGTGGCACTTGCTGGTGTTTTCAGAGGCTTCTGTTCATGTCTGGCTCTTTCCTCTGCTCCTTCCCACTATTGCTGTACCTCTGACGGTATGTTGGCACACAGGCATCTCCTGAAGGATTGGTTTAAGAAGTGCAGAGATGCACAGGAGCAGTGATTGGGACTAGTGGAAACGAAAAACTATCAACAGACACTGAGCACCTGTTCAGAGGGACCTAATCCAAGCTATTCCAGCCTAAATTGTTCTATAATTCTATTTGCAGCCATGACCCATTCCTTTTTATCTCTTTTGTCTATTCTGGCTGTTCTGCCCTGGTCCCCACTGTGCTGTCTCAGAGCACCCAGGCTGCACAGAATGGATGTCACCAGAGTCCAGCATTCTCTTTCCAGCACTCCCTGATTTTCCCACTCTCCAGCCCCACCCTGACTTCACTCTTCCACAGACTGAGTAATTAAAGCCAGACCTGGTTCAGATTTTCAGCTCTGCTCAGACCCTTTCAAGTATTTATTTTTTTAACCTTTCCAGAGGTGTCAGATGCTAGTCAGGACCTGGATCTTCAAAGGGGAAGAGGACAAGACAACTTCAAGGTGAAACAAGAGCCTAAGAAGGTTCCTCTGGAGCCACCACAGGGAGTCCAGGCAGGTGCTCTCCCTAGAAACCAGGTCCCGTGGGATAGGGGATGAAATCTATATTCCTTCCAGGAAAAGTCTGGGGGAAAAGAACAAGTCTATATGCTGACATCAGGACTGTAAGAAAAACAGGTAAAAATCTGTGAGCATGTGGTAGGGGTGGTAGAGAAATAATCCTCCCTGAGATTTACAGGAGTGACCTCAGCTGTCTGCTGGAGGGAACCACCCCATCACCATCTCACCAGCTGGCTGGGACAGGGTGCTATGGACTGGGCAGTGAGGAACCCAGTCCTCTCCTAGGAACACCCCAGACTTTCTGGGGACCAGGCCTTTTCAGACACTTCAGCTGTTTGGAGCTGGCTCACGTGAAACTGAAGCACCTCCATTTCTAGCTTCCAGGAGCTATCACTAAGGTGGTGAGCCTTTTTCCTGGATTGACTCTAATTCATATCTGTGTTCAAAATAAAACTGCTGTGAATTGTCCTTGATGCAGAGACTGCATTTTCCCTTTTCTACAGTAATTCCTTTTTCTGCCTGCTGTTAACCCTTGCCAAATTTGCAGCCTCAGCTTTGACTCCCACCATTTTATGTGTCTACTTCCCCTATTTGTAACTTGAGGTTCACAGGACTGCTCAGGTTCAACCATTACCCTCCAGGACTTGCACATCCCTGTTTGAATTTCAGACTTCCAGGGAGGTCAGAGATTGTGTGCCCTACCCCAACCCTGACAATCATGACCCTGTGTATCATTTTTAAGCATGCAGTCTTACATTTGGTAATGTGAATGTACCAGTAGTTTGTTTGTGCTTGCTTATCAACCACAGGGAATTGCTTCCTGTTAGCAATCTCTTGGTTTTTATTGCTCTTGCCAATCCCAGAGTCATCTGCTATATTTACCCATTACAATTTTCATGCTTCTTCTTAACCTCCGATCAAAATCTTATCTTTTGTAAGCGTACTGACAAATCCATCTGGAGTACAGCTATGAAATATATTTGGACAGGGATGTGCATAAGCATTTAAACCCTTTCAGACATATCTGACACTTTTATCCCTTCAAATGTACATTATGTTGACTATCTGGTGGTTCCAACTTCATAAGAGAAATGTTCTGGTATAATTTAGATTATGCCTGTGTAAATATGCTACATCCATACTGTCATTTTTGCCTATCAAAACTTATGTGAGATTGGCTTGATGTGGTTTGTTTTCTGTGTGAATCATCAGTGATGTAATTGATGCCATCCATTTTTTCTATGACTGGAGTTAGGCTGATAGACCAAATATTTACTGAGGTTTTTTTGTTTCTCTGTCCCAGAAGGACTCATTCTATTCCCAGGATATAAGTCACTCCTCAGGTAGCAACCTTAGGGTCCTCCCTTAGGTAGTTCTGTAAATCTGGGCTGCCAGTTACAGATAACCAATATCTATCCTTTCACATGTTTTTTCTGTTTTAACGTAAAGTATTTAATCATCACTGTGTATTATATTTCCCCCCAAACTGGAATAAAAATGTTTTCTGAAGACACTGATTGCTTCTGAATTGTTGTTATGTCTGTTCTGTCTTTCTATATCCATCTGTCTGTCCATGAGCCAATATTACACTTTGATTAATTCTGATTTTGATTTATTAAAATGTTTTACTTATTGTGCCAGCTTTCCTTTCTCCCTTTCTCTACCCAAAAATATCTACAACTTTTAGATTTCAATTTTTACTTGTAAGATCCCCTGGTTATTGCATATTGAAGTAATATTATTATTTTAAAGCTGCATTCACTGCCCTTGTAAAGGAGTTTTTCTAAAAAAATAGTTTTCTCTTTCATCTGTGGGCCTTTGTTTCTTTAAATATTTATAGTATTCTTTACCAGTTTCCAATTTTCATTTAAATTTTTAAATTCTGTCTCTTTGCCAACCAGTGTTTCATTTGTTTTTTGAATCAATATAATAGACTTAAAAAACTTTTCAGACTTTCTTTCCTTCCCTGTGTTAAAAAGAAAAACAAAGATGAGGAACCTGAGATACATATCTAATCCCCTGATCCAAAGTCTGGGGTTTTTAGAACATGTAATAAAGGTCCAGATAAAATCATAAGAATAGGCAGCACTTGAGAATTGCATTTGTCTGACTGTGTTCTCTGGCCAGGACCTAATAACATATTAGCATAATTTTTAATAGATGAAAATAATGGTTTCATCATGATTTTGGAAGATGAAATCCAGATAAAGCATTTGTTATTTGAGCATTTATAGCAATAGAAAAGATGATTTCCAAGCTTGCAGTGACGCATCTAGGAGGTGGTGCCAACTCTTGTCACTTGTGAAAACCCAAGCAGTTTAAATTCAGGCTGTGTTGATTTGGCATGGCCTGTTTTTTTTGGTAGCAGGGGAGGGCCATGGGGGTAGCTTCTGTGAGAAGCTGCTGGAAGCTGTGATCATGTCCAACAGAGCCAATTCCTGATGGCTCTGAAGATGGACATGGTGCTGGCCCAACTGGAGAGCATTAAAGCATTTTTCCCTCTCCCAATCCTTATCTCAGCTAACGAACCCTTAATAAATCTTTTCTTTCCTTCTCCTCTGCCCAACTATAACAGAAGAGGGTGAGCAATCAACTTTTGTGGGTACCTGGTGTTTGGCCAGTATCAAACCATGTCACAGGCCAAATTAAAAACACTGGCCTTATATTCCATGGCCAGTGACTCAACATCTGTGGCACTGTCGTCAGTGGGTGAAATTCATCCCACAGACGAGATATGCACAGAGTGGGGTTGGCTTTTTGTTTGCCACCAAGAAAGAGAGTGAATAGGAGCCTACAAGGTGTAGTTCTGAATGCTGATGGCAATACCTCTTTGGCGTGTCATGATGCCATTAAGCTATGAACTATGTGAAAAATAACTCACTGTGCTTCTAGTGTCTTCATTTCAATCATGACTTTTACTTTCCAAATCCATCATCTTCTTTATGAAAGTCTGAAGGTTTTATGAGCTTCCATGGGAGAAAAGTGAGGAAAAAGAAAAGCAAGGGAAAGGGAAGGGAAGGAATAGCAAGGAAAATAAGAGGAAGAGAGGGGGAAGGGAGCAGAGGGGAGGGAAGGGGAGAGAGGAGGGAAGATTATTAAATGGCAATAACTTAGGTTCTGGCTAGCTGTCCTCTCATATTGGAACTGTCACCTTGTGGAGTCTCTTTTCTGGCTTTTCAAAATGCAGAATGAACTTCAAAGCATTCTTCCACTGTGCCTCCTGCCCTGAACCCAGGAGACATTTGCAGAAGGAAATGTGCTGTGGCATGGGATGGATAGCTGCAATTTACCCTGAGGCTGCAAATCACCACCTACAGCTAACACTGCCCAAGAGATGCCTTTTGTCTTTTCTGGCACACAAAGGATCCCAGCATGGATGAAAGAAATCTCCTGGGTCAAGAGAAGCACAAGTGGAAATACAAGAGTGATACCTCATATTCACCTTCAGGAGCAGTATTTTGTGGGGTTTTGTATTTACTGCTCAGGGAAGTGAGAGGGTTTGGTAAGATTACCTCCTCCAGGCCTGGGGGGTCATGTCTGTGAATGAGTAATTGAGACCAAGCAGGTAAAGGGAAGTGCCAGGACATGGATAGAAGATGGAGAACTCGTCATCCAAGGGGAAGCTGAAGAACTTGGGTTTTTTAGCTCAGCACAAAAGCAGTTGAGAGGGGAAATGAGTGCTGTTGCACATGAAAGTTAAAACAGCCAGAAGCAAAAAGAAACATTGAAATGAATGAAAAAAAAAGTTGGCACAAGAACAAGTAGGTTTTAATTGGCCTGAAGTAAATTTAGTCTGGAAATTAGAAGAAATTTCCTAAGCATTGGATCAGCAAAGTCCTGGAACAGGCATCCAGGGGCTGTGAAAGCAGAGCTTGCTCATATGACAAATAGGTTTAGTTACAAGAACAGAATGCTCTGCTTGGTGAACCAGCAGGGTCACACCCTGTATATCCAGGATTTTAGGGAGGATGTAGTGGAGACAGTCCGTAAGAGCCATCTTTCAGTCAAAGGATTGGTAGTGCTTGGACCATACTAGCAAGGTACAACTGTAAGGCACCAGAAGACAATTTGCAGAGGAAGAAATATTCCATCATGCAGAAATCTTTCTTGTTTGTCTTCCTTGTAAGGTTGTGTTGGGGTTTTAGGAGTTCTCCTTTTGTTTTTTCCTCCTAAGGAATTTTCCCCATATGTGTTGCTAGGAGACAATAACAACTGGATACTGAAGAGGGACAAAAGAATTTGCTGCAGCTCAGGGGAAGGGTGCAGCTGGCTACTCTCTTTACCTGTGGATTTCTCTGGAAGGCAGAGATACCACGAGATTGGGCTGGGGAAGAGGGGTTGGCTGCAGCTCCCAACTCTCCTGTGCTCTCAGCATTGGCAGGGGAGAGAGGCTGTGGTCGCTGTGGGGAGAATTCATCACCGCTGAGGGTTCTGTCTCCTGGTGCCTTTCTTCTACTATGAGTGGAGCTCTGCTGGTAAGAGCAGCCGCTGCATTGGGACTTTTTCACCACCTGCTTGGTCCCTCAAGAGAAATCCCTGGGATCCCAAGCTTGCCTTTCCCTGCCCTGCCCGGAGCAGGGTCGCCTGTTCTGCCTCTGTCACTCCTTAGGCACTGCTCCAAGCCTTGGCTGCGCTGCACCCCCGGCACACGCCGCCTGTCGAGACCTCCCGCGCTTCCAGCTACGGCTGTGGAGTTTCTGATACATCTTGTCCATCGTGCTGGGATTTTCGCTCATTCCTGATGTTTCAGTTTCCTGCTTCCTAGAGAACTGCTGGGGCACCGGGTTGGTGAAGCAAAGCCTCTCTCCCATCCCTTCCCGTCTGTGCCCAGCTGCCATTCCTGCGTGCTCCCTGAGCCTGTGCCACAGCGCCCCCTGCAGGCGTGGAGGAATCGCCGCCCTGCCCTCCCCGGCCAGGAGCCACCAGCGCCCCTGCTGGCTGTGCCTGGAACTGCACCCAGGGGAAAGTGCCGTGGCCAGGGAGGGTCCCTGGGCTCCTGTTCTGGTTGGTGTTAATGCTAATGTTGTTTGTTTGCTTTATTACACATACTAGCAAAGAACTGTTATTCCTATTCTCATATCTTTGCCTGAGAGCCCCTTAATTTCAAAATTACAATAATTTGGAGGGAAGGGGTTTACATTTTCCATTCCAAGGGATGCTCAGGCCTTCCTCAGCAGACACCTGTATTTCAAACCAAGACAGCTTGTGGGATCTCTCTCTTGCTCTAAAAATGTGATTATGTGATTTGTACATTATCTGGCTATTTGTGACCTAAGTCCCCTGTCTGTTCTTCCATCCCTGCTCAGCCTGCCAAACAGGTGAGAGACCTATCTTCTGGGAAAGAGACTAAGACCAGGAAAATCACCTCCTTGGACTGCTAAATTAATGTATGATCAACTGATTTTTTATTCCTCAAGACTTGGACCTGCAAAGTTAGGGGTTTTGTGGCAACACTAGCACAGATGTAAATGCCCCTGTGTCCTGACCTATTCCAGAATTACCAAGAGCAGGGGTATGCTACAGACTTTTCTGGGGACTAGCCAATGCAAGGTTTTGTTATGAGTCCACTTCCTCTGTGTGTTCTCTGTCCAGGCAATCCCCCTTTAAACCTGCATGATGTGATTGACTACATGTCTATTCTAGGGAGTCTAAATGAATGTTGAGAATTTTGATTCCGTCTGCTACCTCTCAGATGAACTGCAAGACTGTCCTCTCACCATGGCCTAGGCACATGGCTTACCATTGGAGGGGCAGCCAAATGAGCTTCCCAGCTTCTTGGAGGAATGTCATAAAATGACTTGGATTGGAAGAGACCTTAAAGATCATCTAGCTCCAAAGCTGACCAGCTGAAGTGTTCTCCCTCATTGCCTGTTCAGGGTTGCCGAAAGTGTTTTTGTGATAACCATAGTAGGAGTATCCTGATCCTGTGACCCAGCTTGCTCTCCTCCCTTGGAAGTCTTCAGCCAACATGATGAAGACTAAGGCTGTGAAAATGTGTTCTGCTATGAGATTCTCACTTCTCCTTTTTCAGGAGGGAAATTCCAGAAAAGACCCCAGATGACACTTTCCCATCATCAGGAAGAAAAAACCTCAAACTCTCTGGGCAAAAGCTGTAACAAATTTTTACATCATTATAAATGCAGGTATGATTCATCTGCCTTTCTCCAAGGAATATTGAGATGAATTTTGCAGAAGAGTCTATGTGTTTTAAATGCCTTTATTACACAGAAACTGATGGGATCCCTACTGCTCACTGAGGCAGTGCATTTCACTCTCCTGTGAAGATGCCGAAGGTGGCTTATTCTCCTGACAGGCTGTTACTTTATTATGAGATTCCTCCACCTTTGCACTGCAGCCAACAAATCCAAATTCCTCTGTAAAGTTTGGTCCAGTTGCCATCTGGAAGGGGTAAAAAGGTGTCATAAATAATTTTCAGGGAGCATAGGGGATAGCAGATGAGTTTGAACAGAAGCAAAGATGCTGTTGTAACACCAAATCTCAATCAAGGTCTCTGCCCAATCTCTACAGCTATCATTCAAACCACTCTTCCCTTTGCAGGACCTGGATGACACCATCTGAGCTGGACCTTGGTCTTAGCATCCTTCCCTACCTCATCCCTGCCAGCCAGGTGGGTTTGAATCCTTCCAGAGTTGCTGAGCAAATCCTCAACAGGAGGAGTTGCCCGATTTATTCAGATTTCATACAGAATAGAGATGTGAAGGATTCTGTTTTTCAGTGATTCTGTTGCCATGTCTCTGCCTTTCTTTGATGTAACTCAATCTCGCTGAGCTTCCTGCACTGGCATCTGACCAAGAGGCTCCCAGGACTGTTTCCAGAGTTTTCTCCCCTTTATCGTGTGCAGACTAGAGCAACAGGTCCCTGGAAAAGCCATTGGAAAACAAACCTTCTCTGGTGCCTACTATGAAATTTGGTTCTGTTCAGATTAGCTCTGAATTCTAGACATTTAAAACCAATGCAAATGGTTTAAAAACCATTCATCTGCACAGTGATGAAAGGACAAAATTCCTTGGCAAGGTTGGAGCCTTCCTTTCATATCTCATATACTTTAACTACCACATTTACAATGCCTTTAGTACCTTATGTTTTACATTCTGCACTTGCTATTTTTCACTTCTGTTCCAGCAGCAGAGCACAGAAACCAACTTTCACCTTCATGAGAGAGGTGAGAGACGTCGTTCTGCATTTAGAGATCTGTGTTCTGGATGAATGAGCAGCATCCATTCTGGCACTTATACACACACATAGATTGGCATTCACACACTGACTCCATTTCAGCTCTTATTCAGCAAAAGAGCCACTGGTCAGAGATATTCCTAATGCACTACCACTGGTTTTTCAGAAAATGTTGCTTGAACACTGGTTGGGCTGCCTCTACATTGTAAGGCACGAAACTGAGGGAAGCCCCTGCATTGAAGAACTTGCTCAGCTGTGGACTGGTGTCTCTCCAAACGAAAGATTATCCTTGCAATGCAAATTGGTCTTGGCATTTAACGTTAAAAACTCCTATATTTGTTTCTTCTGGACTCTGAAGAAAAAGAAAAAGGAAACACAGAGGAAATTAAGAGGTTGAATGAGAGCTAAGTACCAGGAATGAGATATTTTTCTCTATAATTCTATTGCAAATTATGCAATAAATGGAACCAGGAATGACTAGGTAGTTTCATTTTCAGCACTTTTTCCAGAACTGTAACCGGCAGCAGCCACACGTGTGTGAGCTGAGAAGCTGTTCATCGCAGGCAAGGGTTTTACACCCTGATCAGTGTGCTGGAAATCCTCCTCTCCAAGGTGTCAATATAACAAGACATAAACTTCTCTCAGGTTTGAGAATGACCCATTACTAATCCCTCTTTCCCATCCCTCTGGGAGAGTAGTTCATCTATAATTGGGATGCTCTCATGGATCTTGCTGTTCAGTTTCTAAGCCTCAGTTTTCCCATCTATAAAGTTGGCTTTTTAGGGAGCTTCTGTGAGGAGGGGAAGGGAGGAGAGAAGAGATATAGCTTCATACCAAAATTGTTAAGAAACCCAGCACAACTTTTGTTTAGACTGACCAGACCAGATATTTTGGAGTAGAGCACAAGCTGTCCCTGCTTAAATATTTCCCTCAGGAAACACAATGGTCAGACTTGAGACCACTGAGAATCAGTTATTTCTCAAAACCATTGGCTTATTTTATCTCTGGTTTACAAAAAAAATAGAAAGAGTTTAAAGCTCTCCAGAAGTGCTTCAAATCCTGCCCAAAATAAAAGGTACAGGACAAACCTGGAGATATATAAAAAGGAAGGGCCACTCCTAAAAACTTGACTCTCTGCCTGAGTTTTGTTTAATGTTAAATGGCAGCCTTCGATTTCTTTGTAAAAGGTTCTACAAAGAAATAACACCTCTGTTCCAACAAGTTAATCAAGACAAATTGAATTTTCATCATTTTTATCTGGGCAAGGCACTTAGCATTGAATCAAATTCCTTGCAAACAAAGCCTCCTGTAGACAATGAGGAATCTGCTTAGTTGTGCAGAGTCCTATCTGCTCCAGATTTCAGGAGCTGCTTTTCAATGTCAGAAGTGAGATGGTTGTTGGCATCAGCAGTTGATTTTAATATCACAGAAACATAGAAGGGCTTGGGCTTGAAGGGACCTTAAAAAGTCATCTTGTTCTACCCCCTGCCACAGCCAGGGATACCTTCCACTAGACCAGGTTGCTCCAAGCCCTGTCCCTCCTGTCCTTGGACACTCTCAGAGATGGGGCAGCCACAGCTCCTCTGGGAAACCTGTGCCAGTATTTTACTGCCCTCATAGTAAAAGCTTTATTCCTTATATCTAATCTAAAGATCTTGCTTGGTAGGAGCACCTTGGGCTCAGTGAACCATGCTGACCTCTTTAGGTGTTGCTCTGCCTTCCAAATGCACCTGGGGTGTGAGTCTGCTGCAGCAGCAGATGTCCTGGCTTGGAACATCAGGGAGCAGCCTGCAGCTGGATAACCTCCGGGTCCTTTCACGCTCCTGCATCCTGGATAAACAAAACATCCTCACTCACTGCTGCGAGCCCCAAAGGAGACAGAACTGACCTTGGAGAGGTGCACAGTGTGTGTGTTCATGACTGCTTCCTGAAAAGCACAGGTTTAAAAATGCCAAATGCACTTGGAGAGGTTTTAAAGTTTGTTTTTTTAATTACAGTAATTTCACGATTATAAGCCGCACTGAATATAAGCCGCACTTCTGGGTTTCAGCAACTTTTTGTTTCTTTGTCCATACATAAGCCGCACCTGATTATAAGCCGCATGTTACAATGCAGAGTGTGATAAAAGGTATCTGTTCTATCACCATCTGTTGAGGGTGGGGACAGTGATCCTTATCTCAATGGCAGATAATCTGCTAATGGGCCATCCATTAAAACCAGTAGGGCATTGTTCTTTATCTTTTCACATCCCATCCTTCCTCCGGGGAGTCATTGTCTGCTAATGGCCCACTGAGTCCCACTGTGTGACTGATAAAATTACTGCATCCCATTGGAAGTTGCTCCAGCCAGGAGGAAGAGCCCAACATTTCTTACCAAGATAAAAACAGAGGTTTTGGGACACTAAGGGAGCCCCTTTCTCCACTGGACTCCAGTGGAAAACCGGATTTCTCCACATCACCACTGGACTCCAGAGGGAAACTGCACCTTCTACAGGAGCACTGCTTCAACTGAATCACATCTGTCACTGCAAGACGACTGCAACCACCATTTAATGGGACTGCTGCCAACACCCTGCCTGACAGGGTGTCAGGTTGGACTCTGACTTTGTCAGGGTTTGGAGTTTGTTTCTTTGTAGTACTGTATTTCTATTTTGATTTCCCTAGAAAAGAACTGTTATTCCTAATTCCCATATTTTTGCCTGAAAGCCCCTTGATTTCCAAATTATAATAATTTGGAGAGAGGGGGTTTACATTCTCCATTTCAAAGAGAAGCTCCTGCCTTTCTCAGCAGACACCTGTCCTCCAAACTAATACAGCAACTTTTTGTTCTTTGTCCGTATATAAGCCGCACCTGATTATAAGCCGCACTTTGGGTTTGGACCAAAATTTTAGTCAAAATGGTGCGGCTTATAATCGTGAAATTACTGTACTACAGGGCTCTGTATTACTATGGTGTTTTTTTCCCTGATACATCACATAAAACTGCCTTAACAGTCCTCAAACAATATTAGATGTCACTTTGGTATTTCCAGTGTGCACTTTGAGGACAATTTTTAAGAATTAAAGGTAAAACTTTGAGAAAATGTCCATTAAAAATAGTTCAGATAAACCTCAGAAGATTTAACAAATATAGAATGACTAGGGTAGTAAAATGGATACATGTGAGTGAACCTAAAGGGGTTTTATTTTCCTTAATTCCAGTTGAACAGCCCATTATGTCTTTTCCTGGAGCCTGCAGACTTGAAAACCAGTCGCAAGCTGAACTGAAGTGGTTGGGATATGTGATCTATAAATATTAGGGTAGCTAAAGCATGAAAGCAGATGATGTGAGGTTGGGTTTATGACACTGATGCTATCTCCTTTTCTTTCAGAATTGCCTGGAGTTATGAGATGGAGCCTTCTGGATTGTATAAATGTTACATAGTTTAGTGAGTGTATGAAAGAGGAGTCAGTCTTGAGAGCATGTGGGCATTGGCTGCTGCTCCTCCCGAGTGCCTGGGACTGCAGATTTGTGAAGTAAGCAAAAGGGTAATTTTTTGTTTGGTTGGTTTTTAAAACAATTCTTAATTTTTTTTTAAATTTTGTTTTATTTTTGGAAGATCCAGCCATTCCTCTGATGTTGCCCAGGTGTGGATTTGAAGCACTCACTGTGGGCAACGGGAGCTCTATCACAGACTGCAGTGAAACTGAGACCCTAAATCACCAATTGGTTTTAGTGAGGGACACATGGACTGTTTTCTCACTCAGTGAAGCAAACCCTTGTAGTAGGTTTGCAGTTCAGCTGATGGTCCTCTGGGTGTGAAAGGACAGATGATCCCCTAATCCACAAAGAAAGGCCCCCAAGGAGGCTCCAGCTGATGGAAAGAGGTGATGGTTCAATGTAAATCAGCAGAGTCATGCTGATTACCAGCAGCTCCAGATCTGGTTCTGATGGCAGCCAAGCCTCTTCACCTCGGGAAATTGAGTGTTGTCTCCATTCCCAGAGGCTCAGATCTGGATCTTGTGCTGGATCTAGGTCAAGCACTGAAGGCATCCTGTGACCCAGCATTCCCGGTTCTTCACCTTCTTCTTCCCCTTCACTCTGCCCCTTCACTAACTTTCAACATTGCAGTTATGATATTGCTGGGGGGTGTTGCTGCTGTCTTGGGCGGAGAAGATGAGTCAGCCAGAGAGCTGAGTGGACTTGAAGTACTTAAGAAAATTATTGAAGGCTATGTCTGCCACTGCATGTGAATGAACATGTGTGCTTTCCTAGTTTTGCTTAGAACCATCTTCAACCACTCTTCTACAGCCATCATCCACTCTACTTTTATAGTTGCTCTTCCCCATTTGGGTCCAGCCTTGCATGGGCTTCTCTCTCACCACCCTCCCTGTCTCTGAGACTTGCTGGTCTGGAGCCCTGGGAGAGGAATTTTTCCCGTATCTTCTGCTGTTGATGCAGTGATCTTCACCTCCCCATGTTCCAGGTCCTCCCACCTAATCCACCTCCCTTCTGCACATTAAACTTCCTCCAGAAGACTCAGCAGTGCTAACCCTTCATCCATTAAATGCCTTCCCTGTCCCAGCAACACGCAAGTGTGGAATGATAGATTAAAATCATCCTAAATGAATACCTGATGTGGGCTTCCCAGAGTGCCACTCCTTGTAAAACCAGAGAACTCAGCTGCTGAACTCTTCGGGGCAGGATCTGTTTTGTATTTATATCCTGTAAATTTTCAAATCCATTGCTGGTGCTAACAAATGAATAGTTATGATTAATCACCTATCATTTTGGGCCCGATCCAGCTTTGATTACATCAGTGGGAACCTTTCCATGTGCTGCATGGGAGTTGGATCAGACCCACAATCCAGCCTCTTTTTAGCTCAGTGCTCTCCTTGAGGGGACTTTATCTTGTCTGCTTTAAAGTGTTTGCATTTGGGCAGTTTCCCCTGCTTTTGTGAAGGCAACATAAAGACACATCAAATCTGGAGATGTGACCACTAGGGACCTCCAGAAACTGGTGTTTGGGGTCTGAGAGACTGTCATATTTCACATCTTTATTCACTCAATGAATTTTAGCAGTATGAGGCCAGTGAAATGGTGTACACTATGAAATAAAACCTCATCATGACAAGGATGGAAAATTCAAACCTCTTAAAGCCAGCCTGGGCAGTGCCCTTGTGATGTGGCACTGCAGCTCAGAGGTGACAGAATGGAGATGCCAATGTGCCTTTTGTGTGTGTTTTAATTAGCATTGAAATTGCAACTCTTAATCCTTTTATATACAGCAGAAAGCAATGAAAAAGGAACTGCAGGCATGACTGGCTCTCAGGTGATGCTGCTCAAGCAGCTAAAACTGAACCCATGATCAGGTGGCATGCATGCCCCTAGAGCACATCATCCCTTCTGCCATTTGGTTCAAGGACACCATCCTTGAGCCTTATAAGGAAAATACAGTAAGGAATAAATGATGGTTTTATGTGCATGGAGCAGATCCAGAACATCATCCAATCCTCTGAGACACCTCTGTCCCTCTGGTGACAGGGCAAAAGGGTTCCCTCTGTAACAAGATACGTTCTTCATCACCACACCAGCAATGAGGCAACATCTCAAGTTCTGCCAGACACCTGGCCAAATCCTTCCACCTCTGACCCCTTGATGAACACCCATATCTTCAGTGAGAAATGCTTGCTGAGATTTTCACATGGGGCAGAGTTGTTCCTCATTGAGTATAAATCCTGCTGCAGCAGGAAACGTCTGTAAATGAAATACTTTCCTAAAATGGATCAACTGCCTGGGAAAGTGCAGGCACAGCTCATGAGCTAGCCTCAAATGTTTATACGTAAGAGATAGTAGGTGAAATATTTACTATCTCCACCCATGTTAGGAAGGATCTATCTGAATATGCTCATATGCCTTATCTTGGCATCCAATCCCTCCTTCAGCATTGAAGATCTCGGCAGATCATCCATGTGAAGTAGGGTGTGAGGTGTTATCATCATTATGTGGTCAAGAAGCTGATGAATACAGAGATTGTCCTGCCAAAGATATCTCTTCTTGCCCAGTTAATGGATTCATTCCCAGAGGTGCTAGCCCCTCCACCCAAGTGGAGTCCTGGGAGTAGTAAGGTAATTGTTGTTAACCCAGCTTTGACAAGGGCTGCCTTCATCCCTGCTCCTCTCAAAGCTGGCACAGAGCACTGCTGGGGCCATCCCCAAATTTGGACGCATTTTTCAGATTGGCACCTAAACTGGGGGTGATGGAGATACTGCCACCTTGGCTGTTCAGAGTGGGAGGTTGTGAGGTCCAGCATGAAAATCCTCCAGGAAACAGACAGTCCTGTGTTTCACAACTCCTGGCCATGCCAGAGAGCCTCCTCAAAATAGATTTTGTTCCTGTTAAGAGCCTCTCAAAGAACTTACCAGTTCCTGCTTATGGAAATAATGCAAAAAACAAGGCTTAACCCCATAAAAAAACAGAGGGATTTTTCTTTTTTTCATGAGTTGTTATCTCTGAGGTGGCACAATAAACTTAAAATTTGAATTCCAGGATGTCAGAGGCAGTGATGATTCTCTGATATGAAGGTAAGCAGCTCCCAATCAGAGGTTATAAAAATCAATTTTTCCTTTGCTGAGTTTCAGCAGTTTCTGCTGCCAGCAGTCTGCAGGCAGCACTCAGAAATACTTTAAATCCCAGCTTCAGCTCTGTGTTTCTGTAGAATCACAGAACCAGAATTTGTGCTGGAACTCTTGGAGGTCATGCAGTTCAGCCTTCACCCCTCAGGGACTTGACCAGTCCAGTTTTGAAGAACTTAAAGGATGGAGATTCAGTCGGGAAAAACCCATCCTTTAGAGGAGTCCATTCATGGGCCTAATATTTGGATTTGTTCAGGCAGTTCAAGGAAAAGAAAAGATGTTTTGTAGGCAGATTCTATTTTATCTGGGCCTAAAAGTCCTGGGGATCAAGACTCAGGTCAGGTCAGGTCTAGTTCCAGCAGAAATCAACACTGTATCCCAGTGAGACCAAAAATATTCCTCTTACCCAGATTTGTCAGCACATGCAGCTGTGGTAGAAGGTTTTTAATGGTCTTATAACCACTTTTTGAGGATAAATTATTGCAGATTCTAGACCAGGCAAGATGTTTGCTCCTCATAGATTTGCACTACTTTTTCAAGCGTTCCCAACATACTGGGCATTTTGGTTGGCAAGTTAGATGAGGAATAAGTAGCTTCTGGGGTTCTTTTTTCCCCCTGGTTCTTCTCTGGTACCATGAAATCATCCTCTGGAGCTTGCAGAGTGAATGAACCAGCTAAAGATCTGAAAGGTATTGATCAAATCCCTTCTCTCAGCCTTGAGATTAAAAAAGAAAACAAATTTATTAGGAAGATTCTTCTATGAACAGTTCAAAATTGTAGGTGCTTAACAACCCTTTGTTCTGAGTGCTAAAGGGATGTTCCCCTGTCTCTCCTCTGAAGACAAGAGAAATCTGTCTCAGCGCTTTTTCTTGTCTTCTGAGCAACTGAAGAACAATTCTTTTTAAGTCAACATCTTCCTCATGAGAAATCATTGTCATTAGCCCAGCAGCTGACCTAGGTATTTGGAAAGGAGATTGAGTCTACACAGAGTGCAAAATTATATTTTACCCTGAAATAAATGAGTGCTAATGCATTTACCTATTTATTTTCTTTTTGCTCTGAGACTGTGCAGTCCAGTCCATGGAAAACACTTTTTTACTTCTTCTCAATATCTGCCAGGGAGGCTGTTTGCACAGATTTTTCATTGCTTTGTTTTTATTTCCCTTGAAAGGATACATGCTAAATCTTCAGGGTCAAACACTTGTTTTGCTTGAGACTCAACATGCTCATTAACTAATTGTGCTGGCATGGAAATGCTCCAAGATAACAAAAGGGGGCCTGGATCATGGTTGGATGCAAACAGGAAATATTATCACACAGAGGGGAGTTTTCAGGACAGACACACTCTCACTTCTCACAGCTCAGTGTTGGAGCAGGCACTGGGAAATTATTGCAGTGCTCATGTCAAGCCTTGATGTGTCTTTAGGTCATGCTGAAATGGAATTTCTGGGCAGTAGGCACTGTGGTTTGGACACTGGCAGTCATTGTGAAGAGGAGGAAGAGGGAAACAAACTCCCAGGATGGAAAAAGATGAAGGCAGGTGTGATTCAGGAGAACCAGGCTTTGCAGAGTCAGGAGGAGTTTGTGTCTCGCTGCTTGTTTCCAATACAGCTGTGCCTGTGTTGGGAGCACAATTTTAGGGGCAGGGTCTTCAAAGGGGTGTGAATCACTTGGCTTCCTGACATGTTTTGGTGAAGGACAAGTGTCTGCTTCTTATCAGACTGGGTCCTGCATCATGGTCTTGGTCTAGTTTATCAGGGCATTGCCAAAATCTCTGAGGAAATTAATAGGTGGAAAACAGTTCAGATGGGAGAAAACGAAGTTAACTTTGATGGCTTGGCTTGCTTGCTTCCTTTCTCCATTAGATGCTTCCTTTCTCCATGGAATTACCTGAGCTGTGCAGAGCCCACATGTTGTGAGAGCCAGGCAGAGAATGATTACTTCACTGCTGGGGAGGATTTTTTATCCTAGAATTGGATATTACTCCTGATTTCGTATGGAAAGGATAGCGTTAGAGAACTTGGCTTCAGAAAAGCAAGTCAACAACCAGAGGATGCCATGTCCAGCTCTGCCCTGGAGCTAGCAGCTCTGTGCCAGCCCATCCTAAAGACCTTCCTGGGGATGTCAGCTGGGGGAGTGATGGTCATATCAAAGTGAGGGGGTCTGGAGATCAGATATTAAGCATTTCTGAGGTGTGCATTCCCCAGAAGCCCACAAGCCCAGCAAGTAGGAAAGTTTCCTCAGAGCCCATTCTCAGAAGAATTCCAGCCAAGTTGAATGTCCATCCCTAAAAGATTGCTCAGAGTTGTGGCTGCCCTATCCCTGGAAGTGTTCAAGGCCAGGTTGGACAGGGCTTGGAGCAACCTGGTCTAGTGGAAGATGTGTCTTGCCCATGGCAGGGGGGTGGGACTGGATGATCACTAAGGTTCCCTTCCAACCCAAACCATTCCATTATTCTAAAATGCTTTGATTTCAGCAATTTCTAACAAGAACAGGATCAGCTGATCTGTTCCAGCTCTCTCTACGCTGTTTTTCCATTGCACATATGTGCTATTGGGATGTTGTGAACCTTCCTGGAGTTTTGAGTTGGAAGGGGTGAGAGACAGAATGAGATGAACATGTCTAAATGAGAAATAATGAGTGCTGCATGTGATCCAGATGTTATCTTGCACTTTCCTTGCTGGACACACGGTCTCATCATGGAAAACACAGAGGTTTCCCTTCCCCTAGCCAATGGTCCAATTTTCCTCCTCAGTCTTTTTTAAACATATCCTCTGCTCATCCCCAGGCTATGGCACCAGTACACAAGGAAACACATGCTGAGATGGGTCTGTCCTGGCAAGATCAGGGCCACTTTATAGACCTTCATAAACATTAAAAGTGCTGCAGGGGAAAAAAAAGCCCCAAATCCTTGAAAATTAAAACCTTCTCCTAAGATTCTTCTTCTACAGGCAATTTGCTTCACAATAAGACATTATCTGGGGATGTTTGCTTGCAGGAACAAATTAAGGAGTACTTTCAAGGATCTGGAACCCATTATTGAAGTGTAAGAAATCAAATCTTTGTAATCAGGACAAAAATAGGAAGCAAATCCAGACACTAAACAAACCAAGCATTCAGATCATCCTGTGAGAAAAATACGAGTCCTAAGAGGAGCAGAAACATTTCAGCCAGACCGAGGGTTGATTTTCAAGTTATTTTGGAGAGAAAACAAGGACAGGAAAGAATAAACTGAGCTTTGAGCTCAGCTGAGTCTTAGCCAAAGTTCTGCAAGAATTCAGGGTCAGATCTGGGGAATCCAGGCTGATGGATGAGGTAGGAACCATGTCAGACAATGAGTTTGATGTAGTCTGAGGTGCCAGACAATGAGCTTTAATGTCTTCAGCACACAGTTGGGACATATGGCTCTTCCTCCCACCAGCTTGAATAGTTTGCTGCACTTTTTTATAGCTGCATTGATCTGACAGCTAGTGAGAATGTTTCTGGAGCTGGATGGGATAAACAGAGATAATGTGGCTTCAGCTGAGTGTTTATCTAGGCTTAGGCTTCTTTGGGCTGCACACAATGGCAGTGGTACCGTCAGCTCCATCGGGGAGGGTTCATTCAGTGTCTGGTTCATTAGAGGTCTCACTGAGTCTGAGATGTAAAATATCTCATTACCAAATGAACAAGGAATTAACTGGACACATCCACAGCACAACTGGCTCAATCTGAATTTAAGGAGGAGCCAAAATACACCTCTGAAAAATCTTCATTTAATGCACTAAGGTTTCTGGAGTAAATGGATCTGCCTCTCAATTTGTCTCTTTTGTCTTTGCTAATCAAGGACGACTGGAAACAAGATCCCAGACTCTCAAGAAGCCCTGTGCTCTGGATGCTAACACTGTTCTCATGGACATCATTTTCATTTCCACAGGAACTACTTACAGTGGCACAGTGGATGATGACTTCTGAAGGAGAATGAACAATAGCAGACAAAATCCCAAAGGAACCATCTGATTTCCTTGTGCCATAAAGGACCCAGTTTCAAGAGGAATAAGAAGAAGGAACACCAGAAAATACAACATGGAAACAGACTTGTTTTGAATACAGATAGCTTATATTATTTTGACAGGATATGAATTTCTTAATATCCTGCTCTGAAGTGTTTGTGGAGTCTAGGCAATCACAAATGAATCACTGAGGCCAGATCATGAGGCATAAGAGGAAATGGGACCTCTTGGGTTAAGAAGCCCAGTTCCGTGTTAATAATATTATTTAAATTAATCCAGAAAATGGTCAGCTCCATCTGAAAACATACTAATTTCTCACACAGCCCTGATTTCTTTGGAAAATTGTTCTGGATCCTCCAAATTCTACACATGAGAAATAGTCTTCTTTCTAATCTCACTTCATTAGTCAACAAGTTATGACCATTTGTGCTATATTTTTTAGATATATGGAAGCCAAATATCTCACACTCTTATTTCTCAAGGTGCCTAAAATAAAATTAACACAGAAAGAAAGTCAATGTAACATAAATCATAATAAAGTGTTCCATTGCTATTATTAAATGAATGTCTGACCAGAACCTTCACTTCTGAACAGTCTTGAAATTTAAGGCAGATGTGACCTAACTCTGTATTAATTAAGCAGGTCTTCCCTGCTTAATAATCTCTTGTCTTGATGAAAACCCCATTTGCCAAACCCCAGAAATAGCAAAAATGAGCTCCTGGAGGAAATGTGGAATGCAGTGGGATTCAGGGAAGAGATTAGTGCTAGAGTTCCACTGGCACTTTAAATTGTCTGAAGCTAACTCTAACATGAAACATATATACATTTTCCACCTCTGCCTGTAGTCTCCTACTTTCCACTCCCTCCTTGGACCAGAATGAATATTTTGTTCAGTGAATCAGTGTGAGAGACTGATCCAGTTTCAAGCAAGCAACACTGGTGCAAAATGGTTGGGGAGAGAAATAGGATCTCATGTGCTTTGGGATAGACTGGATCATGTTTCCTGAAGTGTCTCTTGTCCCTGAGTAGGGTGTGGCCCAAACGTTGCTCCAACATCCACCTCTGACACCTCTGGGTGGTGCAGTGGGGACCCTCCTACCTCTCTGGGATCTGATAGAGTGTGGGCAATGCTGTTTTGTGGTTTACCTCCAGCTGAAGTCACCTACTGAATGAGCACTGAGCCCTGCAGAAGTCTGTTAATGCCACTTTTCATGATCTAAACAATACAAAGAAATCAATGCCAAATATGTAGTGAAATGAGCTATGGCAAAAGATGTGTGATTTAGTAATGTGAAGCATAGCCAGCTCCTGTCAGCTGTCTTCAACACCTCTGGAAATCAGGCACCATATGCCCCCAAAAGTGGGGCACATCAACTCAGCTCTCATTTCTGAATGCATTGGCCTATGGCCCAACATCTATACATTTTTGAGCAACCAATCCAGACAAAATAATTTAGCAAACCAGTGATTGGCATCATAAATGTATGTGTGGCACCATAAATGTATTTCACAATATATACAACACAGAGAACAGAGCAGATTAGTAAGAAACAAGAGTGCTTCACAGTGCAAGACAATACCAGCAAGAGTTGTCTAACAGACAGAAAATGTCGTGTAGTTATTAGAGCTGGAGCTTTTCCTTTGGATAATGAAAATTTGTCACCATCTGAGAGCTTTGAAAAAGAGCAGGATGAGGATTGATGAATGTTGTGTGGAGCATTTGAGGGAGAGGCTCAAGGTACCACTGGCAGAATGGTTTCTGTGCTGAATGGGCTGCACAGGAGTAGGTGCAAGTAAGGTTACAGAGAGCATTGTGGGCATGGTTTTTGGTTGGCTGGTCTGTGTGGGCTGACTGTTGGGGGAGAGAAAACCATTCATTTGCTAAACTCAATCTACTATGAAATGCAGGGAAAAGCAATTCCTGGTTTTTACACTTTATCTCTCTGAAGAAATACAGTGTACCAACACCATCATTTTCATGCCATCTCTTGTAGGGATTTCCAACTTCCATAGTTGCTGTTGCCTTCTAACCTTCTGCCTCTATCAGCATTTCTTGCCATTCATCCCTTTTCTCCCTGATAATGGGTCCCTCACCATGCTCTGAGTTGCACCCACCACCCCCATCACTGTGCTGCCAAATCTGGCAGGACCAGTGCAGGTCCCAAGCTGAAAAGCCTGATGCTTTGGCTCTGGTGTTTGTCCATGTCTTTGTGAGTGCTGGGAGCTGCAGCTTTTCAAAAGGATTGGTTCTCAAACTTGTTGAATACTTGGGCTAAAATTTGTTTGTGGGTTATCAGATACCCTGAACCACCAAACTTTGAAGTGAAATTGTTCTTCAGTACAATTTCACAGAGCAGGTACGATGGCCTTGCAAGCCTGAGTTTTGTGATTTAACTCATGTTCAGTCTGTGCAGTCACAGATCTAATCCCCATGTCCCTCCCTTCTCTGATTTATGAGAGCAGACCAGCCCTGGAACTTTCTCCTTTTAACACTGCACCTGCACATCGTGGCTAACAGCTTTAGCTGCTTTCCTGCAATAACTCAGAGAATCTCTGTCCTAGGCAGCCATGCCTTTACATCAGCAGATATTTCCTCTACTGGTGCTTTGGTCTCTGGCTCATTTTTTGATTGCCCCCAGCCTTTCCCCAGATGCCAAAATCATCTAAATCCTATGGTAACAGACTGTGCTGTTTGTGGTGTGTTTAACTCCTAAGGCAGCATCACATTTGACTTCTCTGTTCTCCTTCCCTGTAGCTCCACCACTGCTGCTAAGAAAAGTAATCCCACAGCTGAGGTGCAATGTACATACCCAGGGAAATTCCACTGGAAATTTCTGGAAATCAGCACTAGTTCTACTCTTCTTTACCTTCTGACCTGCTTTTGCCTAGAAATCTTTTTTGGGGGGCACTTTTTGTGTCTCTGATCTGGGCTCAAGACCCCAATTACATGGTGTTTAAATTACCTCTGAGAAAAAGGGAGATTATCTCTATCATCTCTATCTCTATCTCTATCTCTATCTCTATCTCTATCTCTATCTCTATCTCTATCTCTATCTCTATCTCATCTCTTTCTACCTCTATCTCTTTATGTCTATCTCTAATCTATATCCTCTCTCTATATATTTTAAAAAATTTTCCCTCATATCTGAAAGCTAGAGCAGCAGGGAGACTTTTGCACTTGAAAATCTCAGACCAGAAAAGGGATCCGGTATGAGGAATTCCTTTATTTTATAACTGGAAAAGGAAAGAGAACAGCTGAGCACAGCTCTCCACAAGCACTCATTTCAGCTTCACAGTATCTTCTTTTCAAGCTGGTCATTTAGATAGGAGACATTTGAAGAAAATCAGCCACTTCCAGCCACAACACTATTAAACAGAGCCAGGCCCAGTTGGGCCTGAGAAGCAAATAGTATAGGGTTTGACCATGGAGTTAGGTGTTGAGTGAAAAAAGCAATCATTATTGCTTCTGCACAGAAGTAAAAGCTGGGACAAAAGCCTCAATGCATCTTCAAACAAGGAGGAACAGAGCTGAGGTGAGTCCTCAGGCTGGGAAACCTCCTGGCATTGTTCTCTAGAGTTAATGGTCAGGCTCAGCTGATCACTGCGTGATCCAGAGATTTTGCAGATTCCTTCTGTCTCCCATATCATGCTCTCACATCCTTTACTTACAGCTCAGATCTGAGCTTTGTGCCTACTTTCAGATGGAATCAGACAGACCTATTGGGGAAAGCCTGTGTAGATGTAAAATCACCTTACGTCACAGGTATGAAAGGGAGGCATCAGTTTGCACTGGCAGAGGATTTATCTCTAACTTGCTAACCTGAAGCAAGATTGTAGAAGGCAAGAAATCAGACATACGGAAATAGTAGTGATTAAAAGCTGTTTTATAGCTAAAGCATGCTTTTCTCACCCAAAACAAATTGTGGAAGCACTGTTCACACACTCAGTGTGCAATTAAAATTATCTAAACCAATTGATGTACCTCTGCATTGCAATCATTATTGCTAATGCATTTTATTGGGTATTCAAAATCAACAATGCACTGCCCATGTGTGACATACCTGCTGGGTTTTGAAGTTCTGTGTTCATTATTGTGAAAGATGCTGTTTGAGAAAGAAAATTCTGGATTCATCACTTCTGAAGTTAGATGTAGATACCAGGAAGCCCTAGTGGATCTTTATCCTAGAATGAAAGAATGACTTTGGTTGGAATGGGACCTTCAAAACCATCTCTTTCCAAGCCTCCCTGCCATGGGCAAGGACACCTTCACTAGACCTGTGCACTCCAAGCCCTGTCTGACCTGGCCTTCCAGGGATAGAGCAGCCACAGCTTCTCTGGGCAACCTGTGCCAAGGTCTCCCCACCCTCACAAGGAAGAACTTCTTCCTAATATCTAATCTAACCCTGCCCTCTGGTAGTTTAAAGTCAGTATCCCTTGGCCTTTTTTTTTTTCCTCTCTCTTGAAAAGAAAGTCAGCCTAGCATTTCACCATTAAGCCTTTTGATATCAGTCAGATTAATACTTGTGATCAAAATGCTCTGACAAAATGTCCCAAAACTCCATTGTAGTGATCCCTGTAGTACCTGCAGATCCACTGAAGCTCTGGAATGAGGCAGCCCATAGGGTTTATTTCTCCTTTAGATGTACTTCAAATCCTACTGAGGATATCCAGGGACTTCTCAGTGAATCAGGCTGGCTGCTCATTCTCTATCATCAAGGAGTGAATAAATCAGTCCAAGAAAGCTGGATTCAATGGCTGGTTCTGCCACTTGCTTTCTCAGTAGATTTATGGCCTCTATTTCTCCTCTAATTCTTGTTCACTTTGGCTTATCCTTGTGGCACCAAAGCAACATCAGTCTCCCCTGGATACTGGGATGCTTTTGCACTGTAGATACATTCCAAAGGAAAACACATAGAATTTTATTATGTAAAGCTCTCATTTCTCCTCAATTCCTCATGTTAAAGAGCTTCACAGCTTCATCCCAGAAGAGGTAGAATGGGCACCCTGACTTGCAGCAAGTGATCACATAACCCAGTATCTTCAGTGGTAATGTAAACAGCATTCCACCCTTGATCCCACCTTTTTCTGCACAGGAAACTTAGTGCCTGAAATATGTCCAGTTAGAAATCTCCAATGTATCTGTCTTGCAAGGACTCATCTCACAGTCATGTTTTGTGTCTGCCACATCATCTCTTGAGGAGATCCATGGGTTAACTGCTCACTTCATGGACCCTCATACAGCTGGTGAAACTCCCTGGTGAAGTTCCTGAGTCAGCCTGTCCAGTGTTGCACAGTTTGCAATAATTAGCCCAGGTAAGCATTTCAGCCAAGTGAACATGCTGTGGGGGATGGTAAACTTGGTGTATCTTAATATGCAACACCTAGGTCTTCAAACACTTCCATAAGCTGGTGCCTCATGCCCTTTCCCTGTAAAATGTCAGCCAGGCCCATGGCTGCAACCTGGCTCTGGCTTGAGGCAATGCAGATCATAGCCTGAAAAGCACCTTAGAATAAAAGGCTCTCAGATTGTCTGCCAGTGCCTCAAGAAATGAAATACAGCTCCACTCATAAAATGTCAAAGGTATGTCAGTGTGAAGAAAAAAAAAAAGAAAAAAAAATTGAAAAGTTTGAAAAGGGGTTTTGCTAGCAGCCAGTAAAATGTAACTCCTTTTACTTAATTTTTTCTTCCTCTTCTGAGCTTGAAACTTTGTTTTAGTAGAGGAAAAACAATGGGGAAAAGGGTTAAAATGGCATGGGAGCAAATAAGTGTATATTTGCTTTGTGTCAAAGAATCATATGCATCAAGTGATGAAGTCCTTGCAAGTCTTTAACACCCATCCCCATATCCTATCTCTGAAATTCCTCCCCTTCCCCTTGTTCAGCAGCCAGGACAGCAGCTGCTTGCTGTGCTCAGCTGTCTCACAGGTACAATCATGCTTGCTCTGAGTAGTGCAGCTGAGGAGATGATTTTTGATTTCATGGCACTTCTTTCGGCTCTGGGCAAGTTTCAAGAGACTCCAAACTTTGACTGACTCAAGGACTACAGGGCAGGAGAGGTGAAGGTAAGGGACAGATGGGTCACCCAAGTGGGCATAATCAAATGATTGCTGCAGAGGTGGAGCAGAAATGATGCAGCACATTCTGCACTGCTCCATGGAGCCCCAGACAGGCACTGGACTCACTGAGTTGTCTTTATCCCCTGAAAAGGACCTCCAGGGGTTTTCACACACCAACACATCTCACAGCTCCCCTCCTTTCCCCCTGGCTTCCCCACCAGTCTCAGCACCCAGCCTTAGTGACATCCCAACAAGGGTGATCATCCCACCACCACCAAACAGCTCAGCCAACAGAGGTTTTTCTTCCTGCCACCTGAGCTCAAGGCACAGCCACTGGGCACAGGGCCAGCAAGGCTTCTCCCATCACTACATCCCCATTGGTTGCTCTTCCTCCAAGGGCCTCTGTCTGGCTCTTCTCCACTAATGTTCTCTGTGTCATTCCAAAACAATCAGCCAGCAGCACTGCTTATGTCTAGTGAGACCAGTGAGCAGTGGGTCAAGAGTGCATCCAAGCAGAATGTGGTGCAAATAACTGACTCCATCTGCTTTGGGTCAGAACAGCTTCAACTCATCAGGGGGAACCCAAGAGCCTCCACGGGTGGTGAGGGGATTTCTGAATCCATCTACGGAGCTGGCACTGGAAGAAGCCAAACATGCTCTTAGTGTTTACGCTGTCAGGCTGCAAGGTATTCATCTTCATCCCAAAACACATTCCTCACAGAACACTTCTGTGCCTCAAGCTCTGTCATGGGGAGGGAGAGCTAAGGAAATGAAAACTGGGAGGATGATGCTGAGCCCTCGAGCCTCATGTACAGCAGCAGCTGCTCCCACGCCTGGGATCCCCTCTGAGAGGTATCAGGACATGGCACTATGCTGCTTGCTTCTCACCGTGCCACAGGCATGAAAAATGTAAAATATCCCTGTCCTCTTCCATGCTGCCATGTGGGGAAGGTGCAGGGAAGCAAAGGGGCTGTTGCAAATCCAAGTTGGAAATTTTCCTCCTTGTGTCCCCTCCAGCAGGCTCAAAACCTTAGAGCAATGAATGGCCAGCACTTGAGAAAGGGATGGTGGCATTGCTGGGGCTCATGACATCTAGGTACCAAACAGAGATCTTAGCAGGAGTGCCCTTGCACTGTCACCTCTCCCCTGCCCCAGATATTAAAAACAAGCAAAGTCAGAGCTCTAGCAGCCTTGTGGGAATAAGGGTCTCCTCCTCCTCACCCTTCCTTCAGTAAATTAATCAAAATGTAGAACTCTAAAATGGAACTGAGCTTTGAAATCCAGGCTTGTTTTTGTGTCCTCAGTGCCCACACAAATATTTTCAAGACAGATGTGGCATTTTGGATGTCTCCACTTTTTGAGGTTTGTCCTAAAAGGGATTCCACTAGAGCCCCAGTTCAATGCTGAGCTCAACCCTCTCATCATGTCCCTATGGTTTGTCTCAAGCTGAGTAGTTTCTAAAATTAATGTACCACAAAATAGAAGCAAATTCTGCAAATTTGGCCACAGATGTTGAATTTCTCATGCAGTGCTCCTTTTGTCCCATGAACAGGATTTCTCTCAGTCCTCAAACTAGCCAGACACCATTCTTAACATTTTTCTTAACATTTTTCTAAATACAATAAATGTACAAATTTAATATATTTTTAAATGCATGTTTTCAATAAAAGGCTAAAATATGTAGCCTCTGAAAACTGCTTTTCCCTTGCAATAGTGATGTTTCCAGCTCCTTCTACCCAGAACCACCACATCATTTTGACTGCTGTCAGTGTGCAAGCAGGACTTTGGTTATGCATAGGGCAAGACCCTAGTATGAAAAATACCAGGGAATTCCCACAGAAACCTGGGAATTCTGGGAATCTGCCTGTCCTAAGACCTCTCCTCTTCTGCAGTTTGGATGAAGCTGTGGGAGCTGATGGTGCAGCTCTCTCAACTGATGTGCCTTAAGCCCTTTTCCTTCCTGCTCTCACAGAGAACTGAAGTTTGTGATCACTTACTCTTTGTTGTTAGGTTATTGCCTCCTTGGTAATCTGGCATTTTTCTGCACCATGTCAAAATCCTTGAAACATTCAGTTGTTTCAGCTAAACTGGCTGAAAACCACATAGGATGAGCCTGAAAATAAACTCCAGGACCTGCTTGCACATTCCTTGATGTGTCATTCAGCAAAGAGACGGCAGTCGTGATTTAGCACCTCCAATAAAGAACAAAGAAATAGATCCTTTAAAATGCAATGTCAAGAAACCTTCTTCTTCCTCACTAATTTAGTAGCAGCACATGGTCCAATCTTCTGGGGCAGCTTTGAATCTGCTCTTGAGCTGTCCCACATAGTAGACAGAAGAAGCTGAAATCTCTCGAAGAGAAATTTCTCTTGTTCTGCTAAGGAGAACACAGAAAAGCAGAACAAGATTAAATTGAAAGTGGTTTTCTTTGTCTCCTGGTTCCTGTGGCTCCTGGCTGCCCTTGCTTCCTTCATTCATAAGCTCCTCTGAAATGTGGGAGGAAACAAAACTCAGAACCTCATAAGGCCACCTGTCATCTGGAAAAGAGGGTCTGACAAGACACCAGATACCAGAAATTTTTTTGGAAAAAATAAAGAAGTAATGAAGCGTATTCTGGAAGGGAAAAATTAACTTTTAGGGAGTTTGTGTTTCCTTCTGTACCTTCAGGAAAGTGTGAGGCAGAGGGAGATGATGACATGGCTCTCCCCACTCATCTGATCTGTTGGCTGAGCCCAGCTCCTGCAGAGTGGGATGATGAAGCAACATTAAGTGATGCAGACTTTACTGGATTTACAACTCCCCCAGAAATTCCTTGAGGCTTTCATTCACTCCTCAGCCCAAACCATGGCTGATTCAGACAGGAAAAAGTCCATAAACTCAGGTCTCCTACAGTTCTTGTCTCTGACAATGCAATGGTGCTGCAGTGGAAAGATGCATTTAATGGAAAGACTCTGAAAACTGCCCAAGCAGGTGCCACACCAACTCTTCTTCAGACCTACAGGCTTCATGTCTTTGGTCACACACAAAGGACCCCACTGATATCCAAATGGCTTTGAGCCTGGTGTTGCAAGACAGGGAAGCCAAGCTGTGGCACTGAGCCAAGACACAGTCTTAGGAGGTGTGCAAAACAGCACAGACAGTTCAAGTGTTTAAAGCTTTGTCTTGGTATGTCAGACATGGGAGAGAGCAGGAAAGTGATAGCAGGCAGTGTCATCCCCTCTAGTTCCACTCACACATCAAGAGGGGTTTTCACCAGGCTGTAAGAGTGCAAGCCAAAGCACACACCAAATACTGCCAAGCTCTGGCACGACTGCCCAGGACAGGGCTGGAGTCCCTATATCCCTGAAGTGCTCAAAACTGGGTAGATGTGGCACTTGAGGATGTATTTGAGTGGTGTCCTTGGTGATGCAGGGTTAATAGTTGGATTTGATGATATTAGAGGTCTTTTTCAACATAAATGGTGCCATGATTCTATGGTTCTATGGTTCTATGGTTCTATGATTCTATGATTCTATGATTCTATGGTTCTATGGTTCTATGATTCTATGATTCTATGATTCCATGTCAACTCCAGCAAATCTTGGGGAGCAATGCCAAAAATCCTGTGTTCAGAGGTTTAGCCTCATCTGCAATTGGGGCTATTATCCCAAATATTACTGTGGGTTTTAGATTTGGGGAGGGGCTCTTCATTCCGTTACCTTTTTGTTCCCACACCTTTCCCACTCAGACAAGGCCAGCAGAACCTGGTAGAGATGTGCCTACAAGGTTATAAGTGAAACTTCCCACTTTGTAGTATGCACCACGACTTGTCTTGAACAAAGCTGAGGACAGCTGGGATTTCTATGTTACTTGAGACCCAGGACTTCAATTAGTCTTGTTGGACTAATAACTGGGCAACACCCTGAAAAGTCCCACATATATTATTGACTCACAAGTTTATCCTTTCCTTCTTTCTCTTCCACTTTCAATTGGGTTCAACACAATTGTGGTTGCTCTTCACATAAAACCTACTCCTAGAAGCTTTAATAAAGTGTTTTCCCTCCCCCACCACTTATTTCCAGTTGTTCAGGATATGGACTCTGTTCCTGGGAGCACTGTGACTGCGAGGTTATAGCTCTGGATGGATTTCACTAATGGAACACACAAACGATTCCCACCTGCAGAAATAGGATGTGATAAAAGACATGCCACTTGTCACCTGCAAACTTGTGAACCAGATGCTGCAGAGCCTTGGAAAAGTTTGGATCAGGCTCTTTGCACCTGTCAGCTGCCTTTGTAATTGCCTATACCTACAGTTTTTCTCTCACCTGCCTGGAGCACTGGGAAAATTCTAAGCTACATCTGAACATCCTTGACTGGGCTTGAGTCAAGCTGAAAATTCTGGTTCTGTTGGCAGTTCAGCCATTCAGTTTTAGACAGGTCATTGGTTAACTTTCTGGTGTGCTGTGTTGTAACATAATCACACTTTCATTTTTCAGGTTTTTTCTTTTTTCATTCCTTTTTCCCTTCCCTTCCCTTCCCTTCCCTTCCCTTCCCTTCCCTTCCCTTCCCTTCCCTTCCCTTCCCTTCCCTTCCCTTCCCTTCCCTTCCCTTCCCTTCCCTTCCCTTCCCTTCCCTTCCCTTCCCTTCCCTTCCCTTCCCTTCCCTTCCCTTCCCTTCCCTTCCCTTCCCTTCCCTTCCCTTCCCTTCCCTTCCCTTCCCTTCCCTTCCCTTCCCTTCCCTTCCCTTCCCTTCCCTTCCCTTCCCTTCCCTTCCCTTCCCTTCCCTTCCCTTCCCTTCCCCTCCGCTCCCGTGCTGAAAAAAAAAAAAAAAAAAAAGAAGAAGAAAAGAATTCTGCAATGGCTCCTTCCCAGAGGAGGGACAGAAATGATAATGCCTTACAGAGCCATGAACCATCAGCACAGAGCAATGGGTTCCAGGCAGAGGAGCCTTAAAAGAATAGAAAAAAGTAAAAGAAATAAAGTCCAGCCTACAATAGCCCACGGGCTTGGAAACAAATGATAGAACCAATCTGAGAGAGAGATCCCACAACTAAGGAATAGCATCTGATGCTGGCTGTGAAGAGTTCCCAGAGAAAGAACACTTGCTACCTTTGCAAAGCTGGTGTGCTGCTGGTTGCACCTCCCAGGGTCTCAGCTCTGCTCCAGGGAATGCTGGAACAATTTTGTGTGCAGAGGGGCTCCCACACCAGCTGCTGCAGCCCCCAAACCATCAGGCTCTGCATCATGGGGTTCTGAGAGTTGTGGTGGTCCCTCAAACCCTGCAAAGAGCTGAACCATATTAGCACCTAAGGGCATCACTGAATCTGGCTCTCCCTCATAGATTTCAATGCTCAGTGTCATTCCATGGCAGCATGTGGTTTTGTTTCCATCTGTTTATTATGGTGTCTGCTCTGTTGTGAAAAGGAGCTGGGTCTTCAGCTGATGGATGCGGTCCCACAATTTTTAAAAGAGAGATCGGATTACTTTTAAACTTTATTTAACATTATGAAACTTCCCATTGGCATCATTAAAGACAGCCTTGTACTGCTTAGCTGTGTTTAAACACAGCTTTTTCTTGGGATAATGGAGATGAGTTGGTTCCATGAGAAGCCTCAAGGACACGTCAGCTCTAATTATATCAAAGGGATCAAATATCAACCGGGAAGAACAAGATTATCTCACCCCTCACTAGCACCTTCCACCTGGAGACAGCTCTGTGGCAAACAGATCTAACTGCCTGACTGGATTTGCAAAGGAGCCTCGTTCCCCTTTTAAAAGGGTAAAAGCAAAGGGACAAAGTCAGCATTGCATAAATTTCTCCTTGTTTCTCTAGCTCTGAGTGGCAAAGGTTGCACAGACTTGAGCAGCTCAGGGTCAGAGCTGCAGGGAGAACCAGAGGCTGGAGGGTCCTTTGCATTTTCTCCTTTCCTTGCCTGGTCTGTCTCAGTGGCTTCATCCCACAAGGCTGTCTGTCCTCAGAATCAAAACTGTCTCTGCAATATTATATTTTTTAAAATTTATGTTTGTCACAGTATTTCTGTCCCAACCAAAAGCAGCAGGAGTGGGGTGTGTTCAGCCTCAGTGCCAGAAGGGACTGGGGGGGCTGGAGGGTCCTGTCTTCACTGGATGTGTCATGTCTTCACATTGCTCTCTGAGAGCATCCAGAGGAGCAAAACTTCATTCACCAAAATAAAAGCAAAATTAATGACTCTCACTTGCATGGGTTTTGGAAAGAAATTCACATGCCCCCAAACTCTCTGAGAATGGTGTTTTCCATCTAGCTCTCCATCCAGTTACGACTGACTCAACTTCTTTATACGCCCTTGGATTTGGGCCCAGAAAATGTGATGTTTCTTAAAATGATTGTGTGAGTGTATATACACACACTACTCGATACCAGCCAATACCTTCTGAAATGTAGGTGGCCAGAATTGGCTGATCTTTTCCTATTACATATTTCAAAAATGAGTTGACATTCGTATATAAATTCTGCATAAGCTCCATAAAGCCTTAGTACCAATAGTGAAAGGGAATGTCAACAACTGCTTAGCTGGTATTATGGGCTGGAGATAATAAGGCAAGTGGCTGGGCAAATTGCATTTCCAGGAAATTTTGTCAATTATAGAAAAAATGGAAGGGCTTGGGGGAAAAAAAATCTTGATTATTTTCATGAAAAGTAGGTACTCTGAGGTTGAAAGGAAATTTGAAAATGGATGTATAGGGTCCCAATTTACTCTAATATTTCCTGTGTAAAGTCTTAAAGTTAAAGATTGATTTTTCCAATAAACATTACAAGCATAATGACATGGAGGTATGATCACAGATCACGTAGCAGATGGAGAGCTATGGAAAAAGAATTGCTGCTGTTATAATGGGTTTGGTCTTCTTTTTTTTCTCAGGAAGCCTGCATCAATTTGAATGAAAGGGATCAGATCTGAAGCGTGCAGTAAGAAAGATTCCAACTACTAAATATGAATAAAAACGGAAGAATTCAACCCAAACCCAAAGTCAGCTAGGAACAGAAAACATACATATCAAATAAAATTGAAATTTCAAGGAGATTTCTGATACACAAATTGCATTTATAATTTGGTCCCAGCATCATAAATTGAGTAATCATAAAGTCTTAGTCAAAACTTTTATTTTCACAACCAAAGGAAGTGTAGTTTTCATTACAAACACTTTCAGAGTCCTGATTTGAGCACATCATGAGTTAAAACTAAGCAGGCACATTCAGACAATGTCCAGGGTTTGTGTGTTTTCACCTTCATGGAAAGGAACATTTTGATCTTTTTTTTGTATCATTTTTCATGGGGCAAGCACCTGTTTCACACAAAAAAATATGTACAGTAAGGACTCTTAAAAGTTGGATTTCAAATTAAATTGGGTGGTTCTCTTGAACTCAATCTTTTTTGAGGGGACAGTTTTTTTTTTCCTGGTGCATTTTTGTGTGTGTCTGCATGTTCAGATGTCAGGAAGTGGAAACTTAGAAAAGAAAAGGGAGAAAAGTTCTCACACACTTCTAATTTCACATAAAACATGGATCATAGAATAATAGATTCCCAGAATAGTTTGGTTTGAAAGGGGCCTTAAAGATCACCTCATTCCATCCCCTGCTATGATCACGGACACCTCTCACTAGACCAGGTTGCTCCAAGCCTGTCCAGCCTGGCCTTGAACACTTCCAGGGATGAGGCCACAGCTGCTCTGGGCAACCTGTGGCAGGGTCTGACCACCCTCACAGGCAAGGATTTCTGCCCAATATCCCACCCAACCACTTGTCATCACCCCAAAAGTGTCCTGCTGGGCAAAAGGGGCCCTTCACTGAGACATTTTCATGGTGCATCTCACAGATTGCATTTCCTGAAATGACCCAGGTTCATGCAGCACCTGCTTTCCTGCCTGTTGTGTCCAGAGCACTTCTAGGACATCTCTGTCCATTTCTTTTGGCTTTTGTTGGGATAAGCGTGTAAAATGACACCTCCACCTCATCTCAACTCATCCCACCCCCTCCAACATGGAAGCAAAGGCAGGGGTTGGGCAAGCCAAGAGCATGAACCTCCTCACAAGAGGAGAGGACTCAAAGGGAGAAGCAGTGAAAATGTATATTGCTCCAATATTTAAAACTCAACAATGGAAACTGACTCCTTACAGAAACCTCCAAAGCAGTTACAAAACAGGAATCTGGTCTTTCTCCTCCTCTCTGCACCACATCCTCTGAAGTGCATAACAATGGAAATTCTGTTCCTGGGTGTTCCCCTAGAAATGACCCCTGGAAAGCATTGAGTGCTTCCTGTAGGTTTCTGCCATCATCCCTTCCCTGGGAATATCTGCGTCTACTTCCAGATCCGTAATCACATCTCTTTAACTGACTTGTGAAGTAGAATTTACGTGACTCCATTTACATTTTGTTGCTTTGCAATAAGGAGATAGTTACTCCAAAGTGGAAATGAGGAGCATGAGATTCTGATCTAAGAGAGAATCTAGTATCTAATGATATGTGCCTGCCTATAGGTGATAATTAAGACAAGTTTGTGGAGCCCCTGTAATTACATTTCTATATGTGCTTTTTTTGTGGTTACCAGGTAGCTGCAAAGTCATTGCATGAATATTTATGCTTGGCAGGGTTAGACACTGCTGATACACAGGATAAGCATCATTTTTCCCCCCTTGTAATTCTTTGTGCTAATATCTGGGACTTATACCAGGATAAAGGAACCTCAGCAAAAAAACCGCAAAACCACTAATGCCATGTTCTTATCTGAGGCATCAGTTGGCACAGTACTGAAACACAGCACTTGTATTTGAAATACAAATACTGTTCTTTTCTCTGTGATATATCCAGGACAGTTTATAAGCCATTCTTAGAGGCTGTGCAATTACCGTGTTGAATCTTTTCTGCCAAACCTATAAACCATTCTGTATGTGCATGCACATGTATGGGCACAGCAGTGGTTTAACCAGCTTCTGTTGGGTACTGCAAATACAAAATTGGGTGGGCATAGGAGCAGTCACAGAGGCAGGGGTGTGAAACTGCAGGGTATCCTACTGCCCACATCCATGCCCTTTGCACATGGTAAGTGTGAGGCAATAGGAGGCAAAATCATGCCCCTTAATGAGAAAGAGCAGAGCTCAGTCACTTTCCCCTGTGCTGCTCCACAGAACAGCCCTCACTAAATCCATCACTATTGCTCTGCAGGACATCAGTGTGGAGGCACATCCTTGGAAAATTACACGAATTTGGGGATAGGATGGACCTTTTGGTCAGTGAGGGCATCTGATTTCTGCTCACCCTAAATGTGTTAATAGCAGAGCAAGGACACTTTGGAGAAGGGAGAGCCTGAGGAGGGTCCTACTGCCTGGCTCCCACCCCTCTGAGTGAACATCAAATGGCTGCTGGGATGTCTTGAGAGCAAGGACATGATGCCCCAAGGCTGTCACCTCCCTCCCTACTTATCCCCATCAGGTGGTGAGATCCAAACCATCTAGCTTACCCCTTCAGTTGGAGGTTTTCCTCCACAGAGCCCCTCTTTTGGGAACATATTTTGGGAACACTGCAAAAATTACCCTCTCACAAAGCCACTCAGATGCTGACCTGCCCTCTGCCTCCCAGTGCCATCCCTTCTGGGTGTCAACTAGGAGCCACAGAAGGCAGGACAGGACAGAGAAGGGAAATTTGAATAAAGCAACACTGGAAGGAACCATCAGATTGGGTGCTCATCATAAAAAAAGCCCATCCACCAACCAGTCTGGTCTCCTTCCTGGAGTTAACACTGCCCAAGTACTACGTGAGTTCAGTGAGAGTTTCTATCAGGCATGAACCTGATATTTTTCTGAGCATCCCTTTACTGAATATGATCACAATCCCTTAATTCAGGAAAAACAATCCAACCGTGTTCTCAGGCCAGGAGTGAAGGGAATGGTGATCACACAAGTCTGGGAAGCAATTACCCCCAGACCTGACACTGTGGCAGCAGAACCCATCCAGACACTACACAGGGCATCATGCACATTCACTTTGTTATCATAACCCAGGTTTAATCACTCCCACCTTATACAGAGATTTGGTGGCCAGTGATTTCAGAAATTATTTTTATTTTGCCAACTTTTGTGAGCAGGCTGCTGTTTGCACATGAAAACGATCTCTTGCAAAACATGGATCTGCAAAATGAGCAATGGGGGTGAATGCTTGGGATCTGATTTATTTCTTCAGTCTCTGCATGGAGCCTTTAGAGTGTGGAAACCTGCACCAAAGAAGGAGGAAATTATTTGAAGGGAGTCTGCTGTCAAGTAAAAAAGAAATAATTTGCAGAATGTTTTAGATACTGTTGATGTTCTCAAATTTAAGGCAAGAAAAGGAACCTTTTCTAGCAGCACAGCTGACAGCAGGAGCCATCTCTTTGATCTCTGTCTGCACACAGTGGGGTGATGCCCATGAATTACAAGCAAATGTAATGCACAGTCATTCTTAAATAGAAACACACTAGCTAATTAAATTGAGACCCTAGTGATCAAGTGACTGGTCTGCAGGTTTGGAAATTTCTATCCTGCAATGCTTTTCAGCTTGGGGTAAGTCACTTAACCTCTGTTTCCCAGTCCTCCTCCCCATAGCCTCTGATGAAAAATTAAATATGATTTACACAGAGCGGTATGAATGTATTTTTCTCATCCTTCAGAACTGGTGCTCTGGCACTGATCAGACCTGCACTCCCTGACACAGCACATGGCTAAGCTCCACGAGCCCTCTGTCAGCCAGGCTGCTGTCTGGGCTGGCTGCTCCAGGGGTGTCTGTGGGTCATCATGGCCTCAAGGGTTTGGAGACCCAAACCCTGGAGTGTAGCAGTGTCTTAGGGTACAGTGTAAGGTGAACCAAAGCATCTACCACCATCTACATTACCTTCTGATGGGCTGTTAAAACGGGTGGAGCAGTGTTTCTTTATCTTCTCCATGACCCATGATGATCCCTCTGGGAAGCAGCTGCCACTGAGTGTCCATCTCTGCTAATGGGCCATCAAGGACTCCCCAGAATGACTCACAGAATTACAGGATTATCCCATCGTGAAATTCCCTGCCCCAGGGATGTACTGAACAGTCCCCCTGTATATAATTTGGGGCTTGGGACACCACAGTACCACCAGTCCATACCCAGAGGACAAGAGCTCTGGACAGCCACCACTGGACCTTTCCACAGGATCAACAGAACCACATCCATCACTCCAGCCACCCTTTAACCAGACTGCTGCTGCCACCCTGACCAACAGGGTGTCAGGCCATATTCTGGCTTTATCAGTTTAAGCCAGTGTTTCTGTACCATTGCCTTTGTTGTAATTCCTATTAATTCCTAGCTCTGACTTGAAATCTCTCAAAGGTGTTTGTGTGGGGATTCCACCTCCTGGCTTACCTTCCAAAGGGGTCAAGCAGGGAGTGTGGTCCCATGAGACAGTGGGAAACACTTATTCTCTCATTCTTCAACTTCCACTCTGGGATGGGGCAGCCAGAACTTCCCAAAAAGAGCATCTACTAGTCCAGGATCTTCATATAATAAATATTTACCCCACTAATGAGCACTGGCCTAATTCATCCTGGATGTATCGGATCAACAGCAAATGCACATCTGGCCATGGGATGGCCAGCACTACCCTGGAAGCCACAGCTTTAGGTAGGCTGCTGAATGTCTGGAAATCCAGCAGATCATTTATAAAAGTGGTAGATCATCATTAAAAAAACGCCCACAAAACAGGAAGAGTAGGATCTTGATCATGGAATGAGCAAACTATCTCAGCAAGGAACAGAATAAGAGATTACACACAAAGCAGCAGAATGATGGATTAGCAGTGAGACAACAGATAAGAAGTAAAACAAACAGAGCAATGGAGCAGGTTAAAAGCAGTTTGCCACGAAATTCATGAAGGGGGAGCTGTTCAAGGCTGGTTTTTGCCACTGTAACTGTACCAAGCTGGCTTGTAAAAGCTGAGTATGCCCCAAAACTCATGCAGTTTCCAGGCATAGGAAATGCCTTTTCAGCTGTGAAAACCTTTCCCTGTTGGATGGAGAACTGGAGTTTCCCCATGGAAGAAGCTGTCCTCAGGCTCTGGTAAGCTCTAAAGAGCAAGGTCAAATTTCAGTGTCAACCTAAGAGGCTTCTATAAAATCCTCTTGGTCCACATCAAATCACAGGTTTCAGGAGCTGATATTTTTGTTTTGCTCCCGGCAGCTTCTGTGAAGGCCAAGACACTACACTGATAAAAGACTTTCAGTCATACAAAGTCACACCAATTTGTAGGATCCTTGGGGCCAACCTGACCCTTATTTAACAGCCTTAGCACAAGGACAGTCTAAAGGACATGAGACTTGCTTGATTTGGACTGTGGCTGCTCTGGGATCTCACTGGTCACTGGTGAAATGTTCAGTAAGTGATTCAGGCTTCATTAGAGAGCTCTATCTTTTCTCCATGGGTTCAGGAGAAATCCCAGCACAGCTACTACCCAAAAGTACATCCCTCATTTAGGCTGGATGCTCCTCTGTGTCAGTGAATAGACACTGCCAACTTCCAACACTCTCCTCAGCCTCACTGGGTGCTTGGAGAAAATGCAGTGTCAAAGGCTCTTTAGAAATAAATGGGATACCTCAGAAACAGGATACCTCAGAAAACTTAATTCCTTGGAAGTCTGAGATAACTAGTTGCAATTTCCCATCTTACATTTTGGGCCAATACCTTTCATCTCTGGGCACATCCAAGGAGAGTCCATACCTGTCTCCTCTGCACCATTCCAGCAGGGACAGGGTGCTGTCAACAGCAATAGAATTCCCCTTTGGCTTCACCAAACCAGAGAATCATTTAGGCTGAAAAATACCTCTAAGACCATTGAGTCCAACCATTCCCCCAGCACTGCAAGGTCCACCGCTAACCTGTGACCCCAAGTGCTACACGTACACGGCCTTTAAATTCCTCCAGGGATGAGGACTCCACCACCGCCCTGGGCAGCCTGTTCTGGGGCTTGAGAGCTGTTTTGGGGAAGAAATTTTCCCTAGTATCCAATTTAAACCTCCCCTGGGGCAACTTGAGGACATTTCCTTTTGTCCTGTCACTCACTACTGAAGAGACCAACTCCTGCCTCACCATAATCTTCTTTCAGGGAGTTGTAGAGAGCAGAAGGAC